>NW_028318440.1:2459804-3143072 GCF_062004578.1 Staurois parvus
ACAGGCAGTAGGGCACTGAGCAGGCTAGTGCATAAGCACGGCTCTCCCTCCATAGCCTGCCTAAGTGCTATTTGATGGTGTCACTGCAGGCTTTTTTCTTAGAGAATAGATGTAGGAACTCAACCACACCCCCCCATCTTCCTCCGGGGGAGTGTGTGTGTGGGGGGGATCGTTAAGTGCGCCGCAGCAACTGGGTGTGGGATAGTCCTAAAGGGGTATTAAATACCAGGAGGGTCCTACATACAGAGTGCAGGGTTCAGAATGCTAGGTACAGGGTATAGAGTTCAGGTGGGTGCTAGGTACAGGAGGCAGAGTTCTGGAGGGTGCTAGGTACAGGATTCAGAGTTCTGGAGGGTGCTAGGTACAGGATGCAGAGTTCTGGAGAGTGCTAGGTACACGATGCAGAGTTCAAAAAGGTGCTAGGTACAGGGTGCAGAGTTCTGGAGGGTGCTAGGTACAGGAGGCAGAGTTCTGGAGGGTGCTTGGTACAGGATGCAGAGTTCAAAAAGGTGCTAGGTATGGGATGCAGAGTTCTGGAGGGTACTAGGTACAGGATGCAAAGTTCAGGAGGGTGCTAGGTACAGGATACAGAGTTCTGGAGGGTGCTAGGCACAGGATGCAGAGTTCAGGAGGGTGCTAGGTACAGGATGCAGAGTTCTGGAGGGTGCTAGGTACAGGATGCAGAGTTCAAAAAGGTGCTAGGTACGGGATGCAGAGTTCTGGAGGGTACTAGGTACAGGATGCAAAGTTCAGGAGGGTGCTAGGTACAGGATACAGAGTTCTGGAGGGTGCTAGGCACAGGATGCAGAGTTCAGGAGGGTGCTAGGTACAGGATGCAGAGTTCTGGAGGGTGCTAGGTACAGGATGCAGAGTTCAGGAGGGTGCTAGGTACAGGATGCAGAGTTCTGGAGGGTGCTAGGTGCAGGATGCAGAGTTCAGGAGGGTGCTGGGTAAAGGGTGCAGTGTTCTGGAGGGTGCTAGGTACAGGGTGCAGCGTTCAGGAGGGTGCTATTTACAGGGTGCTGGGTAAAGGGTGCAGAGGTCAGGAGGGTGCTAGGTAAAGGGTGCAGAGTTCTGGAGGGTGCTAGGTACAGGGTGCAGCGTTCAGGAGGGTGCTAGGCACAGGATGCAGAGTTCAGGAGGGTGCCAGGCATAGGATGCAGAGTTCAGGAGGGTGCTAGAGACAGGATGCAGAGTTCAGGACGGTGCTAGGTACAGAATGCAGAGTTCTGGAGGGTGCTAAGTACAGGATGCAGAGTTCAGGAGGGTGCTAGGTACAGGATGCAGAGTTCTGGAGGGTGCTAGGTACAGGATGCAGAGTTCTGGAGGGTGCTAGGTACAGGATGCAGAGTTCAGGACGGTACTAGGTACAGGATGCAGAGTTCTGGAGGGTGCTAGGTACAGGATGCAGAGTTCTGGAGGGTGCTAGGTACAGGATGCAGAGTTCAGGAGGGTGCTAGGTACAGGATGCAGAGTTCTGGAGGGTGCTAGGTGCAGGATGCAGAGTTCAGGAGGGTGCTGGGTAAAGGGTGCAGTGTTCTGGAGGGTGCTAGGTACAGGGTGCAGCGTTCAGGAGGGTGCTATTTACAGGGTGCTGGGTAAAAGGTGCAGAGGTCAGGAGGGTGCTAGGTAAAGGGTGCAGAGTTCTGGAGGGTGCTAGGTACAGGGTGCAGCGTTCAGGAGGGTGCTAGGTACAGGGTGCAGCGTTCAGGGGGGTGCTAGGTACAGGATGCAGAGTTCACAAGGGTGCTAGGTACATGATGAAGAGTTCAGAAGGGTGCTAGGTACAGGATGCAGAGTTCAGGAGGGTGCTAGGTACAGGATGCAGAGTTCAAAAACGTGCTACGTACAGGATGAAAAGTTCAGAAGGGTGCTAGGTGCAGGAAGCAGAGTTCAGGAGGGTGCTGGGTAAAGGGTGCAGTGTTCTGGAGGGTGCTAGGTACAGGGTGCAGCGTTCAGGAGGGTGCTATTTACAGGGTGCTGGGTAAAGGGTGCAGAGGTCAGGAGGGTGCTAGGTAAAGGGTGCAGAGTTCTGGAGGGTGCTAGGTACAGGGTGCAGCGTTCAGGAGGGTGCTAGGTACAGGGTGCAGCGTTCAGGAGGGTGCTAGGCACAGGATGCAGAGTTCAGGAGGGTGCTAGGCATAGGATGCAGAGTTCAGGAGGGTGCTAGAGACAGGATGCAGAGTTCAGGACGGTGCTAGGTACAGAATGCAGAGTTCTGGAGGGTGCTAAGTACAGGATGCAGAGTTCAGGAGGGTGTTAGGTACAGGATGCAGAGTTCTGGAGGGTGCTAGGTACAGGATGCAGAGTTCTGGAGGGTGCTAGGTACAGGATGCAGAGTTCAGGACGGTGCTAGGTACAGGATGCAGAGTTCTGGAGGGTGCTAGGTACAGGATGCAGAGTTCTGGAGGGTGCTAGGTACAGGATGCAGAGTTCAGGAGGGTGCTAGGTACAGGATGCAGAGTTCTGGAGGGTGCTAGGTGCAGGATGCAGAGTTCAGGAGGGTGCTGGGTAAAGGGTGCAGTGTTCTAGAGGGTGCTAGGTACAGGGTGCAGCGTTCAGGAGGGTGCTATTTACAGGGTGCTGGGTAAAGGGTGCAGAGGTCAGGAGGGTGCTAGGTAAAGGGTGCAGAGTTCTGGAGGGTGCTAGGTACAGGGTGCAGAGTTCTGGAGGGTGCTAGGCATAGGATGCAGAGTTCAGGAGGGTGCTAGGCACAGGATGCAGAGTTCAGGAGGGTGCTAGGCATAGGATGCAGAGTTCAGGAGGGTGCTAGAGACAGGATGCAGAGTTCAGGAGGGTGCTAGGTACAGAATGCAGAGTTCTGGAGGGTGCTAGGTACAGGATGCAGAGTTCTGGAGGGTGCTAGGCATAGGATGCAGAGTTCAGGAGGGTGCTAGGCACAGGATGCAGAGTTCAGGAGGGTGCTAGGCATAGGATGCAGAGTTCAGGCGGGTGCTAGAGACAGGATGCAGAGTTCAGGAGGGTGCTAGGTACAGAATGCAGAGTTCTGGAGGGTGCTAGGTACAGGATTCAGAGTTCAGGAGGGTGCTAGGTACAGGATGCAGAGTTCTGGAGGGTGCTAGGTACAGGATGCAGAGTTCTGGAGGGTGCTAGGTACACGATGCAGAGTTCAAAAAGCTGCTAGGTACAGGGTGCAGAGTTCTGGAGGGTGCTAGGTACAGGAGGCAGAGTTCAGGAGGGTGCTAGGCACAGGATGCAGAGTTCAGGAGGGTGCTAGGCACAGGATGCAGAGTTCAGGAGGGTGCTAGGCATAGGATGCAGAGTTCAGGAGGGTGCTAGAGACAGGATGCAGAGTTCAGGACGGTGCTAGGTACAGAATGCAGAGTTCTGGAGGGTGCTAGGTACAGGATGCAGAGTTCAGGAGGGTGCTAGGTACAGGATGCAGAGTTCTGGAGGGTGCTAGGTACAGGATGCAGAGTCCTGGAGGGTGCTAGGTACACGATGCAGAGTTCAAAAAGGTGCTAGGTACAGGGTGCAGAGTTCTGGAGGGTGCTAGGTACAGGATGCAGAGTTCTGGAGGGTGCTTGGTACAGGATGCAGAGTCCAGGAGGGTGCTAGGTACAGGATGCAGAGTTCTGGAGGGTGCTAGGTACAGGATGCAGAGTTCAAAAAGGTGCTAGGTACAGGATGCAGAGTTCTGGAGGGTACTAGGTACAGGATGCAAAGTTCAGGAGGGTGCTAGGTACAGGATGCAGAGTTCTGGAGGGTGCTAGGCACAGGATGCAGAGTTCAGGAGGGTGCTAGCTACAGGATGCAGAGTTCTGGAGGGTGCTAGGTACAGGATGCAGAGTTCTGGAGGGTGCTAGGTACAGGATGCAGAGTTCAGGAGGGTGCTAGGTACAGGATGCAGAGTTCAGGAGGGTGCAGAGTTCTGGAGGGTGCTGGGTAAAGGGTGCAGAGTTCAGGAGGGTGCGTGTTTGGTTCAGTAGACTTCAATGGAGAAGTTGCAGAAAATGTCTGTAGTGCATTTTTGACACATTTTGCGTTTTTAATCTTCCCAGCAACAAGTTGGCCCTCCAAAAAATGGAAACCATATCACAACTGCGTAAAAAATGCACATGTAAAAATGCAAAGTGCAATTCAAAAAGCATTGCAAAAATGGATCAAAAGCAAACTGCATAGGTGTGACCCTTAGACACAAAACATGTGGCATCACAGCTGTTTACAGACCTTTAAAGCTGACAAGCATCTATAAAACAGAAGTTTGGAGTCTCCCACACTGTAATTCTGTCATTTACAGCATATTTTAAATTTCACTTCCTGAAAAGATTACCTTCGTTCTTTCTGAAACAGTTTTCAAGGTTCATTCACACTAGGGTGCAGAGACACCAATTTGTCTGCATGTGTTCTGCAAAGGTACAACAAAATCTTTATGTGCCCTGATCGCACCACAACACTAGTATCATGTGCAGATTTCTTCTGTGCAGGAATCTGCAGCGCGTATAAAACTCATTGAGATTGGGGTCACATACATGCGGTGCAGTATATTGCATGTGATTTGCACAGGAACCGCACTGCATTCCTGTGTAAATCACATGCGATTTGTGTGCGGTGCGACTGGAGCCATACATTTTGTATGGCTCTAATTGCACTGCACCCACACCAAAAAGTAAAGGTATGTGCATGTGATTTGCACAGAAACTGCACCACATTCCTGTGCAAATCACATGCGATTTATGTGCGGTGCAATTGGAGCTATACATTTTGTATGGCTCTAATCGCAAAGCACCCGCACTAAAAAGGTGCAGGACCCTTTTATGGGTCTGCACTAGAATCGGATCGCATGGGTATTTACACCTATGAGATCCGATTCTGCACATCGCAGCACGTTTTGCGGACTGCTTTCAGGGTGTTGTTAACATAACATACACGCCCGCAGCGGTTCACATGAACGGTGTGTGATTCTGATATGGTGCAAAATTCGCAGAAAACGCTGCAAATTCCGATCTGCCTGCCCCTACTTCGCTTCTGTGTCCTATAGTGCATAGGGGCTGGCAGATGCAGTCACAGTACACGGATGGGGACAAGGCATTTTCTTGGTTTTTCTAGCTTTTTTTGCAGTTTTGATAGAGTAGGGAAGGGTTAAAACTCTGGCCAGGTTATTTCTTTTTGCTTTCTGTGTACCATGGGGACATTTCCCTTCATTTCTTTTGTGAGATACGCACCAGGAATTTGGAAGAAATCTCCCAAATTGAGGACAACTCCTCACTTAGCCACAGTCACACTGCCAAACTTCTTGTTGGAGAGCACACACTTAGGCTCATGTACACTGCAGCTCACATTTAGGAGCTTTTCTGCGTTTTTTTTAGCAGCCCCTGAACTCTCCCTAATGTTTTCCTATGTGTCCATGTACACATAGTTGTTTACAGGCAGTTAAGTTTACAGTCGTTTTTTTTAACGCACCAAACTTGCGTTCAGGAGTAGATTTTATCAGCGTTTCAAACGCCAAATGCTTGTAAACGCAGCTAAATGCGTTTATAAGCATTTGCGTTTGGAAACATTTTTTATCTCTTCCAGTTCCCGATGCTGTCCAGAGCCTTTTTTCATCATGAAAATTGCATGCAAAGCGTTTTCCCGGTACTCAAATGGACCTGGTACACCATACTTTGAGGTTTCGCATGAAAGAAAAAATGTTAGACACTGCTGCAATAATTTCTGCACAGAAATGAGCTGGAACACATCCAAACACCACAATGCAAACGCTCATAAATGCGGTATGCAAACGCGGCTACACAGACATTTTTTTAACCTGCGTTTTCCAGCAGTTTCCATTGTTTAGAAGTTCCCCGTGTACATGGAGCCTTAGATCATAATTTTCATCAGTCTCTGGGACTACATGTCCCAGTATGCCTACTGCCTGTGTACCTCGTAATTTATTTTAGAGCTCACTTGAAGAAAGGTTAAAGGTGAGCACACAGGCAGGACTTTTGTTTTTTTTTATTTTTTGAGCTGCCTGTGCAAGTTGGTGCAGGCACGCCTCCCTATAGTGTAGTATTGGGAGTGCGCAAAACAGGGTGGCTCCATGGGATCCTGCAAGGGGGAGAAGGTGTCAGTGGGAGGAATAGTGCCCCATCATTGGTGTCAGTGGGAGGAATAGAGCCCTATCATTGTTGTCAGTGGGAGGAATAGTGCCCCATCACTGGTGTCAGTGGGAGGAATACTGCCCCATCACTGGTGTCAGTGGGAGGAATAGTGCCCCATCATTGGTGTCAGTGGGAGGAATAGTGCCCCATCATTGGTGTCAGTGGGAGGCATAGCACCCCATCATTGTTGTCAGTGGGAGGAATAGTGCCACATCATTGGTGTCAGTGTGGAATAGTGCCCCATCATTGGTGTCAGTGGCAGGAATAGTGCCCCATCAATGATATCAGTGGAAGAATACTGCTCCATAATGGGTGTCAGTGGGAGAATTAGTTCCCCATTGTTGGTGTCAGTGGGAAGACTAGTGCGCCATCTTTGGTGTCACTGAAGGGAATAGTGCCTTGTATCAGTGGAAGAAATAGTGCCCCAAGGGCCGGATAAGGGCAAGAAAAGGACCACATTCGGCCCACGGGCTGCAGTTTGGAAAGCCCTGCTGTAGATTAAGTCACTGTTGAGTAAATACATATTACTTAGTATTGTAATTATTTTTTTTTTATTTACTTTATTTTGTCGTCTAAATTGGAAATATTCTATACTTATTCTAATTAATATATTGATTATTCACATAATAATTTTAATGTCATTATACTAAGACGTGAAAATTAATAAAAACATTTACAAAACGAGAAATTAAAAAGTAAAAGTAAAAGAAAATCCCAAATTTTCGGGTTGCCCCCCCTGAAAAGTAATAGAGGCAAAATCTTCCAATTGACGTCACCGGTTCTGGTAGCACCCCAGGATTTCCTCACTTTTGCAGGAATTTCCTCTCACTTCCTGTTTTGGCTATGGGACAGGAAGTAAAGGGAAAACATAGAAAAGTGATGGAAGAAAAAGACTGAGTGGTCCATCGAGTCTGCCTGTTTTTTTTTGTGTGTGTGTATTTTTTGTTGGAGGGGGTGTTTGTGTTTTTTTTGTTTTTTGTTATCTTTTTTGTCTTGAGTATAGATCTTTGCTTGTCTGAAGCATGTATGAAGCAATTTACTGTTGACTGGCTCACTACCTCTGCTGGAAGTCTATTCCAAGCATCAACTACCCTTTCAGTAAAATAATACTTTCTGAGATTACTTTTGAACTTTCCTCCTGTTAGTTTAACTGCCTCCTGCCTGCCATATCCGGGAGCGTGCAGTGCGGCGATCGGCGGTGCGCTGTGTCCCTCGGACACAGCAGATCACTGATCAACGGAAAGAGCCGAAGATGTCGGCTCGGTCATGTGATCAGCTGTGTCCAATCACAGCTGATCACATGTAAACAGGGAAATGACGGATATCGGCATTTCTCTCCTCTCGAGCTGTCACGATGACAGTCGAGAGGAGAGAAGAGCCGGTAATCGGCATTCCTTGGAGGGGACATGTACACTGATCATCAGGGCACTGATGATCAGTGTGCCGTGATGATTAGTGTGGCCCCAGAAGTGCCACTTGTCAGTGTCCATCAGTGCCAGCTCTTAGTGCTCATCCATGCCACCTGCCAGTGCCCATCAATGCCAACTGTCAGTGCTCATCAATCCACCTGCCAGTGCCCATCAGTGCCACATATCAGTGCCTACCAGTGCACATCAATGCCACATATGTGCCCATCTGAGCTGCCTTTCAGTGCCACCTATCAGTGCCAGTCAGTGCTGCCTATCAGTGCCAGTCAGTGCCACATATCAATGCCAATCAGTGCCACCTATCAATGCCAGTCAGTGCTGCCTATCAGTGTCCATCAGTCCTGCCTAAGGCAGGCCATAGACAGGCTGTTTATTGGCCGAATTTTCGGCCAATAAACGAAAAATCTGTCGGCCCCGTTGCCGATGCTGACACCAATGTCCACGAAAAATGGTTGGTTTTTGCGGATTTTCCAGCATGACCGATAAAACGAAACGAGAAGATCCGCACAAACCGGCCAGTCAGTGCCGCCTAACAGTGCCAGTCAGTGCCGCCTATCAGTGCCATATCTGAGTGCTGCCTTTCAACGCCCATCAATGCCCATCAGTGCCATCTACTAGTGCCTCCTCATCAGTGCCACCTATCAGTGCCCATCAGTGCAGCCTCATTAGCGCACATCACTGAAGGAGAAAAATCACTTATTTACAAAATTTTATAACAAAAACTAAGAAAAAATTTATTTGTTTTTCAAAATTTTCAGTTGTTTTTGGGTTGTTTAGCAAAGAATAAAAACCCAGAGGTGATTAAATACCACCGAAAGAAAGCTGTCTCAAAAAAATTATAACATTTTCATATGGGTACAGTGTTGCATGACCGCGCAATTGTCAAAGTGCGACAGCGCTGAAAGCTGGCCTGGGCAGGAAGGGGGTGAAAGTGGTTAAGGTCATGTTCCCTAGACCCCAATAGGCCAAAGACCCCAATGGGACAGAAATGGTGAAAAAAAAACCTGTAAGGAGGTATCAGGGGCGGACTGACAACTCATGGGACCCCCGGGCAATAAGGGATCATGGGGCCCCTGTGTCCTTGCCCAAACTCAAAAAAGCCTATGATAAAGGTACCAGGGGTATCTCATGGGGCCCCCTACTGACCCTGGGCCCTCGGATAGTGCCCGAGTTTCCAAATGGTCAGTCCGCCCCTGGGAGGTATAACCCTCCCTGAAATAAAAAAAAAAAAGACGTTTTGCCATCCGCTCTACGTCTGACTTCAATCAGTGTAGAAAGCAATGAAGCTCATCTATTGCCAATACATTCATGAGGGATCGGAGCTGTCTACGGGGAGAAGATCAGCCAGGAGGAATGAGTGGCAGCAGGGGATAAGAGGGAATCATGGTGCGGAGGAGCCATGTGATTGGCAGAGCTCCTAATCCCGGCTCACTCCGACAGCCTGCTGCTTACTGATCGTGTAAACAAGCCGGAGCCTGGAGAGGGCGGAGCCCGAACGGTTCATGTGCCGGCCAGGCCCCTCCCCGGGAGGGCGGGACTCCATCCAGCTAATGGACGGCTTTAATTGTTCGGTGCGCTTCCAGAAAGGAGCAGATGTTCGGGGGGGTGAAGAAAGGAGACGGTGGATGGGATTTGTCCTGTGCCCGGCTTCCCATACTAAACATTGTCTTCCGGCTGCCTGCTCAGAGCTGAGCCTCGCTGTGTGCATATAGGAGCCATCACATCGCCTGCTGTTTACATAACGAGAGACTTTCTGTTGGTGGCAGCCGTGGGGGAGGAAGAGGATCTGCAGCAGCTCGTCACAGGTAGCATGGTCAGCTTGGAGGTGATAGGCATGACTTGGCAGGGCTCTGGATTGAGCAGAAGGGTGCTGACACTGAGCCTAGGCTTCCCATACACTATACAATGTGATTGTACCATCTCCCCTCACATCGGCTATACAGTGCCTGAGTTCAGTCGATGGCTTAGGATGGTCCTCCTATTAGGTTTTCTAGATCTACTTATTTATTTATTACAGGCAGGGGTGGACTGACCATTTGGAAACTCGGGCACTGCCTGGGGTCAGTAGGGGCCCCATGAGATGCCCCTGGTACCTTTTTCATAGGCTTTTTTGAGTTTGGGCAAGGATACAGGGGCCCCATGATCCCCTATTGCCCGGGGGCCCCATGAGTTGTCAGTCCGCCCCTGACTACAGGTACTTATATAGCGCTGTCAATTTACGCAGCGCTTTCCATATATATTGTACATTCACATCAGTCCCTAACCCTCAAGGGGTGTACAATCTACGGTCCCTAACTCACATTCATACATACACATACTGTGGGCCAATTTAGACAGGAGCCAATTAACCTACTAGCAAGTCTATGGAGTGTGGGAGGAAACCGGAGTACCCGGAGGAAACCCACGCAGGCACAGGGAGAACATGCAAACTCCAGGCAGGTGGTGCCGTGGTTGGGATCTAAATGAAGTTGTATAGTATATGGCTACTGCACAGTATACAGATATGGAAGACTCCATAGGACGAAACATCGATGATAGGATTCTATTTCTTATCCCCTTCCTTTCAGACATAAGGAGTCATTCGTTTGCAGAGACGTAGATCAGAGATGGCATCTTTGAAGATATGGGATCATCTGCAGGCTGGCAGCTCCGAGGTGGACTGGTGTGAAGACAACTACAAAATCGTCCCCACCATCGCCGAGTTTTACAATACAGTAAGTGCTCTCTGTGCACTGCATTGTTTCATTTCTTTTACATTTAGGCTCCATGCACACTAGCATTTTTTTTTTTAAGCTCAAAAACACTGGATAGAAAATGCAGGTAATAGCATTTTTAGTAGCATTCAGAAGTGTTTAGCAGCGTTAGCAATTTATTAGTGTTTTTACAGTACATGTAGAGGGGAAAAAAAGGGAAAAAAAGCTGTTAGGAGTATTTTAGTAGCATCTTTTTATGCTGGAAAAACACTCCAATAAACTCTACAAAAACACTTTTTTTTTTTTTTCTGCTTCTAGATGCTGAAGCTCAAAAAATACTACTAGCTTTAGCCTGGGTTCACACTGATGCGGTGCGGGATTAGCAGCGTTTTCTGTGCGAATTCCGCACCACATCAGAATCGCACCCTGTTCATGTGAACCGCTGCGGGTGTGTATGTTACGTTAACAACACCCCGAAATTGGTCTGCAAAACGCGGTGCGATGTGCAGAATCGGATCACATGAGTGTGAATACTCAATGCGATCTGATTCTAGTGCGGACCAAAAAAAGGGTCCTGCACCTTTTTAATGCAGATCCGGTGCGTTTGGAGCCATACAAAATGTATGTCTCCAATCGCACCACACACAATTTGCATGTGAGTTGCACAGAAATGCGGTACGATTCCTGTGCGAATCACATGCGATGTACCTCATGGCACAAGTGTGAACCCAGCCTAAAGTAGTGTGCATGGACACATAGGATAACATCATTTAGCTTCTAGGAGCAGAAAAAAATGCTGATAACAGTTTCTAGGAGCTGAGAAAAATGCTAGTGTGCATGGAGCATTACAAAACCCTGAAATGCTGTCAGTTGATCTACAAATCACATGACATCTTCTGGTAGAGGTCTTTCTAAGGCTAGTCTCTGAAAAGTAATCTATGGTTGACGCTAACCTACATCTTACAGGCATTGAGGCAATCTGCTGCCTTCAAAATGCCTTTTTTTTCTATGCCGAGCAGCAATTTTTTTTATGGAACTAAGGCCCGTTTCTTACAAAGGGTCTGATCAGGTCTGCCTGTCAGTTTTTCAGGTGGACCTGATCAGACCTTCCATTTACCCCTATGGACCGGCGAATGTAAACGGACATGTGTCCGTTTGCACCCACCCACCTTCGATCCAGATCACTAACAAAAAAAAAAAGCGGAAGGGATCTGTCCCCCTCCGTCTAGGCCAGGGGTAGGCAACCTGCGGCTCTCCAGCTGTTGCAGGACTACAAGTTCCATCATGCCTCTGCAAGTCATAGCTGTAACTGTCAGTTTTGTAATGTTGCAATGCCTCATGGGAAATGTAGTTCCACAACAGCTAGAGAGCCGTAGGTTGCCTACCCCTGGTCTAGGCAGTCGGGTGTAAATGGAGAGCGGAGTTCATTTACACCTAGCTGCCCATAGAGTTAAGCAGGCTCTGTCTGTATCCCCTCTGCATAAACTGAGCAGACACGGATCTTTCATTCACCCGCTGATCAGCAGGGAATCGGCAGACAGATCTGCTGATCAAAATGGAGTCCACCCCATGTGAAAGGGGCCTAACACATCACAACCACTTGCTGTTGCTGTGTGGTCCTATTCAGGGGCAGACTGATCTTTTGGAAACTCGGGCACTGCCCGAGGGCCCGGGGTCAGTAGGGGGCCCCATGAGATGCCCCTGGTACCTTTTTCATAGGCTTTTTTGAGTTTGGGCAAAGACACAGGGGCCCCATGATCCCCTATTGCCCGGGGACCCCATGAGTTGTCAGTCCGCCCCTGGTCCTATTGACTTGATTGACTGAATTTGACAGGGAGTTCCACCTGTGAACTCAGCAATTCATGTTAAATTTGCAGCAGCATGTGTATTGATCCATCCTATATGCTGTGTTTTAGGTGGGTATTTGGGGGTGTAGTAAAACTTCAGCTCAGCCACCTGTTTTTACCACCACCTGTTTGAAAGAGGCCAAAGAGGGACTTCTCTGTAGTGATTTATCAATGTGGGCAAAGCAACATGAAAACACTGTTTGTTTTTGGGGTATGGAGTATTTGTAGGATTCCATAGACAGCAATAACATTTATTTGCAGGCTTATATTATAACCTGTACACTAGAGGAAATAATACTGAAGCCCCATTTACACCAGAACGCATTCCATGTGTGTTTCCTGCACCGCATTCACAAAGCACTGCAGTTGCAATCTGCATCAGGTGTCAATGTTAAGTTAATGAAACCCCAAATGCAGGTCACAAACACAGTGCGTTTGCCAGCACTGGATCGCATGATACAGAAGTACCATGCGATCTGGTTGCAGTGAGTTTCCAAAAGTAGTGCATGCACTACCTTTTGGTGCGGTGCAGTGTGATTTGAGTCTATTCAAAATGAATGGGTATAAATTGCACCACAATAAACCGCAAGTGAATCGATTCCTAGTCTGAACCAGCCTTAACCACCTCCCGCCCGCCATATAAGGCAATAACGGACGCAAAGTGGTTCTCTCGTTCTGGGAGGACATCATATGATTTCCTCCCATTCTAACCGCGCATGCGCGGCTCCCGGAGTGCGCAGCGGATCACCGATCAACGGAAAGAGCCGAAGATGTCGGCTCGGTCATGTGATCAGCTGTGTCCAATCACAGCTGATCACATGTAAACAGGGAAATGCCGGCTATCGGCATTTCTCTCCCCACGAGCTGTCACGCTGACAGCTCGTGAGTAGAGGAGAGCTGGTAATCGGCATTCCTCAGAGGGAACATGTACAGAGATCATCACAGTTATGTGCAGAAAAAATGCAGCCTGTTCTATTTTTCTTTTCTTGTTTTTGCAACTGGAACGCACTGCAACTGCAAACACTGATGTGAACCAAAATAATTTCAATGCATGAATGCTATATCAAATAATTAACTTTTATAGGGGAGATTTACTAAAACTGGTGCACACAGAAATTGGTGTAGCTGTGCATAGTAACCAATCAGATTCTAACTTCAGCTTGTTCAATTAAACTTTGACAGTAAAACCTGGAAGTAGATTGGTTACCATGCACAGCTCACTAGATTCTGTGTGCACCAGTTTTAGTAAATCCCCCTATAGTGTATTTGATTTAGGAGTTATGAAGGCCATAGATGGTTTGTTTATCGGCCGATTTTTCGTCCGAAAGAATAATCGGACGATTTTTGCACTGTTAGTGGGGCATTGCCATCGGCCGATTTTTGCAGTTCCTCATTTCTTTTATCGGTCATGCTGGAAAATGTGCGAAAAATGGCCGATTTTCACAATCATTGCTGGCAACAGAACGACCGATGTTTCGTTTTTGGCCGTCATTAACGAACTGTCTATAGCCTGCATTAGTAGTCTGTCTCACCAGGAAACATATAGTGCCCTTGGTGTGCCAACACAGTGAGAAAGGTACCAGGCATTCACAGGAAATAGACAACATAGCTGTGCGTTTATAGTGCACCACACGATAGGCATTAACAGCAATTATATGAAGTGTACAAAGCAATTCTCTTTTATTTGATAACAGGAAATTATTATGCAAACATAATAGCTACTAAATCATCATCAGAGACTTCAGTGTAATTACAGTTATAGACAATTACAATAAGCAGTCATACATGACATTGTTGTCTGAATGATCAATCTCCTTTGAAGTATTTACAATGTAATTAACATACTATATATTGGAAAGGAATGATGATATGGCCTCTTGCACACTGACGTAATAATTACTAATGTTTGCACATAAGATTTTGCTGGCAGGGTGAAAACCGCACGTTCTATTTCATAAAGACCTCAAGTAGTCAAGTGTGCAGGTGTAAAAACATGCATATGAGCGTTAAATTCTTCATCTTCCTCTTCTAGCTGCCAGTGTTTTCATTTCCATGTATGTACTTGCATATACAAGTAAATTACTGCACTTAAATTTAAAATTTTATAGGATTTTTTTTTTTCTGGGTTTGAATGCATCACTACATTAAGGCTCATTCACACAAACATATACCGGCTGTCTGTGTAAAGTACTTACCTAAAGTACTCATGTTTAGATATGTACAATGACTTAAGAATGACACTATACCTATATGTATTTACATGCATACAGTCTATGTACAGCCCTAGACACAACTTCAGTGTTTTTTTTTTTTTTTGCATGCCACTAAACACGGCACACATTTTCATTTGTAGATACAGCTGTGTGTATAGCCCCACTGATTCCTATAGTGCTTTTTTTAGATACACACAATTATTATTATTATTATACAGGATTTATATAGCGCCAACAGTTTGGTCAGCGCTTTACAATATAACGGGAGACAATACAGCAACAGTACAGTTCAATACAAGAGGGATAGGAGGGCCCTGCTCCTCGGAGCTTACAGTCTAGGAGGGAGAGGCTAGTGGTACAAAAGGTAGTAACTCTGGGGGATGGACTGGTAGGAAGAGTAGAAGATTCCATTATTAGCTGAGGGCAGGATAGGCTTCCCTGAAGAGATAGGTTTTCAGAGATCGCCTAAAAGTGAGCAGAGTAGGCAATAGTCTTATAAATTGGTGTAGAGAGTTCCAGAGGATGGGAGAAGCTCTGAAGAAGTCCTGGAGACAAGCATGGGAGGAGGAGACAAGGGAGCTAGACAGTAGGAGGTCTTGCGAGGAGCGGAGAGTACGGTTTGGGTGATATTTAGAGACAAGATCGGTGATGTAATTTGGGGCAGAGTTATAAATGGCTTTATACGTTATTGTTAATGTTTAGATCCATATAGCATATAGTTTTGTGTGTTAAACACTGCGTTGTTAGCCCTTATGAATGCGCCCTTACAGATATTTACACAGCTGTGTGCATTGTCCCATAGGCAATGCACCTGTGTTAAGATTCTTTCAAAAAAATGCTACACAGCTACAAATGCAGCTTTTTTTATTTAGCCTTTGTGCAAGTGGCCCATTAGAAATAGCAGCACGTTTTTAAATTTTTTTTTTTATCTAGGTAAAAGCATTTGGCAGTATTTTTGAAGATAGAACCAATTATATTACCCCACTATAGAAAATAACAAGGGTGTATGCGTAAAGAGGAGGTCCAGGCCCCCCAAAAATATTAAAAGTCAGCAGCTACAAATATAGTAGCTGCTGACTTTTACTACAAGAACACTTACCTGTACAGGGGTCCAGCGCTGTCGTCACCCAGGCTAGTTCTTCACTAGCTCCTGGGTTCCCAGCTCCAGCATTCCAAGTAAGGGAAACCGTAAGTGAACCCTTGCGGCTTCACAGCCGGTCCTACTGCGCTTGCGCGAGTCACGCTGTGCCTTGAAATTGATCCCGCAGTACTCTGGGACATGTGAAGTGTCCCAGAAGACTGCGGGGCGGAAGGAAAGGGGCTGAACTTCCAGCCCAGTTTGCTACTGCGAACTGAGCCAGAAGTGGGAGCTGGTACCTGCCAAAACCAGGCTCCCCCCCCCCCAAAAAGCTTTAAGCATCTGCGGACACACCACCTTTTATCTCCCTAACAGGGACATAAATGTGAGGCAATTTATATATTTTGGTGTGGCGCTACAATACACCTCCTTCCTTTTTCTTTTGAGTGTGTGCTGAAAATTTTTAAGTGTTTCGTGCTCAAAAGAATGTGACTCTCATGTGAATATTGCACCTATACTTTGTTGATGTGCTAAAAAAAACCATTCACGTAAAAATGTATGTACTACAAAACATCTCCCTCCTTAGAACTATTACTTAGAACTTACTACTATATAAATCTATGCATGATTGATGCAATATATATCATGTGTTACAAAACACCTCCCCCCTACACTATTGACAAATAAAAATTGGCAAATAAAGTTGTGAAAATCAATTGAAAATACTGAATTATAAAATACAGCACATAATATTACTAGTCCTTGAAAAAGTACGGTACTTTAGTACAGTTTTTTAAAATTTATGTAACACATGCTTCCTTTCTGTGGACCCCACTCACCGGTGTTTCAGGACCCCTTATTTAAAAGTGGATCACATGCACTTTGTCAACCACCGCCTTTTTTGAAGATAGGATGAAATATCTTTGTAGTTTATGTGTAAAAAGCATTCTGACAATTGCATCTGTTGCTGCCTTGAACTAGCCTATATTAGGCTCATGAGGACAACAAAGCTTGTGAAAAAGCAGCTGGAATAGGTACAACAAAGCATTACCAAATTATTTTAAAGGCTAGGTTCACACCTATGCAGGTTGCATTTGAGCTGTTTCTGCATTGCCTTTGCGTTGCATTTTGTACCTGCGTTTCTGCCGTGTTTTTGATGCATTTTGCGTTTTTTATTTATTTGTTTTTTTTTAATTTTCTTGTTACTAGGCAGATTTAAAATGCAAAAAAGCATCAAAAACGCACTACATGCTTTTCTGCAGCATTTCCATTAACGTCTATAGAACCAAAAACGCAACTTTTTGCTTTCAAAAAAGTCCCTGACCCTTTCCAAAAAATGCGCCGGATGAAAACGTGGAGGTGTGAACCTTTCCCATAGGAAATCATGTTAAATGGACTACTGCGTTTCTGGAAAACGCTTAGGTGTGCCCCTAGGGTAAAGCTGGTTCCTGATTGGCTGCTTTGGATTTTGGGTACATCATTGCTTTTGGTATAATATGATAAAGTGAGTGGTCAGTTATCCTTCATACTGTAGTAGAGTGACGAGCGAAATTATTAGACACAGCACATTTTTCAGCCTGATTCTCAGTGTCAAGCTGTACAGATTTCTACTTACAAAAGACATTTTCAGCATTTTTACTCCAAGAATGCACAGATTACAGAGAACAGCCTAGATTTCTAAAAATAAATGCCATGAATCTCTTTGACCACACAGACAGAACATTTCACAGGACTACATTATACATATATTATTGTCCTCAGAGATCAGCAGCACATGCGTTTCTAGGAGTCAAACAAGCATTCTTCACAAATGAGAGCTGAACAAATGCACATTCATCGTCCTTTTTTTTTTTTCTTTCTTTGGCCTGTTCCCTCATATTCAGCATGGTAAAATCACTGCAGGGGCTGTCCTCACATATTCTTCTTTGGTCATGAAAAGTACACATGTGGGAGCATTTTTTTTTTTTTGCCCATAGCAACCAGTTAATTTCCATGAATAGTTAAAAAAAACAAGACAAGGATTCTGATTGGTTGTAACTGATGGCCAGAAATGTCCTTGTTAGTACATATATAAATAAAACCTACTCTGTCTGCAACTTTGAAAGCCATTCATTGTATTAATCAGAGCAGTTGAAGGGATATTTAACAGAATGTTCCTTTTGGTTCAATGGCTAAGGAACTTTTGTGTCATAGGAGACATACCGAGGTTTCCATTTTTATATATATATAAATATACACACATACATACATACATACACACAGTATAACAGTATGACCACATGTAAACAATGAAAATTCTCAACAAAAACAGAAAAAAGTGAATGCTTAGAGAAAGCAGCAGCTAGCACAAATTGGTGACAAACCAAATAAGTAGTTACATAAATCAAAAAAGTGCAGTGCTAATAGAAAATACACTGAAAAAATCCCTCTGTGTGCATCAGTATAAAAAAAATATAAATTAAATAAATATGTGTTTACATAAATAAATTTCATAGATATATTAAATTACATAAAATATCTAAAAAATTCATAATAAATTTAATTTAAACCACCACTAATTGGGTGAAAGTGACAGTTCAAATAATGTCCAAATGGAGAACCATTCAAATAGTAATTTTGCAACAGTTCACAACATAATGGTGCATGCGAGCTCCCGCAGCGCTCACAGGCTATTTAAGGGAGTTGAGTATGACGTGAACAGTAGGCATATCCCCTGAAGACGTGCTGGTGCAGGAAACGCGCTGAAAGGGGCCTTACGTGCTGATGTCATGCCGCCGTATCTGTGCTCGGAGTGGCGGCCATCTTCGTAATTCCAGCTGCTGGTATTCTATGTCTTCCACTTGTGTCTGCAAAGCTAAGTGCCTTCAAAAGCCTTTTACATGGTGTATATACCAACAATTACGTCACAATGCATATATTTCCTCTTTCACTTTCTGTACATTTAAAAGACTTTCTAAACTGTGCAGTATATGGCCTTGAGTACCAGCTACAGATTGGAACACATTACTTCACAGGAAATAAGGGAGGGGGGAAGTGAGCTGATGACCTTGCGAACAGAGGCTGTTAGAAATGTTAAAGCTTTTAAAGGGTAACTCTGCAATATCTGGGTGCTGCCACAAGGTAGCACTGAGCAAATAGATACCCAACCTTAAAATTGTGTGTGCCCGTAACAAAATGGCAGCAAACTTCATTACCCTATATTTCCATAGGTGACTCTTTAAAAGCCCCTACAGGTCATCATTGTAGAGTTATGCATGATCTCTGGAGCTAAAATGTTTCTTCTCACGCTGACGTGGGCAGTGATATGTAACATTAGTTTTGCAATCAACGTTTATGTGCATAGGCACTCCCAAAACATTTACATTCGTGTGTGTATCAGGGTGGATTTGATTTAAATCAAACTGATTTAAATCACTAGTCAGTAAGGCTCGATTTAAATCATAGTTTTCTACATAAAGACTAATTCTTGCTGGTATAACTTTAATATGCAAGTAGATGAAGATTTTTAGAATAACAACTTTTCATATTCGTTTTTTTATCCCCAGTTTAATAGGTTAATCATTCATATTTGGACAACTTTTCTGTTGTACTTAGGAAGGAGAAAAATAATCATTACCTTTAATAATAACAATTTAAATAGATTTATTCAACTGAAACAATATCATTACAGCATATGTTATTTGCTTAAACAAACATCCATGTTTGGTAACTAATGTGGCTAAACAATATATATATATTTTAAGAAACTTAGACTGTCAGCCCCTTCCTCCTCACACTTAGTTTCACTTTCTTCTTGTGCAGATCTATTCCACTCCAAACAATCAGAAAAATATTGTTTCTATTCTATTCACTGAACTTCTTGAAACTTAGCACTGAAGGGGTTGATTCTGTATTCATAGGTTTGTAGAAGGTCTTAAGGGATTAAGGTCTTTTTCTTAACTCTGTTCATGTTATAACATTTTTGCTGTGAAGAAGAGGCATGTGATCTCCGCTGAGTCAAATTCAGTTTTGAGAACTGATAAAAGTAAACCAAGCATCTGTGACAATATCTTGTAGGCAGAGAAACTGCCCAATAATCTTACAAAAACCTCTGAAAGAGCATGACATTGTGAATGGATTCATGGAATTTATTTACCAACAAAATTAAACATATACAGCCTTATTCTACATAAATAAAAAACTAATCTTTATTTCATGATGGAATAACCTTTGGATGGTAATATATTTTCCTCAAAAAGGAAAATATAAAAAAAAAGGAAAAAGGAAAAATTTTAAAAAATCCGATTTAAATAAAAAAAATCTGATTTTTTTTTTTTTTTTTTTTTAATCATTGATTTTTATCCACCCTGGTGTGTATGTTAGGTTAGGTGGGCCTCAAACATTTTTTGGGGGGATTTTACATGTCGCTTCTGAGTCAACAGGAAGCAGGGGAAGAGAGTGGGTGCAATACTTTGCAGGTTTCTGCAGAAATTTTTTTTATAAATGATAATTTTTTTACCTGTAAAATATGTGCATTTCTTTTTTTTTTTCTTTTTTGTTAAAGGTGAACTTAGCCTTTAACTTTTTGCATTCTCCTCTATACTCTTACATTGCTTACCTAGAAATGTGAGTTGCCAAGCTGTGTCTTACTTTTATACTTTGAGTCACTTACCTGGAAGAGGTATGCAGCAAATAAAAGCTGCACAAAAGTCATTATTTGCCAACTTGTTTTGGGTTCATGGCTAAAAGTATTGACGCGAGGGGGAACCTGACAATCAAGCAACTAACATTTTCAGATGGATAGTTCAGAATGGCAGCCTTCTTATTTCCATTGACAGATTTCCTGTAAGATGTGATAGCTGACAGTTATTCTAGAACTGATTTGCAATCCTGGCAGTTCACATGGTAAAACAAACATTTATCACACATCTGCTTGGAAGGGATGATGGGGTAAACACAAGTGTGGAGAACAAAGTGTGCTGCTTCAGGTTGACGCCTGAGCCACAGATTTCACTTCTTGTTCGTACTGACTTCTGTATCTTGTGGAGAACAATGGATACGAACGTCAAGACTCTTTACCAGTTGTTCCTATACAGTAATGCATGGTTATGAGATCACCAGTTTACACTAACTTTTTTTGGCAGTAGTTAAGGACATTGTGTTTTATGAATGATATATTTTCTGTGCCTCCTGTATCAAGGCAGAAATATGGTTCTGAGATAGACTGAGAACTTTGACCACATTTGTGAGATTACATAATTAAATGTATATTGGATGGTAGCAGTGAAGCTGCCCTTCAATTCAAATGAGTGGATGTGATTCATTGCGAATGCTAGTTGTGATATCCCCACAGTAAACACACACAACTGTGCAAAACACAAAGGTAAGCACATACAACCAACACAGTAAGTATGCCCTCTATATAAAAATAATACCTGCCCAACTATATAGTATAAAAATAAGGTGCATACCTTTAGGCTAGGATCACACTACTGCGGGTGGTTGCGGGAATTGCGCCTGTTCCCGCACCAGCTCTTTACAGACACATGGGGCTGCTAATCCTTCTTAATGCAATAATACAAATAAAGAAGCACTGAAGTTATACATACAAAGAGTTCACATGTGCAAAATAAAAATAAAATAAAAACATACCTTTCCACCAGTATCAATATGTCTAATAGTCTAGAACAGGATTGTCAAACTCAGTCTCACCACGGGCTGCATCAACATTATGGTTTCCCTCAAAGGGCCGGTTGTATCTGTAAGACTAGATGTCCAGAGCTCCCCCCCCCCTTACATTAGATGTCAAGGGCCTTCCACCATCATAAATCAAGAGTCCCCCACCGACTCTTACATCACAGTGCACCCCCCCCCTTACTTTGTGCTGCTGTGGGGAAGAAGCTGGGGGCGGAGCTTGGAAGCAGAAAGTTCAGGGTCTGTAGGAGGACCAGGGGAGGGCTGGAGTCAGCTGCCGGAGACTGCTGGATGCTGGGACCAGGGGAGGAGGAGACGAGGGGGTGCTGCGGCTGCACAGATAGGCACAGGATATGTAGGAGCAGCTCTGTCCTCTGCTGCCAACTCCTGAAACGGGGATGGAGACAGAGACAAGCCTCTCCATAGCTGCACTGCAAGATCTGGAGGAGGAGTTCTGTCCTCTGTTGGGGGCAGAGATGAGGGGGTGCTTCAGCTGCAGTAAAGGGCCGTATCTGGCCCGCGGGCCTTGTGTTTGACATATGGGGTCTAGCATCTGAAGGAGATCCTCTTCTAGATTGAATGATGTGCAATCAACAGAAGGCAAGTATTCCAAGTTGTAGCAGAAGTTGGCATCATCAAGGTTACATTGAGATGAAGCAGGACACCCCTTTTCATCAGGGGCATCACAAGCTCTACAGATAGAGTATTGTCGAGACTTTAGGGACTTGATGGAGCAGTTAGCATTAGCACTTTACTACTTTTATTTATTATTCATATCCTGTCCCATTCAAGCTGCTTACATTTACTTTCTTATATGTATTGACCCAGGTCATACTAGCACAGGAGTCTTAAAGAATCTGAAGATGCTGGACTGTTAGGCTTATTGCTACTGATGGTTTGTCAATTTTAACTTTTTATTTCACACATGCGCATTTGGAATTCTAGTGCATTGTATGTATTATTGTTTTAATAAAGGTGTTTACATTTTTATATACTATTTGGTGGTGGAGGAATTTTTATATAGAGGGAATTTTTACTGTTTTTGGTTGCTTATTGTGTTGTGACTGAGCTATAGCAGAATATCTTTTAGCTTGGAAGGTTTAATTGACCTCTCAGTTATTACAGGAGTGGATATTGAATAATTTGCATAAAATATGCAAAAAACAACATTGCATACAAAAATGCTGATTAGGGACAAGGCTACTTGTGCAATTAATAATCGGTGGTCAGTATAACTGTGGAAGCTTGTGATTAGTACTTCAAAACAACTAATACCCACAATTTTGTTCATGTAAATTGGCCTTTTAAAACCAATTCAAGAAAAAAAATGACCTTTGCGCTGGATTCCCCTACACACATTAAGAGTTAACTGTTCATTAAGTTTAGGGATAAAGAGTAATCCTTGCTCCTGTAGGCTCTCTCTGTACATGTGATCACTCTCTAGCTCTCCTCTCTGAGGCGCTTCTGGCCAGAGTCGCACGCTTGCCACAGTAGCCCTGCATTGTACATGATAATGCACAGGATCTGGAACTACCCACAGCTTAGAGTATGGGAGAGAAGTAAACAGTGCTGGAGCCTGCCAGAGCAGGGCGTAAGGTCATGCTGGCCATACTCTTAACTGAAAAATCTGTAATTTGGACAGTTTGTTCGTTTTTCGTCTAGTTAATGGGTACAAGTAGAAAATTAGTTTGTGAGCCAAAAAATCAAAGGAAAGGTTTGGAAAACTTCTGCTGAACAGATGACAAAATTGAAAGGTTAATGTGTTTCTCGCCCATTAAAAATCAAACTGTTGGTACTGTGCATATGTGACAAAATTAAGAAAAATGTATTAATTTATGTCTATTAAATGATTTATTGTTCGAAAATTGGTTATTATATGATTATTTTTGCATTCAAATGATTTTTCAACTAGTGTATGGCTAGCGTAAGTATTCCATCCTTTTCAGATTTTCCTAGACCACAGGTGTCAAACTGGCGGCCCTCCAGCTGTTGCGAAACTACAAGTCCCATGAGTCATTGCATGATTGACAGTTACAAACATGACTCCCAAAGGCAGAGGCATGATGGGACTTGTAGTTTCGCAACAGCTAGAGGGCCGCCAGTTTGACACCCCTGTTCTAGACCTAAAGAGCATTTAAGCCCTGCAATATAAGTGGTTTCCAGTGCAGTATTTTTTTCCCATATTTGGGCTTTAAAAAAAGGTAGGGTTCTATTGTTTTAAAAAGTAACTTGTATCAAAAGTCCTTTTTATAGGAAATACTTCAGACACTCATTTGATGCATTTCAGGCCTTATTCAAAGTATGACCTATCTACAGGTTAAAATCGTCAATAGACCTTTAAAGTTTGTTACATGGATTCCCAATTAAAGCTGTCTCAGAGGACCTTTAATACAATGTGCTGACATCTTTTATATTATAACTGTATAGACTTATGCTGAATTTTCTTAGAAAATACTAGTTGCTGAGCTATCCTTGGTTTTAGTACCACTGACCTGGGACATCCATGCTGTAAGTGTAACCAGGATGAAGTCCGAACTATTAAACTGCATGTTTGTTTTTTGGTCTGTGACTCAAAATTATGGAATTCATTGGTTCAGCATGACAGCCAAGCAGCTATAATTTTACGATGGAGATAGTGTCAGGAATGGCACCTGATTTGGACAACTTTAGCAAAAACGTGTGTGACACGTGCAGATCACTTATATTCGGGAGCCATATAAACCGTTCTTTTATCTCGAGCCTCCCCCTTCCCCAAAACACACAGAAACCACATATGCAATACAGCCACCCACCCCTCTTCACACACGCTTGTGTGTAGACATAGAGGGGTTGATTTACTAAAACTGGAGAGTGCAAAATCTGGTGCACCTGTGCATGTTAGCCAGTCAGCTTCTCACTTCAGCTTGTTCACTTAAGCTTTGAAAAAAAAAAATACTGGAAGTTGATTGGTTTCTATGCAGCGATGCACCAGATTTTTCACTCTCCGGTTTTAGTAAATCAACCCCAGAGTAACCATAATAAAAGTAATAGAGTAATTTTAATGAGGAAATACAAATAATTATAGATAAAATTTAATATCAGTGCGGCTTGGATTGAAAAATAATATTTTGGATGGGTAAATAATCTTACAGTGTGCTTTTAACAATTCTATGGACTAGCTCATGAGCTTCTTTATATGCTAAAAAAAAACAAAAAACAGGATTTTTGTTCTTATCTGTATAATACCTTACTTTGAATCCATTGAGGGGCACAGGAACTAATTCAGCAACCACTCAGTATATAGCATGATCATCGGTTGAACTGGGCACTAGTCAGCAAAATTGTAAGCCTGTCCCTATATCAGACAACTCTAACCGTATTCAGCATGCATCAGTTAGTAGCAAGCCATATGGAATAATAGGTATAACACATGAAGAGAAGGAGTTGTGTCCTTCAATAAACTTAAAAAATTGGTTTTGCAGGTAAGTTCAGAAATTACATTGTCTCTATTGTCCAATGAAGGACATTGGAACAAATCGAGCATCCACTAGGTCGTCCAGAAGACAGCCAAGCCTATCAGCAGACCTGGCATAGACCTAAGAGGCAAACTGCTCAGGGGGTTCTCACTGCCCTAATGGAGTGAGCCTTACCCTAAAAAAGGGGAAATCATATCCCATAAAGTGTATGCTTGAATAAAACAGACAAGCAAATGCAGAACAGGAGGCCCGATGACCCCACCGGGATCCTGGAAACAGGAAATGATTCCCTAAAAAACCATTCAGGCATTCAGGAAAAAATGAAATGCCTTGACAATATCCAGACAACCTGTGCCACATAGGGCCAGAACACAAATATAACAGCACAATTCCCTTATTGAGATAACAAAGCTGAGAAAAAAGGGTTTCCTTGCAGGACAATGTAGTTAGATGTGAAACATTCTTGGCCAAAATGATTACCACAAAAAAGCCACCTTTTACGATGAGAACATCTGGTTACTCAGAACATATTCAGTCCTGTTTGATAGGGGGCTGCTGAGAAATGGCAAGTACCAAGTTCAGACCCTGTGGCTGCAGAGGGACCCTTCTCTGGGATTAAAGAGCTGTCGACAGAGTCCATCGGCCATTTGTTCTCATTTTGAATATACAGTGCAGAGAATGCCAGAGCATGAACTTTATCTCCCCTATCACTGTAGAACTCTTCAACCATGCACCCCATTCCCCAATGGTATAATTAAGCCACCATGGCCTTTTTCAGTTGGACCCAATCTAGGTGACCAGCATGAAAGTTTGGACAGCGCAGACACCAAGAAACTGAGACATGCTAGATATAGAAGGGGTTATTTAATCTATAGGAGCTGGCTTACAGTTTTGTTTCTTAGTGTCAATCTTCCTTGAAGGTGGTGCTATATACCCAGTTTTTACTGAATCAGTACCTTTTGTCCCTCAGTGGATGATATCGAAAAGCCTAGTCACAAATAATGTGTTAGCCTACATACAGTGTAAAATAGCATTCATTTTCTAATACTCAAACAAAAGGTTGTAGTTGTATTTTTTTCTTCGATTTTTTTTTTCCTGTTTGCTCTATGTACCTTTTTCACACCTGTTGTACATGTTATTGGCTGATTTCTATTTCATTTATTTTATTTTATAGGTCAGCAACATTTTGTTTTTTGTTTTACCACCCATATGCATGTGCCTGTTCCGTCAGTACGCCACCTGCTTCAACAGCGGCATATATTTAATATGGACCCTACTTGTTGTGGTTGGTAAGTGTGACAGTAGGTGTGTTTTACGTAAGATGTGTAAGGAAAGAATTCCTACTGGCTTCCTGTACTGCATGTTTCTGCAAAGCACACTGCTAATGACATCCTCATGCTTTGCTTGAATTAGGCTAATACAGCTTGCTGACGCCGTCATATTTACATCCTGGTTTTCAGAAAACAGCATTCCAGCTAAACATTTTTTCACTTTGTTAAAGCTGAGGTTCCGAGTATTGTCTTACATATTTACTAGTCTTCCCAAAGTAAATTAAAAAAAGCTGATCAGGCAGATAATACAGTATGCTTTGTATTTTTATTTCATGTATTGTCCGCACCCCTTCCTTTTAACAAATAAGATAGATAAGGGATGATAAGATAGATATGTTAGAGAAAGAACATTGGGTGCCTTTTAAAATGATTTCATGTACGAATACATTTTACAGGAACATATATACTCAGTATAGTACTTTTGTAAGGATTAGCAAATGTGCAAGTATCTATATATATATATATATATATATATATATATATATATATATATACACACACATATGTATGTGTGTCTGTATGTATATATATATATGTATGTATATGTGTGTGTGCAGGTATGTGAATGTGTGACACTTTAACTATAATCTAGAAGTACATATAGGGGTTGATTTGCTAAAACTGGAGAATGCAAAAACTGGTGTAGCTGTACGTGCAAGCTGGTTCAATTAAGCTTTGACAAAAAAAAAAACCTGAAAGTTGATTGGCTACCACATACAACTCTCCAGTTTTAGTAAATCAACCCCATAGTGTGTGTATGTAGGTATGTATATATGTGTGTGTATATATGTATATGTGTTTTTATTATATATATATATATATATATATAAACATAACATACAGCCTTTTTAATTGTCAATTACAATGTGTGCAATACAGAAAAGCCCCTGCCAGTGCCAGAAACACAAAGCTTGGGCATCTTGCAGATAGTGAATTTGGCAGCTATTGCAGTGCTGCTATCAGCAGCTTAGGTGGAAAATGAGACTTTGGCAAATACACCTCCTCATATGACTGTACACTGCATGATTGGCTTGTAATGCTGGCTGTCACTCTTTCAGCCTTTTATTTTGGCTGTGCATCAGATTACTAGCTGTATTTTAAAATACTTTTAACAAAAATAAAAAAAATGAAAAGTACAGAATGGTGACCATTGGTTTTAGCATGTAAGTCATTAGTGAGTTTTAGGGGAGCACTTTAAATGCAGTGCTGTGGGCAAAATCCAGACTGAAAGTTGTCAAGAAGAATATTATCAGTGAGGTCATAGCTCAGGTAGTTGTGGACTAGGAGTTTGAAGATAAATGGGACTAAGGAGATGGATCTTGGGTTGCTAAAGTGTATGTAAACCCTCACCTTGTAAAACAACCCATTTAGTTTAAAATAGAAATGAAAGGCAAAACATTTGTGTATAGATTAAAAAAACAAATTCTAAACATGTCTTACCCTTTGTTTTCAGCTGCATAAGAGCTAGGGAAGGAGAAACAGCAGCATACTGATCTTCCAAGTGAAAGGCTGTGTAGGGGTAGGGAGTGTCTACATAAGTCTGATCATTGGAGAAAAGCAGGCTGAGTTCCCAGCACAACCAGAAAACTGACCACAGTGTTTTCTCCTGCCTAGTGTGATCATTCTTTAATAGGAAAAGCAGAGGGACTTGCAGGAACACCAGGAGTTCCACACAAATGAAGCAATACAAAGAGAACAGGATACTTTTTCATACAAGCACATAGTACAAAAAGCAAATATCAGGAATCTGAAACGTTGGGTTTGGTGGGGTCTAGCAGTGTGACCAGTGCAGTTTTCGGACAGTTGGGGAAAACACCAGCAGAGAGAGAGTTTGGTGAGAGTTAGAGACTGTAGGATAGAGCAGGTGGGTGTCTGTAATAGTTGTGAAGGAACTGGCATTCAGGTGGCAGCTGGTTAGGTGGGCATTAGAAAAAGGTTTAGCAGCCTGCTCTATGGTAGCAAGGTTAAAAGAGGTAAGTAGTGAGTTGTAGGTGGGCTGGGAATGTTGAGTGGGGTAGGATTTCTGTATAGTGGAGATCTCATAACAAATTACATCAATCTAGTTTTTTAAAGTGATTGGCAATCCCCTGGGCAGTAAGGGAGTTAGTGGGTGGAGGCAGTGAAAGATGAAGTAGAGAGTTAAAGGTAGAAAAGAGTTGATCAGGACTGCATGAGAGGGTGTTACTGAGAGTTATACAATTGGTCTCATTATCCCTCTGCTTATAATGAGACTTGTCCCTGCCTGTGCCAATACTATATCTTCCACCAGCAAGCCGATGAGATCATATATCTACAGACCAATCTAGGGAATCTAGCTGTCAGCCTGGTGGAGATCCCTCACAACGTGATTTGCCTTCATTTCCTGTAAAAATGGAGCCTGTGAGACTTGTGTCAGATGGTGTGGGGGACAATTCCTGCTCCGCAGACCTACCCTCACCCAAAGCTGCAGCTTTGGCCTGTTGTGCTGTCTGACATAGGCGCCATGTTGATCTATGGTGAGACTCTCAAAGAACTGTTTAATTGTCGGGTCCTGATGTTTCCTATTGTACCCTAGGACTATTTCCTATGGGCATGAGCAGTGCTGGTTGGTTTAGGAGCTGTAATTAGGTCTGCTAGTGCTGGATAACACGGAGCTCCACAGGTTTACGTCTTCACAACACCATTGTCAGACCACATGTGTTATACTGTATATGCTCGGAGTTCAGCTGTTTATTGGGTAGGTCACCATATACTACTTAGTTTTCAAAGAATCTTATCACTCTGCTATTAGGTAAACTAGCAAAGTATGTATTTGAAAAATTAAGACAGCCATAGATGGAGCGATTTTCTTTCCTGCAACCATGGGTCAGTGTTGATGGGGGGGGGGGGGATCCCTCCCACTGAGCCATTGTGTGAGCCGGCCTCACCAGGAGAACACAGTGATTACTAGTAGCAGCTGTGATAGATCAATCAACATTGGTACGTTCAGCCTGCCCATACATGGTTTGAATCTTGGCCGGTCCTTGCGGAACCTGCCAAAGTTCAAACCATCTATGGCCGGCTTAAGAATCAGTCACTGCCAAAGCCCAAGTAGTTTGATTGCACTTCAGAAGCTGTAGGTAGCGTTTTGTTTGCAGTCCTGATATATTGATAGTCTCTTGCTGGAATAGTGTTAATGCTGAATAAATACCATTATCTAAAATGACATGATTTTTTTTTCTATTTGGCCAGGAATTGGGTCAGTGTATTTTCATGCAACACTGAGTTTCCTGGGGCAGATTTTGGATGAATTGGCTATTCTCTGGGTGTTAATGTCTGCATTAGCAATGTGGTTTCCAAAAAGGCACTTGCCAAGAATGTTCCGACATGACAGGTAAGAAAAATGCAAGTTTATGTAACAAAAATATCACCTAAATTCTGTTTAAAGACCTCTGTCTAGTAGTAGTAGATTTCACATAAATGTGTGCAATTCAAGAGCTTTCAGGAACTGACAGTATTTGAAATTAGAGTGTGTATAGCCCAAACTTTTTTTCAATCTTAGATAAAGTGCAGATAGGTTAAACCCCCCCTTGTTAGTTTTTTTCTTACTGTCTGTTACCTATTGGACAGATTTCTCTTCTCTTTCTGTCCTAGAGTAACAACAGGAAAGAATAGGAAATCTCGTTACCTACCTAGTTTCTACCCACCAAATGTTGAAATGTTGCACTGTTTGGTGGGGAGTAAATGGCCTGTTACTGTATTTCTGCAGTGTTATGCTGGTGATATCTTGCATGTTAGACTGTTTTACTGTTCGTGTCTTCCATCATATTTACTGAAAAAGCCACCATTGCTTTGGTCTATGGCTGTGTACTGAATCTTATGGATATATGTTTTCTCAACAAAATTTCTTAACAAAATTTTCAATGTACTGTGGTTCTCTGCAATCACCTGTCATCCCACTGCCAATTTCCCAACATATTGCTGGTCTCCGGTATCATTTAAGTAGTGTATTTGAAATCTTTATAATTTTGTTTAAATTGATATTTCCTTAGTAAGCCATACTGCTTAGGTTTGTGCTAACGTATACTGAATATAACCAAAAATTTCAGGTCAATTCAGCTGTCAGCCTGTTTTGTTGCAGGTGGAGATTTAAAGCAGTAGTTGGAATTCTATCTGGAATTACAACAGTCTTGGCATTTATCAAGCCTGCAATCAACAATATTTCTCTAATGACACTTGGAATACCCTGTACAATCTTACTCATCACAGAGCTTAAGAGGTACGTGAATGTGAGACCTTAACTATAATATAGAAGTACATATAGGTGTTGATGTACTAAAACTGGAGAATGCAAACACTGGTGCAGCTGTACATGGTAGCTGGTTCAATTAAGCTTTGACAAAAAGAAAAACCTGAAAGTTGATTGGCTGCCATGTACAGCTGCACCAGTGTTTGCATTCTCCAGTTTTAGTACATCAACACCAGAGAGTGTGTGTGTGTGTGTGTATAATGAATGATTAAAAAAAAAAAAATATATATATATATATATATATATATATAAACATAAAACAGCTGTATGCAGACTGAAATAAAAGGCTGAAGTATTAGAGTCATGATATTATTCAAGGTGCAGTAACACATATTAACCAGTCAGATTTCAGATTACGGTATTAGTAGCGGTGCTAGGTGAATGGTGACTAAATATTATGGTCTACTTATCTTTTGCCTTTCTGAATAAGTCTCATGGGTTTATTTAAAGGGCTGGTTTAGTGGCTTAAGAAGCATGTGAAAAATGATAATAAACACAATATAGAAGATGCAGTGTTCAACAAATTCTCAGTGTGCCATTTTCCTCTCTGAAGAACCCTGTGAATACTGATAAATGATGTGGTTTCAGCACTGTCACTGTAAGCTGTCACGTGAGCTAGAGTTTCCTGGAAAGTGACATACAACAAAATCCTATCTGTCTCTTCATTCTGACCATCAAACAGCTGAGCATTAGATTGTTGTGGTGCATGTATATTTGTCAGAATCCTCTAGTCATCTACTAATACTTAGGGTCTTTAACAGTTTTTTACTCCAAGGCGGAAAAAGAGCATATACTGAGTATATTCCGATTTATTAAAAAAAAATACAATCATATAAAATAGTCATGTTGTCAAAAGCATCCAACCTTTCCCAAATTAATGACAGGCACATAATGAATGTTATGGTCAAAACAACTGTGTTTTTCTTAGTTCGTGCTATGGGACTAAACAAGAAAAAATGTTATTTATATTTCTGTATTACATCATGTATTCTTTATCAGTTGTAAATACTTCAATCTGTGCAGTGGTGTAATCAAGGGAAAGTTATTATTTTTCAGCCCTACAGGATAGTTAGCTTATTAATACATGTTCTGATTGCATACTAGGGCTTAATACACATTTGTGTTCCCTAGTATTTACAAAGCAGATATTTTTTATTTGAACCAGTTTGAGACTGGATACTGGGTAAAGGATACACACATGGTAGGACCAATGAAGGGAAATATGAGTGCTTAATATGCTGAGACGTATGTAAGAAAAGTTACATAGTATAAATAAATTTAAAAAAACTTGCATAAATCAAAAACCTGCATACACAGTATAGAACCCTACACCCACAGAGGACACAGAGGCAAAAAAACTTATAAAGCATTGTCCAGTTTGTGCCAAACCTCCTTCATGATCTCCTTTGGCAATCATATATTCCTGGAGCAACGATCTCTGGTGTATATAACTATAAATATTAATAGCCAGTTATAATCTGTACATTTAGAAATACATCCAGCTTGTTTTAAAATATTCATCTGAACTGGCTAGAAATTGCTCCTAAACTGGCCTATTCCACATTTTCACAGGTTACTGTGAAGACCTCTCTATGTGCAGAGGATAAAGTGGTAATAAACCCAAAGACAAATATTTATTATGATGCAGCATACCAATTATTAGCTGTTATGACTGCATTAGTTTTCTTTTTTAGGGTTTCTTTCCTTTATTTTCATCTGGTGATTCAGCCAGCAAGTGGGTTGATTTTCAAAAGAACAAGCTCTCCTGCAAATGTAGAGTGTTTTAAGACAAACCATTTAATACTGACAGGGGTGCTTACAATGATCAGCTTTTATTTTTTCATGTAAAACCTGTATCCCAAAAGAAAAAACTGTTGCTGTTAACTGCAGTATGACCTGGAGTTCAGCTTCAATTTGTTATTGTATCTAAATCTGCTAGTTCATCTAATACTGTCCATCTAAGTGGCAGTTAGAGGGTAGAGCCAAACCATTTTTCACTGACAGGGATGCTTAAATCGTCAGCTTTCATTTAATTTATGTAAATTTGACCATAGATGGATCGTTTTTCACCCGGCTAGCTAAATAAAAAAAAAACTAACCCCCAGCACATGATTGAATAGAAAATTTCTATTGTTCCCATTCGTGAGACATTGATCATTAGATCGACTTCTCATGAACAGGAATAGCCATAACTGGAACGAAATTCATCTGGTCCCTGTTGAACCAGCGTAAAAGCCCTATACCAAAAGTAAAAAAAAAAACTGTTGCTGTAACTGCTTATAAAGTGTTAGCTGGAGTTCAGCTTCAGTTTAGTAAAGTCTATTTGTTTGCTAGTCTAACACTACCCTCTCCCCAGAATGACAATGCTGCTGTCCAAAGGTGTCTGCTTTACTACTTCATCTAGAATGCAGACACCCTAAGAGATGAAGTGTTACTGGCTAGGGAAAACAGAGGGAAGTAAAGCCTGAATAAAGAAAACTAATGCAGCCAACACATCTATGGATTCATAGCTGCATTACAGTACATTGTTTGGTTTTAGGTTTAATACTGCTTTAACTTACACATTATCCATGTGTGGGGAACTGTGTCAAAGCTTTTGGCAAAGTCCATGTATACTACATCCACAGTCACTCTGTTAATCTAGGTTTTTGCTTACTTCATCATAAAAAGGAGGTCGATTTTGTTTGACAACTCAGCTTTTCATGAATCCATACTGACTATCTCTTTATAATATTGCTTTCTATCAAAATCTATGTAGTCTTTTATCAAACTTTCAAATATCTTTCCAATCTACAGGTCTATAATTACTTAGTAAAGACTTTAATCCCATTTTAAATATAGGCACCACATTGGTCTTGTGCCAGTGTATTGACAATACCCCGGGAGCAAACCCACACAAATATAAGAGAAGATTTCCTACCTCCACGCAGATACTGGCCCAAACCAGGGTCATAGTGAGAAACACTTAGTGCCATTCTTCCTTTTTATATGTTTTTGTGTAGAATTCTTGTGTGTATGTTCTTATCATCTAAACATTTCTGTCTGCATAGTTCAGCATATTGACAAATAATGTATTTCAAAATGTATTTACCAACTGCTTGATTTTTTTAGGTGTGACAACATGCGGGTTTATAAGTTGGGTCTGATGTCAGGCTTTTGGTGGACCTTAGCATTAGTCTGCTGGATCAGCGACAAAGCATTCTGTGAAATATGGTCTCATTTCAACTTTCCTTACCTCCACTGTGTATGGTAAGTATTAAAAGCAAAAGAGTTATTGAAGATTGTATATGGCACGTACCCCAATGAATAGGGTTTATATCTGGCAAGTCAAACTCCTGTTTCATGGAGCCCATTCCTTTTGTGAGGCCATCAGTGTTAAAGGATACAAAAATGGATGTGTTCTTAGATGTCTAGTTGTTAAGTTAACCACAAGCCTATAGGGCACTTATACCCCCTTCCTGCCCAGGCCAATTTCCAGCTTTCAGCGCTGTCGCACTTTGAATGGCAATTGCGCGGTCATGCAACACTGTACCCATATGACATTTTTATAATTTTTTGTGACAGAGCTTTATTTTGGTGGTATTTATTCACCTCTGGGTTTATTTTTTTCTTAAACCAAAAACCACTAAAAACTGTGAAAAAAAAACATTTTTCTTAGTTTTTGTTATAAAATTTTGTAAATAAGTGATTTTTCTCCTTCACTGATGTGCGCTAATGAGGCTGCAGTGATAGGCTGCACTGATGGACACTGATAGGTGGCACTGATGGGCATTGACAGGCATCACTGATGGGCACTGTTAGGCGGCACTGATTGGCATTGATAGGTGGCACTGATAGGTGACACTGAAAGGCAGCTCAGATGGGCACTGATATGTGGCATTGATGTGGCACTGATGGGCACTGGCACGAGGCACTGATGATCACTGACACAAGGCACTGATGGACACTGACAGGTGGCACTGCTGGGGCTACACTGATCATCAGGGCACACTGATCATCAGTGCCCTGATGATCAGTGTACATGCCCCCTCCGCGGAAAGCCGATTACTGGCTCTCCTCTCCTCACAAGCTGTCAGCGTAACAGCTCGTGAGGAGAGACATGCCGATAACTGGCATTTCCATGTTTACATGTGATCACCTGTGATTGGACACAGCTGATCACATGACCGAGCCGACATCTTCAGCTCTTTCCGTGATCGGTGATCCGCTGTGTCTGAGGGACACAGCGCACCACCGATCGCCGTGCTGCAAGTAGGAATTTGTGCTATAATGTTCAGTTACGATGTGCCATAATCTTTCTTTTCTGGAATTAAGTAGGTGCCACCCTCAGTAGAGATAATACTCCCACAGTAGACAATTAGGCCTTTCAATTCAGTCTACTTTTCATCCTGAGCTTGACATGTCTGGTCCATTTGGATTCATCAACATAAATTATTATTTCTAAGCATTATGAATATCTGTGGCTAAACCCATTAAAGCAAACTGGAAACCTTTCACATGGTTTATACAGTAATAATTAAGTACCTGACCACTACATGAGGCACTGAGCCTAGCAAATGCACATCTGGGCTACTAAAATAAGGTGTATGTCTTGCCCAAAAAAACCCATTAACACAGTACTTGTCTGAATTGCAAGAATACCAGCTGATCCTGCCATATGTCCAGGGAGCACCTAACTTCCTGTAGTGAACTAAAAATGTGGCCTTTCCTGCACAGAAGTCCCAAGCAGTGTTGTCAGCCCTGCCTTAGTTCTCTGCTGCTGGACTGTAGAACACCCCCTTATGTTATGGCAATAATTTGATAACACACTGCAAAGAAACCTGCTCTTGTGACTGGATATTCGTTTTATCAGTACAGAACTGGCAGGCTAATATAAGTTTTTCTATGATTTCTCTGGCTTCCCTTAATACCACTTGTAATGTGTTACCAAAGTACTAATGAAATCTCTACTGAGAAACAGAGATTGTCTTGTGGATTTCCTCCTGAAAATGGAGCGTAAATCCTATTTGGGTCACTGGACTGGACAAAGCAGAAAACGAATCACAGAAAAGTGAGGGCTTCTTCTTTGCATAGCTGTTTTGGGTCAGTGACTCAGAAAGCATTGAGGTCATTGGATTACCATAACAGCCAGGAAGCCAGCATTTTGGCTAGAAGAGTTCAGCAGCAGAAGCCTATTTTTTATTGTACATGTTCTAAGTTTAAGTAGAACTCCAGAAAAAAACCTCACTGCGGTCCCTTTGCTTTTAATTTATTTATATGGATAGAAATATTGGTTGAAATCCCTATATTATCTTCTGACAGAGTAGGATTGGAAGGTTATACACTGTGAGCTGAGAGGGAGAGATGAGCTGGGTGGCATTCTATTTTCTAATGAGTCGCTGTCACAGGATCTTGTAAAAGCAAAAAGTGCCATCCCCATCCTTGCTATGTATTATGATGGGGGTGATAAAATCACAAGACTGGCTGAACCTATTCATATCATTTCAGCAAGTAAATTAGCATGCATTTTATTTGTGTATTTACTGTTTAGAACTTCAGTAAGCACTCCTGCTCTATAAATTGTCCACTAAAGGGCAGCTTCAGAAAAAACTAGAACACGTTTTGTGAAAAACACAATTTATTATTAAGGAAATAAAAAGTGCAAAGACTGAGTGCTACTTATGGTGTCCTATGGGGATATTTTCTCCCACTTCCTCTCTGAGACAAAACAAGAAATAAAAGGATATGGCTCCTAAATGAGGGCAATCCCCCCCATAAACTGCTGTCACCAGGACAGGTGTCCATTTGAAAGATTTCCCCTCTGTGCCTTTTTCGGTGATTACTTCGGATTTTCCATCACAATATGGAGTTATTTACTAAAACTGGAGAGTGGTGCAGCTCTGCAAAGAAAAGATTCAGCTTCCTAGTTTTATTGTCCAAGCTTAACCCCTCCCGGCCCTTTTAAGGGGTTTTTGATGCTGGGAGGCAGGGCGGGGTTTAGGGTCATGTGACTGCCGTGGTTGGCTGTCACAGCAGTCACATAATCGGGAAGGTCCCGATCGCAAGGAGAGATCAGGACCTTTACGTGGGACGCTGATACATGTGCTGGGAGCACCCTGGCACACGCTCTCAGCACATGTTTGTTTACAAATGGTACGCAAATATGTGCCGCTCAGCATCAAGGCCTAGCCACTGAGAGGCCACATATTTGCGTACACTCTGTATGAAGAGATTAACATGTTACTAAACCCACAGCAATAAAATCAATCTGTATATGCTTGTTATACTCCCTGTGGAACCTAAGGCGTTAATCCTCCACATTGTGCAAAAAAGTCTGTTTGATCCTGTGTTGTCTGATCCTCCCCTTCTTCCAAGGTCTCCAATCCATATGCTGATAGTACAGAGCCCTAGGAGGCACTTTGCTCAGTTTGTTGTGTATTGCTAGAGAGTTTTTTGGAGGGATGGTGTATGTGATCAGCACAGAGACAATCATAACTGTCCAGACAGAGGGTCAGGGGTCATGCAGTCTCATAAGTCAGTCAGAGGAGAATGAAAACTGCTCCTTTGAGCTTTCACCAGTGCTCAACTGGACACTGATAGAAGTCACAAGACTGCTCTAACTGATGATGAGAAAAGGTATTTAGCAGTTTATATTTACTAAAATGATTGCATTTCTGTGTACTGTGGGAAACCAGATATAGTGAATGTAGAGTCCTGGGTTAAGTAACACTTTAACTGAACAAGCTGACATTAGAAGCTGATTGGTTACCATGCACAGCTGCACCAGATTCTGAGATACCAGTTTGAGTAGATCTGCCCCTTTGTGTCACTATTCACTAAGCCAAATGGGGAGAGCAAATCTCCCCAGTGGGGAGCAACACAATCAGTAAAACACCGACTGGGTATAGCTCTTTCCCACTCTATTCAAAACTAAAGAATAAAATAATACTGAGCACTAGATAGATTTATCAAACCAAACATTGATGGGCTCCAGCAGTTACTGCATTTTGCAATGAATGTTACAGTACAATATTAAAAGAGCCACTAAGGGGTTGCACTTTACCATACCTTTTAAGTTACTTTGATTTTTAAAATGTGAGCTTTTCTCTGTTGCAAGAGTCAATCAAAACTGCAGCATTCTAGTTCTGCCATGGTGAAGGACAACATAATGTATGAGCACAATGGTAGCCTTTTAACCACGAGCCTACAGGGCACTTATACCCCCTTCCTGCCAAGGCCAATTTCCAGCTTTCAGCGCTGCCACACTTTGAATGACAATTGCGCGGTCATGCAACACTGTACCCATATGAAATTTTTAGCATTTTTTTGATACAGATAGAGCTTTCTTTTGGTGGTATTTAATCACCTCTGGGATTTTTATTTTTTCTTAAACAAACCAAAAACCACTGAAAATTTAAAAAAAAAAAAAAAATTTTCTTAGTTTTTGTTATACAGTTTTGTAAATAAGTGATTTTTCTCCTTCACTGATGTGCGCTAATGAGGCTGCAGTGATGGGCACTGATAGGCTGCACTGATGGATACTGATAGGTGGCACTGATGGGCACTGATAAGGAGGCACTGGTAGGTTGCACTGATGGGCATTGACAGGCATCACTGATGGGCACTGAAAGGCAGCACTGATACATGCCACTGATATATGGCACTGACAGGTGGCACGGACTGGCACTGACAGGTGGCACGGACTGGCACTGACAGGTGGCACGGACTGGCACTGACAGGCGGCACGGACTGGCACTGACAGGCGGCACGGACTGGCACTGACAGGCGGCACGGACTGGCACTGACAGGCGGCACGGACTGGCACTGACGGGTGACATTGAAAGGCAGCTCAGATGGGCACTGATATGTGGCATTGATGTGCACTGGTATGCACTGATATGTGGCACTGATGGGCACTGGCATGTGGCACTGATGAGCACTGACTGCTGGCACTGATGAGCACTGACTGCTGGCACTGATGAGCACTGACTGCTGGCACTGATGAGCACTGACTGCTGGCACTGATGAGCACTGACTGCTGGCACTGATGAGCACTGACTGCTGGCACTGATGGACACTGACAGGTGGCACTTCTGGAGCCACACTGATCATCAGGGCACACTGATCATCAGTGCCCTGATGATCAGTGTACATGTTCCCTCCGCGGAAAGCCGATTACCGGCTCTCCTCTCGAGCTGTCAGCGTGACAGCTCGAGAGGAGAGAAATGCCGATAGCCGGCATTTCCGTGTTTACATGAGATCAGCTGTGATTGGAGACAGCTGATCACATGACCGAGCCGACATCTTCGGCTCTTTTCGTGATCTGCTGTGTCAGAGGGACACAGCGCACCGGCGATCGCCGCGCTGCACGCTCCCTGAGCTGCGCATGAGCGGTGAGAACGAGAGAACCACCTTGCGCCCGTCATTGTACTATAGGGCGAGCGGAAGGTGGTTAAAGTGATACTTCCAACATACATTGGGCGAGATTTAGTAAAACTGGTGCACCCACAATCTGGTGCAGCTGCGCATGGTAGCCATTCAGCTCCTAACTTCAGCTTGTTCAATTAGGATTTGATAATAAAACCTGGATGTTGATTGGTTTCTGTGCAGAGCTGCACCAAATTTTGCACTCTCCAGTTTTAGTAGATCTGCCTCCATGTTTTATAGGGTTCTCATCATACCTCCACCTTTTAACTGCCTCCTGCCTGCAATATAAGGAAATGACGGGCGCAAGGCGGTTCTCTCGTTCTGGGAGGACGACATATGACGTCCTCCCACTCTAACCGCACGTTCGTGCCCCCGGGGGTGTGCAGCACGGCGATTGGTGGTGCACGGTGTCCCTGGGACACAGCGGATCAACAGAAAGATACGAAGACGTCGGCTCTGTCATGTGAGCAGCTGTGTCCAATCACAGCTGATCACATATAAATGGGGAAATGCCGGTTATCGGCATTTCTCTCCTCACGAGCTGTCACGCTGACAGTTTGTGAGGAGAGGAGAGCCAGTAATCGGCATTCCTCAGAGGGGACATCTACACTGATCATCAGGGCACTGATGATCAGTGTGCCCTGATGATCAGTGTAGCCCCATCAGTGCCACCTGCCAGTGCCCATCAGTGCCACATCCATGCCACATATCAGTGCCTGCCAGTGCACATCCATGCCACATATCAGTGCCTACCAGATGAACATCAATGCCACATATCATTGCCTATCAGTGCTACATATAAGTGCCCACCTGAGCTGCCTTTCAGTGCCGCCTATCGGTGCTAGTCAGTGCCGCCTATTAGGGCCAGTCAGTGCTGCTTATCAGTGCCACCTATCACTGACATATGAGTGCTGCCTTTCAGTGTCCATCAGTGATGCCTGTCAATGCTTATCAGTGCCACCTACCAGTGCCGCCTATCAGTGCCCATCAGTGCAGCCTATCGGTGCCCATCACTGCAGCCTCATTAGCGCACATCAGTGAAGGAGAAAATACACTTATTTACAACATTTTATAACAGAATTGAAGAAAAATCTTTTTTTTTTTCAAAATTTTCAGTTATTGGTTTGTTTAGCAAAAAATAAAAACCCAGAGGTGATTTAAATACCAGCAAAATAAAGTTTTATCTGTCTCAAAAAAATGCTAAAAATTTCATATGGGTACAGTGTTGCATGACAGCGCAATTGTCATTCAAAGTGCGACAGCACCGATAGCTGAAAATTGGCCAGGGCAGGAAGGGGTATAAGTGCCCTGTAGGCAAGTGGAACATGTAACTTATGAAAAGTCCCTTCAACTATACAGTATTACATTGCTGAGCAGTTTTGAACCATGAAAAAAACGGCTTCTATGTTGCAGTAGGAGCTTCCCCTTTCCACTATGAAATACTATAGTATACAGTATTATAGGCTGTACATGTAGGAATAGCACTCTTCTTTTCAGGGTTTCAATTACTGAATGACATATTACTTACTTTTATCACAGCTATCATTTTAACCCAACATCCTGCTTCTATTTTGGACTGTGGTTGTTCAGTAAATAAGGCTCATTATGTTCTTCTGTCTTGCAGGCACATTCTCATCTGCCTGGCTGCCTACCTCGGCTGTGTCTGCTTTGCCTACTTCGATGCAGCATCTGAAATCCCAGAGCAGGGGCCTGTCCTAAAGTTCTGGCCCAGCGAGAAGTGGGCTTTCATCGGAATTCCCTATGTCAGCTTGCTTTGTGCCCACAAGAAGTCACCTGTGAAAATTACATGAATCCCAGTACGGAAGCTTGAACTTGTTTTTTCACTTCTGAAACATACACACACTGGAATCTTTTAGATATATATTTTCTCTGCAGTGTGTTCAGTAAAGGACTAATGAGGCCAGACTGGCTTCTCTTAACTGTCTTTATTTAGTCCAAACCATAGCTGCTGCCATCTTGTGGAACAAAGAAGAACACATTCTTTTTTCTTCTTCACGCTCCGTTCCTTTAAGGCAAATGACAACTCCTATTTATTGGTAAACTTTATATGTGTTTATTTTCTACAACGAATAATCTATTTCTACAAATTACCTTTGAAGTGCAATCTTGCAGAACTCTGCATGTTGGAATTCTGATAAAAAAACAAAAAATAACAAGCTGCTGTGCTTGTGATCAGTTTGATTCTATTGAGGGCTATTTATATTTTTATATAGTGTTGCTTCCAACAAAATTAATCTATCTAATGATGAGGATATGTGATAAAAATGTAACCCAGGTTGGCTGTGAGCTTTACACATACAGTACACTTCAGGTGTTAAGAGCTTCTAAAGTGCACTTGTGATTTAAACTCTGCCTCCAATGTGTTTGCACAATAGCTCAGCAATACTAGGAGGGTGGGTTCAAATAGAAGGGTGGGCTATACATTCACCTAGAGCAGTATTGTGCACTATGTTACCTAGGAGTGCAGTTTTTTTTAAATTTACAAATGTATTCTAAGGTTGAACTGTCTTCAATGAGAAGACTGACCTTCTCAGAAGGCAAATTAATTTTATTGCTTATGGAACTGGACGCAAGCAACACAATAGGGTAGCCTGTGTGATAGGCGTTTTATATGAGTGGATACAGTTAAATGCAGTGTTTGCAAAATCACCACTCCTCATTTTCCAGGTAATTATTTTTCCTAAGGTCTGAATCTTTCAGTACACTGCTCCACTTGAATTGAAGGTCTTAATAATTAAGTATTCAGTGTTACTATGATGCCCAGGCAAGCGGTATCCTGACAATTACAATCATGTCTATTTATGCTTTCATTAATTGTGAATATAAAGATATATAAATAAAATAAATAAGTTATAATATGTTTGTTGTGCTTGTAAAATCAATGCAAGTGGAGCGTTTGATAGATTCTTGTATGTAAAATGCATCCAAATACAGTAGAGAGAAGTATATGTGGGATTCTGTTTGTTGTTAGCAATGGAAATTTCCTCAAAGCTGGTTTCCACATTCATGTATACTGGTATGCAAAGAAACACAGCGCCTCTAAGTGTGTGCTGTGAAGGTATTTAATAGAAAGATAAGTAGTAACCCACATCTTAGAATCTAAAAACAGGCTCATGGGTAAGAGGGTGAGATGTCTATAGCCAGATGTTGTGTGACTGATCCAGAGAGGAGATCGATTAGGTCCGCCAGCAGACCACATGCTGTGCATGTGCAACATGGATGGTAAGCCTGGGGGAATCTCCAAGGTGTCTGCCAGTAGGTGGTGCTGTGCATGTGCAACATGGATGGTAAGCCTGGGGGAATCTCCAAGGTGTCTGCCAGTAGGTGGTGCTGTGCATGTGCAACATGGATGGTAAGCCTAGGGTAATCTCCAAGGTGTCTGCCAGCAGGTGGTGCTGTGCATGTGCAACTTGGATGGTAAGCCTGGGGTAATCTCCAGATGTCTGCCAGCAGGTGGTGCTGTGCATCTGCAACATGGATGGTAAGCCTGGGGGAATCTCCAAGGTGTCTGCCAGCAGATGGTGCTGTGCATATGCAGCATGGATGGTGAAGCCTGGCAGAGTCTCCAAGATGTCCCTTAAAGCATATTAAATACCTTCGCAGTACACACTTAGAGGTGCTGTGTTTCTTTGTTTCCCTTCTGCAGAGTTATGCTTCGCTCTTACGTAGCTTGCCCTTAGTGCCTACTGGACTACCCTTACCCCTGCCCACTTGGAACTCATTAATACATACATGGACTGCCACACCATGCGCCTGTTATCCCTTTTGTATGTACAGTCAGGTCCATAAATATTGGGACACCGACACAATTCTAACATTTTGGACTCTATACACCACCACAATGGATTCAAAATGAAAGGAGCAAGATGTGCTTTAACTGCAGACTGTCAGCTTTAATTTGAGGGTATTTACATCCAAATCAGGTGAACGGTGTAGGAATTACAACAGTTTGCATATGTGCCTCCCACTTGTTAAGGGACCAAAAGTAATGGGACAATTGGCTTCTCAGCTGTTCCATGGCCAGGTGTGTGTTATTCCCTCATTATCCCAATTACAATGAGCAGATGAAAGGTCCAGAGTTCATTTCAAGTGTGCTATTTTCATTTGGAATCTGTTGCTGTCAACTCTCAAGATGAGATCCAAAGAGCTGTCACTATCAGTGAAGCAAGCCATCATTAGGCTGAAAAAACAAAACAAACCCATCAGAAAGATAGCAAAAACATTAGGCATGGCCAAAACAACTGTTTGGAACTATCTTAAAAAGAAGGAACGCACCGGTGAGCTCAGCAACACCAAAAGACCCGGAAGACCACGGAAAACAACTGTGGTGGATGACCGAAGAATTCTTTCCCTGGTGAAGAAAACACCCTTCACAACAGTTGGCCAGATCAAGAACACTCTCCAGGTGGTAGGTGTATGTGTGTCAAAGTCAACAATCAAGAGAAGACTTCACCAGAGTGAATACAGAGGGTTCACCACAAGATGTAAACCATTGGTGAGCCTCAAAAACAGGAAGGCCAGATTAAAGTTTGCCAAACGACATCTAAAAAAGCCTTCACAGTTCTGGAACAACATCCTATGGACAGATGAGACCAAGATCAACTTGTATCAGAGTGATGGGAAGAGAAGAGTATGGAGAAGGAAAGGAATTGCTCATGATCCTAAGCATACCACCTCATCAGTGAAGCATGGTGGTGGTAGTGTCATGGCGTTGGCATGTATGGCTGCCAATGGAATTGGTTCTCTTGTATTTATTGATGATGTGACTGCTGACAAAAGCAGCAGGATGAATTCTGAAGTGTTTTGGGCAATATTATCTGCTCATATGCAGCCAAATGCTTCAGAACTCATTGGACGGCGCTTCACAGTGCAGATGGACAATGACCCAAAGCATACTGCAAAAGCAACCAAAGAGTTTTTAAGGGAAAGAAGTGGAATGTTATGCAATGGCCAAGTCAATCACCTGACCTGAATCCGATTGAGCATGCATTTCACTTGCTGAAGACAAAACTGAAGGGAAAATGCCCCAAGAACAAGCAGGAACTGAAGACAGTTGCAGTAGAGGCCTGGCAGAGCATCACCAGGGATGAAACCCAGCGTCTAGTGATGTCTATGCGTTCCAGACTTCACTCTGTAATTGACTGCAAAGGATTTGCAACCAAGTATTAAAAAGTGAAAGTTTGATTTATGATTATTATTCTGTCCCATTACTTTTGGTCCCTTAACAAGTGGGAGGCACATATGCAAACTGTTGTAATTCCTACACCATTCACCTGATTTGGATGTAAATACCCTCAAATTAAAGCTGACAGTCTGCAGTTAAAGCACATCTTGTTCATTTCATTTCAAATCCATTGTGGTGGTGTATAGAGCCCAAAATGTTAGAATTGTGTCGATGTCCCAATATTTATGGACCTGACTGTATACTGGTATGGACCTGTAGGAATCTTCTCACTTAGACCAACAGCTGTATCCTGGAGGTAAAAATGTAATACTCCGGCTACTCAGCAGTCTCAGTTTGATGCAGGTCTGTCCTTGGAAAGCAAGAAAGGACAGTAAAGCCCACACTGTTGCAGAAACGTTATGGTGTTTGAAGTTTACAAGTGTGAAAAAACATGAGTTAAAAAAAAATGATAAAGAGACCTGCTAAACTCTGAACATTCAAATTGAGTGCCTATTTACACATTGACTCACAGGTTTCAAAAGCAAAAATTCAAATCTAGACGGGGCAGGTCATATTGGTCTAATACTTGGCAATTCAACACTTTTAGCAGCTGTGTTTTTCCCCTACCGTCTTTCAGGCCAGCACTCTGAGAGACCTCGGCTCCTCCCCATCTGAGGAAACACCTCCACCTAAAATAAAAAAGCTCCACTCCCCTCTGACCTCAGTTCAGGTGTTTCCTCCGGTGGGGAGACACGAGGAGGCGCAAGGTGCGGCAGACGATAGGGGAGCCGAGGGCCGGATAGCCGGCTGAGAGGCCCGACGCAGCCGGGAGTGAAGGCCGGAGTGTCTGGCTGCATATCCTCCCTGGGCAGGCTGCGGGCAGTGGGCGCGCATCTCGGGGGACGGGACGAAGCACGTACCTGCTCTTTGCCTCCCGACCCTCTCCGGCGAGGGAGGGCGTCGGGGTGGCTGTGGTGAGATCTGGGGAGGATCGGGAGGAGTTCCGCTCCTTCCCATGCTGGCCGTCTGAGGACTTTGCCGGGCCGGACGTCGGGAGACGGCGGTTTCCAGCGGAAGGGGCGGGGCTTCGCCCAGGGCTGCGACTTCCGCTTCTGGTCGTGGCCCTCACACCACGGCGGCACAAATTTTTGAAAAAGGCGGTGCGGTGCACTGCGGCCTGGGGGACAGGCCAGCACCAGGCGACCACCCTCCGGTACGAGATGTCGGAGGCACCGGGACCAGGAGATGCCAGCACCAGCCAGTCACAGGTAAGGTGCCTCAGTGGAGGCCTCCCCTACCTGTTGGCCCCTAGCAGATGGGAAAGGTGGGGCAGGGGGTCTGCGGTAATGCAGGCCCTTAGGCTCTGCCGGGAAGGAGCAGGGGGGGGTGATTGGTGTTGGACTTATCAGGCTTCCCTCCTGCCCCTTTTTTTGTGTCTTTCAGGGCAAGGCCCGAGCTAAACTTAAACACCAGGAGCCCAAGCAAAGATGCCCTTCCTGTAAGGAAGTTTTGAAAGAATCTTGGCGAAAGGTTCTTTGTGGCCCATGTATACAGGGGTTAGTGAGGGAGGAGAAACCGGAACAGGGGGACCTAGCCAGGTCAGTGAAGGAGTTGGCTACCACCTTTGACTCCTTCAAGTCCCTCATGGAGAGGTTTGCCCTCCCACTACCTACACTTCCCCCACCCCCCCATCCCCAGGTAGCTTCTGTGAGTCGTCGGGAACCCCTTGTGACTGGGGAGGAACCAGTGGAGGATTCCCAGTCTGAAGAGGAATCGGCGGGGGAGGGTTCCTCGGAGGAAGGCAGGGGCCCCTCCCGGGACAAATTGACCCTAGAGGAGGTAGATGAGCTCCTGGGGGCTATATACGAAACCCTGGACATTAAGGAGGAGGTTAAGGCCTTATCTCTCCACGACCAAATGTATCAAGGGTTGGAGGAGCACCAGCACAGAATATTTCCTGTGCATGACATTTTGGTGGACACTATTAGGAAGGAGTGGCAGGACCTGGAAAGGAAGCCGTTCTTCTCTAAGGCGTTGAGAAGGAGGTTTCCGTTTTCGGAAGACCCGGAGGCGGTCTGGAACAAGAGCCCTAAGCTAGACGCAGCCTTTTCCCAAACGACCAGGAGAACAGATCTGGCGTTTGAAGACATGGGGGTCTTACCAGACTTATTAGACAGAAGGGCGGAGTCTCTCCTTAGGAAGGCCTGGGACTCAACCCTGTACAACCTGAAGCCGGCCATGGCTATGACAGTGGTAGCCAGAAACTTAGAGTACTGGCTTACATAATTGCAGGCCCATATTGTGGCAGACTCTCCCAAGGAGAAAATCTTGGCCTCTTTTGAGACCCTTTTGCAAGGGGTTGGGTATATTGCGGACGCTTCCACGGAGTCGGTGAGGTTGGGAGCCAGGTCTGCTGCCCTGACCAATTCAGCTAGAAGGGCGCTGTGGTTAAAAACGTGGCAGGGGGACATCACTTCTAAAATTAGGTTGTGCGGCATCCCCCTCACAGGAGACTGTCTGTTCGGCCCTGGGTTGGAGGAATTATTGGACCGGACGGCTGACAGGAAGAAGTCCTTCCCCCTCAAGAGGAGAGTGCAGGAGGGGGGGACACGGAAGGCCCGCCCGGCAAAGAGGCTGAGCCTGCGACCAGCAGGTCAGGGTAGGTCTGCTGGGCAGAGAGGTAGGGGAAGGGGGGGGGGGGGGGCGATTTTTCGCCCTCCTGAGCAACCCCAGAAACCGAGGTGACTTGGTTCCTCCTGTGGGAGGGAGATTGGTGGCCTTCCTCCCACAGTGGGAAGCTGTGGTCGCCAGCCCCTTCATTTTGGATATCATCTGAAGGGGTTACCGGTTGGAGTTTATAGGGCCGCCACCCGAGACATTCCTTGTGACGACCCGTCCAAAGGATCCGGCGAAGGCCGCTGCTCTGGTGGACGCCTTGGAGGTTCTAGAGTCCCAGGGGGTCATCTCCAGGGTTCCGGAAGAGGAACGAGGGAAGGGGGTTTATTCCCATGTGTTCTTGGTTCAAAAGCCGTCTGGGGCGTTCAGGCTGATTTTGAACTTAAAACCCCTGAACAAATCAGTGCATTACCGGAGGTTCCGCATGGACTCCATCTTTACAATCAGGTCCCTAATCCCGCCGGGTGCGTTCATGGCATCCATAGACTTGAAGGACGCCTACCTACACGTGCCCGTGGCGGAGGCCTCTCAGAGGTTCCTCAGGTTGGCAGTAGGGGGGGAGGAAGGAATTCGACATTGGCAGTTCAGGGCTCTTCCATTTGGCCTTTCCTCCTCGCCAAGAGTATTCACCAAGGTTCTGTCGGAGGCACTGATTTCTATTCGCTTAAGGGGGATTTCAGTGGTGGCCTATCTGGACGATTTGCTGCTCTTCGCAGATTCAGAGGCTCACTTGCGGCAGGATCTGGTTATAGTGAGGGGCCATCTAGAAAGCTTGGGGTGGATTTTGAATCTAGAGAAGTCCTGTCTGGTGCCTTCTCAGAAAGTGGTTTACTTGGGCTACGCTCTAGATTCAGTAAATCAAAAGACCAGCCTGACTTCGGAGAAAATCACCAAGTTGGAGGCAGGGATCAGATTACTGCAGGGGAGCAGGTCGATATCAATAAGGCAGGCCATGTCAGTACTTGGATTACTGACAACGTCCATTATGGCAGTTCAGTGGGCAGGTCTGCATATGCGTCCCCTCCAGTTGTGGGTCCTGAGAGTTTGGGACAGGAGGAGTCGCTCCCTAGAAGACCGGGTCCTGGTTCCCCCCAGTGTGAAGAGGTCTCTGTGGTGGTGGAGGAGATCGTCCAGCATAACTCAGGGGCTGTTGTGGTGCTTTCCAGTATCCAGGGAAGTCACTACGGATGCCAGCTCCAGGGGCTGGGGAGCCCACCTGGGAGACTTAGTGACTCAGGGGGAATGGTCCTTAGTGCAGAAGGGCGAATCCTCGAATTGGAAGGAGTTGAGGGCAGTGGGGGAGGCTCTGCACTCCTTCCAAGCGTGGGTCACGGGCCAGCACGTGTGTGTCCTAACGGACAATGCCATGGCAGTGGCTTATATAAACAGCCAGGGAGGGACAAGGAGCAAGGCCCTCGGAGCCTTAGCGGCGACACTGTTGTCCTGGGCAGAGGTGAACTTGGCGTCCCTGTCTGCGATACACTTGAAAGGGGAGCTGAACCAGAAGGCAGACTTCCTGAGCAGGACTCGGCTCAAGGAGTCGGAATGGGCCTTGAACCCCGAGGTCTTTCAGGAGATTGTGTGGAGGTGGGGATCCACGGATGTGGACCTTTTTGCCTCGGGAAGGAACAACAAGGTCCCAAATTTCTTCTCTCTATCCCGCAGGGATGGGTCAAAAGCGGTGGACGCATTAGGTCAGAGGTGGGACTACCGGCTTTGTTACGCCTTCCCCCCGGTTCCTTTGCTCCCCCTGGTCCTGAGGAAGTTCAGGACAGAGTGGACCTCGTTAATCCTGATAGCTCCCTTCTGGCCGCGGCGGGCGTGGTTCGCGACTCTAAAAAGTTTAGCCTCTCGTCCACCCTCGGAGCTGCCACCGAGGGAAGATTTGTTAACACAGGGGCCGGTTCTTTGCCCCAGCGTGGGAAGATTGAGGTTAACGGCCTGGTTTCTGAGCAGCAGCTCCTCTTAGAGAAAGGGTTCTCGCCTAGGGTAGTGGCGACATTACTGGCCAGTAGGAAGGAGGAGACCCAGGCCATTTATGGTAGGGTCTGGGGTTGCTTTACAGCCTGGTGTGACCGGGCATCAGTGGCAACCCATAGTATGGTTTCCGTGTTAGAATTCCTGCAGACGGGGGCAGACAAGGGGTTGTCTGTCAGCACGCTCAAGGGCCAGGTCTCGGCCCTCAGTGTGTTCCTAGAAACACCCCTGGCCAGGGAGGCGTTGGTGAGTAGGTTTTTCAAAGCTCTGGTGAGGCAGAGGCCTCTGAGGTCCAGACCGCTTCTGGTGTGGGATTTGGCCAAGGTGCTCGGGGGGATGACTAGGGCTCCGTTCGAGCCCCTGGAGTCCTGCCCGATTAGTGAGCTCACCATTAAGACGGCTTTTCTGGTGGCAATTACCACGGCGAGGAGGGTATGTAAACTGGAGGCCCTATCGATCAGAACACCTTATCTCCATATTTTTTCGGACAGAATTGTTTTCAGAACGGACCCGTCCTTCGTTCCGAAGGTGGCTCGGAGTTTCTAGAGGGAACAGGACATTGTCCTTCCCTTGTTTTTTCCTGACCCGGTGGGGGTAGATCAGGAAAGGTATCATTGTTTGGATGTAAGAAGGTGCGTACTCCAGTATCTAGAGAAGTCTAGGGAGTTCAGGAGCACCGAATCACTTTTTGTTTTTTTTAAGGGGGCTAGAAGAGGCAAGAAGGCGTCTAGAAGGACGCTGGCCAGCTGGCTGCGGCTGGCAATTGCAGGAGCGTATCAGGCTGAGGGCCTGGAGGCCCCGGAGGGTATCAGAGCGCATTCCACCCGAGCGGTGGCAGCTACCCAGGCAGAGCTAGCAGGGGTTTCCCCAGGGCAGATCTGCAGAGCGGCAACATGGTCCAACTATGACACATTTGCCAAGCATTACAGACTGGACCTGGTCTCGGTGCAGGAGCAGGCCTTTGGTCGTAAGGTCTTGCAAGCAGTTAGCCCGCCCGAGGAGTGAGTACTCGCTTATCCTCTCAGAGTGCTGGCCTGAAAGACGTTAGGGGAAAAATCAAGTTACAGTTACGGTAACGTCTTTTCCAGGAGTCTTTCAGGCCAGCACCAGTTTCCCACCCAGTGTTGATATTGGTTATGTGAAGATTGCTTATTACGATTATGTTGTCTCGCATTGTGTCTCCCCAGGTGACCGGAGGATGCTTGGAGAACTGAGGTCAGAGGGGAGTGGAGCTTTTTTATTTTAGGTGGAGGTGTTTCCTCAGATGGGGAGGAGCCGAGGTCTCTCAGAGTGCTGGCCTGAAAGACTCCTGGAAAAGACGTTACCGTAAGTGTAACTTGAACAGAAAATTGTATAGTGTATGGCCAGCCTTAGTCAAGCACTAACCTTCATCTCTCTGGAAAGCAGCCAGCCTTCCCCAGAGCCAAGCCCAGTGTCTTCCTTCTTTGTGCGGGAAGCTTACACCCTCCAGAAGCGTGCAGCCTCCTTGGATTCCATAGTGGAGCCTCAGCAGGTCTCCATCCCTGCCACGTGTGTTTCTTCTTCTGGGTGGGTGCACTAATAACATAGCCATTGTGCTGATCCAGAGTTAGAAGTATGTCACCAGCACACCAAGGATCTCCAGAATGAGTCCAAAGCTTTATTCAGCGATCACATCCTAGTTACAGTAGTGACATTTCAGAGCCTGGCAGGACTTCTTCATCAGGCATCAAAACAGCTCTGAAACAGAATATTGTGCTTGAACTTGTTGCACTGATCCATACATATCACACTGTTTACTTTTTTCCAAAGAACTTTATTGAAATGTCATGAGTTACATTTCACTAGAGTTTTATTCACTGTGGTGGTACAGTGCAGTACTTTTTATCAGAGCACACAGCAGCAATGCTGTGGTGTGAACTGACTTCGTAGGAAGGAAGGCCATGTGTATGTGTTGTGGACAGATGTGTAGACCTCTATAATAAATGCGATAGTTATTTGCCAAAGTGTAATACTACACTAAATCTTTCACACAGACCTTTTTATTATCACATTATTTTAAAAAGCCATTATAAAAGAAACTGATGAAAAATACTCCTGTGGATATAGGCAATCATTTTTGCTTTTTTTTTTTTCATGCTCATACTATTCCCTGCGGCCCGTTCCCCCTCCCCTGACTTCTCCATCACGATCAATAACACAACCATCAGTCCCTCCCCTCATGCCAGGGTACTAGGTGTAATCGTAGACTCCCATCTGTCTTTTCAGCCCCAAATCCAATCACTGTCCAAATCTTGTAGACTTCACCTCCGCAACATCTCCAAGATACGCCCGTTCCTAACCTCTGAAACCACTAAGCAACTTATTCACTCTCTTGTTATATCTCGCCTTGACTATTGTAACTCCCTCCTCATTGGCCTACCAAATTGCAGGCTATCCCCTCTTCAGTCTATCATGAACGCTGCTGCCAGACCCGTCCACCTTACTAACTGTTCCATATCTGCCACCCCTCTCTGCCAATCCCTCCACTGGCTTCCCATTGCCCAACGGATAAAATTGAAAATATTAACAATAACATATAAAGCCATTTATAACTCTGCCCCAAATTACATCACCGATCTTGTCTCCAAATATCACCCAAACCATCCTCTCCATGACCTCCTGCTCTCTAGCTCCCTTGTCTCCTCCCATGCTCATCTCCAGGACTTCCCCAGAGTGTCCCCCATCCTCTGGAAATCTCTACCCCAATCTATCCGACTATCACCTACTCTGCTCACTTTTAGGTGATCTCTGAAAACCAATCTCTTCAGGGAAGCCTATCCGGCCTTCTGCTAATAATTGAATCTTCTATTCCTCCTATCAGTTCATCCCCCACAGTTATTACCTTTTGTACCACCAGCCCCTCCCTCTTAGATTGTAAGGAGCAGGGCCTTCCTAACCCTCTTGTATTGAACTGTATTGTTGCTGTATTGTCTCCCGTTATATTGTAAAGCACTGAGCAAACTGTTGGTGCTATATAAATCCTGTATAATAATCCATGTATCTAGAGACATGGCAGAGGTGTGTAGATTTCCAAACATGTAGTTTTTTTTTGTTACTATACACTGATGTTTATTTTAAATGTGATCAGATCAAGACATTTTGGGGTTATTTATGTATTACAGGTACTTATATAGTGCTGTTAATATATGCAGTGCTTTACATATATATATATATATATTATACGTACACATCAATCTAAGATCCCTATCTTTCATTCATAACTAAACATACTAGGGCCAATTTAAGAAGGATCCAATTAACCTACCAGCATGTCTTTGGAGGAAACCAGAGAACCCAGAGGAAACCCACACAGGCACAACATGCAAAGTCCAGGTTGGTGGTGCCATTTGAACTAACAACCTTAGTGCTGGTAGGCAGAAGTGCTAACCATTTAGCCATTGTACCTCTCACATCATGCTTCTGCATAGAAACCAATCATCTTGCAGGTTTAATTGCCAAAATTTAATTGAGCAAGATGAGGTTTGAAGCTGATTGGTTTCTATGCAGAAGTGAACCTGATTTTGCACTCTCCAGCTTTAGTAAATAAACCCCTTTGTGCATTGGAAATATATTTATTGTCCACAAGAGGGCAACATTTTCTTTAGAATTTCATTATCATAGGCCAAGAAAATGCCTGTAATTATGGATAGACCTTTATCAACAATTCTGAAAGTTTACTGTGGGCGAAGATTAAAGCGGAACCAAAGCTAGAAAAGAAAAGATTGCGTACAGGCTGGGTCTTTATTACATGCAATGCTTCTTCGGAAATAAAGTACACTTACCTGCCTGTTCACAATCCTATGTAGAATGTACATAGAGCTATGCATGATCATCTTACATTTCAACATATCACCTGTGTTCCATGATGACTGCATGCATAGGAGTGATGTTATGCCATGCCAGCCAATCAAGATGGCCAAAGACCAGCACATAGAAAAAACCAGAGCCAGCAAGGGACCACCCTTCACACATCGTATCACCTGATTCATTTCTTTATGACACATCTTGGTTGTTGTCCATTTCCCCCCAATCCTATAGCAGAAGTGCTGCTACAGGGCGGCAGGGATGTGCAAAATCACATATATACGTGATTTGCATTTCCTGGTTGGGGGCATGCGCCACCATACCCACGCCACTATTGGCGACTGAACATGTCAATCACCAGGTCCCAGCCAGGGATTCACAGCTAGGACTCTGTGATCGTTGGCAGGGCTGAGATGGGAGTGATCTGTGTGTAAACAACACAGGTCACTCTCCTGTCAGCATAGACATGCTGCTTTGTATTCCTCTGAATAGCAGAGAAATACAAAGCAGCATGTCTCCCTAGTAAAACACAACACAGCACATAATGTAAAACACACGCAGCACACAGTTAACCCTTTGATCGCCCCATATGTTAACCCTTTCCTGCCCAGTGTCATTAGTACAGTGTCAGTGCTTTTTATTAGCATTAACCACTGTATTAGTGTCACAGGGGATGTCAGTGCCAGTTAGTCAGTTCCCACCCAGTGTCAGAGCGCCCCCTACCCAGAAATGCAAGTCACGTATATATACACGTGATTTTGCGCATCCCTGTCACCCTGTAGCAGTACTTCTCCTGTAGGGTGAGGGGGGGGAACGGACAACAACCAAGATATTTTATAAAGGTGCAGAAATGAATCAGGTAAGCTGAAATCAGCAGAAGAACATGATAAATACTTAAATAAATATGCTATTGTCTGATTCATTTCTGCCTTTTTTCTGCTTTTTTTTTATTGCAGAACCAGGGGCGGACTGACAACTCATAGGGCCCCCCGGGCAATTGGGGATCATGGGGCCCCTGTGTCCTTGCCCAAACTCAAAAAAGCCTATGAAAAAGGTACCAGGGGCATCTCATGGGGCCCCCTACTGACCCCGGGCCCTCGGGCGGTGTCCGAGTTTCCAAATGGTCAGTCCGCCCCTGAGCAGAACTGATCTTGCATGTGTCCTGAGCTGGATTAAAACACTGTTGTGTGTTGTTGACTTAAAGTTAACCTGTGGTAAAACTGTAAACCCACCATTGTGTAAAGTGAGAACTTCAAGAAGACTGAATGTAAAACGGAAAAAGTGCTTACTTACCCAATCAGCAATTTTCTTTTCCTGGTGCTTAAGCATGACATATAGATCCACCCCCCCAACCAGTCATAGGACTGGTTATACTATAAATGAAATACCCACCACAAGGCAGTATTCTCATAACTACTGTATATTCAGTGCAAGCCCTGGGAAGGTTTTGTATGTTGTCATGATTAAAGTCCAACGCTGGGAGTTTTGAAAATTATCCCTTGCAATGGGGTTTGGCCCCACACTGCATGGGTTAATCTAGGGGAGAGGAAAAGCTATTTTACTGAATGAGGAAAGAAAAAACAAAGGGCGCACAGGCCTAGTGCATTACCATAAAAAATGTTTAATAAAAAATAAAGTAGGTGTTGTACTCACAAATGACAAAATAGTCAAGGCACATCATAAAGAACAGCTGGGTCAACACCGCGCTGAGTAACAGTCCGCAATAGGGAGTGTAGACATCCAATAGGCTGACGCGTTTTGAGGACTTGCCTCTTCCTCAGAGCCAACTGACCAAATGTCTGCTCCCTCTTTTATATGCTCACTACTAGTTGAACCAAAGGTCACATGGGCCGTCCTGGACACTCCCCTATGCAGGTGGAGGAGTCACAGGGGCAATTGACATAGTATAAGTAAACACAAAAGATCTATAAACACATATATAAATATATATGTATAAATAAAACCATTGAAACTAGTGACAGTCATTTTACTGACATGATCCTTTTCTCCCTCAGCAGACGGTACCCCAGCACGCTTTGGCAGTGGATTGCCCCTTGGCAACATCATGCCCAATGCAGGGTGAGCATTGGTCTTGATGATGTCAGGACCTTAGATGACTGGGATATACTGTATAATAATAATAATAATAACTGGGAAAGATAATGGTGCAGAGACCAGTCTAGCATGCTGCTAGAATGATCCCTGTGCAATCTTCAGTGGTTCTTGGTCCTGACATCATCAAAACCAATGCACTCCCTGCATTGGGCATGATGGTGTCAAGGGTCAATCCACTGCCAAAGCGTGCTGGAGGAGTGGAGGATTTGGTAAGTAGATCTTCTTTTCTTTAGACTAAAACAATCAATGAACCCTTCATAATTTTATAGTTTCCCAGAGGCTTTAAGCATCAGAAAAATAAACTGATAGGTAAGTATACAATTTTCTGTTTTTCTGACACAGTCATGACAGCATAAACATGGGACATAGCATGCAAAACAAGTGAGGGAGATGCTGAAATAATTGTAATCATTGGACAGACCGTTGGATTCCTTTAGAAATAATCAACCAAACTCTACTGTGGTCAGTCCTGCTGGACGGGCTTTGTAGTGGGCTAGAACATGTCATGTGTGGACCAGGTTGCTGCCATGCAGATTACATTTGGAGATACACCTCTGAATTAATGCTGATCCATCTTGTTCACCAGAAAAGCCCTTCAAATTTATTTGACCAGCCATGATGTAATTGTCCTAGAGGTCTCCGAAAGCCCTTTTTTTGCCACCACCAGGAATGAAGGTGGTGGTGGTGATGGTGGTTGTCTGATTTTCTGGAAGCAGTTAGCTTGATATACTTCTTCAACATAGTGTCAACATCCAAAGCATGAGGTAAACCAGTGACCTCATTTTGGAATGTTGGCAGAAGAATATCTTGACTTAAAAGGTTTGTACATCTTTGCACTATGCTGAAGAAGGGTCCTTGAGACTACCCTGTATGGGAAATGGCAGCAATATGGTGGATTACAGCCTAAAGTTTGGATATCCAATAACCCACTTCCTGAAGTGACAGCTGTCAGAAAAACTACTTTCAGGATTATTGTCTATATTGAGGAGTCCTCATTCAGAAGGAAAGGTGGGCGATACAGCATGACCAACACTAACTGCAAGTTCCAAGGAAGGATGAACAACCTTTCTGGAGAATGAATTCTTGCACAATCTTTTACCAGCTGATAACATGCACACCTTGTCCCAAAGCGTGAGGACAGGTTTCAGACTTGTACTCTAAAGCTGGATCAAAATTCGATCTATGTATTGCCGTTCCTATTTAAGATGAGTTGATATAGACCAAGAATATCGGAGAATAGAAACCTTGAAACCTTTCTTGTACAGGTACTAGTTGGATAGCCTTTTTTTGCAACAATGTTCTGATATATGGGCAAAGAGCCATAACTTTTTGTTGGCACAGAGGAACTCTAGTGGAAACTCTCAAAAAGACTTTTTGCTACTTTTGAGACAAAATATAGGTTGTCTTGGTCAAGGGAAGAAAGTGTGACTACAAGCTCTCTCATCCCTTTCTGTAGTCTTTCCATGACTTAGAAGATTTAGAATCCCTAAGTATATTGCCAGCTCACCTCCTGTCCACTTGCTGCCATGGTCTTCTATCATGCGGAAATAATCTGGACTTGCTTCTTCTGACTTTAGCTTTCTCTGATTCAAGCCTGTTGCCATACTGGGAGTACCCATCAAATTAGATTTTTCACCCGTTTGACCTGGAAGAGGCATCCGTGGCACATAGCTGAAGTCACAAGGCTCTTCTGGACAACAAGACTCTAGATCAACATTTTTAACAGAGTCTATAGTGCCTTCACTGGCCATCACATACGTGAAGAAATTTTATGACATGCCAACAGGTCCGCTTTTACCCTCTCTGACTAGACACCCATTGCCTTGGCAATAGATATGAGTTCCAAAGTTGGCCTACATACTCTGTGGAGGTATATAATCCTTTTCATCTCCAGATCTATTTTCCTATCAAGGGAATCACTAAAAGAAATAGCATAATCCAAAAAGCAAATGATGTGCCTAGCCAGTCTGATGACTGTTGCATCAACCAAGGGTGTTGAATCCAAGCAATGGACCCCATCCTCCTTAAATTCAAATAATTGCATCGACATAATCAAAAAAGGGATGTGACTTACTCGCAGGGATTCTGGGACAGGATACTACCATCACTGCACCAGCTGCTTCAAATACTGACTGGGAGGAAGAGGAGAAAAGAGGCAACAGGCTGCTGCTACGTCATCTGTTGGGTGCCTAATGTCATCTGGTTAGGCCCACCTGAGCTGGCATATCAGCACGTGCCATGCTATAGGCACATGAACAGACTGACCATTGTGAGTTGGCACCATATTGAAAGAAAGTGCACAATACACCAAACTGCCCAGAACAAACTAATAAAGGGGTACCGCACCGCATATATGTGAACCCAGGCTCAAGGCATGCATTCAATTATGACTGTAAGTGCTCGTTTAGACTTGTGGTTGGGGGGGGGGGGGTTAAAAATGTGCAGGTGAGCTGCACCCCCTTAAGTTGCAAAGGCAGTGGACAGGGGTGGTTACATGGCATGGTTGTGATGCTTTGCTTTGCACACACAGCAAAAACTATTGCTCCTGTCACATTTGATAGACAGTAAGCTCGCCAAAAATGACCCATTCAAGTGAGTAGGGAAATATTAATGCCCGCAACTGCATGCAATGCATGGGGTTGCAACGCATTGCTGTGGCAATGATGTCCCATTGCCTCCTCTTCATCTGCCAAATGGCTCTGAAAAGTGATCTGAATGCAGAACGATTTCCATAGGCACAGGTGTAAACGTAGCCTTACCGACTTGTCAAGTCATAAAATGTTTGGTGTCATAGCTGATCGCACCATGGCAAATGCAGATCGAACAAAGGCTAGGATGGCAGCTTCCTTGGTTGTAAAGGATAGGAGGGGGCAGGGGCGGACTGACCATTTGGAAACTCAGGCACTGCCCGAGGGCCCGGGGTCAGTAGGGGGCCCCATGAGATGCCCCTGGTACCTTTTTCATAGGCTTTTTTGAGTTTGGGCAAGGACACAGGGGCCCCATGATCCCCTATTGCCTGGGGGGCCCCATGAGTTGTCAGTTCACCCCTGGGAGGGGGTTAATCTCACTTTAAGGAAAAACTGAACACAAGGAGAAGGGTATTTATTTTAGTCATGTGATCTTACTGGACTCAACAGAAACTAAGAATCCTTATCATAGTGTGTTGGCTTTGTGAATTGAGTCTAACATGTTTAAGACATACATGTAACAGTTTTCAAATAACTTCACACATCTTCTCCTGGTTTGCATGCTTGTTCTAGGTCAGTGACTCAAAAAGCATTGATCCAAAGTGTCAGGCAACTAGCATTTTTAGAAGGCCAGCCTCTGAAATTCTCTTAATACAGACATTCCGTAAACATTTTATGCAATCTTTGTTCTAGAATAACGATTATTCTTACTAGTTGCAGTTTGTGCTTTATCTTTGGCATGTCATGTTCTGTAGCAAGTGCACTACAATACAAAATGTTGACTCTGCAGCTGTCTCTCTGTGTTGAAATAATTGCTTTTGCCAGCAACAAAGTCACAAAGAGACCTGGTGATTTCTGGGAAGCATGAACGTCTTTCTGAAAATAGACACTTTAATGAAACAGAATGTACAGTTTCAGCGCATACTGACTAATGGCAATGATTCACATTCTATTAGGAAAATTATAAATGGTACATTGCTGCTTTGGGTAATAACATTCTGGCTCACACACATAGATGGTATTGATAGCTTTGACATCATTCTTTTTTATATCCAAAAAAGGTTGGTTTGTAGCTAAAAAAAAGAGTAAATAAACAGTTAACCTAATGCTATAGATGGCAATACATTGACCTAACTACACTTATGGCTGACACATAGACTGTAGTAATGCATAGCTATCAGCAGATGTAATTAGAACAAACTGAAATGTAATTGATAGCTATATGATTACTGCACTTTTGTCATCTCTTATGAACATGGGTAAAATTGCACAGCGTGTTCACAAATCTGCCCACTGAGGCACTGAAGGCTGAACAAGTAAGCAGATGTCCACATGAGATAGGATAGGGAGCTCGCACTTACTTTCCATGTACTCCCTTGCTGCTACACCTGCTCACACTAACATTTTATTTATTTATTACAGGCACTTATATAGCGCTGTCAATTTATGCAGTGCTTTACATATATGTATTGTACATTCACAGCAGTCCCTAACCCTCGAGGAGCTTACAATCTGAGGTCCCTACCTCACATTCATACATGCACATACTGGAGCCAATTTAGACAGGAGCCAGTTAACCTGCCAGCATGTTTTTGGAGTGTGGGAGCAAACCGGAGTACCTGGAGGCACAGGGAGAACTTGCAATCGCCATACAGATATTGTCATGGTTGGGATTTGAACCGACAACCCTAGTACTTCTGAGTAAGTTCTACCCATTTACTAAGACATAGCTTACAGCTAGCTAAGGACCGTGCCCCATCCCAAGTGACAGTGCTGGGACCTGGTACTTGGCTGCTAAGACAGTGAGTGCTGCATTGCTGGAGGCAGGGTAGTAGTTTATGTGCTCCCCCACAACCAGGAGTACTGGGTTATTACTTGGGTCTCTGGTGAACAAATTGGGCAATGCGACTGTGCTTGAAAGGTAAGTACAGTCGCCTTACCATGCTTGCTTTATATTAAAGCTTTTTCTTTACCCTTAAGGGGCAAAATGCAGGTTGCTTTCCAGGCGTAAATTTATTAAAGAAGTTCTATGGTCATAGCATACATGTCTATTTTAAAACATCATCATTGTAATAACAATACAAACAAGTTATTTTTTGACAATCCAATATAAGTTTGTGTGAAAAATCTCCTTTCATGCTGTGAGTTCTGCCTGTCTGCTGCCCATCTCTTTCCACAACTTCCTGGCATTTCAAAGTGATTTGCAGCTTCTTCTCTGCTGTTTACTTTTAATTTCTGAGGACTACATATCCCATGGTACCTTGCTGCGTCCAAGCTGTGATTCCTGTACTGACTCCGCCTGCTGAAACTCCTCCTCTGCAGTTCAGAAGGCAGGCTCTGTGAAATGTGTGACACAGCAGTGCCTACTCGCAGGGCATAGTGAATACATGTCACAGAATTCAAGGAAGTAAATTCAGGATTGTTTAGATTAATAGGAGTAGGCTATAAATAAATTGAAATACAATGTGGAAATTAATATATTTATATTTTGACCATAGATATGCTATAATCTCTTATATTCCATTTGTTAATCGCACCATAAATGTTTTAAAATATATGGAAGGTCCTTTTACAGAATTAAAGTGGACTATTCCCCCTCTTTCATTAAAAAAAACACAGCAGCATACATTTGCTTGCTGATGTGAAACCATTTTACATTCGTTAGTTAACCAAATATTTTTAACTTTTACTTTACAATTATTGTTTTGACACTTCCTAGTTGGGTGAGACACTGGTGATGTGACCCTGGCCTTTCAGCTCCATCCTGGGAAGTTCCTGTTACATGTTCAAGGAGTCAGACCCAGAGTTCTAGCCTAGAGTTACAGCAAGTAAAGGCAGATGGAGTTGCCTGCCCTTAATGAAAGTGGCTACCAGGAGAAGGTTGGGGAGAAATATTAAAATAAGGTATGCGAAGAATAAAAAGCCTGCAACTATTGTCATTTTTATGAAGAGGGTGAAGTCCTTTTAGGCTAGGTTCACACTATTCTGGCTGTGGCAATGCGTGTATATCACTTATGTTGCCTCACCCTTAGCCAAAACATGCTGCTCTTTAGCAGACGCACAGGGGTGCCATTAATTCTTAATTGCATCTCCAAGCTTCAGAAAACGTGACCGGGTTTTCAAAAACGGCCCCTGAAAGAAATGCGTGCAGCAAGCTTCTCAAATGAATAGACTGCTGTGTCCATGCAAATGTGGCACACAACTTCCGCATTGGTGTGAACCTAGGCTAAAACAGGGCACTGTGTAATGGTGTACTAAGTTCATTAAATGTATGGGTCATACACTGAGGGATCAGCAGGTGAAGGGGTTAATGTACAGGTCACACACATGGGGAATGAAGATGAAGGGATAATAGTACAGATATTCAGGATAAGGGAGGTGAGGGGCTAATATACAGGTCAGATCAGAGACAGGATGGGGCTGACTCATACTGTATAGGGGTGAATGGCATTAGAAAGTTGGAATTTTTTATAGTTGACGCTGTACTGTATTGTAGTGGTACTAATGTTGGCTGCTGGTCAGGATGCGTTCTTTCCTGTGTAGAATTCTCCTAGTTTAGCTAGGGGGAGTTAGATCCTAATGTTTAGTGAGGAGCTGGTTAGCAGCTCAGGTGAGATAGCCAGAAGGGTCAAACTCTGTTCAGGGCTGAGAGACTCTGCGGGCCAGCCCCTCTGGAATTTCCCCACTGCTCTGAGGCTTTCGGAGGTGGGCCTTGGGGGCAGTGGGAGGATCTGAAGAGTGGCTGGCCACACTCTTGAGGGACCTCAGCCAATCCCCAACAGGAAGCTGGGACTCCCTTAAAAGTGGAGGAGCCTGCTCAGCAGCAGGAGTTGAGTGGATGAAGGAGTAGGAAGATGTGAAGCTGAAGGAGGAAGGCTGCCAGGAGACCTAGTGAGATGGGCCCTGCCTGCGAGCCTGGAGCTGGAAAAGATGAACTCAGGACTCACTGACCCCCTGAGAGAGGACCACCTGTATGGAAGGGAAGGAGCTGGTAGGCCTGGTAACAGCAGCCATTCCACAAGCAGTACAGGAAAGGATCTGAGTGAGTACACCTGCACCCCCTGGGTGGATAGGGGAAGGAGCACTCTGGTGGGAAACAAGATTAGCCCTCTGCTTGTGACTGTTACTCATTTAAAGGAACAGGAGCCAGATCCACTACTTAGGAAGAATGTCTCCAGATTGCTGGGTAAAGAGGAGTTCATCTAGGATCTTGAGTAGTACAACTGGAGCTGCTGGCTAGCACTCCAACAGAGACTGTGACAGAGAAGAGAAGCTGTGAATAGTTCAGGAAGTTGTCCTCAGATTTCGGTTCCCTTGGGCATTCTATACACCCCTTAACTTATCCAAGTTCTAAACCCCTCGATAAAATAACAAAACAAATGCTCAAGGACTGATTTCTGCCTACGAATGAGAGCTTGTGTGGAAAATGCTAAATGACTGGCTGTGCAAGACTATGGGGGGACCCAAATTCATCAGCAATACCTAAGGGGGTAGTGCTATACCTGCCACACTGATCAGTGTAACACACACCTCTCTGTATAATACAAGTTTGTAAGAGCACACGTGATGAAAGATGGAGCCATTACTCAAGTATGCTAGCACAGACCACTGGAGTGATGGGCAGAGAGCAGCATTTTAATTTGCCTACTGCAGCTAGGCAGGAAGGTTCTTCTCAATCCATGCAATTTTCTACTGTAGAGGTGATAGCAGCAGGAACATAAAACATAAAAGTTGTATCCTTAATAGTACCATGGTATGTTGTGTAGTGTAGGGGCATAGGAGTTTTCGGTGTAGTTGTCTGGTTTGATCACAAGGTGCTGCCATAGTTAGTTGTGAGAGTAGGTTCAGGGACCCCTTGTAGAGAGTAGGCAGTATAGTTGCCTAGACAGTTCTAGAGGCGCCCAGAGTGTGCCCCTATGTAGTTCTAGACCTGCCTATGCCAGTATTGGGCATCTTAGGAAGTAGAGCTCAGATATAAATAGGCTTGGTGGGAGTCTGCTAGGGGTTGTCTAGCACACTGAGTGAGGCTCTATCTGTTTTGGCTTCCCTTAAAGGGGTATGCAAGGGAAGAAGGTGTAGTACTGTTGGGACTACTTGCATCCCCTTTGCATGGGATACTGGACTCTGACAAACCCCCTTTAAAAGGGATGGGCTCCTTGACTCAGCTATCTTCTCACCTATGTTCTCTGTACTGCTGTCACTGTTTGGATATTTGTAATTATCTTTGTTTAGTAAATTGCTTAAAGGCTTCCACTGTCTGGACAATTCCATCTCCTAACCTCAAGATAGGGCCATCTTCTGGAAATTAATAGTGTTGAGTGATCAGAAGTCTATCAGGATTTGCTCAAGTATTGGCAGAATACAGTTGAACCCTGAGACTTAGGAATCTGAGGGCTATAGTATCCAGGTAGGTCTAGGAAACCATTAAATGTCTATGCATGAATTAGTTAACAAGTGCATTTGTATTCCCACCACATGGTTAGCCGTACAAGTCAAGGACATGCAGCCCAGCACTGGTTATCGTTACATAAAATGTTAATTTTTACATAAAATGGATACTGTAAGGTAATTAATTTGGTTCATAACACTAGAGTCATCTTAGGGTTGGAGTTTAGAACAGTGTGGGTTTGGGGCACAGTCCACGTATGCATGGCATTTTTGGGTGCTTCCTTGCACAGCAGAAAGGCACAGAACATTCATGGGAACAAAACAAGATTTATGTGACATGCACATTGTGCAAAACTGATTATATTTCACAAAGAACACAAACAAAGCACACAAAGCACACATTTCTAATATTTAAGCCATGAAAATGGTTTATTATTTTTATTAGATGGTATTCAGCCTTGCAATTAGAACAGGACTACAAACTGTTATTTAAACCTTGGACCTGAAATCACAAGACTCTGTTACATAAGTTTCTGACCATATACCTCTCTTTTTTATAATCAAAATATGTTGTAAGCTTTTCTGGGCTAGAATATATCAAAACCATTCTGTTATTCTATGCGAGGTGTGCAATACTGCCATTGATAACTTTTAATAAAGACAAAATATAGTATACAGTAGGTGGCAAACCTAAACCTCCCATTTACACTTCATACCCAGACCCCACTTTGCCACATTTTGATTATACTCATTGAACAAGTGGTTCCTATACTACTGAGCGGAGTTAAATATCTTTTTTTTATGCAACACTCCTTCCAGGCTACACTACAGGCAAAGAAGTGTTGAAATACATCCATGGTGAGGAATTGATACGCTCAATCTATTCACGGCTACCGGACATCTATGATTTCCAATGAGTAGCTGATATTAAATTCTAGAGATTTTGTTTCAACTAACATCTCTCCTCTTTAGTATACTCTGCATATTAATATATATATCATATGTAAAGAGAGTAATAGAGGAATACAACGTGCACTAGAAATGTACAATAAAAGTTTGTATAGCTTCTAGATTCTCCAGGACTGATCCACTGATCATATGTCCTCTGACAGAATTTCAAGGTTGCACGTTGGCAATGCTTTTGGCCTTCTGAGGGCAAAGCCAAGCTATTGCCCTTTATGTTCAAGAACATCTGCTCCACAATTCTTCAGCTTTTTAGCCTAGATAGAAGCTGGGCATTGGATGATGCGATTCTCTAGAAGAACGCTGACGACCAAGAAAACAAGGTACAGTCCAAACATCATACATCCCAAAATCTTGTTCATCTTCCACTTACACAAAGCAATGGATAGGATGACGAACAGCAGCATTATAAAGAGGAGGATAATTGCACAGAACAAGCCATTGCTGCTCACTGCTACTGGTCTCATGCGGTGACACATGGAAAACAGAAGCCAGGGCATGGGGAGGCTGTGATGGAGATAAAACAACAGGAAGGTGGTTTGGTTGTGCAATACAAAGACCTTTAAAGTGAAAGACTTCTCAGACTAGCATAATCTATATACCATTAAGCTTTCTTTATATTAACCCGTGGCAACCAATTAGAATTTCTGGCCAGCTCTGTGTAGACTGATTATTGCTAGTATGTTGCTTTGGGTGAATGTAGACTACAGCATTAAATTAATTCCTCAAAGTCTTCCATGTCTGGCTGGCATTGCTAATCTCTCCTTTGAGAATACTAGTTATCAGGCTGTCATGCTGATGGTTTCTGAATATCTGAGCCAGAACAAGTTTAGACATTTCTGACATGTTTCTAACACCAATTTAAAATATGATTGTTGTGGGTCTGTGACTTAAAAGTACTGAAATCAGACACAGCCAGAGAATATGTATTTTAAAATAGAGCCAGCAATGACACTTTCCCCTATACTTTTCTCATTATAGAGATACTTTAAATAGAATATGTTCAGAAACACAATTCATAATAGGTTTTCATGCTTATTCCAATCCAAAATACAAATTTTCAAAAAGAAAGAAAACTTAACTGCAGTTTATAAAATTTAATGCGGTTCTTCAGTTATTGTTACAAAATTAAAAGTCAGCAGCTACAAAAACTGTAGCTGCTGACTTTTAATAATAGGATACTAACCTGTCCCAGGATCCAGAACTGCCCTTGCATGGCTTGTTTCTTCACCAGGCTTCTGTCCCCAGCTGCAGCATACTAACTGTGGGCAGCCAGCGGTAGCTGCTTGTGAGTTCACAGCTGGCTGCCAACTGCACATGTGCGAGATGAGCTGCGCTACCTGAATGGTCCTGCAGTCTTTTGGGACCTGTGACATTTCTCAGAAGGCTGCGGGGGAAGGAGGGGCGGTGGCGAGGCGATCCAACCAGAAACGGGGGAGCAGATACCTGTCAAAACTGGATACCTGCTTCCCCCCCTCCAAAAAAAAATAAAGTGCCAAATGTAAAGGAGAAGGGGGGTGGGAAGAGTGGAACTTTCCCTTTTGGGTTAGGTTCAACTTCAGGGCCTAATTTTAACCAATTTTTGTTCTTGGTAGAGTAGGAAAGAGTTACTAAATAGTGCTCAAAAGACTATGAAGTACAATCTGAAGAGCCAACTTGAAAATGTGTTCTTTATTTAATGTGCCAAAAAATATATATATTTTTTTCAATTTCTGTCTGTGGCCACACTAGGGGGATTTCCCTCACTTCCTGTCTCTGTAACACCCATGCAAGGAAAGAGGATGTGGGTGCCATCAACACTGGAAATCACAGAAAGAAATAAAAACATTTTAACCCATCCATATTCTGTTAGAGAGATTTCACATAACTTCCTGTCCTGGAAGTAAGAAGGATCTCCCCAACAGGGACTCAAACAGAAACAAAAACGTGACAGAGGTTATAGGCCTTCCCAAAAGACAAGCATAAGAAGGAGGTGCCCCAGCCTAGTTCATTACTGTAGGACACTTTAATAATTAAAATAAGTATTCTAATATAGTCACAAAGGAAATGAACGTAAATGCATATCAATGTCAATCAAACCACCAAACGCATGTCCTCTAATAGCTCTGAGGAAGAGGGCATAGCCCTTGAAACATGTAAGCTGCGCCCTTTTGGTGGACATGCGTTTGGTGCTTTGATTGACATTGATATGCATTTATGTAGTTTTCCTTCCTGAATATATTGGAATACTTATTTTAATTATTAAAGAGTCCTACAGTAATGCACTAGTCAGGTATGCCTACTTCTTGCTTGTATTCTAGTGTTGGATTTTCCCGAAATGAAGAGGGCAGCAAGGCTACTGTGCTTATGATGGTGGTTGTGAGTGGTTGAAATTTTTAGTGGTTGACACTAACAAGCCTGAAGATTTGTCCAATCTGAGCCATGAAGACTTGATCATCAGAGGGGTTTTCTTACCTGTAGCATGGACTTGAGTTTATTATTTCTAAACCTTCCCAACTAAATACAACATTTTGGCTGGCATTAGGATTTAATAACAAAGTTTCTTCTGTATAGTCGTGGTGGCATTGCCTGTTACAGGATTCACATTTTTTACATTTTTAATTGTCATGAATGAACCTGTTCTAGGAACACAGCTCTTACCTGTAATTGCTTCAGAAGTTTGTAGTTTGTAAGGCATATTGCTTGAAATAGTGTAAATGTCACAAATTGGTCCCCCTAAGTAATCAAGTAAAGGTGGCCACTGGACAGTGGTTTTAAAGCTTGCAGTGTTAAAAGTATTTCTACCTAAATTAAATTTTTACTTTCATTAGCAAATATTAAAATTTTATCCCCCAGAAATGGAACTTTTCATTGGGTTTTTGCTATTCAATGAACAGTTTACTATATTGCTGATTAGGTGAATAAAAGGTGCAGCACTCCCTCCTTGACAACAGCAAGCAGGCAGTTCTATAGCTCTGGTTTAATGAGTATTTTCATTAGACTTTGCTAGATTATGGGGGGGTGGGGGGGATATTTCTCTTTTCTCTTATAATTTGGTTTACCATTTTCAGGAAGTATTGCAGTTATTGTAATACAATTTGGTGCTACACCAGACACCGAAAACTGAAGAGGGGCTGTTTTGCAACCATACTGCCCTGAGGAATGTGCCCATACAAAGGAAAGCATTATGGTTACAACCTCATCAACTACTTGGCCATACATTCAGCCTGATTACTCTATCCCTGCTATGCAGCACAATATTTTTGCTACGGCTATTGCATTCTGACAGCCAGCACCTGGCAAACAGTGCCTGCATGAGATTGGCTAACAATTTTACATTCAGCACCTTTAATTTTTTAAATTCAAAGGATGTCAGGCAGGAGGGGGGCAACAGGACCGTCTACTTCATGAATTTCGGTCAGTTCATCAAAAACCACCCAAAATTCATATAACTGTAGACACACCTATTTCTCCGTTGGGTTACTGGAAGCAAAGTGGAAGACGTATCTGAGCTTAAAGTGTATATATAGCCAACACTTTTTGGCTATATATTAGAGTGGTTAGAGTGAGGAAATATTAGTACCCCTGGTTGGTTTTACTGCTGTTGGAGGCTTTGTTGCAGAGACTCTTTTGCTTCTTTTTTATTTTTTAGTTAGGTAGGGGCATGCTTGACCCACTGTCCTCTGTTCATTGTGATCTGTTTCCCTGCTGCAGATTTTTCCTCACTTCCTGTCTAGTACATTGTTATCTTTAACCACTTGCCCTCCAGAGGATTTGCCTCCCTTCCTGACCAGGCCATTATTTGCGATATGGCGCTGCGTTAGTTTACCTGACAATTGTGCGGTCATGCAACGCTGTACATAAATTAAATTTATGTCCTTTTTTTCCCACAAATAGAGCTTTCTTTCCATGGTATTTGATCACTGACAATTTTGAAAGAAAAATATATTTTTTACTTTTTGCTATAAAACATATCCAATAAAAAAATCACATTTCGTCATAAATTTAGGTCAAAATGTGTTCTGCTACATGTCTTTGCTAAAAAGAAATCCCAATACGTGGAAATTAATTGGTTTACGTGACAGTTATAGCATTTACAAATGGCAGTATATATACTAGATTTTTTTTTTTAAAACTAGCAATGGCAGTGATCAGCGACTTATAGTGGGGCTGTGGCGGGCATTCTGGGACACTGGGTGGGAACTGACTAACACTGACATCCCCAGTGACACTAATACAGTGATCTAAGCTAATAAAAAGCACTGACACTGTACTAATGACACTGGGCAAGACGGGGCTAACTGTGTGCTGTTTTACTACAGTGACATGCTGGTTTGTATGTCTCTGCACAGCAGAGACATACAAAGCAGAATGTCCTTGCTGGTAGGAGAGAGACCTGTGTTGTTTACACTCAGGTCTCTCCTCTGTCACCTTTACATGGCAATCCCTAGCTGCAAATGACATCCCTAGCTGCCAATGGCGACGTGGGTAGGGTGCCACGCGTGCACCCCCTACCCGGAAATGCAAATCACGTATATATATGTGATTTTGCCCAGCCCTGCTGTCCTGTAGCAGTACTTCTACTATAGGGCGGTGGGCAAGCGGTTAAGAAAGTGAGGGGAAATCTCTCCAATGGAGGAGAGCAGTAAAACCTGACAAGGGTTCAAACCTTTCCCCATTCTATCCAAAACAAAAAAGAAAGGTTTTGGCATAGATATTCTTTAAAGTCATGACTTACACAAGGCTGAAGACTCTCTCCTTATCCCGATATGACAGCACAGTGGGGTTGATTTACTAAACTTTTAAAGTGCAAAATCTAGTGCAGCTCTGCAAAGTAAAAAAATTGTTTCCAGGTTTTATTTCCAAAACTTAAAGTGTTACTAAACCCAGGAGCCTGCATTCACTATATCTGGTCTCCCACAGTACAGAGAGCATGGGAATGCTATTGTTTAGTAAATATAAACTGGTAAATACCTTTTCTTATCAGCAGTATATAGCAGTCTTGTGACTTCTATCAGTGTCTGGCCAAGCACTGGTTAAAGCATGTAGGAGGAGTTCCTATTCGCCTCTGACTGATCTTTGAGGCTGCATGACCCCTAACCCTCTGACTGGACAGTGCTGATTGGCCCTGTGCACATATGCACCCTCCCAAAAAAAAACCTGTAGCAATTCACACCAAACTGAGCATGTGCACTGTGCCTTCTAGAGCTCTGTTCTATTAGGAAATGAAATGGGGAATGTGGAAGAAGGGGAGGATCAGAGAAGATAGGTTCAAACAGCCTTTTTACACAATGCGGATGATTAAGATTCCAAAGTGAATATAACAGACTGATTTTACTGTTGTGGGTTTAGTAACACTTTATCTGAACAAGCTGAAGTTAGAGGTTGATTGGCTACCATGCACAGATGCATCAGATTCTGAGTGCACCAGTTTTAGTAAATCTCCCCCCTGTGTGTCTAAGCAACCACTAAGCACTCTTATTGTTATGTGGAAAGATTGATTTACGTGATCTACCCAGAAATATTTTGTATTTTTTCCTTGCTGAACAGAATGCCAGGGAGCAAAGTGAAGTTACATTTAATTAAACTGAGCACATTTCTTTGCCAGTGCAGGGTCTCTGTATTTGCTGTACATGTGAAGGATTGAAGTAGCTCTTATTCCGCTTAAACCGCTTCGGATGCATAGCAACAGTATGTAGTTTCTCAGGGCTCCATAATGCTATGAAGAGCAAGGTGGAGCACATTATTCTATTACAGAACCGTACTCTTGGCACAATTCACTAAAGCTTGTCGCATGAGTTAAGTCAGTCACATGACCACATATCGCATGCGATACTGAAAATGTCAATTCACTATTGCTAGTATGTGGTATTTACCGAATAGTAGCAAAACACTCGATAAATACCGCATAAAAAGACCTTACAGCAAACTCACAAAAGGAAATAAATAATGAAATGCATGCGGTAATTCAGTAGTGGTCCAGGCATGTGGTATGTACTGGTATCTGTCAGTACTGTCATGGATTGTTAAGCAATGGGTGGCTGCAGAGTCCTTAACAATCTATGAGTCATCAGCTGTCAGCGGGGTTCCCCACTGACAGCTGAATGTAAAAAAAAAATTGTCAGCAATTAAAAATTAATTGAAACACGGCATGGGGTCCCCCTCCATCCATACCAAGCTCTCCGGGTCTGTTATGGATTTTGAGAGGAACCCCCACGCCAAAATGAAAAAGAAATGGAGTGGGGTCCCCCTCAAAATCCATACCAGATCCTTATCCGAGCATGCAGCCCGGTAGGTCAGGAAAGGGGGGGGAACAAACGAGTGAACTATACCAGGCCACATGCCCTCAACATGGGGGGGTGCTTTGGGGGGGCAAGTGCCTCTTCAACACAACCGTGGCCAGGGGTTGTGAGGATCTGTGGGGATCGGCAAGGGGTCCCCAGATCCTGCCCCCCGCCATGTAAATGAGTATGGAGTACAAATACCCATTCACAAAAAAAACCTGTAGTGTGAAAAAAGACAGGAACTGGGAATCACGATGCACACCGCCTTCACTACCTGAAAAAAAGAAAATAAAAAGGCTCTGCTCTTGATGCTGGCTCCTGCCGTCTGACTGCTCTGCTGGCTTAACAGTTCTTAAATATGTAAGGGGCAGGGCCACCAGGTGACATCACGTATGTGACCCCATGATGTCACCAGGTGGCCCCACCCTTACATATTTAAGAACTGTCAAGCCAGTGGAGCAGTCAGACGGCCGGGAGCCAACGTCGGGAACGGAGCCTTTTTTTTACTTTCTTCAAGTCGGCGGCAGGCATCGTGATTGACATGGGATCTACTTCAGGGGACATTCTTTTATTTTCCTTCTTTTAATAAAGGACTTGTCAAAGACTGTCTCCTGTCTTTTTTCACACTACAGTTTTTTTTTTGTGAATGGGTAGCGGTACCATGTACCCCATACTCATTCACATAGAGGGGTGGGATCTGGGGGCCCCCTTGCTAAAGGGGGCTTCCATATTCCGATAAGCCCCCCTGCCCACAGACCCCCACAACCACAGGCCAGGGTTGTGGGGAAGAGGCCCTTGTCCCCATCAACATAGGGACAAGGTGCTTTGGGGGGGACCCCCTGCTCCAAAGCACCCCCCCATGTTGAGGGCATGTGGCCTGGTATGGTTCAGGAGGGGGGGTGCTCGTTCATCCCCCCTTTCCTGACCTGCCTGGCTGCATGCTCGGATAAGGGTCTGGTATGGATTTGGGGAGGCCCCCACGCCATTTTAAAAAAAATTTTGGCATGGGGGTTCCCCTCAAAATCCATACCAGACCCAAAGGACTTGGTATGGATAGGGGGGACCCCATGCTATTTTGTACATTTTTTTTTAATTGCAAGCATTTTCTTTCTTTTACATTCAGCTGTCAGTGGGGAATCCCGCTGACAGCTGAAACATTAATGCATGCTTTCACTACTAAAATACCGCATGACTTGATAAAATAACTTATGTGGCATTTTAGTAGCGTTTTTTTCGTTATTTTTAAATGTTATGCGGTATTCTACCACATACTTGGATGCGGTATAATACCGCTTAGTGAATTGTGCCCACTGTCAGTTAAAAACCATATACTGAAACCTGTCACAGGTCCAACCCTGTGGATTTTGTGCAAAGGAATCCCACGGGAAAATAACCATCTTAACTAAGTGGCTTTAAATAAGTGAAATTGAACACTGCAAAAACTTTTTGGTACCATAGTTTAGGCCAGCCTTTATCAACCAGGGTGCCCAGGCACCCTGGGGTGCCTTGAGGTTTCTTCAGGGGTGCCTTGGCAAAATGTCTAAAACTTGCCCAAAACTTGTATACAAGCCAGCGGGTGGAACAAGCCTGCCTTTTAGTTACACAAAGCCACAGGTTTTCATTTTGCACCATTGCGACCTTCTAGCCGCAGGCGTCCTGACAACCAATGACACCATCAGTTGATAAGGGTGATGTCAGCTGCCTGCACTGCATCCTAGTTTGACCCTCCCCTAACCCTCTCCATCAGCCGTGGGGTTACATTAGCTTAGTGATGGAGAAAAACTGAGAGAGAAGAGAAACACTGGAATACTAGTCAGTACCAGTGTGTAAGAGTGTATTTGCTTTTGAAGAATAAATTACCTCTGATGTTGGATCTCCTACGTGTGTGGATGTTGCTGTTAGAATAGTAGTTTATATTTTAGAATGGGTGCCCTTTTAAACTTATGGACATTCTTGAGGCACCCCATTTTAGAACGGGGTGCCTCAAGACTGTCCATAATTTTAAAGGGTGCCCCGGGACTGTCCATAATTTTAAAGGGTGACTTGACTGAAAGAAGGTTGAGAAACACTGGTTTAGATCATAGTGTTGGAGAATAATATTAATATTTACCCAACAGTGATGTCAAATATGTTGCTTCCTACAGAGCTGGAAACTGCCATATCTCCAAGGCCTTTGCGTGCAACAATAACGCTAGTTATGAGATCCGGGATAGAAGTGCCAGCAGCTAATATAGTCAGGCCCATTATTTCTTCAGTAATACCAATAGTCTCTCCAACCTAAGGCCAGTCATGAAAAAAAACAAGAGTTAGGTCAATACATACAGTCTGTATTTGCATTTTAAACTACATTAATAATCAAAGAAATATGCAATTATGTCAATCAAATACCCGGAATTACATTTCTAAACATTGTAGCCATAGAGACACTGGCACCTTAAAATAAAGACAAAACAAAAATATCTCATAAAGGGGTATGATGGAGAGAGCAGCTAGAGAGCAGTGTCATAAATCATATACACGAGTGTGGTAAACCAATGACCACCATAGTAAGAGGGCACCTCACTGACCAGCAGTATAGTTGGGACATTGGGCACAGTTCACTAAAGCTTATCACATGAGTTAAGTCAGTCACATGACCACATATCGCATGCGATACTGAAAATGTCTATTCACTATTGCTAGTATGCGGCATTTACCGAAAATAGCAAAAACACTCAGTAAATACCACATATAAAGACCTTAAAGTCAATTCAAAAAAGGAAATAAATAATTAAATGTATGCGGTAATTAAGTAGTGGTCCAGGCATGCGGTATGTACTGTATCTGTTAGTACAGTCATGTGCTGTTAAGGAATGGGTGGCTGCAGAGTCCCTAACAGCCTATGAGCCATGAGCTGTCAGCGGGGTTCCCCACTGACAGCTGAATGTAACCAAAAAAAAATTGCTGGCAATTAAAAAAATCATTTTAAAAACGACGTGAGGTCCCCCCCTCCATCCATACCAAGCCCTTTGGGTCTGGTTTGGATTTTGAGGGGAACCCCCATGCCAAAATTTAAAGAAAAAATGGCGTGGGGGTGCCCCCTAAAATTCATACCTGCAGATCAGGAAAGGGGAGGAGCGAGCACCCCCCCTCCTGATCCATACCAGGCCACATGCCCTCAAAATGGAGGGGGTGCTTTGGGGCAAAAAAAAACTGTAGTGTGAAAAAAGACAGGAGACAGGCTTTGACAAATCCTTTATTAAAAGAAGGAAAATAAAAGAATGTCCCCCAAACTAGAACAAACGTCAATCACGATGCCTGCCGCCGCTGCTGCTACCCGAAAAAAGACCCGAAGGTCTTGGTTTGGATGGGGGGGGGGGACCCCATGCTGTTTTTTACATTATTTTTTAATTACTGGCAATTCTTTCTTTTACATTCAGCTGTCAGTGGGGAACCCAGCTGACAGCTGCAACATTAATGCATGGTTTTCACTACTGAAATACCGCATGACTTGATAAAATAACTCATGCAATATTTAGTAGCGTTTTGTAGTGCATTCAAGCGTTTTGTTTTTTTAAATACTGTGCAGTACCTTACCGCATACTCGAATGTGGTAAGATACTGCTTAGTGAATTGTGCCCACTGTCACTGCCTACCAGTATAAGGGGCATTTGGGTGGCCCTGTCTTTTTCACTGTGTATCAATGTACAAGGGTGTATTTATGGGGGCTGTCAATGGTACATGTGCTGCCACAATATTTGTGATAATAAAAAAACTAATTTTTCCATCATTTGTACCACAAATGTATTTTACAAATGGGACCTGTGCCAAAGGATGTATGGTATTAAAAAAAAAAACCATTGTAAGGGCCTGTGTTTTGATGTGTGTCAGTGTGGGGGGTTTACACATAATGTATGTAAATATGCCAAGACGTACTATCCAAGTGCTGCCACGTAGAGAGGAGGGAGACCAGCAAACATCCAGTTGCAGATCTCCCCTACCTAGTAAGAACTTAAAAGTGATGTGTAAAATGTCACTTCCTATTTCTGCTTTCATCTGTGCTCCATTAGCTTCAATGGAGGGCAGGTGAGACATCAGGGGTCTAATAGATTCCTGATGTCTCATTAAAGGTGAACCTGTCATGCCAAAACAGTATCACACAGGGGTCCTATATGATAAAAAAATAAAGTTTAGTGTAAATAAAAAGTGTAAAAAAAATAAAGTTACATTCAAGCACCTAAACCCCCCCCCCCAAAAAAAAATAAATCTGATCCCATCACCCCCAAATACATGAAATAATAGATTGCGCTACACGTTACATGTCACTGTATGTGCTGGAGTGACAACAATAATTATAAGGCCGTTATTCATGGTTAACTTTAAACTAATGAGCACTATGGACTTTTAAAGCATTGCCCTATGGAAAATATAAGGGTATGAACATTTGTCACCATTTCATGGGTGTGCCCAATTTTAAGGCTTAACATGTTGGGTATCTATTTACTCAATGCTGCCTCTTCTTTTATATTTTAGCAAAAGTGAGTAATATATTGTATTAATCTGCCCTAAAAATAACTTTAGTGCAATTTATACTGAAATTATGTGCTTGATAATCTGTTGCATTATTATTGTGTGACATAAAAACTGCAGGTCAAATACATCTGTCAATCAAACTTGAATGATCTGAGAAGTGTCTCAAACTGCCAAATGTTAAACTGAGGCCATCAAAACAAGCAAAAAGCCCATTGACACAAGTCGAACTCTAAATGTGGAGTGAGGGTTGTGTGCATAATTAAAATCTGGCCGCGTTTTGACAGGATCCTTCTGGATTTTCATATTTTATTTATATGACTGTTTCCTCTAAAATACTAAAGACAATTTCTGCCAGCTAAGTGTTCCTGACCTCAATGCAAATTATCTCCTTTTTAACCACTTCAATACCAGGCACTTATACCCCATTCCTGCCCAGGCCAATTTTCAGCTTTCAGCACTGTCGAACTTTGAATGACAATTGCTTGGTCATGCAACACTGTACCCATATGAAATTTTTATAATTTTTTCCACACAAATAGAGCTTTCTTTTGGTGGTATTTAATCACCACTGAGTTTTTTTTGCTAAATAAAACAAAAAACGCCTGAAACTTTTGAAAAAAAACACACTTTTCTTCATTTCAGTTATAAACTTTTGCAAATAAATAACATTTCTTCATAAATTTAGGTCAAAATGTATTCTGCTACATTTCTTTGGTTAAAATAATAATAATAATTGGATTTGTATTGTTTTTTTCAAATGTTTCTATTTTTTAAATTTTTTATTACATTTTATTTTTTAGCATACTGTGACCAAAGCAATACAATGCTACCATAGTAACATTGAACTACTCTGGGGAAGTGATCAAGATTTATTTTTTTTTAACATATTATGATTGCTAATACCAATGTATTTCATTGATATTTGCAATCATTGTTACTGAATGAAACTGATTCATTCAGTCTTTTGTTGTGATTAGCTGTGATTGGGGAAAGCTGATCACATGATACAGATGGGCTGTGATTGGCCCTGTCGGTATCATGTGACTGCCTTGACCAGTCACAGCTAACAACATAATTGTATACAATGGATGGCATGACAGGAAGCCATCCATTGTATACAATTGACATGTGATCTGCCGTGATTGGTCACAGAGGTCACATGACACTGGCAATGGGTCGGTGTAGTGATATGTCATCGGCTGTGTCCCGTGGACACAGCCGGTGACAGATCGCGCCGCTGCATGGCCCCGAAGCCGCTTGAGCGGCTCGTGTTGACAGGAAGTCATATGACGTCCAGTCACAACGGTGAGTGTCCCACCCGGCCATCAATCTGCTATAGGTCGGACGGGAACGTGTTAATGTAAAATACTTAGACTTACCTGATGTGCCCACCAGACCATCAAATATGAAAATATTGCAATCCAGGTAATTGATCCAAAAAATGTTACAGGGAAAAACTTTCTTGACGACTGTAAATAAAAAGGACATTTTTATTTCTTCTTCATTGAGAAACAACAATATATTAGTTAATATTATTATCCAGGATTTATATAGTGCCAACAGTTTGCTCAGCGCTTTACAATATGACGGGAGACAATACAGCAACGATACAGTTCAATACAAGAGGGAAAGGAGGGCCCTGCTCCTTGGAGCTTACAATCTAGTTATCATGTCTTGCATTGCATCATGAAAGTGAACAGTATACCTAACAGGTGAAAACTGTAAGCATGAACTAAAATTTACCAAAAATATGCCTTTTTAACCACTTCAGCCCCCACAACATACCCATATAGCATCAACCTGGTATTGTTACTTTCAGCCGGTAATGGATTTTTTTTTGTGTAAAAGTGATCCTAGTAGCTAACTATAGAGATCAGTCGGCTGACATTAGAGATGACTGAGGACCAGAACATTCCAAATCATCTCTATGGTCTAAATAACCAGAAGTGACGAGCATTTTGTCACTTTCGGTTTTGCTGGATGTAAAGAATCCATTACTGACTTGGGATAAGAATCGGATCAAACAACTCTTGGTGTAGTCCGATGTTTTTAAGGGCAGAGGAGAGATCTAGGATCTAGTAGGGTTGCCATACCACGGGCATGTGCAGTTTTAAAGTGTGACATATTTGGTATCAACTATCTATTTACCATTTACTTATTTACTCGGTGTAACATCATCTTTTATATTTTAAAAACAAATTGGGTATTATATTGTGTTTGTGTGCTCTAAAATTCATGAAAATTTAATTTTTCCAAAAACATTGCGTTTAAAAACATGCTGTGCAAATACTGTGTGACATAAAAATTGCAAAATCCACCAATTTACTCACTCCTGGAAGAGCTGAATGCCAAAGAGGTTTTCCAAGGCTGCACCTCTGTAACGGAGGGGAGGTATTTCCTACCTTCAATGGGCTACCATGGATTGTGAGTGTACCCTGTCTTCTATTGCAAGGAACATTTAGTACCCGTTCACATATTTGCGGATGGATGCAGTTTTAACCGCATCCAATTCACATGACGTGAAAAAACATTGCTTCCTATGGTGCCTGTTCACACTTGTCCTGTGCACTGGCAGTGCGGATTCAGTGCGGTTTTCAAAAGAGCCATGTTCAATTTCTGAGAAGTGCAATCCGGTTCAGGTATGGATTACAGACTATTGACTTCTATGTGAACCGTTCCTAAACTGCATATGTGTGAACAAGATGAGATCCTGAGCTAACCCTGTCCTGGACCTGATGTAAACCTGATCTGAACATCTAAAAAACTACTGGGCAGCACAGTCGCTAAATGGTTAGCACTTCCGCCTGGCAGTACTAGGGTCGTTGGTTTGAATCCCACCCACGGCACCTCCTGCCTGGAGCTTGCATGTTCACCCTGTGCCTGCATGTGTTTCCTCCAGGTACTCTGGTTTCCTCCCACACTCCAAAGACATGCTGGTAGGTGAATTGGATCCTGTCTAAATTGTCCCTAGTATGTGTATGTATGAATGTAAGTTAGGGACCTTAGATTGTACACCCCTTGAGGGTTAGGGACTGATGTGAATGTATAACATATATATAAAGTGCTGTGTAAATTGACAGCATTATGTAAGTACCTGAAATAAATAAATAATACTGTATCAATTAGCTGTGAAACCTGAGCATCAGTCCGCAAATGTGTGAATCAGCACTTAGAGATCTCACAGGGTCACTTTAGGGATGATAATGCTATAACATCATGCACATTATGGAACTGGTGTATGGTGCATCATTATAGGCAGACAGGGACTTGCAGGAAAGTATGGACATATACAGTATACTGCACACATACACGGCTGTAGATAACGCTCTGCTTTGTTGTACATTTGTAGCTAAACCTGTATGTGCATAATTATCCTTTTGATGACAGATGTCTATTTTTTAATTTGTATTTCCCATTCACTTATGTGTGAGTGCTCTTGAAGAGCTATCTGATTACAAGGATCTTAATAAAGACTATTATTAGATAGGAAAATGCACAATCAAATACATGGTTTTAATGTAACTGCATAAAACTGTGTCCCACTGTGGGAAGATAAAGGATGACCAAAGTGGAACATCAATCTCTCAATCAACATGGACTGTTTTTTATTCCTTAGATAGGAAAGTATAATATATTTACTAGGGATGCACCGAAATTTCGATGGACGAAACGTTTTGGCCGAAAACACCCCTTTTGGCCATTGGCGAAAATGAAAAAAAGCACTGATACAGGTGCTGAAAAAACCCCGCCCCTCGACGCCACCTGCCCCTCACCGCCGCCTGCTGCTCCCGCCACCCCTCGCCGCCACTCAGCTGCTGCCACGGGCCGCCGCTCAGTAGTTCTCAGCCTTACCTGAGAAACCATCGATCCTGGTGCTGGGCATAGAGATGAGTGAAGGAAAGATGGCTGCTACTCATCTCTATGCCCTTGGAGGACCGAAGCGATGTCACTTCCTGTTCCGGACATTTTTTTTTAAAGCATTAGATCAATGCTTTTTTTAATTATCCAATGCTTTACATTGTAGAGGAGAGATGTGGAGTCTTATTGACCCCATATCTCTCCATAAAGAGGACCCTTCACTAATTATTTCTATCACAAGGGATGCATGCAATCTCCTAGATTGTAAGCTCCAAGGAGCAGGGCCCTCCTATCTCTCTTGTATTGAACTGTATTGTTGCTGTATTGTCTCCCGTTATAATGTAAAGCGCTGAGCAAACTGTTGACACTATATAAATCCTGTGTAATAATAATAATATAATAATAATGCATTCCTCGTGATCGGAATAAAAGTGATTACATTTTTTTTAAAAGGGACAGTGCAAAAAAATAAATAAAATAAAAACCCATTAAATAAATTTAAAAAAAATAGTTTAAAGTGTCCCCGTCCTCCCATGCTCGCACATAGTGGTGAACCACATATGTAAAAGGTGTTCAAACCACATACGTTAGGTATCACCACGAACGTCAGAGCAGGAGCAATAATTCTAGCACTAGACTTCCTCTGTAACTTTACACTGATAACCTGTAGAAATTTTTAAAGCATCACCCATGGAGATTTTTAAGTACAGCAGTTTCGCGCCATTCCACGAGCGTGCACAATTTTAAAGCGTGACATGTTGGGTATCTATTTACTCGCCGTAACATCCTCTTTCATATTTTACAAAAAAAAATATCTATATATTTATATATATATTTTAATCAGTGTATTTTTTTCCAAAAAATATAAATTAATTTTTAAAAACTGCGCATTTCGGTTTCGGTTTTCGGCCAAGTGCATTTTGAATTGTCGTTTTCGGTTTTGGCACCAGAATTTTCATTTTGGTGCACCACTAATATTTACTGGTTTTAAAAGTTTTTTTCTACATTTTTTTCAGTTACTTCCTGGTTTCCAAGCCTAGGCAAATGATGTCATACATACCATGAGTCTTCAGGAGGGAAGGAGGGGCTTTCTCAGCTAAGGCAGATGGATTGCAGATTCCAGGAAATGAACTCATCTGCCCTTACTTGAGATGACTGTGGCCAGAGATGCTAGAGGGGTATTTTTCAAAGTGATTTCTCAGCAAAGTAAATCATGGAGACATGGATTGATGGGAGAGTTTGCTCTTAATATTAGAAATTAATTAAACAGTGTTTTTGGTTTGTGCTGATTAGGTGCAGTGTAGTTCTCCTTTAACTAAGCTGTACCTTAATTATTTGTGCATCATTTATGAATTTCGGTGTGTTAACATCTGTTTTATTATTGTATGGCATAAACTACCTCAAAGTATAAAATACTTGTGTATAACTCTGACCTGTCACCATGATACAAGAAAACTTGATTTGTTCAAGTGTATTGTACAGACGGGGGGAAGTGAAAGTGGAAACATCATAAATGGAAATGGCAAAGGAGATAGGGTGGTTGATTTAATAAAGGCAAAGAAATACAGAAGAATGAAGACAGAAAAAAGACAAAGTGATTCATGGAGTCTGCAAGCAGAATACAGTTTTTTTATTTTCTTGGTTATTCTTTGCATTTTCATCAAATTCACTAAAGGAAAATCCATTCCAAAGAGAAAATTCCTTTACAAAGGGAACAGCTTATTTGCCTTCAGTAAATCAACACCAATGAATAAGAGAATGTCCACATGACTCTAGATTTGTCAGCAGGGACACAGAAAATATCCTGTTGGAATATGCCTATGGGCTATATTCTGAGGATCCAAGCTGCATATGCTTACTGTATATAGCAGTTTATGTGTTTATTAGGAACATTTAAATGTTATCAAAATGGTACTTACTGCATTGCGGACATCAGGTAATGTGATCCATAAAGGGAAAACAATTGGCAGTACAGCAAGATACACAGCTTGCTTACGCTTGTTGGCGGGCCATGCTAGGCTTAGTGGATGATCGCCTTCATCATCTGCACTTGAGGCCTGAGTGCAAAAAGGAATAAACTAACGTTAAAGAAGAATAATGAATCTAGTGACAACATTATTTTTTCACCACATATTTTTACAAAAAGTGCCTAATCATGGATTACAATTATCAGATTCTGACACTGACTGGAGTGTTTGCTGGGTTCTTTTGACAGTTGTACACAGTCTTGGACCTCAATAAATGGTTTCTCTGGAGGAAAAGGTTATTGTTTGGCTCAGATTACTTTGAAATGTATCCTATTTTTTCCCCAAGTTTAAGAATGATGCCACAAGAGTTTGTAGAACACAAAAACAAGTATACATGACAAGTGTGTTTATGTGCCTGTAATTACGTCTCCATATACCCAGCTGCTGATGTTATGGGTATCTACACTACAGACTAATATTATCGGTATCTTGATATTATACATTTCTCTAAATTATGTGCAAACAGGTTGAAACTGCTTAGTGAATTAGGATGTGACCCAGGTTGGGTTGGGAAGGGGTTAACATCATTGCTCCTGTTGTGAGGGCTTTTTGGAGCATCAGCAAGCCCACCTGTTATGTAAATTAAAGGAAGGCTGAGGTCAGAGAGCTCCTCTTTCCCGCAGAGAGCCCCAGTGTGTTCCTATGCTGTGTTACTGTTCCCGTTATTAGGAGAAGCCCAAGCCATCTTCCTTCTACACCGAGAGTCCCCAGGATGCCACCATCTATGGACTGTGTCACTTTCTTCGGATTCTCTCTTGATGAACTGTCACCTCTTTATCACGTTTACACTGAAGTGATTAGTACAGACTGTTAAAACCTTGTCCTTGAGTCTGGTCTGAAGTTATTGAAAGGGGTGCATAATGAGGCTGGCATATATAAAAGAACTTAGTGATGTAAAAGGCACTATCAGAGTATGAAGAACACTAAATTACACTGTCAAGTCAGTACGCTAAGGAATAGCAAAGTTGTTGCTAATGGTAACCATGCATATGCTCAAGACACCAAGCAACCAGTCCTCCAGTAGTGAGAAAGTCACTAGTTGGGCTCCATCCCTATCAGGTAATCTTCCATATCAACCAGGAGCAGATCAGTATCACAGAGGCCCTCAGCCTAACTGTACACTATGGGAGAGAAAGAGTTAATACAGGACACGCATGAGATCCACTCTAGGTATAGGGCGGGATCCCATTCTGTTATTGGGAGGGAGGTAACAGAGGTACACTTGCTGAAGGAGGTGGCGTAGCTTTACTCCAAATGGAACACATTATAGTCACTGGGTGTAAAGCTATGGGACAAGAAGAATACAACTTCATCTACATGCAGTGTCAGTTGATATCTAAGTCGGGAGACAGCCTTAATGTTAGACTGTGCACATGACTGCAGTTCCCGTCTGGTCCTAGGCTTTAGTGAGCATGCCTCTGGCAAAAGAATACCTAGCACACGGGTGTGGTAGGCCCCGCCCACAATATGGTGCAGTTTCCCTCGTAAATACTATGGTCACCCTCTGGCTCTATCTTTCACTCTTTAACTCATATCTATAATCTCTTCCTTTCTACTGGCATTTTCCCCAACTCTCTAAAACATGTGCTAGTCACCCCCATACTTAAAAAGGCCTTACTGGACCCCACCAATGTTAGCAACCTAAGACCCATCTCCTTACTCCCTTTTGCCTACAAACTCCTTGAACATTTAGTCTACAACCGGCTGAGCTGCCACCTTATTGAGAATAGCCTTCTCGATCCCCTTCAGTCTGGATTTTGCCCACAACACTCCACAGAAACTGCTCTACTAAAACTCACAAACGACTTACTAACTGCTAAAACCAATGGTCACTTTTCCGTACTCTTACTCTTGGACCTCTCTGCTGTCTTTGACACAGTTGACCACCCCCTCCTCCTCAAAAAACTCTATTTACTTTGTCTCCGTGACTGTACTCTCCATTGGTTCGAATCTTACCTATCGCACCACACTTTCAGTGTCACTTACAACTCTACCTTCTCCTCTCCTACTCCTCTTACTGTTGGGGTCCCCCGAGGTTCTGTCCTTGCACCTCTCCTATTCTCAATCTACACCTCTTCCTTGGGTCAGCTGATAGCTTCCCATGGTTTCCAATACCATGTCTATGCTGATGACACACAAATCTATCTCTCTACTCCTCAACTCACCCCATCAGTTTCCTCACGTATCACTGATTTACTAACAGACATATCAAACTAGATGTCACACCACTTCCTAAAACTCAATCTATCCAAAACTGAAAGCTCATAATATTTCCTCCCCCACGTGCCTCTTCCCTTGATTTCTCGGTCAGGATCAATAGCACCACTATCAACCCATCCCCGCGTGCCAGAGTGCTAGGGGTAACCCTGGATTCTGAACTATCCACATCCAATCCATGTCCAAATCATGCCGCCTCAACCTCCCAACATCTCCAGAATTCGCCCCTTTTTAAACAATGATACCACAAAGCTCCTGGTTATCTCTCGCCTCGACTACTGCAACTCTCTCCTCATTGGCTTACCTTTACATAGGCTGTCCCCCCTCCAGTCCATCATGAATGCTGCTGCCAGGCTCATCCATCTTACCAACCATTCAGTGTCTGCTATCCCTCTCTGCCAATCCCTCCACTGGCTTCTACTCGCGCAACGAATAAAATTAAAAATACTAACAACAACTTACAAAGCCATCCACAACTCTGCTCCCAGCTACAGTACATCACTAACCTGGTCTCAAAATATCTACCAAAACGCTCTCTTCGATCCTCCCAAGACCTTCTTCTTTCTAGTTCCTGTGTCACCTCCTCCCATGCTTGCCTTCAGGACTTCTTCTGAGCTTTTCCCATCCTATGGAACTTCCTACCGCATATGTCTATCTCCTAATTTATTCACCTTTAGACGATCCCTGAAAACCGTTCTCTTTAAAGAAGCCTATCCTGCTTCTAACTAGTAAACTGCCTTTTATTTCCTCCATCAACTCATCCCCCACAGCTATTACCTTTTGTAACACTCAGCCCTTCCTCCTAGATTGTAAGCTCTAACGAGCAGGGCCTTCTGTTTCCTCTTGTACCAAATTGTATTGTAACTGTTATGTCTACCTTCATTTTGTAAAGTGCTGCGCAAACTGTTGACGCTATATACATCCTGTCTAATAATAATAGGTATAGTAGGTAAAACCCAACCACCCTGCATATGGACTGATTTTATGGATATCTTTAATCTACTGAATAATGTTATGAGTCTCTAAACACTGCAGATAATGTAAAGGGGGGCTTCATACTATAGACTGATGTTATGGATGTCTTTACACTTCAGACTGTTCTTATGGGTAACTGCACTACAGACTTATGTTATAGGTAGCTTTACTATACAGGCTGATGTTATGGGCAGCTATATACTATAGATTGATGAGATGGGTATCTATACACTGCCAATCCGATTTGTAACGCTATTTCTATTTTACCAATGCTAACGATTTTAACCATTTTGAATAAAGTGCTGTTATCTGATTTACAGTATTGGAGTATTTCCTGTTTTTCTCTGTATGTGCATACTGTCCTTATGAGGTGGATATATGAAAAGTAGTGAAGCATTTGTTGGACAGTGCGACTGGGAGTCATTGTTCTCTGGTAAACACTCATGTGTGTGACACTATGGTGGTGTGAAATCACATTAAGGATCATGTTCATGGATAAAAAAATGGCACCTTGTAGGACTCTTTTTGGCCTGTTTAAAGATCAGCACGGAGGAGTGAACTGCATATTTTCAAGAGTGTTTTTTCTTCATTTTTTGGTTATATGGTTTGATGAATTTTTGCATTTTTATTATGTGACACATTGATTTGGTGGCAAGATGGGAGTGTGAACTTTGCACACTGAATTAGCACAGCATGTTTTCAATTGCATTCACCTTTACACTATTGAATGATGTTATAGGTATCTTTACACTACAGACTAATTTTATGGGTATATGATGGGGAAATTTAACAATTCCTTATTAAAATTGTCTCACAATATCTAAGAATGTATTCTAAGACTGGTTACATTAGCTGACTTCATACCAAAGGAATGTCATTACAAACTAACCAAGGTCTTAAAAGGTCATGTTGCTCTCTAGGGGGTTGGTCAGATCCTACCACTTAGTACTGTATATTACACAGCCAAAACTTTGAATAATCAGTCTCATCTCCAGAGCTGTGTTATGCATGTGTCTGGTTTGATCATCGGCAACACCGCAATGAAGCGAACTGGACTTCATGGTGAAACAGCATGTTTAGTTAGGTATTCTTGTTATATTATCTAAAATTAGTAAATCTTTTATCTGTATCCACCATTTCTTAATTAAATGTTATACCTACAAGTGTTTGTGTGATCTTTTTTTGCACATCTTGAATATAACCCCAAAACCACAAACTATCACGTAACCGTGATAAAACATTTAGTGTCAGAGGTGGGATATTCGATTTGCGTGAACTAGAGAAATTAATAATAAAATGTGTAATGGAAGGATTGTGTTAGATTGTTTGTGCTGGGTTTAATGTACGGTAAGCTATAGTACATTCAGAATGTTTAGAAAATGCATCAGATACCTAGCTGGGTTCATTAAGGTGCTAGATGATCAGGTGTGAGTCCATTCCAAGTTGGGGGGAATCCCATTGCTCATGATCTTGTTGTTGCTTTCCATAGTACCATATGTTTCTGTGTGATGTGTCTATGTAATATGGTTTTGCTTATTGCATTTTTGGTTGTAACCATTTGTTTATTTATGTGAGAGAAACTTAATGATACCTCACTAAGACCTTTCATTTTGTTTAGTTCCTAGATAGTAATAAACAGCATTAATATATGGTTGATTGTACAGAACTAAAGATGAAGATCACAGCTTTCATGGATAATTTGCATTCTTTTATTATTATTATTGTTGTTATTTTTATGTAAGATGTGATCTTGGGATGGGCTACCTTTTTGTAATGCTTTGAAGGGTGTAAGAAACTCAAACATTCACAATAAAAGTGTTGTACATCTTTTCCTGTGTGTGCTCAAGTTAGATTATGGCAGCCAATCTGCTTTCGTACATTCTGCCATAGTCATTGTAGTGGAACTGCAATGCAGAACCACTGGAGGAGTGCGCATACATTACAAAAACAGAATCCACAGGATGTGCTTAGTACAGGTAGAGAAAGGGTAAAACTAAAAGTTTAAAGATTTAACTTGGGTTTTACATACAACTGATGTCTAATTTAGTAGATTTTTGTATGTGATTGAGAGTTGAAATCACTTCAGCTAATCATGTTGTCCATTAATTCAATTACTCATAATTGTGCATCCTAATTAAAGATAATCATGTTATTGCAATGGATGCAATTTTAAAAGTAAGTCCTTCAAGATGAGGTGTTCTAGCATATATATATATATATATATATATATATATATATATAGTCAGTTATATCTGACACTCAGCGATCCTTTGGCCACCACATTTGAGACACTTGACTGAGTTTACATTAAATTTTCTTGGTAGATCATTATGACATAGGTTTCCAGGTTTTTCCTCAATCCTCCCTGATTGTTTGGGTTTGGGACTGGCATGCAGAGTATGGTGACCCAATATGCATGGGCAATTTGTATGCACATACTGGGGCCAGTGTAGACATGAGCCAGTTAGCCTGCCAGAATGTCTTAAAAGCAGCCTTTTTCAGCTAGGGTGCCCAGGCACCCTGAGGCACCTTCAGGTATCTTCAGAGGTGCCTTGGCAAAAGTCCTAAAAATTGCCCAAAAAATGTACACAAAGCCACAGGTTTTCATTGTCTACCATTACAACCTTCTAGTCACCGACGACATAGAAAACCATTGATGTCATCAGTTGATAAGAAGGACATCGGCCCCTGCACAGCATGCTTGCTTACCCCTCCCTTGTCCCTCTCCATCAGCACAGGGGTCTCATTAGCTGAGTGAGAGAGAGAAACCTGGGAATACTAGTCAATACCAGTGTGCAAAAGTGTGTTTGCTTTCGAAGAATAAATCACCTCTAACGTTTGGTGTCCCACAGGTGCAAAAAATGCTGCGTTCTGTAAAACTATTAGTTTAGTTTTTTACATTTTGTAATGAGCGCCTCAAGATTGTGCAGAATTTTAAAGGGGGCCTCCAGATTGTGCAGAATTTTAAAGGGTGCCTTGACTGAAAATAAGGTTGAGAAACACTGCTTTAGAGTATGGGAGAAGATTTGAGTACACAGAGGAGACACATTAAGAAGTTTGGGCCTATATTTTTGAGACAGGATATTAGATACAGAATAATGCAGAGTTCAGGTGGCAGATGGGTATTATATCTGTAAGAATACTTAATCTTTAACATAGAAAGCTGAGTTTTTCTTTTCTGTTAGGCCAGGCCACTGGTGATCATTGATTTGCCTTTTCAGAAATCAGTAATGCGCTAAATGGGCATTGTTGTTAATTATCAAATGTTGGACCAACAGTCTTGATAACAACCCTCGATAAATATTTCAGCAACTGAACTGTTTGTGTAAGCCCCATCTGCTCTGATGGTCAAATACCTGAACCGTTCCATCTGCTCTGATGGTCAAGTATCTGAACGGTCTTTACAAATAAGCTAACATTCCATTTACCATGATAGTCAAGTGCCTGACTCCGTGGTGGAACAGCATCTTTAGTTATGTATTCTTGTTATATTTTCAAATAATATTACATTTGTTATCCGTATCCGTCATTACTTAATTAAATGCTATAACTACTAGTGTTTGTGTGATCTCTCTTTATACATCTCGAATACAACCCCAAAAGTGTAAACTATCACATGACCGTGATAAAACTGTATCTTCACAATACTGAATGATATTATTAGTAATTTTTCAACCCCAATTAATGATATGGTATCTTTTTTACAGCTTCAGGAAATCAGTGATATAGCACAGGAGGCATATAGTAAAATGCTAATAAATAAGGATTTTTATTTTGATTGTTAACCACTTGCCTACCGGGCACTTATACCCCCTTCTTTACCAGGCCAATTTTCAGCTTTCAGCGCTGTCGCACTTTGATCGACAATTGCGCGGTCATGCAATATTGTACCCATATGAAATTTTTATCATTTTTTTCTCACAAATAGAGCTTTCTTTTGGTGGTATTTAATCGCCGCTGGGCACTTTACTTTTTGTGCTATAAACAAAAAAGTGCAAAAAATTTGAAAAAAAAAAGTTTCTTTGTTTCTATTATAAAATTTTTCAAACAGGTAATTTTTCTCCTTCACTGATGTGCATTGATGAGGCAGCACTGATGGGCACTAATAGGTGGCACTGATGGGCACTGATAGGCAGCACTGATAGGCGGCACTGATAGGCAGCACTATTGAGGCGGCACAGATAGGCAGTACTGATAGGTGGCACTAATAGACAGCACTGACTGGCACTGGCATCACTGCTGGGCACTGACTGGCGGCACTGACTGGCACAACCAGTTGATTGGCGCAACTGCTGGGCACTGACTGGCACAACCACTGGGCACTGACTGGTGGCACTGACTGGCAGAACTGCTGGGCTGCACTGATGGGCACTGGTGGGTGGCACATGTGGGTGGGCACAGGTGGGTGGCACTGCTGGGCACAGGTGGGCGGAACTGGTGGGTGGCACTGCTGGGCACTGATCATCAGGGCACTGTTCATCAGTGCCCTGATGATCGTTGCCGATCCCTGCTCTGACAACTGCCGGTTCTCGGCAGTACTTTCCTCACGCTGTGAGGAAAGTGCAGCCGAGAACCGGCAATTGCATTTCCCGGTGATCAGCGTGTCATTGGACGCGGCTGATCACGTGGTAAAAGGCCTCTGTGATTGGCCTTTTACCACATCACGTGATCAGCTGTGTCCGTAGGACACAGCAATCACGGAGATCGCCGGGTGCGCGCTCCCGAGGGCGCACAGGAGAGCGCGTTCTGGGAGGACGTCATATGATGCCCTTCCAGAACGGGCCGGCCGCAGTGTAGCCATCATACGGTTATCTGCAGTCGGGAAGTGGTTAAGCACCAACAAGCCCACACATTATATGAACTTCTGAAAATGCAAAAAAAATGTGTTCAAACTACCTGCCAAACCAATAGTGTTAAGTGTAAGGTATTATACTTAAAATGTGAGCAGACTTGTGGATGATTATCATAAACTTTTCATTACAGGCCTGTCCACATATGTAAAGGACTCTATCCATCTATGAAAAATTCTTGAGGGCACCTTGGTGCCCAAAGATGCAATTTTAATGGCTATAGATATGGAAGTTCTGTACTGTATCATTCCTCGTGAAAAAAGAACAAAAGTAGCCAAAAGCTGACGCTGCAATGATTTTCTCTTGCAGCCACTAAAACACATACCAACCGGTAAGCTGTTTTAATTTGGAGATTCCCTCTACCTCCAGGTTCAGAGCATAGCAATGGGGACACGGTGTGCTCCATCCAAATGTATGGGGGGGTTGGTGGCATGTTTTTTCAGATGATTCTCTCAGTATATCTGTGCCTCATTATTGCATGGCACAGGTACATAGACATTATATTTGTCATCTGAACAGGCACAGAAGAACTATTGACACAATTCATATGTTTGTTACATGTCAGTTATTTCAATTTAAAGTTTACTGTAGAATGGAATGCATCTAAGTTTTCTTTTTTTTGGAGAGATTACAAAGGATTTACAGGGGGCTCTTATGACTACATTGTTCAGGAAACGTAAAGCTGGTAATACACATAGCCAGTACTAATGCATTTGCAGAAATGGTCCTTGAACAGAGGATTTAAGCAGTCCATAGATATGATTTTCTTTCCTTCCACTACAGGTGGAAGGAAAGAAAATCGCTCAATTCCCTATCAACACAGTCAGTGTTGATGGGGAGAATGCCTCCCGCAGAGCTATTGTGTTCTGCCTGCAGGGAGCCTTCCCTGCCAGCAGAACACAATGGTCACTGCTATGCTTGCATTCATTGCATACAGAAAATATGACAGGCTGGTTGTACCAAAGTTGATCGATGGATTGACTTGAGTACAGCCAGCCTGCCCATAGATGGATCGAATCTCGGCTGCTCCCTGCTGAACTGGACAAGATTCGATCCATCTATGGCCGGCTTTAGAAAAGCAAGCAAAACTCATTTAAAATGGATTATTGTGTAGCGGATACAGCAAATATGTTTGAAGAAGGGCTATCAAAGTGCTGTATCAGATCTAGAGACTTGCTAATTTATAACGCCAAGTCCTCAAAAAATTTATAGACTGCCAGAACTATTACATGCTATACCAGACAGCAAGGCCACATACAAGATATCATTATTTGATATTGATATCTACTGTTTGCAGATACCACTGTCAACAATTACTGTATATCAACGATCACCCCAAGATAGTCTTTAGGAAATCTATATCAGTTCATGAGCCACTATCATTGTATAAATAGAGATGACCCAAGTAAAGAGAAACAGAAAGGGACTTTTAAATGTGGGAACTGTGCTTGCATTGAACACCCTTATATTATTTAGTAAGGCTTGTAACTACCTAGTGTTTAGGCTTTGTGTTTCTGGTCATCTGGTTGTAAGATGCGGGGAGGTGTGCATACTTATGTAAAATCATAACTCATGCTGGCATTATCTTTATGAAGGGGATATGTAAACCCCAATTATTATTTTATTTTATTTATTTTTTACATTATTATATTAGTGATAAAGAATTCAACATGAACGCAATGGGGTTGATTTACAAAAACTGGAGATTGCAAAATCTGCTGCAGCTGTGCATGGTAGCCAATCAGCTTCTAACTTCAGCTTGTTCAATAAAGTTTTGGCAAAAAAACTGGAAGCTGATTGGCTTCCATGCAGAACTGCACCAGGTTTTGCACTCTCCAGTTCTAGCAAATTAATCCTAATTTGTTACTTAATGTATAAAGGTGTTCCTACTTGTCAAGTATGCATAGATATAATATGTATTCAATACACTTTGTTTTATTGTAACAGGAATTTTCAATAAAATATGCTTTTGTGCTGGTGATATGTTCCCATATGGATGTTTCTATTTTCCAACTCATGTGTGACAGGTACAATATGTGCATGCATATGGGGGAATATTTATACCCAATCCTTTACACTCATCTTCCCCCTTCAACAGTACATATGTGTGGTGTGGTATTTGCGTGCTTTTATTATACTGGTTCCATTTGGGGCTATTATGAGTCAAGTAGGGAGGGCATCCATCTTGGGATACGCCTGGTCTATGTGCACAGGTTGTTTTCACATTTATCTGCTGCATTCGCACACCAGATGTGATGGTGTTTCTATGCAGGCCACCCGGAAATGATACACACCAGACATCACCTCACATCCAGAAAAGTAATACCACATGCTGCATCAGTGGCATGTCTGAAATGATTTGGCAGGGGATATATAAGGAGGGCAGTGGCCAATATCCCCTCTGTTCAGAGATAGCTGTCAGAAGGTTTCCATATCTCCCCCCCCCCTACTTTGCCTTTTGGTACTCAGAAGAACCTTATGTTGGGAACACTTGTGGATATTGGTGAGTGACAATTTATCTACATGGAATGATAGTTTTTATTACTATTTTTTTTTGAAATTTATGGAATCCAGCTAATATTGTAGGAATAGGGACTGCACTGCACAGGACCTATACAGGTATATTGGGGGGCTCCTCTATATATTTTTATAGGTGAGATTATTCATAAAGTGAGATGAATAACTGGAATCTATATACATACATATGGATGGGGAATTACTCATAGTTTTATATATATATATCTATGCTTAGATTCAGTATCTGTTGTGCAGACAAGACATTTATACAGATAGAGGTTTGAGAAAGTTATGCTTTTTTACAAGTATTTACAGTCAAATATTATATATCCCTTGTGAAATTTAGGATTAAGCATTTGTGTATATCTGATATTTTTATTTTGTGTAGGTTCAGTATTCACAAGGTCCTCTATCTGTTGGGTTTTCCTAGGCACCGTGATTCTATCCTTGGGACAAGGAGTTGGCTATTTAACCCTTGTTGTCTAACCTCGATATTTGAGTTGGAATTGAGACACATAGCTAGGGGAATACATCTCCTTTATAGCCTAAGAATTTCCTTCATTTCATCAATTTCCATATTCTTTATTAATACTTATTTTATTCTTTATATTTCTTTTTTTATTATTTACTTTTTAAATATTTATTTATATATATTTTATATCCATCCATATACATATACGCACTTATATACATATGTATCCTTCTTCATATCTAGATACATGTACCTTTATACACACACACATATATGTATGTATTTCTATATTATACCTTTTAATTACCCATCCATCCCTGGTGAGATTACATCATAACTCACCATAGGATAGCTGATGATTGTAGTTCCGCCACAAGTCGCAATGTCTGTTTCCGTTTATGTGAATGCCACTGGAGTGCTAATACTTCACATACCTACATTGTTTTATTTATTCATTTATGGTTTTCAATATATCAGTATTCGTTAGTTTATTTTTACCCTTTCCTTTGCCATCTGTGGGCGCTTGTTATGTATCAGCTATAGCGGCTATGGACTTGTCACATGAGCCGCCTCCTATGCCCATAAATACCTTCCCCAAGATGGCTCCATCATGACCTGAAGAAGAAGTGCTTGCTCTGCAACGCCTCGCCATCTTTGATTGTCAGCTCCAGTTGTGACGCACTTCCACCTATCGTGCTGCATTCCACACTGACCAGGAAGCCCTGGCAGCCTTCAGAACATCCTGTCAGCCGGTTAACAGCCTCCATCTCCTGCAGCCCGGTACCGGCACTGACGACCACTTCTACTGTCACACATGCTTTGACCTATTCTTTCTTTGTGAGTGCAATTGTCTTTGATTATTAAATCATTATTTTTGGCTTGTTTTCCCTCTCCCTTGATTTATTTACAGAGTCACCTCCTGCTCTAATCACAAGCTGCCTCCTAGTGGACATATTGACCTGATTATGTCTTTGGACTTCCTTATTTTGGATGCATTCTCTTATCGTTTTTGCATAGTTTGTTTGTTCTCTATACCTGTGAAAGTAGTCTAAACCAACTTTACAAGTGTAGGAAAGATATTTTCTTTTCTGTTTTTATGATTTTTAGACATAATATTTATATCAGTAAAGACAAGTTTGATTAGTTTAATAAGTATCTTTACAGAACAATAGCTCTAACTTCCATTCAAAATATAACTGTGAATATAACTATGTGAGCATAGCATTTTTTGCTCTGTCTTATCTCTAGTCTAATCCTAGTTTTATAACCATTGTTGTATACATTTGTTAGTGTGTTTTTTTCAGTTTTTTTTTCCCCTCAGAGATTTTTTCTTTTAACATTCTGCTAAAACTTTGTGAAGTAGTACTGCTTGGACCTTGAAGAAGGGGACATACCCCAAAAGCTTGTCCTGAAAATTGTATGTTAGTGCAAATAAAAAAAGTATCAAGGACAGTACTCAGTTGTTTCTGTGCATAGCAGAAATTCTATTTTTTTTATTAAATGAGAATTGAACAATAAAGAGACTTATTTTAGAAAAAGGTTATGCATTAATTTTATAAGCTTTGTCTCATTCTTTTGTTAGTTTACTAGCCTGCCTGTTATACAATTCTTTGTCCATTTCATTGAAGCATCATTACAGGAAACCTAAGAGAAGATAAATATGAAGGCTGCCATTGGTAACCTCCGCTGAACTCAATGATATGCAACCTGTGACGGTAAAAGGGCTTTTTTTGTATTTGTTCCTGGTAAATTATTTAGAAAAAATTACAACCATTAGATTGGCATTGCAGCAGCCAAATGGCAGGCTTCATATACATTTCAATACGGGCTTCTTTTAAAGCGGGCACCTATGTGGTTAGGATTAAGAAATGAAAGAAACAATATGATCACTTTATTCAGTTTAGCTGCATTTTAAACACCAGCTTAATGCCATATGTGCTCTTTTCTGTCTCTTTAAGTCTGGAACAACTCCCACCTTTTGTCAAGAGACATAAAGAGCATCTTTTAGATAGAAGAAGTCACTTACTAGAAATTACTAAATTGGGATGTCTCCAGCTCAGCTATTAAAAGTAATATGGATACATTCCAAAGAATTATATCAAGGATGGAAAAAGCCAAACTATGCTGTTCAGCCAAGACCTAACCTATTTCAGAAGCCCTCTGTGACTATTGTGACATCTGAGGCAATTCCACTAGAACTATTACCGGATGAATTAATGTATTATATATATGAGGGGCATTCAAGTCAAACTGAGATTTTTAATTTTACAAGTATAAAAAGGGATGCCAGCGTGTTGGTACTACATGCAGTAGTAAGTGGCAAGTGTGTACTATTACTGATAGGTGGTGCACATGTCGTGGGCCAGTCCAGAGACAGTTAATCAAGATGGCAGACAACAGTGTTAGTCCATGCATGAAACAGCATGTGGTGATGAAGCTTCTTGTGAACAAAGGCATAAGATGGGCGAATATCAAGGCTTCAAGCACAGTACAGTGATGAGATGCTCAGCTGCATTAAGACATTTGAATGATGTAAAATTTCAAAGATTGCTGTTGGTCCATCAGTGATGATCCTGGCCATGGTGGTTCCCAGCCCACATTCAGCGCATGGAACGACTGATCCTGAATAATGAATGTATAACTTGTTGTGAAATTGTACAAGAAGCAATCTTTCTGTGGTCAGCATTTCAGCACTGATGACAAAGTGAAGCAGGCTGTCCTAGGATGATTCAGGCATACTAACAAATCTGTTAATGCTGAAGCTTTCTAGAGATTGGTTAAATGCTGGGATAAGTGTATGAATGTAGCAGGGGAGCATGTTGAAAAATAAATGCAGTTTCCACTTTAAATCTGTTCTTTTATTATACTCAAAAGTCCTGGTTTGACTTGAATGGCCCTCGTATTACCAAAAGTATATATGCAGTGGGGAAAATAATTATTTGATCCCCTGCAGATTTTGTAAGTTTGCCCACTTACAAAGAAAATAAGGGTCTATATTTTTTACCATGTGTGTATTTTAAATGCTAAAGACAGAATATCAACCAAAAATCCAGAAAACACACATGATAAAAATTGTATAAAACTGAGTTGAAATTCAGTGAGTAAAATAAGCATTTGATCCCCTACCAACCAACAATAATTCTGGCTCCCACAGACTTGCTATGTGCTCATGTATACAGATTAGTCCTGCCAATTTAAAAAGGTGCTCCTAACGAAAAGTCGTTATATGTATAAAAGACACCTGTCAACAGAATCTCTTTCTTCCATTCAAACCTCACCACCATGGACAAAGATCTGTCAAAGGATGTCAGGGACAAGATTGTAGACCTGCAGAAGGCTGGAATTGGCTACAAGATCATCAGCAAGAAGCTTGGTGAGAAGGAGACAACTGTTGGAGCGATTTTTCACAAATGGAAGAAATACAAAATAACCATTAATCGCCCTTGGTCTGGAGCTCCATGCAAGATTTCACCTCATGGAATAACAATGATCAAGAGAAAAGTGAGGGATCAGCCCAGAACTAGAAAGGAGGAGCTAGTGAATGGTCTCAAGGCAGTTGGGACCACAGTCACCAAACAAACCATTGGTAACACAATACACCACCATGGATTGAAATTCTGCAGCGCCTGCAAGGTCCCCCTCCTCAAAAAGGCACATGTAAAGGCCCAACTGAAGTTTGCCAATGAACATCTAAATGATTCAAAGAAGGATTGGGAGAAAGTGCTGTGCTCAGATGAGACTAAAATTGAACTCTTTGGCATTAACCTGACTCACCATGTTTAGAGGAAGAAAAAGGCTGACTATGCCCTAAGAAAACCACCCCTACAGTCAAGCACGGAGGTTGAAACATTATGCTTTGGTGCTGTTTCTCTGCTAGAGGTAGAGGCTGACTTTGTCGCATTGAGGGGCCAATGGATGGGGCCATGTATTGTAAAATCTTGTATGACAACCTTCCTCCCTCAGCCAGAACACAGGAGATGGGTCATGGATGGGTCTTCCAGCATGACAATGACCAAAACATAACACCAAGGCAACAAAGGAGTGGCTCAAGAAGAAGAACATTAAGGTCATGGAGTTATGGAGGGAGCTGAAACTTCTAGTTGCTAAGCAACAGCCCAGAAACCTTAAGGATTTAGAGAATATTTATAAAGAAGAGTGAACCAAAATTCCTCCTGAGATGTGTGCAAACCTTGTAACCAACTACAAGACATGTCTTACCTCTGTGCTTGCCAACAAGGGTTTCTCCACCAAGTACTAAGTCATGTTTTGCTTGGGGATCAAATACTTATTTTACTCACTGAACTGCAACTCAATTTGTAACATTTGTATTACGTGTTTTTTCTGGGTTTTTGGTTGATATTCTGTCTCTATCATTTAACCACTTGCCATCCGGCCGCTGTATATAAATGGCAGGACAGTGGCGCTCCAGGGGCGGGTTGCCGTTCATAAACGGCACCCGCCATCAGGGAGCGCGCAGCACCGCGATCTGGTGCCCGCTGTGTCCGGAAGACACAGTGGAACATCGATCGTCGTACAGGACCTCTGTGCGAGGTCCCGGTCATGTGATCACTGATTGTCCAGTCTTGAGAATGCCCAGTGGGAGGGGCGAAATGCGTTGACGCACTTCCGGTCTACTATCTGAACGTCATGTGCAACTTCCGGTGAGTGGAACGCACGCCAAGCGGTGCATTCCAAGCGGCCATATTGGGATCTGCCTGTATCACACATTGTCATCCTCTGCTAGCCAAGCTGTGAGGTTTCTGAGAGCTATTTCTGGATGGTGATGGTTGTTATTGATCGATGGAGGATAATAAAACATGCTTTTATTAAATTTGGAAAATGTGAGTGGCCTGGTATATATTTATATGTTTTGATGATCATTGGCAATATTACACTATATGATATTTTTTCTTTGACACAACGGTGGAGCTGGTTTGGAGGTCCTGATCTAGGAGGGAGTGGAAGGACTACGCTAGCCCTGTATGGTGGAATGGAGGTCTGGAGGCTATAGAGCGGGTGTAGGATCCCTGAAAATCCTAAAGGCCTATTATTCACCAGTATCTGGTGAGTGCGGTTTATGTTGGTTTGCACTGGTGGAAGGTGGAAGCACACATCTACAGAAGATCATTTGTTTTGTCTAAGCACTTTGAAGACTGGGAAAAAGGATTTTGGACTTATTTTTATATACAATTTATTTATATATTTATTTTTTTCATGAATTGAGTTGTTTTGGGCACATTTATTCATTTATTAATTTTTTTATTATTTATTTATTTTTCTGATTTGAGTGTGTCACACTTATATATACATATTTTTTTGCACATTTATGTATCCAGTTTGGAATAATGTATTGGTTAGGTAATTTGCGCTGTTTATTTATTTTTTTAAAATCTTTACAATGGGATCACAAGCAGGAAACGAAACCTGACAGAAATGCAACAGTGTTATTGGATACTGTGCCAAAATTTTTTTTTCCATAAAAGTTTTTTTTATTTATGAAAGCTCAGCAAAAAGGAAAAGACAGGTACAGTACCCATGACATTAAAGTGATTTTAGAGGCTGAAGGTTTTTTTTACATTCATGCATTCTATGGAGGTAAATAACCTTTTTGTGTGCTGCTCTCCCCACTTACTGAAGCCTTGATCCAGCGCTATACAAAGGAGCCTCGGCTCTCCCTGGTCTCTTTCTTCTCACTGGCTGAGACACAGCAACGGGAGGCAGGGATGAGCCACACTCTGTGTGTTCTATGAACACATGGGGTGGCTCAAGAGCAAGGGGGCACTTAGTGTGGTGGAGGGGCCCAGAGCGCTTTCAGGGGACGTGTGAAGAAGAGAATCAGGGCTACTCTGTGCAAAACCACTGCACAGAGCAGGTAAGCATAATATGTTTGTTATGAACCCCCCCCCCAAAAAAAACCAAGCCTTTCATGTTACTTTAAACTGGGGTTTTACATGGTGCATATCCAATAATGCAGTCACTTTCAAGTGTCATCGTAATTACATAACACAAATCTAAACACCTCTCCCTAAAGAAGGCACATTCAGTACTATCATATCAGTATTTACCCAAAGTGTATCCTGGAGAAGTTAAGGAGGAAGGTGACAGAGGCAGAACTCAGAGCGGGGAGAAAAACACTGGACTCTAAGCATGATAGCATCAAAAACGGTCTCTCATACTGTATGGCTTAATGTTGGGTTGACCCAACTCTTCCCCTAAGTGTTTCCAATGACTACCCTGATTTAAATTTGCGTATTCAGCCGTAGGTCTTTAGTGGATCCAGCAGGCCCAGGTCTTGTGGTTATGCGACATTCTGCCATATTTTATTGCTGTTTTCTCCATTGAGAAGATTTCTTCGCACTTCTTGTCCCAGTGGCAGAGAATCATAGAAACAGGAAGTGATGAAGAATCTTATCAATGAGGAAACAGTGGAGTTGATTTACTAATGGCAGATAGACTGTGCACTTTGCAAGTGCAGTTGCACTCTACAAGGCCATTTGCTCCAAAGCTTAGTAAATGAGCTGAAGCTTCACTTTGCAAAGACTAGAATCACAATGGGTTCAATTGCATTAGCAAAGTGCGCACTCTATTTGCCTTTAATAAATCAACCACAAAGAGTTAGCGCTTTTTTTTAGCAGAATGGAGAGGGTTTGAAACTACTATCTACTACTATCTACCTCTGCGTCTCCCAGTGACACCAGCCCATTTTTTTGTCCCGGTTTCACAGGGATAAAAAAACAAGAAGGCGAATCCCCCAACTGAGGTTACAGTAACAACCTGACAACAGTTATAACCATTCCCCATTTTAACCAACACAAAAATTGTTTTGGTTTGATTTGAGCTTCAGACCATTTTTGAATCACCAGCAACAACTCTCTTATTTACCAATGTGCTGTGCACAGTATTCTGGCTGCAGCAAAATATTCCAAAAGCAATAAAGTATGACCTGTGTTTCTGCAGCTTCAATGTTGTGAGAGACATTTCCATTTTGAACTGGGTCAGTAGATTCTTTAGGTGGTGTCACTTCCACTTCAACATTAGCACTGTTTGGAAGTTCAACTTTGTCTGTAATAAGAATAAAGGAACAGCAATAAACACTGTAAGAGCAGGAAAGTAAGAAAGTAGTACTTTTTTATAAAGCAGAATACCTGCCTTAGATCAAAGACACACATGCTTGCTTGTCTACAGTTGATATATTGCTCAAATAAATGAATCAGAACAAGGATGTGCCTGACTACAGTTGATATATTGCTCAAATAAATGAATCAGAACAAGGATGTGCCTGATGTCTGTAATACTGTTTTATATTTATGTACTGCCTGCCATTAAAACATCTACCACATCATTACATAAACATTACAACAGGTTAAAAAACAAATTAGTATGGTAATGCTGATATATACAGATGTAATTTTTTAGCTGCAATCTCCTGCGGACTTACAGCAGGTCCCCAACATTCAGGGCTGACAGAAAGTAGTTGAAAGGTACTGGATGTCCTAGTTTGCTTGGTTTATATTGGCCAGATTTCTGACGGGTGTACTTTAAGTACTGTATGGCGGATTAATTACCAAAATAGTAGTGTTCTTTAACCATTTGTGGATTTTGAGCATACCACAAACACCCTAAAAACATCTATATAAATACTTTGATGTGTGTAGTAAATCCTGCTCCTTTCCCCTTACTTGCAGCTCCCTGGCTGCATTTATTGGCAAATCCTTGCTGTCATCCTGACAGCCCAGACTTGCTCTGTATCACCGAAGCAGCTTTTGTTTACCCCTGTGCAAACTGATACTCACAGAACAGGGTCTGCAGTGTCAATACAAATTATGATTTAGCAATGTGATTTTACTGCATTGCAGTTAATCTGGTTTATTCATTGCAGATCAAAGGAGTGTCTTTTGCTCTACATAGAATGTCAGTTGAAGCAAGTGTTAAAGGAAAAAGAAATACGTGAATAAACTAGGTTCCTATTTAACCCCTTATTAAGCTTTAGTTATCTCTACTCAGCCCTGATTAATTCCTCCCTACCCTTCTCACCCGAGTCTTTTATTTCGCTGTTGTTATTTTTTTTTTCAACCTTTTGTGTTTGTTTTGTTCTTTAGTTTTTTGTAGCACATTAAAAAAAATCAATACAAAATAAAATGATTTATTTCAAGTGTTACTTATTTTACCATACTTTGTAAAAAGAAGTTTAATTTCCCTGTTGTTATAAACAGAAAAAATTATTGATTAAAAAGTGCACTTTTTATCAACAGTAACAATTATTGTTTTAAAATGAATACTGATCAAATTAGAAGAAAAAAAACCACAATGTTCTTCAATGAATGACATCTTTTATCTACAGATTGCTAATAAAACAAATATATTAGCAAAACAAAATTGGCAAGAAAAACATTGTATTTAACCCCCCCCCCAAAAAAAAAAACCAATATAGGTGTTACTTTACTATCTTAAATTATCATGTCAAATTATTAAGCCCATAGCAGAAATGTAAAAATGTATCTGGTCCACTTACAGTGATTTACAGGTTCAAGAGCTGAAGTGGTTAAATTACACAAAGCAGCATGAAAATCGATCTGCCATACTTGATATCAGTGTCAGATACATTCACATCTAAATATGTCAGATCATTGCAGACTATGTTTTATTATGCACATCACATTTGCCATTCCAATCCTAACTCTCTAGGCTTGAGCCCATTTGGTAGGTGTGTTCACTTTACCCTTGGTTTGCAATAATCTGCTAATCCTGCATTTGCAAGAATGTAAATTAAGCCTTTATACTGTCTACCTCTAATGTAAATAGGTAACATGTTTACTTTAAATATCTGCTAAGTATGTCTGCAATAGCGTATTCTATGTGAGCAACTCCATACATAAAACAAGCAATATCCTAGGGAACACCTGTGACTGTCTTGAACTTGAAGCATTGATTAAATAGCCAATTTCTATGCATAAATGTATCTGCTGCTATTATGGCCATAAAACACATTTTTTGGGAAAAGACATGAAATGCAGACATTATTGACACAGCGCTGTAATCACTCAGAAATGAATTTGCTGTGCTACCATGAAATGACCAATATTGCTGTACTTCACAGAGCAATTTTAGCCTCACATTCAAGCACTGAACAATACACTGAATAATATATGAATTTAATTTTCTATTCAGGAGACATAGCTGTACTGTCACCAATTCTTCAAAAGCTAAAAATGTTTTATGCATTAACCCAAATTTGTGGAATATTTTTTCTTTTGGGATCATCTGCAATGGTGGTGCTTAGCTGCTGCCTGCCTAATTATAGTCAGAATTATTAACCGTTGACCAGATTGTATAAGCTGAAGCTTGGCATTAAAAAAAATATTTTTGCTTGCATACGAGTGGGTGCTTTAACAGAACACAGCTTGACCTTATTCATTAACTCAGAAGTAGAAACAAAATAGAAAATTAAACATTTTCTACTGCTTTCATAAATAAACCATAATACCCTAATGGGGCTTATTTATCAAAAACAAAATACACTGTTCACTTTGCAAGGGAAGTTACACTTTGAAAGTGAATTTTCCCTAGAGCTTAGTGAATAAGATGAAGCGCCACTGACTTCCAGTATCCAATCATGTGCAAGTAAAACCATTGTTTGTTTTTATTTTTTCTTGTATGTGATTGGCTATTCTATGCAATGTAAAATGTTACCACATTCACTAAGCTCTGGGGAAAATTATCTTGTAAAGCACAACTCTCCTAGCAAAGAGAACAGCCTGTTTACCTTTAGTAAATCAACCCTTTTGCCTCTCAGTTCTTGATTGTTTCTAACAATTTAAAATAAGAGAGTTTTATTGCTGAGAACAATGTGAACAAACGCTGGGATGAAGGTGAACAACATTGGCTCTGTTATTTAATATTGTTATGCTCATTCACATCTCTGTGGTATGAACAGAGCCTTACAAAATTTTATTAGACATAAAGAATAGCTGGACTATTAAACCAAATTAGCTACTTCAATATATCCAGGGATACCAAGTAACCTTGGAGATATAACCTCTAACCTGTTCTTTTACTTTCCCTGTTGTCTCAGAACCAGGCAAAAGTAAACATTGCTTTGTTTACATTCAGCTTGTCCACATGCTGGTCTCTATCTGCGGACAAACAGTGAGGACAAGGAAGGAATCTGCTAAACTTACCTGTTTGGTTGAAGGTTTTCACTAACAGGTTTAATAAATGGTGATTTCTATGATGCAATGCACTTATGCAATCATTAGAGATCACAAACTGCTAGGAGCAATCAACCCTGTTTTGGCTCAGCTAAGCCTTGTTCATCCCTTTTTTTTACATGTGATTATAGTCTGCCAGCTGTGGAAGGAAGAATATCTAGAAGGATCAATGATAACTTCCTTGTTGTCAGTCCTAGTTTTGAGTTTTGTGTGCTATACATTATAACAGCTTGCTTCAGTTGGAATATGCACACTCACCTATACAGTTGACATCTCCATTAAGTCTTTCACTGTCTTCTACCTGGCACTTCTTTTTTGCCATTTTACTCAGAATTGAAGCCTTCTCTTTGAACTTTCCTTAAAATGTTAAACAGAAAGATATATTTAGAGATGAATAGATGTCACAATATTTCATAAGAAATCCCATGAAACACAGAAAGAATATTAGTAGCCACATGCTTGACTGTACACTTTATTAAACTGTAGGTATTAATAATTAATTTAAAGACAGCCTTAATAGCTGCAATGCAGATAATGTCATGCCAAGGGAAATAACAAACAAGTCACAAGTGTGAGACATGGAAAATGCGCAAAAAACAAACAAGTATTGTCATATCACATAAAGTAGTGTTAAAAAGAAACATTTTTCTTTGACACATTTAGGTGTGTAAAGACACATTAGTGCTTTTGTCTGTAAGGGTTCTTATTTATCCAGGTCATAATCTAGCTAGTATTCGCTTGTCACATTATCATGGTCTGCAAGTAGAAGCTTAACTTCCAATGCAGTTCTGCAAAGAAACTCTTAAAGTGGCCTTATATGGTTTGAAATTCAGCCTGTTCAGAAGGGACTGGATGATTTTCAATCCATAAGGAATAAATATGTGAATGAATGAGATTGTTAATCCCAGACAAACTACAGCACTCAGGAGTGGTTTGATAAACCAGACATAACATGGATGGTAATTGTAATAAATCTACCAATTGCACAGATCATACAAAATAGGTAAAAAACTAAAAGTACCAAGAAATAAGTAATGGAAATTGTGGAAAATAATGACTGGTGAATGACAATACTAATGGTATTTACCAACAGTAGTAAAAGGTTTGTGTAGGATGGCCCAGAGTGCTAAACATAGCTAAAAATAGGAGTTGCAGCTAGAGGACCAGGGTGTATGAGCTACCTGGTTGTACACAATCTATTGATTGACTTGTGTACAGCCAGGCTGTTAGGTTTTTCCTGAAAGATCAGTGCCACCAACTATGCTTGGAAACACTGGTCATTGTACTCTACCAGCGGTGGAGGCTCCCTGGAATGTTGATGGTTAAATAAAAAAATAATAATTCATGTATGGTTTGCCTTAGTCTTTCATTGGCCCATCTACTTTGAGAGTGAGTGCCCAAATGCTTAAAATTGTTGACCATGAGTTAAAAATTAATTTGTTAAAAAATGCATATAATGTTAGAAAATGCATTGTCTAAAAATGTTAAATACTTAAATTATTATTTTTTTAAATATTTTACCAATAAAGAACATATTTTCAAACATGACCATTGCCCACTTGAAACTTCTTCACTTTCTATGTATCTACAGTAGTCCTTAAAGCTGTATGATTTTCCCCCATGTAATATTAATGCAGTCCCCTTGAGAATGAGACTCCCAATCTTCAGTGCTTCAATAATTAGTTCAGAATGTCTCAACTTTCACAAATTACACAAATGTAAACTCTGCCTGACCTTTTATAAAAGTGATTTACTAAAACTGAAAAGTGCAAAAGTTGGTACAGCTTTGCATAGAAACCAATCAGCTTCCAGTGTTTTTTTGTCAAAGTTTAATTGAACAAACTGAAGTTAGAAGCTGATTTGCTACTATGCATAGCTGTACCAGTTTTAGTAAATTAAAACCTTTGTGCACTGAAACATCTGATCTCTCTGCATGCAGTATTTCAATAAGATATTACGCAGATATGACTTGTTTAAAGGACCACTGCAGAAAGTACAACTATCAACCTGATTATACACTGTGCAAGAGTACATTTTCCTGAAATCTGAGATCCTCTGCGTTCCCTCGATATTGGGGCTCTGTATGGAGCCTAAGTGAGTAGGCCTGAAGTTGGAATCTAAGGTTAGTATATTTTTTTCCACAAATGTTGTGATTTTGTTTTTCTAGTTTTTTTTATCTTGGGGGTACTAAATAGTGATCCTTATTGCTTAATAAACAATCTTTTTTATTTTAAATTTTGCTACTTAAAACAGGTACATTCAATTTACTTTAAAACAGTAACAATGGGTGTATTCATGAGCTGCGATAACATTACATTCTCATGTTCATTTGAAATTTTGCTGTATAGTTATGCATTAGCCATAGAAGCCCGAGTGGCTGCAATGGAGCCTGGAGGTTCAAATGGCTTATCAAAAACCAGGTCTGGAGACTTAGCTGCAAGGTATGTCTAGACGTAGCTAATACAGCCCAAACTCCTTGCCATTGTAGCGCATGTATCTCTATTCATATAATTCACTGTTTACAAAAAAGCGAAGCCAAGACTAAATTGCACATTGCATCAAGTCAAACAAACAGGAGTGGTGACATATAAAGTGCAATTACACATATTGATAGACTTTGCAGTTTAGGGCAATCAAGGCAATGAAAGGTGGGTACTGCAATTGTTCTCTATTATATCATGTAGATCCATATGTGCTTTAATTTACCTGCTTTGTGATTAAGAAACCTGGAATAATTATACAATAATTCAAATCAGGATGAAACATTACAGGGATGAAGAGGTGTCAATTTGATATACAGATTTACTTGTGTAAAACATATTAAAACTTTGGAAATAAAAAAAATCCCAATACATGTAAATGAATTGGTTTACGTGAAAATTATAGCATCTACAAATGGCGGTATATATTTTGGAATTTTTTTTTAACTAGTAATGGCAGCGATCAGCAACTTATAGCGGGACTGCAGTACTGCGGGACTGCGGTGGGCATTCTGCCACTTGGTGCGAACTGATTAACTGCCACTGACATCACCAGTTACACTAATACAATGATCAGTGCTAATAAAAAGCACTGACACTGTACTAATGACACTGGGCAGGAAGGGGTTAACATCTGGAGCGATCAAAGGGTTAACTGTGTGCTGTTTTACATACTCTGCTGTGTGTTTTGCTAGAGAAACATGCTGCTGTGTATTTCTCTGCTGTGCAGAGAAATACACAGCAGCATGGTCTTGCTGGCAGGACAGACACCTGTGTTGTTTACACACAGGTCTCTCCTCTGTCAGTGTTATTCAGCGATTGCTGGGTCCCGGCGGGTAATCCCTGGCCGGAACCCAGTGATTGACATCCGTACCCGCCAATTTGAATTGCAAATCACGTATATATACGTGCTTTCACGCAGCCTTGTTTCCCTGTAGCATTAATTCTATTAAAGGCGGTGGGCAAGTGGTTAATTGCATCCCTAAGCTTACTCTGATATGCACATTTCAGCATTCCTCTTAAACTAAAAAAGTAAACGCAGACTTGTCTGCTTTTTTTTGCCACATTTTGATAAATATATTTAACTGATGCAATATAAAAACAATTATAGCCAATTATAAGCTAAAGTCTTGCTCATTGTCACTGTTTATTTGTCACCCATGTTCAGTCTGTGTTGAAACATTCTTCACAGTATTCAAATAATAGGGTCACAGTTCTAAACCATTGGCTGCTATAGGAATTACTAAAAAGTAAATATATAGCTTACATTATATTATCACGTTATGTTCTTTTTTTCAATTACAGCAAAAAACGAAAAAAAAAATAATATATATATATATATATACAAAGTTTTTCTTTGGACATACTTTGGACATACTTATCTTATGCTGTGTGCACATGCTATTGTAAGGAAGGTGCATACATGTTTTCAAAATTCCATGTGAATGCAAAAATGCAAATTTGAAGTTCTGTGTCAAAGAATTTTGGTAGCATTGTTTTCTCTAAATTCTCCAACTTGATGCTCTGAATGTATAGGACATTGATATGGAATGTCTAAATTACTAACACACATTTACTTTCTGAATACTAGCATGTGAAGGCAAGGTTAGTAGATTCTACAATGCCCCTGTTGTGCTTACACTGCAGGGGCATTGTACCTTTGAGCTGGAAATGAGAGGGCAGGATCCTTACCCTCTTGACAGTGAGATGTTGTGCATCTCCAGCTATTCAGTGGGTCCCTCTTCTTCTTCCTTCATCTCTCGCAGCTCCAGTACCAAGCTCAACCACTGGCCATGAGGAACAGGCTTCCTGGCTACAGATAAGCTTAATTACCTTGTATTTGTGAGTACAATTCTTTTAATTTTTCATATTAAATTATTTGTATTGCATCAACGTGGTGTGCTTTGTTATTTTGTTTCTGGCTATTGCCAGCCTATTGTCTGAAGCTTCAAGTCCTATGTTCTATGCCATGTTCATACCACTTTCCTCTAAATGTCACTATTTACAATTGTTACATGTATTGTATGGACTATAATCTGTCCATGTGTGTTCAGTTGCTGTTCCTGTTAGGATATACTTATGGATGTCTGAATTTGTTAATAAAGCACTTTATAAGTACTTTACCTCCCACACTAAAAGACACAGGGTACAACAAGATATTTTTTGAGAACTATATACTTGCAGCTAATCAGAAGGACTTACCTACTACCAGAAAGTGTGTTTTAAATAATATATTGCCTGGGTGCAGAAGGACAGCATATTTTTTATGCTCCACCAGCAGCCGTTGAAATTTATGAAACAACTCACAATTTATTATACAACTTTCTTGTCCCAAAGGTAATGTGGTTGCAGACCAACATAAACACAGGCAATATGGACAGCATGATGGCAAATTCACAACAAAATCATAGAAGTTTTGAGAGAGTTAGCTGTTGCCTGCTCATTTGGTGCTCTAACAGAGGAAATGATAAGAGACTCACTAGTAGAAAAAATTAACTAACTATATTAGAGAAGGCTTGCTTCTGTAGCACAATTTGACTATAGCAAAGGCTAATACAATTTCAAGGCAAAGTGAAACTGCTGTGGCTGATGAAGGTCATTCTCCTATCCCTACCCATAACAACCAAACTGGAAAAGGAATGAGACATGTGAATACCTTCTGTTTTAAGAAGGCTTTACTGTGCTACACATTAGTTCAGTTGAAGGGCTTTTTGATTCCTTTAGTCCTTTCCCACGTAACCTGTATGGTTATACTGTCTTTTGGTGTTCGTCTGGAAACTCCATTTTCGCACAGCTCAAAAACAAGCAAGTAAATAAAAATCTTCTAACTATATTGGACAAAATGTATATGTGTGACTCCAAAAGAGACATCAAAAGGATTGACATATATGTAAGTTGTCGCTGCTCCCTTGGTTTGAAGGTGCAATATCTAGTGCTTTCATCCTGATCTTTCTTTTACTATCTGGCAAGTGAATACCATGGAACAAGCACAAAAGAACATCAGATAACACACATTTAGGTACAAAGATATTTTATGTTTGAAAAAAACCAGAGTGACACATAAGAAAGCCACCCCAGTACTATGGTGGGTATCAAATGTAGATCCTATGTGAACATAATTGGATGGTTGTACTGAACACAATAGTCTAATGTATGCCTTCTGTAAATAAACCACATTTTGAAATTTTTACATTTTGCGGAGAAGCTAAACTCATAATTAAACATATTTTACCCATTAAGTAATATTCTTATCCATGATAAAGTGAATTACAACAGAATTACACATTGGACCAATATGCAACTAATGAAAAAAAGGTTTCTGAATGAAGATGAAACACAGACCAAACATTGAACACTCAGTGCAACTGGAGTAAGAGGAGTTACACTAAGGTATCTATTTATCTGTGTTTTCACCAAAGATTCCCACAACGTTTACCCAAGATTTACACATATGTAGGTGAACAATATGTGAATCATTGGAAAATGTTGTGTGAATCTTGGGTGAAAATACTGATAGATAGACCCCTAAGAGTATATACGCTTATCCACCCAAGCTGAAAATTTAAATTTTCTAATATTTATCCAACCACACTGCAAATAAGCAGAACACTAAGCTCTGCACTGCTTAACAGCACATACAGTATCTCCATAGTTACTTTCCCAATGTGTATACAAGCCCTGACATACATTGTTATTTTAACACAATACGTTTTTAATAACAAAAGAAGAGCAGAGCTATAAGGCTTGAGTGAGTGCAGTGGGATACACCAGGCAATTATAATAAGGAACACAGTCTTTTGAACCTCACTAACTTTAAGTACTCTACTAAGAATGGCAAACCAGTTCTAAATCTTCATCAAGCTGATAAAGCACTTAAGGTATGCTATGACATGCCTTGCTTTTGACAGATAGGACTTTTTTATGTGTGCTTTAAGGTATCCTAGCTGGCACCATCAGGTTGATAAATTAGGACCTATGTGTCTTTCTGCTGCACAGCTTCATCATCTCACTAGAGATAAAAGAAAGGGAAACAGTCTTTTTTTGGTATATAGATATGGCGGAGAGCCACCAAAATCCAAAACCACTACACACCACAATTTGGAAACTGATCACCCTAGGTTAAACTAGTGTAACGAGGGTGAACAATTCAAATGTAACTACTGTACTACAGAAATACAGGAATAAAAGGCCGTTATTTATTTTATTTCTAAAAACAATAGTTCCCTGGCTGTGATGCTGATTCAAGGTCTTCAATATTATCAGAGGCATTGATATGGAAAATGATATGTATAAAAATGATATTTGCGCTTATTGAAAAAAGAATGTGAAAGAATATATGTGCTGCTACCAAAAAAGTTTGAATATTAAACTCTGAAAAATTCCCTCTTAACTTGGTGCACTTCTCATCTTATTAAACATTAAATAAAATAATTATAACCAATAGTGCAACAATCAGCTGCCTTATTTATATAACAATGTCCAGAAAAAGTGCCTTGTACAGTCCAATGAAATTATTTCAAAGGTGAAGTTCTCAGTCCAAACAAATTCACTTTCCAGTGAGAAAGATCCTCTGAGTGATGAATTGTGATTTCTTCACCACATAATAAATAACCAGCCTCTTACCAAATATATTGATCTCAATATAAAAAGATCAATACACACTTGTGTGCTCTCAATCGGCAGTAGCCCCACTGTTATCAGCCTCTGATTGCCTCATCTCCATGCTGTCACAGCTAAAAGGGAAATTCTTTCCGATTGTAAAGATATAATATCCCTCCAAAGATAACACCAGGGGAGCCACAATTGTGTTATATTGTAAAACATAATGCTTTTTAAAAACAGACATATACTCACAAAATCAGGAGATATTGGAACGCCAAAACAGATTCCGAAATCCCAATGTCAGCATGTGTGTGACGTCAACAGCTAGGCTCCACCCAACATGTTTCCCCACCAATCAGCATCGTCAAGGGTATAGAGCACGTCCGGCACCCCCAGTCACAGATTTTATATACTACAGAAGTTGTTTATTCTGTGAATGTGCGAGCCGTCCATATTATTTTACCTCCGATATAATCATCATCTGTCCTTTCAGTATTGATTTAAGCCACGTTGGATGATGGCTTAAATCAATACTGAAAGACTAGCTCTTTAGGTTGCATCAGAACTGTTTGGATATTGGAGATTTTAATCAACAGTCTCAGGTTCTAAAAAGCAGATTTATGGAAAAGGGATACCAGGAATCTTCAGCTGATTAAGTAATTAGAGAGTCCCTGCTGGAAAGAAAGGTAAATAAGAACTCCAATCAGAATATGAATCATCAGTTCTCCTTCATTACCACCTTTTCCAATTATTTTGGATTGGTTAAGAACATCTTTAACTGCCTCCCGCCTGTCGTATTGACAAATGCTCTACCTAGTACTCAGCGGATCACCGATCGCAGTAAAGAGCCAATGACGTAGGCTCTTTACCATGTGATCAGCTGTGTCCAATCATAGCTGATCACATGTAAAAAGGGAATGCTGGTTGTCAGCAGTCCTCTCCTCATGCTGACAGCGCATGAGTGGAGGAGAGCCGATAAGCGGCATTCTTCAGAGCAGACATCTACACTGATAATCAGGGCACTGATCATCAGTTCCCTGATGTTCAGTGTAGTCCCATCAGTGCCCATAAGCGATGCCTTTCATTGCCCATAAGTGCTGCTTTTCAATGCCCATAGGTGCTGCCTTTTAGTGCCCATCAGTGATGCCTCTCATTGTCCATCAATGCTGTCTATCAGTGCCCATCAGTGATGCCTGTCAGTGCCCATCAGTGCCACCTATCAGTGTCTACTCATCAGTGCAATCTATTAGTACCCATCAGTGCTGCATATCAGTACCCATCAGTGCCACCTATCAGTGCCCATCAGTGCCTTCTATCAGTGCCACATATAAGTGATGCCTGTCAGTGCCCATCAATGCCTCCTCATCAGTTCCGACTATCAGTGCTGTCTATCAGTGCCCATTAGTGCTGCCTAACAGTGTCGCCTCATCAGTGCACATCAGTGAAAGAGAAACATTACTTATTTAAAAAAATGTACAACAGAAAAACTAAGAAAAACTTTTTTTCAGCAAATTTGTGGTCTTTTTTTTTGTTTAGCAAAAAATAAAAAAACAATGGTGATTAACCTCCCTAGCGGTCTCATTATGTCAGTATTTCTGTGCTCAAAGCGGTACATTATTTTCAATGGAAATATGTTGTTTTTTTATTGTAGGCGTGTAATTTTTAGGAATAACTCACTGAAATCTGTCCAAACAAGAGTCTAGTAAACATCCCGGGTATGATAAAATTTGAAACACAAAATCATAAATTATAATATAATAAATAATCATAAAAAATAATAATATAATAATAATACATTTAATTCAATAATGTAATAAAACCAAAAACACTGACATTTGAAATAGAGCGCCAAGTTCACACATCACTGAGCAAAGTCTCAAAATCATTTTCAGTGTCTGATGACGAATTTCCCCACGAATCATTATCACTCAATTCTGCAAGTGGTTCTAATTTACTATCGCTGTTCTCTAGGTGGTCTAAAACTACTTTTGACCTAAAGGGACGCTTTTTGGACACCATGGACGTTTCTCAGTTTCCAGGCAGAAAGAACAGTAAAAATGCAGGCAGGGCACAGGACAAAGCACTAGGGACAAAATGTATGTGAAATGGTTTGATACAGTAATGTTATACTATGTGATTTTAGTGTATTTAGTGAATGTCACTTTTTGACATTTTTAAATTTCCCCTGTAGGTCCCGACGTCGCAAGGGAACGGAACCCGATAGACAGATGCCAGCATCGGCCGGAGGAGATTGCTGGGAACGCTGCAGGGGGGACATCACGGGAGCGAAGGACAAGGTATGTGCAGAAGGAATCCCGGAGCAACGCTGCAAGGTATTCCCGAGTGTAACTCAGGGTTACCGCTTGTGGTGCTGAATCTTTACCCCGTGCTACACTCGGGAATACCTCCAGGGAGGTTAAATATCACCAAAAGAAAGCTCTATTTGTGTATAAAAATGACAGAAAATTTCATTTGGGTACAGTGTTGCATGACCATGTAATAGTCATTCAAAATGTGACAGCACTGAAAGCTGAAAATTGGCTTGGGCAGGAAGGGGGTGAAAGTGCCATGTAGGCAAGTGGTTAAGAAACACTGGAAGGTATTAAAGAATGACAAGATACCAAGATCTGTTACCTAATAATCCTTCAATCATTTTTTGTAAAGCGACTGCATTTCTCTGAATGTTGTAGATCCTAACCCAAAAGTCATTCTTTTTGGGGATATGGAAGAATTCTACCCTTATCAGAGATGTTCCATATGTAAAACCCTGGGAAGAGGTGCAATTAAAACTAAAGAATTTAGTTCCCAGATCACACAGGAAAAATTGAAAATTCAGGACTTTATTTCATGTTATTCTAAATTTGTCCATATATTGGAATGCCCATGTGGCTTCCAATACATTGGGAGGACCTCATGGACACTACAAGTGAGAATTAACTAACACATTTTCAACATAAACAAGGGATTTAGAGGACACAGCCTGTCTAAGCATTATCATTTATGTCACAATAAGGACACTTCTTTTCTCATAGCCATACAGGGCTGTGTTTAATATTGATTGGACCCTGGGCAAACATATTCTTGGGCCCCCCCTCATGCAATTTTGCTCTCCACCCCAACATCCCAAAAAACAAACATACACACCCATAGACTTGCCTCCAAAAACTTTCATAACGTAAATATAAAGAACTGGTCCACACTCACTGATTGGTCCAGTCTCACTGACTGGTTGCTAAAGATTACAGTATATCCTTACCGCTCACTGATTGGTTGCTAGATGTTACTGCACATCATTACCCCTCACCCATTGGTTGCTGGACATTACTACTAACCCATTGGTTGCTAGAGGTTACTGTTTATCAATATTGCTCACTGATTGCTTGCTAGAGGTTGTAGCATATAATTACATTTCACTGATTGGTGGCTAGAGGTTACATCACATCATTATTGCTCACTGATTGGTTGCTTGTGGTTAGAGCACATAATGTTCACTCACTGATTGGTTGCTAGAGGCTAGAATACATCATTATTGTTCACTAATTGGTTGCTAGAGATTACAGCAGATCATTGTTGTTCACTGATTGGTTGCTAGAGGTTACAGCACATCTTTACCGCTCACTGATTACTTGCTAGAGGTTACAGCACATCAATATTGCTCACTGACTGGTTGCTAGAGGTTACAGCACATCAATATTGCTCACTGATTGGTTGCTAGAGGTTACAGCAGATCACTAATGTTCACTGACTGGTTACTAGAGGAAGGGCCAGTGCAAGAATTTTTATCTACACAGGCGAAGGTGCATTTTGCTGCCCCCCACCCCACTGTCGTCTTGGGCATTTTTGGATTAAAATTAATATTGGGCATGGCTTAATACAATGTAGATTCAGAATAAAAACAATGACGGAATCTGAGATTTAGCCCAAATTAAATTCACCAACTATACACACAGTCCCCCTTTCCCCCACACACTGTCCTTCCCTACACACTGCGCACCCTCTGCACATTGCCCCCCTTTTCCTCTGCAAACATTGCCCCCTGTCCACACTGCACAAATCCCCCCAACCCCAGCCCCCTGCACACAATGCCCCCTACCTCCCACTGGTACACATTGCCCCCTCTGTGTAAACACTGCCCCATACATGTTGCCCCCCCTGCAAACATGCAAACATGGGTTGGGGGGGTTAAATGATAACTTCACTTTTTAACAAAAAGTAATAAATGCACATTTTTTTGCAGGTAAAAAAACTTGCATTTACTATTTTTGTTTTAGGAACCTGGAAAGCATTGCACCAGCTGATCGCTTGTTTCCATGCAGATCTCCTGCAGACTAACAGTGTATGCTGTACAATGTATGGGCAGGCAGTTTGACACTGACAGGAAAAATCAATGAACTACCACAGCGCTCAACAGCAGGGGCGGACTTACCATTCGGTCACTCGGGCACTGCCCAAGGGCCCAGGGCCAGGGGGGACCCCATGAGAGGATCCTGGGAGGACAGGGTGGGATGGATAGAGTAAGCCAGCTCTGGGTTTGATCTTGAGAGGAGAGAGAGGCTGAGAGAGCCGGGAAGGAGGAGGAGACTTCCCGAACCGGCAAGAGGACTCCGGGTGGGGTCGGCATGGTCTCAGCAGCGCAGCCAGCAGGTAGGCTGTGCACGTGACTCACTCACATTATATCTCTCCTCATGTTCCAAATTATGATTTGCACACAGGCCCACTTCTTTCATAAGACACTCCTGGTTGTGTCATAAAGATGGCTGCCACGTGGCAGCTATCTTTAAACCTAGAAGTACCCAGCAGCTTCTACAGAAAGAAGCCAAGAACGTCCAGACAGGCTATGCTGCGGTAGATATTTAAAGGTCCCCTCTACGCAGCTGTGCTGTAATATGTAGTTGGGGCTTGAGTGTGGGTGTGGCTTGAGTGTGGGCAGGGACACAGGGGGCCCCATTATCTCCTATTGCCCGGGGGCCCCATGAGTTGTCAGTCCGCCCCTGCTCAACAGCACCCTGATAGTTCATTGAGAATTAAAAGGCAACATTACACCTGTCTTCAGTCCTGCAGAACATCACACCTGTCTCCCCTCTCCCTGTCCTGCAGAACATCATTCCTGTCTCCAGCCGTGCAGAACATCACACCTGTCTCCTCTCTCCCTGCAGAACATCACACCTGTCTCCCCTCTCCCAGCCCTGCAGAGCATCACAGCTTTCTTCCCTCTCCCAAGCCGGCAGAACATCATACCTGTCTTCACCCCTGCAGAACATCACATCTGTCTTCATCCCTGAAGAACACCACACCTGTCTCAAGCCCTGCAGAACATCACACCTGTCTTCCCTCTCCTAGCCCTGCAGAACATCACACCTGTCTCTGGCCATGCAGAGCATCACACCTGTCTCCCTCCTCACAGCCCTGCAGAGCATCACAACTGTCTCCTTCCTCCCAGCCCTGCATGGCATCACACCTGTCTCCCTCCTCCCAGCCCTACAGGGCATCACACTTGTCTGCCCTTCCCACTCCTGCAGAGCATCACACCTGCCGCCCTCCTCCCAGCTCTGCAGAGCATCACACCTGCCTCCCTTCCCTGCAGAGCATTGCACCTGCCTCCCTCCTCCCAGCCCTGCAGAGCATCACACCTGCCTCCCTGCCCTGCAGAGCATCACACCTGCCTCCCTTCTCCCACCCTTGCAGAGCATCACACCTGCCTATCTCCTCCCTGCCCTACAGAATATCACAACTGTTTCCCTCCTCCCAGCCCTATAGAGCATCACACCTGCCTCCTTCCTCCCAGTCCTGCAGAGCTTCACATGAAAACAGAGATATTTTACAGGGCTGGGAGAAGGAAGACAAAGCACTGTCAGTAAATTAAGGAACTTACCTTGCTTCTGCTGCCCCCCCTCCATACCACGGAGCTCTTCAGACCTGCCTCCACGTGGCTGGAAAAGCTCTCAGTCGGAACTGCAGCAAACCAGGAGGAAGGGTCAAGGCTGAGTCCAGTGCAGGATTATTTTAGCAGGCAGAGCAGAGGATCACACTACATGCACTCACTGTAGCAGGGTGCCAGAATTATACCCCCACACATCCCTGCTCCACATGTTGTGGGCTGAAACGGCAGCTGCTCTGGGCCCCACAACAATGACAGGGCTTGGGGCAGCTGCCTCTTTTGCCCTGTGTTAAAGACAACCCTGTAGCCATAGATAAGTACTGTATAATCCCCATTGGAGGGGTGATAATAGAATTCGCAGAATATCCAGGGTTGAAACCAGGTGGATATATTCACTAAAAACCTATTATCCCCATGGACTTAATATAGAATAGGATATCAACTGTTTTATTAATAATAGCTAACTGATTGGGTATTGTGATTGATTATCTACAATTTTGTCCTGGTTATTTTAAATATTGAATATAGTTTAATAGTAGAATTGTTATTTGACCAGATTTGATAGGAAGGATTGTGTATTTTGAGCATATTTTTTCAAGTAGTTCCATTAAAAAAAATAAACACTAGATGGCATAGACCACTTTGATATTTTCGGTATTTGAAGTGGTTGTGCTCGTTTGCTTAATATATAAATGGGATTACAATTTTTAATGGATTTGTATTTGGGAACGTTGTTTTCCATTTGTTTTAATAGTTAATATTAGAATCTGTTATGATGATTATATTGAAGCCAAGGTAAAACAATACGGACGGCTCACACATGAATAAACAACTTTCATAGTATATAAGATCTGTCATTGGTGGTGTCAGTGTCACGGCCATATTCCATACTTCTGACGCTGCTGGTTGGTGGCTAAACATATTGGGCATGGCCTAGTCGGTGATATCACGCACATGCCGACATTGGGATTTCGGCGTCTGTTTGATATGCACTCTATCTTCTGATTTTGTTAGTGCAATATATGTCTGCTTTTAATAAACATTTGTTCTTGCAATATAACACCATTGGGCTCCCCTGGTGTTCTCTTTGGAGGCATATTATATCTCTACAAAAGGAAAGAATTTCCCTCTTACCCATGATAGCGTAGAGATGAGGCAATGAGAGGCTGATGGCAGCGGGGCTAGTGCCAATTGAGAGCACACAAGTGTGTACTGATTTCTTTATATTGAGATTAATATATTTGGTAAGAGGCTGGTTATTTATTATGTGGTGAAGGAATCACGATTCACCATTCAGAGGATCTTTCTCACTGAAAATTGCTTTGATTTTGTTTGGACTGAGAACTTCACCTTTGGAATAATTTCAATGGACTGTTTTATTTAACAAGGCACTTTTTCTGGACATTGTTATATAAATAAGGCGCCTGATTGTTGCACTATTGGATATAATTATTTGATTTAATGTTTAATGAGTTGAGAAGCGCACAAAGTTAAGAGGGAATGATATGGAAAAAGCATGCAGCTTAGAAAGTCAGAGTGAAGTTAGAAATTGTGATCCTGCTTGTCCAGGTCAAAGAAGAAAGGAGAAATCAGCAATGACAGTTTTTTGAAATACAGGTTTTCTTCAATGTTATACAACTCAGCATGGCAAAGCACACTGTAATGTTCTGTAAAATAATGTATTTAATCAGGATGCCCATGGGAACAAAGCTTTCTTTCTAGAGCTAGCAGAAATTAGATCAATTATACTGATAAATATATCTTTTAAACTAATGATTGCATTAGTTTAAAAGGAAAAAGCTTCATTGTACTGAGCAATAATTAAGAGAGCTCTGCATTATTTTCTATAATCCCTGTACATAGATCAGGTAATCCACCACTATGTGTCACTCAATGCTGACTGACCCCAGATCTAAAGCAGCTAGTTCTCCATTGCTGTGATACATATAAAAGTAATGAGAGACCCAGTCTACCAGTATCCACTCAATGCTTAAATATCCATAGTTGGAGATTTGCACCCACCCTAGAAGCACTCTTAGATTGATTACCACTTCGGCTAACTCTGCTGAATTGCAGAGACGTAGTGTAGTGCCATAGCAGTAGGACAATGTACAACACACATACCATGCTCCTAAAAAAGGGTCAGGTACCAAAGGGTCAAAATTATTGGGCTGCAGTAATGCAGTTTATGCTAACAAATTGCAGCAGCCTGGGGAAAATGGTAATGGACACAAATTAATTGACTATACTCAAGATTTATCAGAAGGGAAGGGAGTTTCATGCCTGTTGGTGTGGGTCACTATAGTCAGCATATTAAACACTTCTCATATACAGTATATCATACATTGAAATTGTATAGGCAAAGGTATGTATGAATTTACATGAATATACTTATATTTTATTGAAATAAGTAAAATTCTAATTAACATATACATGAGATTCAAGGGGTTGAGACAGGTCTTCACTAAAAAGTAAATATTATATCTACTGTATCACCCATTAACCTCCCTAGCGGTCTGATTATGTCAGTATTTCTGTGCTCAAAGCGGTACATTATTTTCAATGGAAATATGTATTTTTTTATTGTAGGCCTGTAATTTTTAGGAATAACTCACTGAAATCTGTCCAAACAAGAGTCTAGTAAACATCCCGGGTATGATAAAATTTGAAACACGAAATCATAAATTATAATATAATAAATAATCATAAAAAATAATAATATAATAATAATACATTTAATTCAATAATGTAATAAAACCAAAAACACTGACATTTGAAATAGATCGCCAAGTTCACACATCACTGAGCTCAGTTGCAGAATCGTTTTCAGTGTCTGATGACGAATTTCCCGACGAATCATCACTCAATTCGGCAAGTGGTTCTAATTTACTATCGCTGTTCTCTGCTGGTCTAAAACCGCTTTTGACCTACAGGGACGCTTTTTGGATGTCATGGACGTTTCTCAGTTTCCAGGCAGAAAGGATGGTAAAAATGCAGGCAGGGCACAGGACAAAGTACTAGAGACAAAACTGAGGTGAAATGGTTTGATATAGTAATGTAATACTATCAGATTTTAGTGTATTTAGTGAATGTCAAATTTTTACATTTTTGAAATTCCCGCCGGTTCCATCCCCGTAGGTCCCGTACATACCGATGCTCGCAGGGAATGGAACCCGGAAGACGGATGCTCGGCATCGGCCGGAGGACATGGCCAGGGACGCTGCTGGAGCGAAGGACAAGGTAAGTGATCGAGGAATCCCACAGCAACGCTGTAGGATAATCCCGAGTGTAGCTCGGGGTTACTGCTTTTGGTATTGAAAGTTAACACCGAGCTACACTTGGGAATACCGCCAGGGAGGGTTAATGTCAAAGTTAGTGAGTTGATTAATGGTTTGCTATTTTCTTCCTCAACAATCAATGTAACATTTGTAAAACAAATAAAGATTGTAATGTTCGATTTTCTTTAAAAAATGCAAGAAATACCGTATTTAAAGCTCTGGTGTACTTTGTGTGACCACACACCTGCAGTTATTTGCTTAGCTGAGCATGCAGATTGAACAATCCAGCTGATTATGAGCAAGACTGATTGCTTCATCATGACTCATGACAATGGGAGCAAAGAGGCAATCAGAAGACTACTCATGGACAATAATTACACAATACAATCAGTCATGGAAAATGACACAATGAGTACTCTCATCTTGAACATATACTGTACCTAATCTCTGCTGCAAGCTATATCTTAAAGTGCCTCAGTCTTTAAAAGAAAACAACTTCATGAGAAGTTTCTATTTCCTAATTTATGTACAGTATTCCAGTTCCAATTAAGTTGAAAATCTTCACTCATTAAATTAGGTAAAATTTTACTGCAATTATACAACTATGGGAAAATCAAATCCCTGTTTATTTTAAATGAGGTTAAAAGGGGGAATCACGCTTTTATCAGCTAATGAAGAAAGAGTCTGATTGCCTCTAAAACAGTTCTTTATTGGCTGCTAGCACCCAGGCTTTGGACAGATTTTCCAAGGTTCCCGTGACAGCTTTATGACAAGTTCTTTGGATCTTATCACCGACATCTACTGCCTCTCCATGATCCCAGTGGCTCCAGTCGGGACTATTACCACAGCTGAAAGCTTCACATTGAGCTAATTCTATGCCTGTTTCACAGTGACGCTTGTGAGTGCATTACCATTGTTTTATTATTTCTGTTGGTTAACATAGCCCCCCATGCACTATCCAATTTTGGTTGCACAAATTCAGTTCTGATTTTTAGCAAGTGAAGCACTGATTTTTTTTGTTCGTTTTTTTCCTATATTTTAAAGTTGCACTTATGTCAGAAATTTGGTTTTATTTATAAAGACTATATATATCACAATGGCTAAATATGGGTCTGTAGTGCATGGTCAAAAACCTTAATACCATAAATAATAATATTTATTAGATTTTGGAAATTCTAGATAAATTCTTGAATAATGCAGTTGACTAAAAAACAACAAGACTAAAACAATTCAGATGACTAAAATTCAAGTAAAACTAAAATGGCTTTTTAGTCAAAAGACTATGACTAAAACTAAATTGAAATTTGATGTCAAAATTAACACTGCAGGCAAGTCTGTCATAATGTATTAGAATTTGGTGCATGCTAGCATATTATGCCATTAACTTGTAGGGGATCTGGTATTTTTTTTTCTTTAGACTTCACTAATGCTCTAAAAGGGAAAGAACCCAACTTATAGAGGACCTACTTAACTAGATCACTCAGTTGGAGCACCTACATAAAAAGCCCTAGTGGAATCGAAATCTCTTCGCCACTTCCTTAAGTCTATTCTAATGGATTAGGCTAAAACAACATAGTTTCTATGAATACATGAATCAGTGTAATAAGTTCCTAGCTAATGATGCGGCAGTGTGGAACCAAAATATATATACCTTTAATACATAAAGCAAACGGCACCTCAATTCACCTGCCTTAGAGGAAGCAAAAGCATTCAGAGAATATTATGCCACTCTATACGATATTACACCTAAATGGATGGCCTTAGCAGATAGTGGTCCTAGGAAGAGAGTTCAGGAGTATAATAGGAGTTCAGGCCCTTAGTCCAGACACCATTGCTAGTTTGAAGAAACCAAATAAGTCTCTCAAATTTTTCTAGGCAACCAGACAAAATAGCCTCTCTCAGGCCTACTATAAATGTCTTCAAGATTGACTGGCCCAACGCTTTGCATCAGCCTTAAATGCCATTTGCCATCAACATGCTAAACATCCAGAAACATTAGCCACACACATTTCTGTCATACCCAAGGAAGGGATTGATAACACACAATGCTCCAACTTTAGGCCCATTTCTTTGCTTAATGTGGATTTGAAATTATTCACCAAAATACTTGAATTGCACCTAATTCCCCTATTAAATGATATTGTACAATGTGATTCGGTGGCCTTAATGCCCAGCAGAGAGGCACGAGATGGGAAGATTCGAGCAATTGATTCCATCCACTCTGGGAAAGGCCATGCAAACGCCCTTTCTTTCCACCAACGTGGAGAAGGCCTTGGACAGGGTGGATTGGCCTTTCATTAAACTCACGTTGGAAACCATAGGCCTGGGTTCATCCATGAGGACATAAATTGAGCCTCTCTACTCAACACCTATGATGCAGGGGCCAATGAAGTTCTTTCACCTCCATTCAATATCAGGAACAGAATGAGGCACAGTTGCCCCGTCGCTTATAATTTTCAGTCTGACACTTTAACCGTTCTAATGGCACATCCGGAATAATCAACATCCTTTGCATATGCAGATGACTTGCTTTTCAATCGGATGTTACCATTCTCAGTCTGATGGCTCTCAGTCTCAGTCTGAGTTCAGATGTTACGGAGATCTAATTTCCATATTAACTATCAGAAATCAGAGGTTCTTAGTTTTAACCTGTCAGATTCCATGATGTGGAGACTGTAGCACTATTTTGCATTCAAGTGGACATCATCCCATATTCGCTACCTAGGCTTTGTGAAACTTATTGTAGAAATTTGGCAATGCTGAAGCTGACTGAACTCCTGTGAATGCTCAGGAATGACGTCATTTTGGTCCAGCCAATGAACCCAAAGATGTCAGCAGCTGGTGGGGAGCTCCAGAACACCGCATCACTCGATTGAAGGTGAGTATAGTTTTGCTTTAAAACTATTCAATATATTTGGAACAAAACCAGCCTTTGTCAAGTACTCTGTCCTCCACAAGAGTAAAATAGAAGGGGGTATGGAACTACCAGACGTTCACTTTTACCAGATCACATCTGACGGGAGTGTTGTACTAGTGTAGGCATCCCCAGCTTAAGAAATGGGTTGCCATGAGGCTATTGTCATCCCCTCCACCCCTGCAAATGTTTCCTTGGTGTCCTGCTTTCACACCTCCTGATCTCAAGAAACATCTAGCTATCACACCTACATGGCAACTTTGCACCATGGCCTTTAATTTCTTGGGAATCTCCACAAACCCCTCTCCCCTTTACCCAATTTAAGGAAATCTTACATTTGTTCCTGGACTACAAGGAGCTACCTTTATATCTCTGTGCAATAATGACACGTATTCTGCACTGCACTACATTAGAAATTTCAGGTGAATTAATGTGGCCCAGATGTCACAAGAAGAGAACTTCTGCATCATAGGATATTCCCAGTTACTTCAACTTTCAAATTTCTTTTAGTTTCTGCCAGACTTCTCTTTGTTCATGCAATTGTTTACTTTATTTGAGTAAAAATGCCGTACAGAAGGCCCTATCAGACATGCCCCTTCTTTCAAGTAAACCTCTTCTTACCAAGACCACACAATCGCCTCCTAGCTTCCTAGATAAGTGGGAGCGAGAACTTCAACATGACTGGCCCCTGCTGCAGGAACTATGATTCTAACCCTATCCTACAAATTTTCTATCAGTAATATCAAGAAATGGGCTACAAAATAGTAATTTGGTGGTATCATACCCCTATGACATTAAACTGTATGTATTCATCTGTGTTGAAGTTGTGTTGGCATAGGAAAACATGGCACGGGGAGTTGTGATACAGCACAGGGAGCCATGTTGCATGTTTTTTGGTCTTGCCCATTTCTGAAAAATTTCTGGTTGCAGGTACATGCTATACCACATAAGTTCACTGATGACCAATACCAATTGTATCCTCCTTTTTTCTTTTGTACCATAATCCAGTCTCTGAAAATTTACAAAAAACTGGTGGTACGGCATTTAGAGAATGCTTCAAGGGCATGTATCCCTGCCCTGTGGAAGTCCACAGACCCACCTTCATTATGACAGTGGTTTCACATAATTGAGGACAAATGGAGGGACTAACTAGTTCACTAAAAGGCAAATAAGAAAGATTCAATAAAGCATGGTTTTATTGGTTTGAATACTCTTGTACAGAGGAATTAAACCATATCTTGGTTTGTTAGCTGGTTCACATTGCAGGTTACTATTACTTTCAAAGACTGATCTCTGGGTTGTTATGCGTTGCCCTGTGGCCATCTGAAGATCTTTGGAGAGAATTTTCTATAGTTGATGTCTGCTCTCCACATGCCTGGTGCTTGGACATCCCATCTTTCCTATTAGTCTTCCCTCTTGTTTTCTCTCTCCTCTTCAAAAACTCATATATTTAATCCACTTGAAGGCTTTCTCTTCTTCTGCTCTACCCTGTACTGAGTTTCTCTTTTTTTGCTTGTCTCCTATGTTTTATAGTTACTTTCTGATGACTACCTATTTCCACAGTAGTGCATTAATCACTGCCTACATGTTTCCACATCCCAAGGCTCTGTAATGTTTAATATATGGTGGGTATGCATTTCATGCTGTAAATTGGATAGTGAATGGGACTCACCATACCATACTGATGGGCTTGCTTTAGTTTTTTGGATACATGTTTATATAATGTTAAGTGCTGTGTATTTACATGAGAGTTCTGTTGTGTGGTCACAGATGTAAAAAAAACATTATTAACACCTTCTCCCCCCATTTTTATAATTAATTACGCACCCCCTGTTCTCAGCTGCATAGGGAGCTCAGGGAGCTAGAGAAACAGCAGTACACTGGTCATCCCAGTGAATGGCTGTGCAGGGGGGGGGTGTCAGCACAAGCCTGATCATTGGAGGAGAGCAGGCTGAGGTCTAAGTACAGCCAGAAAACTGACCACGTTGTTCTCTCATGCCTTGTGTGTTCAGTTTTAATAGCAAAGCAGAGTGGCAATACAAAGAGAACAAGATACATAAAAATATGTATGTGTATAAAACATGTATCATAAAAGTATGAAAATAAGAAAAATAAATAATAGCGCCTATGGTCAAAATTATATAACTTACTAATAATGTACCAGCTACAAAAAAACACCATATATAAAGTGTACCAATTAATAAATAATTTGCGCTAGTAAATGTATATAAATATATAAAAAATATAAAAAATCATCAAATCATAAGTCCAGAAAAATATATATGCCAATACCACAAAAAAAGTGCAAAAAAACTTTAAAGTGCAAAAAAACGTTTCGTGCAAAAAAAGTGTCTAAACTTGAAGAATTTCACCAAAAACCTTGATAATGTGATAGCAGATCATCCATAAATATATTTTCGGAAGCGAAAACTCAGCAACACACCGATCCTCATCGATCAAATAACAGGATCAGAAACTTTGTAATTTAATCGGAAATCCACTTCTCCTTAAGAAAAGGCCACCTTCAAACGTATCCATGGGGGGAATTGCCAAGCACTCGGGAGAAACAGAAAGACTTCATGGTGCAATATTATAAAAACCAATTCCTTTATTAGGTACTCATTGCACTTACTCAAGAGGCGTCCCAGCCGACACCAGCATCAACAGCATAACAGCAATCACATAAAAGAGCCTGGCTACTGGTGCTGAGTAGCCAGGCTCTTTTATGTGATTGCTGTTATGCTGTTGATGCTGGTGTCGGCTGGGACACCTCTTGAGTAAGTGCAATGAGTACCTAATAAAGGAATTGGTTTTTATAATATTGCACCATGAAGTCTTTCTGTTTCTTCCGAGTGCTTGGCAATTCCCCCCATGGATACGTTGGAAGGTGGTCTTTTCTTTTGGAGAAGTGGATTTCCGATTAAATTACAAAGTTTCTGATCCTGTTATTTGATCGATGAGGATCGGTGTGTTGCTGAGTTTTCGCTTCCGAAAATATATTTATGGATGATCTGCTATCACATTATCAAGGTTTTTGGTGAAATTCTTCAAGTTTAGACACTTTTTTTGCACGAAAAGTTTTTTTGCACTTTAAAGTTTTTTTGCACTTTTTTGTGGTATTGGCATATATATTTTTCTGGACTTATGATTTGATGATTTTTTATATTTTTTATATATTTATATATATTTACTAGCGCAAATTACATCATAAAAGTACGTCATACAACAGGCACATATCAGGAACATGAAATGTTGGGTTTACTTTCTTTAAAATGGAAATGATGTTTCCTGTACCTTGTCTGGTTGTGATTACTGAATATCTTGTCTTCTAGTTGAAAAATTTGAAAATTGCTTTAAATAAAGAATGCATAAAAAATATAATAGCATAGCGGGGAGGATTCCTCCGTCTACCCCAAATGTGTGGAAGGGGAAGCTATGTTTTTTTGATTAGTCCACTTGCTGATCAAAAAAAAAGTTGTTGCTGTTGTTTCATTGTACTTAATCAAAAATTGTACTTCATTGCACAGCCATCCAAAGCAGTGTGCACGAGCTCACAGGGAGGAGAACTGTATTGTTTACATACAGGTCTCCTCCCCATCGGAGATGCTCAACAATCACCAGGCAAGTAATCACCGATCATGATTATGATCAACATGTATAAATACATAGGCAGATGTCGATCACCAGGTCCCAGCCGGAGATTCCCCGCCGGCACATGGAAATCGCCGAGGAACAGTGAAAGGGGAGAGGTGTGTGTGTAAACAACACAGATCTCTCCCCTGTCAGTACCGACATGCTGCTTTGTATTGCTCTGCATAGTTTCCCTAGTAAAACACACACAGTAAAACAGCACACAGTTAAACTTTTGATCACCCCAGATGTTAACCCCTTTCTGCCCAATGTCAGTGCTGTTTATTAGCACTGATCACTGTATTAGTGTCATTGGGATGTCAGTGGCAGTTAGTCAGTTCCCCCACAGTGTCAGAATGCCCGCCACAGTCCCTCTATATGTTGCTGACCGTCGTCATTACTAGTATAAAAATTTTATTTTTTTAAATTCCAGCATATATACTTGTATATATACTTATATTTTTAGACGCTATAACTTTCACGTAAACGAATTAATTTACATGTATTGGGATTTTTTGTTAGCAAAGACATGTAGAAGAATACATTTTGGCCTAAATTTATGACAGAATTAGATTTTTAAAATTTTTTACTGGATATGTTTTATAGCAAAAAGTCAAAAATATTTATTTTTTTCAAAATTGGCGGTCTTTTTTTGTTTATAGTTCAAAAAAGAAAAACACAGAGGAAATCAATACCACCAAAAGAAACCTCTATTTGTGGGAAAAAAGTACATAAATTTAATTTGGGTGCAGTGTTGCATGACTGTGCAATTGTCAGTTAGAGTAACGCAATGCCGTATTGCAAAAAATGGCCTGGTCAGGAAGGGGGTAAATTCTCTGGAGGGCAAGTGGTTAATATGCCATCCTGGCCCCCCACCATTGTACTATCCAGTTTTCAGCTAACTCATTTCTATTCTACATCCTAACATGATTATCTATGCACTATAAACGAATGTAGTCAGTCAATAAATGAGAAAAGCCATAGACTTTTTTTCATTGTGACATACAGTACTGTATACTCCCTAGAACTCAAGTCTAACTAAATATATACATAAACAGTGCACACAAATCAATCTTTCAATTTTAGTAAAGGATTGAGAGTTTAGTGACTCAGTAGGTTTTTTTATCTGTAAGGAATTTCATCTATCATCAGCTACCCAGTCTGCTTATCTTCCATGGGGGTTTCGCACTCTTTCTGCTGGATTTTGAGTGAGGAGCAAGACTCCCATTTCTGCAGCAGAAGGGACAAAGGTGGTGAAAGCAGAATATGGAATTACATCTGTTAGATCTCATCATTGGGGCTCCCAAAGTCAAAGAAATGTAGCACCCTCTGGTGTACATAATTTGTGGTCTAGTTAGAGGCTTTCTAGAAGCCTGGGTGTGAATCAGTGAGTTTACTTCAGGTAAGGCTGGAGGACTCTACAGATCAGGCCTCTGGTACCTCCTCCTGGTTCTAGAAGCGTGGAGAAGTTTCAAGAAGCAAGTGGGAGGAGGCCAGAAGGTGCTAATTTGCATATTTATGGAAATCTGGCCAATCCCAGGCAAGAGTGGGGTGGAAGATGGAGTGCTGAGGTGTGATGCTGTGTAACCTGGTAGTGGACCCAGGAGAAGTGAGGGTTCTGCCTCCAGGCTGGAGGTCAGAATGATGAGAGAAGGAAGTTGACAGAGGAAGCTCCCCTGCCCTACAGTCCACTAAGGAAGGACAGCTTGCAAGCTTGGAAAGAAACTAGCCCAGCAAAAAAACAGTCCCCCACTGACTGTTCTAGAATTTCTTGCTCTAGGATATACTGCCCCATCGTTGGTGTTGGTGGCAGGAATAGTGCCCCATCATTGGTGTGACTAGTAGGAATAATGTCCTATGTCCTATTGTTGGTGTCAGTGGTGGAAAAAAGTGCCTCATCAATGGTGTCAGTGGGAGGAATAGTGCCTCATTGTTGGTGTCAATGGGAGAAATAGTGCCTCATTGTTGACGTCAGTAGCAGCAATTATGCCTCATTGCTGGTGGGAGGAAAGGAATAGTGTCTTGTATCAGTGGGAGGATAAGTGCCCCAAGGGCCAGGTAAAGGCAAACAAAGGGCCACATCTGGCCCCCAGGCCACAGTTTGGAGACCACTGTACTAGGCCTATCAGCAATCTATATATGCTTGGTTTTATGAGTAAAAACTATTGAAACGGAAAAAAAGCGTAGTGTCTATAACTTTTAAATTCATAAAAACAGAGCTACAGCATTCAGATTGAAACTATAAAATATTTGAAATCTTATCTAGTAAACTATCATGGCTCATAGCCTTTATTCCCATGCAACAGAATTTCCAAATCAGAACAATCTGAATGTTTCAGAACCATGTTGAACTTTTAGATTGCTTAGGAGAAAAATGAAACTCGTAGCACACCCTTATAAACCACACATGGAGGTATTGTAGCTATTTTTCATCCCACTCCCATGGTATCCAAGAAGATAATGAATTAGTGGGAAAATCAGAGTATGTCATATGTAAATACACTGGCCCAGAACTACCTTCCTTTGTCAATTACTGCAGTGGGCAATAGTGGGCTTTTCAAGGGACAACAGATTAACATTTTTTTGAAGATACATACAATTTAAGAGTATGTAGTAAAGTTCAGATTTGCAATCCAGATAAGGATTTTATGTATATACTCTGTAAACAGGTGCTGTCTTTATACAGTAAGTGATCAAAGTGTTAAAATGAAATGCTTAATATCTATGTGCAGTGAGCGAGTTAAAGATTTGTAATGATATGTATTAACACTTCTCCCCAAAGCATCACAGGTTGCCATCTGTCAATTTCCCTTCTCTGTTCTCAATATGTTTAATTTAAAGGTTACATCAAAGGGTAATGCTATATGTGGAATCTTGACAAGACTGTGAACTGTAACCCTTATATCTGCATAAATGTCTTTCAATCCATAATAAAACTCCTTTTGAACCTACACCCACTAAGTCATTGCATACAGGGATGCTACTGTTTTGTGCTTAAGATAGTAACAAGATATAACAGAATTATTTGAATAACACCTGGTTTAGCATCTTGTTTGTCTTTTATTATTATGCTATTCATTTATAGGTTTGAAAATAGTAAAAGAATATTGCATATAAAAAACTTTTTTTTTTACATCTTTAGAAACTGGTTAAATCAAAGACACTCTTTTAGGCTAGGTTCACACCTATGCAGTTTGCGTTTGATCCGTCTCTGCATTGTATTTTGTGGTGTGTTTTTGCACATGTTTTTGTTGCGTTTTTGATGCATTTTACTTTTTTTTCCTGTTGCTAGGCAGATTTAAAATGCAAGTCTAATAAAAAACGCATCAATAGCATTGCAAAAACGCATAAAAAATGCAGCAAAAATGCACTGCATGCTTTTCTGCAGCGTTTCCATAAAGGACAAAAGAACCAAAACACAACTTTTTGTATTCAAAAAAAGTACCTGATCCTTTTCAAAAAATGCAAAAAACGGGTGAAAAAACGGAGATCTGAATGTATCCCATAGGAAATCATGTTAAATGGACTGTAGTGCGTTTCTGCAAAATGCTGTGGAAAACACTTTGGTGTGAACCTAGGGTTAAAGTTACTGAGCAGTAAAGGCTTGTTTGTTATAGCAAGGTAAAAAAAACAATGTTTTTTTGAGTTGAGTAACCTATAGTGAACAATCAGATTTTATTTTTTGGTTGTAATGGACTAAGATGCACTACACACCAAATTAGATAAGGGCATAAATACACAATCAGCTATGCAATTTAAAATCCCCTTTGATACATTACCATCATGTCACAATGATCTCTGTATGTAAGGCCCACTACGTCTGCATGTGTAGCCATGCAATAAGTATAAAAGTTTACCATATAAAATTCATAATTAAAAAAGAAACTGATTAGGCTTTATAACCATGAGCAGCAATTACTGGCAAATTTGATAAGGAAAGGATGGAACAGAAAGGTAGCTACTGACTGTATAGCCACTTGTTTCTCCTAGCTATATAAATATACATATATATGCCTTCTAGTAGTGACTCAAGGGGAGCTTAGTGTCTGTCTGGATGCAAATTCACTTAATTATACAATTTCTTTAAGCATGTGGTCAAGCAGAGGTCTTCTGATTAATGATATTTCTTTGTACTATTTAAAATTAACCCTAACTGCAATTTTGTGAGCACTGGCTTATATAATTAGCATGGCAACCAAAGATGTGTCCCAAAGCTGCAGGGACAGACCTGCAAGGAGTTAACAGAGCCACGTGCAATGTGGAAATATAGCCTGGTAGTAGGAAGCTAGGGAACAAGACCGATAGTGAATAAAATTGTCAGCTAGCAATGTTACAAAGAACAAATCTAGTTATAAAACCCTCTGAATAATAGAAAGAAAAGCCAAAATTCTAATCATAATTTGCCTATTCTGCCTAGGAACCCAAACCAGTATAAAATAAAGGAGCAAAAAGGAGAAATTTTGACATACTAAATTCCATATCTTGGGGTACAGTACAGGACACAGGCAGAATATTCATACACAAAGGGCTATAGTGTGTACCCTCAGGTGTTTGAACACTGGAAAAACTTTAGGAGTTATGCCCCTTGGGCACATCCCCTATAACACTACCCCATGCCATGAGTCCTTGGTTTTGTAGCAATAATGCAGAGTGATATAAGGAATACATAGTTGCCAACAGTCCCGAATTTCCCAGGAACAGCTGTCCCGATATGACCTTGTTCCTGGCCGAGTTCTGGAAATCAAGATCTGTGACGGACAGCTGAGAAGTTTGTGCATTCAAAACATTGGGGCAAAAACAGAGTTGCTGCCAGGTGGGGCAGGTTGCAGTCAGAACACAAAGACATCACACATTGGGGAAAGATCCCTACCTCCTCCTCCAGCAGCTGAGTTGTTCAGGCAGCTGAGCGGCTCTCATTATTGGAGACTTATCGATGCAAGGAAGTCTGGTGGCTCCTGCCTTGCAGTGATTGGGTGCGACACGTGGAGGCGGCATGGCCAGCCTCAGAGGGGTGATTGTGCCAGCCTGCTTATCTGTGAGGCAGGAGGAGGCTCTAGTGACTTAGAGAGAGTGGACCCAAATGGAGGAAGTGGTCGGGTTGAAACACTCCAGAACTGCCCTCAGTCTGTACTCCTGCTGCCTGCCAGTATAAAAGAATGGGAAAGAGGATGGTGTGAAGGTAACTGCACAAATAATGGGGAAGAGTTGTTTGGCTACAGATTTGTGTTGAAGTAAGTTGGGCATTGTAGGTAGTGATGTGCTCTGGGGGGCATTGGAGGAAGTGGAACACCATGGGGGGCATTGCAGGCAGTGATGTGCTCTGGGGTGGCATTGGAGACAATGGGATGCTCTGAGGGGGCATTGGAGACAGTGGTGCATTTTAGGGGGCATAGGAAGTACTGGGGGGCACTGGAGACAGTGGTGTGCTCTGGGGGGCATTGGATACAGTGGTGCACTCTGGCAGGGGGAGCATTGGAGGCAGTGGTGCACTCTTGGGGGCATTGGAGGAAGTAGTCTGCTATGGAAGAGGCATTGGAGGCAGTGATGTACTGTGGAGGCATTTTAGGCAATGGTGTGCTAGGGGGCATTGGAGGTAGTGGTGTGATCTGGGGGAGCATTGGTGTGCTGTGGGGTGGGGATTGGAGGCAGTGGTGCACTCTGGGGGGCATTGGAGGCAGTGGTATGCTATGGGGCATTGGAGGCAGTGGTGTGATAAGGGAAGCATGGGAGGCAGTTGCGTGCTCGGGGGGGGGGGGCAATGGAGACAGTGGTGTGCTCTGGGGGAGCATTGGAGGCATTGGTGTGCTGTGGGGTGGGGACTGGAGGCAGTGGTGCACTTTGGGGAGCATTGGAGGCAGTGGTGTGCTATGGGAGGCATTGGTGTGATAAGAAGGCATTGGAGGCAGTTGTGTGCTTCTGGGGGGGTAAGTGGAGACGGTGGTGCACTCTGGGGGAGGGCAATGGAGGCAATGGTGCAGTCTGGGGAGCATTTGTGGGGAGCATTGGAGGCAGTGGTTTGCTAGGGAGGGGGGTCATTGAAGGCAGTGGTCTGCACTGGGGGGCATTGGAGGCAGTGATATATCGTGGGAGGGAGGCATTTTAGGCAGTGGCGTGCTGAGTGGGCGAGGCATTAGAGGCAGTGGTGTGCTGAGAAGGGGGAAGCATTTGAAGAAGTAGTGTGCTTTGGGAGGGAGATATTGGAGCCAGTGGTGTGCTGAGGTGGGGGGGCATTGGAGGCAGCAGTGTGCTGAGGGGGGGTAGGAATTGGAGGAAGTAATATGCTATATAGGCGAATTGAAGGCAGTGGTGTGCTATGGGGGACATTGGAGGCAGTAGTGTGCTATTAGGGCATTGGAGGCAGTGGTGCGCTGAAGGTGTACTCTGAAGGAGCATAAGAAGCAGTGGTATGCTATGAAGGACCTTAGTGTGCTGTGGGGGCATTGAAGACAGTGGTGTGCTGTGGGGGTAGGGGGACATTTGAGGCAGTGGTGTGCTGTGGGGGGCATTGGAGGCAGTTGTATGCTATGGGGTGGCTTGGAGGCAGTGGTGTGCTATGGGAGGGCATTAGAGGCAATGGTATGCTCTGGGGGCATTGGAGACAGTGGTATGCTGCTGGAGGGCATTAGAGGCAGTGGTGTGATAAGGGGAGCATTGAAGGCAGTTGAGTGCTCTGGGGGGGGGGGGGCAATGGAGACAGTGGTGTGCTCTGGGGGAGCAGGGGAGCATTGGAGGCATTGGTGTGCTGTGGGGTGGGGATTGGGGCAATGGTGCACTCTGGGGAGCATTGGAGGCAGTGGTGTGCTGTGGGGGGCATTGGAGGCAGTGGTGTGATAAGGAGGCATTGGAGGCAGTTGTGTGCTCCTGGGTGGGGGGGGGGGTCGCTGGAGATGGTGGTGCACTCTGGGGGGGGGGGCAATGGAGGCAATGGTGCGATCTGGGGGGGGATTGCAGGCAGTCGATGTGCTATGGGGGGCATCAGAAGCTATGGTGTTTTGTGGGGAGCTTTGGAGGCAGTGGTTTGCTAGGGAGGGGGGTCATTGAAGGCAGTGGTCTGCTCTGGGGGGCATTGGAGTCAGTGGTCTGCTCTGAGGAACACCGGAGGCAGTGGTGGGATCTGGGGGGCATTGGAGGCAGGGATATGCTGAGGGAGGGAGGCATTGTAGGCAGTGGTGTGCTGAGTGGGCGAGGCATTAGAGGCAGTGGTGTGCTGAGAAGGGGGAGGCATTTGAGGAAGTGGTGTGCTTTGGGGAGGGAGACATTGGAGGCAGTGGTGTGCTGAGGTGAGGAGGCATTGGAGGCAGCAGTGTGCTGAGGGGGGGGGGGGGTAGGAATTGGAGGAAGTAATATGCTATATAGGGGAATTGGAGGCAGTGGTGTGCTATGGGGGACATTGGTGGCAGTAGTGTGCTATTAGGGCATTGGAGGCAGTGGTGCACTGAAGGGGGAGCATTGGAGGCAGTGGTGTACTCTGAAGGAGCATAAGAAGCAGTGGTATGCTATGAAGGACCTTAGTGTGCTGTGGGGGCATTGGAGGCAGTGGTGTGCTGTGGGGGTAGGGGGACATTTGAGGCAGTGGTGTGCTGTGGGGGGCATTTGAGGCAGTGGTATGCTACGGGGGTGGCTTGGAGGCAGTGGTGTGCTATGGGAGGGCATTGGAGACAGTGGTATGCTGCTGGAGGGCATTGGAGGCAGAGGTGTGCTCTGGGGGGCATTGGAGGCAATGGTGTGCTATGGGGAGGCATAGGAGGTAGTGGTGTGCTGTGGGAGGCATTGCAGGTAGTGGTATGCTATGGGGGCATTGGAGGCAGTGGTGTGCTGTGGGGACATTGGAGGTGGTGGTTTGCTGTGGGGTGCATTGGAGGCAGTGGTATACTATGGGGGTGCCTTGGAGGCAGTGGTGTACTATTGGGAGAGCATTGGAGACAGAAGCCAGGGTGTGGATGCCGGTGTGGGTTATCAGAAACCAGAAGTCGGTGTAGGTAGGAGCCAAAAATCAGGAACAGGAATCAGAAGAGAAGTCAGCCAGACTGAGTTGTACACAGGAACACAGGCAGGAACACACTGGAGATCAAAGACCACGTAAGGGCAAAGAGGAAATGAGCTAAGCTGCTAAAATAGGAAAAAGAGCTGGCTGTAGGCTGGACTAATGAGGCAGGTAACGGTATCCAGGTGAGTCACTGTGGAGACAAGTGGCTGGTAATTAGCCGACAGCTGAGCAGCCTCTGAGCACTGAAAGAAAAGATCTGCTCCTTAAGTTGCAGGAGCCCAGCCCTGACAGAAATTCCAACCTATCTGGTGAAATGGGCACATAAAAGTGCATGAGGAAATTTCTCTTTGAAAATGTAAACTCTTGCAATCAGATTTTGTATCTATTGGACACTGAAGCAGCAAGCCCCCTACTGGCTCTGACTAAATCCAGGCAATGTAGAGATTTATTTTGGCTGCTTAGAAACAGGGCATAAGGATGGAAGGACAATATCCCAGATGTGATGGAATGCTGAGGTCACTTTTTGAAGAGAGAATGGCTTTGGGTGTAAGACAACTGTGTCACTGTTGAATATGAGGAAAGGCCCTGTACAGGAAAGGGCTGCCAGTTCAAAAACATGTCTATCAGACATGATAGCGCCCAAAAAGACTATTTTGCATAATAAATTCTTTATTGGGATATCCCTGGTAGGTTCAAAGGGCAGAGAGAGCCAAGCTGATATCCCAAGGAAGCACATGGCTTAATACAAGACATTCTTTGAAGAAAAGTTTCTACAAGGCAGAATGAAGCCAGAGACCTTTGAAAAAGAATAGATAAGGTCAAAACTTGACTTTTAAGAGTGTGTAAGGCCAATTTCTGGTGTAACCTGATTGTAGGAAGACCAGAATGTGAGGTACAGAACAATCTCTGAGATTGAAGTGCTTGTATTTCCCACCAGGCAAAAAGAGATTTCCAGGTGTGATATTATCTGTTCCTGGAAGAAACGTTTCTTGTTTTTAGCAATATAGACATCACAGACTCACCCTATCTGGGTTTCAACAACCATGACATTAAAGCCAGAGACCGAGAAGCAAGATGAGGGCCTCGATATAGCAGATTGGGTCCCCTTTGAAGAAGCCATGGCCATTTGCTAGACGTCTGAGTATGTCTATGTACCATGTTCCTCTAGGCCAATTAGGTGCAATTAGAATTACTGTTTTCTCTCTTGCTCTATTTTCTTCAGCAGACAAGGTAGGATTCACACTGAAGGGAATGCATAAATTAGCCTGAAGTGAGACCAGGGGATTATCAGGGTATCTAAGGCTAGAGCTAGAGGATCCCTAGGTTTGGCAACAATCAGATGTAGTTTGTTGTTGAATTTGAAGGCTAGGATGTCCACATGGAATCTGCCATTTTTGGCATATGAGATTGAAGACATCTGGATGAAAGGCCCAGTCCCCTTGATCCAGGCACTGGGGGCTGAGATAATCCGCTTTCATTATCCACGTCTGGGAAGTGTACTTCAGATCTGGTTTGCTTCCTTTAAGGCAGCCAGACTCCTGATGCCCCCTTGATGATTGATGTAGGCCACCACTGTGGCACTGTATGACTGCATCCTGATTGGGTGCCCCTTCACAAGGGGGGGTCAAGTGCTGCAAGGCCAACCTGACTGCTCTGAGCTCCAAGATGTTGATGGGCTTCCCTCAGTGAACATGTTCTTTGGACTATTAAGGATTGGAACACCCTCCCCAGCCTGAAGGCCTTGCATCTGTTGTGATAACTTTCCACCAGGATAGGGAATTCCTTAATTGGTTGGACAGGCGTATAGGCAAGTAAAGAGAAGGAGCCTGCTTTTTCCAAGTTGACAATATGTTTTGTTGAAGAGTTGTTGAATTTTTGCTGGGGGACAAAGATCTTTGCTTGGAATGTGTTAGGACCAGTTTAGGACCCAATATTCCAGGTGAAGGGAAGGCTGGAGAGCAGATTTGTTGAAAACGATCACCCAGTCGAAGTCCTGAAGCATTTGAATTGTCCTGTGAACAATTTTTGGTAGCTGGAAGGACCATGAATCCTTTAGAAGTAGATATTCTAGACAGCCTGTTGTCAGGGGCGGCTGCAGACAATTAGTTTTGGGGGTGCTGTAAGTATAAGTGGGGGCGCTATTGCATTGCACGTAGTGCACCACCCGCTGTGCTCTTATGGGTGTGGCCAAAGGTGGGTATGACTAAAAGTGTGTGTTTTTTCAAGGTCTATCCCTTTGTATAGACAAAATAGGGACTTGAGGAAAGATTTCTGGATTAAAATAAGCCCAAATCTGACCAGCAATGATACCCCCCCAGCAAGTGTCAGGGTCATCAATAACCCCAGCAAGTATAAAGGCCAAACTAGCATAAATACCCCCCCCCTGGCATGGAACAAAAATAAAATAAACACCCAGCCTGGCACCATAATTAGCCCCATAGCACTGCACAACAATTAACGTCCAACACTGCTCAATAATCAACCCCCTAGCATAGCACAACAATTAACTCCCAGCAAGGCACAATAATAAACCCCAGCATGGCATAGTAATGCTCAGAATTTCAATAAACCCCAGGATTGTGCAATATTAACCTCAGAACTACACAATAATTAACCCCAACACTGAATAATAATTAACTTCTAGGAGTATAGCAGTCAGTGTACCCCCTTCAGTATGTAGTGGGCAGTGAGCAGAGAGTAGTGGGGAAGTGAGCAGTATGTAAAGGTGGCAGTTAGCAGTATGCAGTGGGCTAGTAAATAGTGGGGCAGTGAGCAGTATACAGTGGGGCTGTGAACAGTGTGGGGAAGTAAGCAGTATGTAGTGGGGGCAATATGCAGTGGGGACAGGAAGCAGTATGTAGTGGAGCATTATGCAGTGGGGACAATGAGCAGTAAGTAGTGGGGCAGTATGCAGTGAGGGCAGTGAGCAATATGTAGTGGGGGGAGTATGCAGTGGGGGCAGTGAATAGTATGTAGTGGGGGCAGTATGCAGTGGGGACAGTGAGCAGTGTGTAGTGGGGCAGTATGAAGTGCTGGCATTGAACAGTGTGTAGTGGGGGCAATATCTAGTGGGTTCAGTGAGCAGTTTGTAGTGGGGCAGTATGCAGTGTGGGCAGTATGCAATGGAGACAATGAGCAGTATGTAGTGGGGGCAGTATGCAGTGGGGACAATAAGCAATATGTAGTGGGGCAGTATGCAGTGGGGACAATGAGCAGTATGTAGTGGGGCAGTATGCAGTGGGGGCAGTGAGCAATATATAGTGGGGGCAGTGTGTAGTGCTGACAATGAGCAGTTTGTAGTGGGGGCAGTATACAGTGGGTTCAGTGAGCAGTATGTAGTGGGGGCAGTATGCAGTGGGTTCAGTTAGCAGTATGTAGTGGGACAGTATGCAGTGGGGCAGTATGTTGTTGGGCAGTATGGAGTGGGGAAATTATGGAGTGGGGGCCAGTGAGCAGTTTGAAGCGGGGCAGTATGTAATGTGGGCAGTATGCAATGGGGACAATGAGCAGTATGTAGTGGGGGCAGTATGCAGTGTGGACAATAAGCAATATGTAGTGGGGCAGTATGCAGTGGGGACAATGAGCAGTATGTAGTGGGGCAGTATGCAGTGGGGGCAGTGAGCAGTATGTAGTGGGGGCAGTGTGTAGTGCTGACAATGAGCAGTTTGTAGTGGGGGCAGTATACAGTGGGTTCAGTGACCAGTATGTAGTGGGGGCAGTATGCAGTGGGTTCAGTTAGCAGTATGTAGTGGGACAGTATGCAGTGGGGCAGTATGTTGTTGGGCAGTATGGAGTGGGGGTCAGTGAGCAGTTTGGAGTGGGGGGCAATAAGCAATGGGGGCAATGAGCAGTATGTAGTGGGGCCAGTGAGCAATATGTAGTGGAGCAGTATGTAGCGGAAGTAGTGAGCAGTATGCATTGGGGGCAGTAAGCAGTATGCAGTGGGGGCAGTGAGTAGTATGCAGTGGAGCAGTATGTATTGGGGGCAGTGTGGAGTGGGGCGGTGGCATGGAGTGGGGGGCAGCATGGACTGGGGTACAGCATGAAGGGGGGGCAGTATGGGGGGGCAGTGTACAGTGGGGACAGTATGAAGTGGAGACAGTGAGCAGTATGCAGTGGGGGCAGCATGAAGTGGGGGCAGCATGGAGTGGGGGGTCAGCATGGAGTGGGGGGGCAGCATGGAGTGGGGGGGCAGCATGGAGTAGGGGGGCAGCATGGAGTGGGGGGCAGTATGGAGTGGGGGACAGTATGCAGTGGGAGCTGCAAGGAGTAAGGGCAGCATGGAGTGGGGGGCAACATGGAGTGGGGACAGCATGGAGGGGGGCAGTATTGAGTGAGGGCAGTATTGAGTGGAGGGCAGCATGGAGTGGGGGGCAGCATGGAGTAGGGGCAGCATGGAGTGGGGGCAGCATGAAGTGGGGGTATCTTGGAAAGGGGACAGGATGGAGTGGGGACTTGATGAAGTGGGGGCAGCATGGAGTGGGGGCAGTGTTTGTTCAGGAGAAAAGCTTCTCCTCCTCAGTTACTCACCACATGGCTGCCTTCTCTGCTCCTCCTCCCTGACCTCTCTAATTTACAGTAGAGCGGCCACCTGTGTATGTAGAGAATTTTGGCTACACCTCCTCCTCACCCACCATCTCGACCAGCCCGTAGAGAAGCTACAGAGAGAGAGAGTGTCTCTACAGGCTGCCAGTCATAGGAGGCTGATCAGCGGGCAAGAAAGCTTTCAGAGGCAGGTCCTGCTGGTTCTTCCAGCGACTCGATGGAGCCTGATCTAGCAGTGGACAACTGCCTATAGTCTATGGGCAGCCCTAATCACAAAGATGGGGGTGCTAGCAATATTATTATTATACATGATTTATATAGCGCCAACAGTTTGCTCAGCGCTTTACAATATAACGGGAGACAATACAGCAACAATATAGTTCAATACAAGAGGGATAGGAGGGCCCTGCTCCTTGGAGCTTAAAATCTAGGATGGAGGGGCTAGTGGTACAAAAGGTAGTAACTGTGGGGGATGGACTGGTAGGAAGAGTAGAAGATTCCATTATTAGCTGAGGGCAGGATAGGCTTCCCTGAAGAGATAGGTTTTTAGAGATCGCCTAAAAGTGAGCAGAGTAGGCGATAGTCTGATAAATTGGGGTAGAGAGTTCCAGAGGATGGGGGAAGCTCTGGAAAAGTCCTGGAGACGAGCATGGGAGGAGGAGACAAGGGAGCTAGAGAGCAGGAGGTCTTGCGAGGAGCAGAGAGTACGGTTTGGGTGATATTTAAAGACAAGATCCTTGATGTAATTTGGGGCAGAGTTATAAATGACTTTATACGTTATTGTTAATGTTTTGAATTTTATCCATTGGGCAATGGGAAGCCAGTGGAGGGATTGGCAGAGAGGGGTGGCAGATACAGAACGATTAGTAAGGTGGATAAGTCTGGCAGCAGCATTCATGATAGACTGAAGAGGGGATAGCCTGCGATGAGGTAGGCCAATGAGGAGGGAGTTACAATAGTCAAGGCGAGATATAAAAAGGGAGCGAATAAGTTGCTTAGTGGTTTCCGAGGTTAAGAACGGCCATATCTTAGAGATGTTGTGGAGGTGAAGTCTACAAGATTTGGACAGTGATTGGATTTGGGGGTGAAAGGACAGATGGGAGTCTAGGATTACACCCTAGTGCCCTGGCATGAGGGGAGGGACTGATGATTGTGTTATTGATCTTGATGGAGAAGTCAGGGGAGGGGGCACGGGCTGGGGGGAATACTAAGAGCTCAGTTTTGGAAAGATTGAATTTGAGGAAGTGGAGTGACATCCATGCTGATATGTCCCTTAGTAGGTTAGTAATGCGAGAGGAGGCTGAAGGGGTGAGGTGAGGGGTAGAAAGATAGATTTGTGTGTCATCAGCATAGAGTTGGTACTTAAAGCCATGGGAGTTTATCAAGTGACCAAGGGAGGAGGTGTAGATGGAGAAGAGAAGGGGTCCAAGGACAGAACCTTGAGGGACCCCTACAGAAAGAGGGAGTGAAGAGGAGGAGGCAGCGTTATAGTTAACACCGAAGAAGCGCTACGATAGGTAGGAGAAGAACCTGGAGAGAGCAGAGACTCTGAGGCCAAGAGAGTGGAGTTTTTTGAGGAGGAGGGGATGGTCAACAGTATCAAAAGCCGCAGAGAGATCAAGTAGTAAGAGTACGGAGTAGTGGCCATTGGTTTTAGCTGTTAGTAGATCATTAGTGAGTTTTAGTACTGCAGTTTCAGTGGAGTGTAGTGAGCGAAAGCCAGACTGTAAAGGGTCAAGAAGGTTGTTGTCGGTGAGGTGGGAGCTCAGGCGATTGTAGACTAAGCGTTCTAGGTAAATGGCAGCAGGGAGATGGGTCTTAAGTTGGTCATGTTGGTGGGGTCCAGGGAGGGCTTTTTAAGTATGGGAGTGATGTGCGCATGCTTTAGAGGGGAGGGGAAGGCACCAGTACAGAGGGAAAGATTGAAGATGTGAATGAGGGAGCATAGGATGGAAGAAGAGGGTGACCGTAGTGTATACATATAATATTTTGGGGGTGCTATAGCACCCCCAAGCACCCACCTGGCACCGCCTCTGCCTGTTGTTGATGTTGTGAGTTCTGAGAAGGGCAAGCAAAGGCACGAAGACCTTTGTGAACACTCTAGAAGCAGCGGATAGGCCAAATGATAGTGCAACAAACTGGAAGTGGTTGCCTGCCAATACAAAGCACAGAAAGTTCTGAAGGGTTGGGTAAATGGGAAATAGGCATCTTGGATGCACGCAGATGCCATGTTTTCCCTTTGTCTCAGAGAGGCAGTTATTGACCTTGTGGTTTCCATGGCAAATGTTGTAATTTGAAGGAATTTGTTGAGGGATTTTAAATGCAGAATAGGAAAAATACCCCTGTTTGGTTTTGGTACTGTAAAGTTTGTTTGGAATCCTTTGAACCTGTTATGTGGCAATACTGGCACAACAACCTCTTGGCACAAGAGATGGTTTAGGGCATTTTGCAAGTCTAACTGTCTTCTAACCCTTTGAAACCACCAATTGAACCCACAGTTGTGGGATGTCTGTGACCTAGAAAGAGGAAAGCTGTAACAGACATAGCCCTACTCTTAGGAGTGAGGCTGCTCTTTCATTGTGAGGAGGGTTTTGGGAAAGGTTTGCTGGCCTTAGTGGGCCAATGCTTAATCCAAAAAAGGAAGGGCTAAACTTATATTTTTAATTTCAAGCCATGATAGAGCAGACAGGAATTTTGCGTTAACAGGAGCTAGAGACTCCTGAATAAAGTGTTTTTGGGCCCTTCCCTAGTGGAAGTAAAACCTTCCCACCTGTGACTTTTTTAATGAATTGGACATCTACATGTGAGACACCTTTTTCAGTCAGTTTCAGCAGTCCAAGCATTTAGCCATAAGATTCATGTAAATGGAGATTACAGTTATTCTGGAAATGTGTCTCATGACATTTTTTAGGACATATACAGTACATAGAATAGCAGAGCAGAAAGCAATTACTGTAACTGCTGTGTTGTTCATTGTCCTAGTCCAGTTAGCTGCAGTTTGACATGATAAAATTGCAGCAAAAACTGGCTACAGGGCTGGGCTTGCAAGATTAAAGACAGCTTTAAGGAGCAACTCAAACCCCCTATCTGCACACTCTTAAAAACAAGGAACATCTTCAATGGGAACATTAGGATGTCTATTTAGGACAAAGATGGCAGGATCAAATACAGGAATAGCCCACTTTTTTTGTGAATTCTCTTACACCGGATAGAGTTCAGTAAAGATTGGGGGGGGGGGGGGGCAAGAGTTTGTACCTTAAGGAGCAATGTGACATAGAGGAGAGCCAGAATGCTCGGTTCTAAGAGGCAATGAGCTTCAACATTAGCAAGCATGTTACGTGAAGTTCCCTCTTCAATATAGTGACAATCTAGCATAGAAAAATCTTGCACAGCTTCCTCCAATATTTCTTCAATATCCTCTTTATTCTCTTTGATTCTGAGTCTTGTAGGACTGGCATATCAGGATCCAACTTCAGCTGAGAAACAGGTCTAGGGGATATGGTGTGACGTATTTGGGTCCTGTACAAAGTTGGTTGTATTAAGGTCGTAATCTGTACAAGGAAATGTAGCATAGGTGCAAAGAATTCTGCTTTACTCAAATAGGCCTGAAACACAGCTAGAATCCGATGCTGAGACCAGTGTTACAGTCGTTTCTTGATCTGTAGCAACGGACACATCATCACTCTGATGTTGAGTGTTGTGTGGGCCTTTGGCCAAGTGAATGTTCGCCTGTAATTTTGCATTGACTCCCTTTTGCCTAGTCTCCACCTTAGCTACAAATGAGGGTATTCCTCTGTGGGGTACTCATGGAATAAGGTGTGGTGTAAAAGGTAAGCATGTCCATAAGGAGTACATGGTAACCCAGGTGTAGACTGTCCTGTAATAAATCATCATGGTGAGAGGACAGGAGGGCAGGAGGAAGCACCTAAGTACCTTATAAGGGCTGTAAGCAGAAGTGGCATTAAAGTGTGTAACCAGTGGTGTGATGTAACATCTGGTCATCCACCTGAGCTCTGAGAGGTTGAATTTTAGTGCCAAGTTTGAAAAGTTTGTACTGTAAAGTGAATACATTCCAAACAGCCCTTTTTTTACAGTAACGGTCACAGAGGGTGACACTGTCTTTCCTATCAAAGTTGTTGGACTATACATAAAGTCCAGGCTTCGCTCATCAGTGGGCAAACCTCTGAGGGGTCTTCAGGGACTGGGTTCCATAGCAATGGAGGGGTCTTCAGGGACTGGGTTCCATAGCAATCCAGATTAGGTTATTTTCCGATATCAGAGCCCTCACCCGCAGAACCTGCACTTTAAAGGAACCTTTTAACGTGTTTCACATCTGAGTACTACACCTGAGACGTGACCAGAATACGCACAGGATCGTGACCCTTATATGAATGCTGATGACCTCGCACACACCTGGTGAGACAGGCAAATCTCAAAGGCGTATTGTTACGCACTTCTGGTGAGTGCGCAATTTACTCATTTATTTCATTTACCACTTTGGATCAAGTCCTCCACGCACCAATTTTAGGATCATATTGGATCATCACGTGGGCTTTTCATACTTTGGGACATTGATTTCATTTATTATTAGTCACCATTAGTGACATGTGACTTTGCTATATCCAATGATTCATCTGGTACTTGATTTTCAGCGCTGCACTTATTTTGTTATATGTCATTTTGAAGGTGTTGTTTGATTACCTTTTAGTGTTCTAGCCGCTACATCCTACCCTTATTTCTGATAGCGCTCGTATTACCGCTTTTTTTCCTAAGGATTTTATATCCTTGGTCTATGGTACTTTAGAAAGCCAAAGACCTTTGATTTAAAGTAACTCATCATATTCCAGTTTACAGGATGTTAAAAAATATACTGTATATGATAAAATCAATACTAATATTTCTGTGAGAAGCAACAGAACTTTTCCTCTAACATATTGTTAGATAACTTCACACATTTTAATTAATCTTGAAATGTAAGGATTGTGGGTCTGATTAACAAAAGCCAGTGCTAACTATTTTATTTACACATGATGTATTGTATATGCTACTGTAGCTCCCTCTAGTGTGCTACTAGAATAGTATAGGTACATTTATTGTGTATGACTCACGGTAGCTGTGTGAGTCTGTAATTACTGCAGGCCAGGCTAGATGGCTTAACAGGTTGAGACTCTATCACCTCCACCTGGTTCTGAAGGACCATGAGATCTTCCAGAAGCCAGTGGGAGGAAGGGGTGGAGACCTAATCTGCATGTTTATGGGAGTCTAAACAATTCCAAGTTTGGAGGCCCTTGTACAGTAGTGAGACAAACCCATATATGAGATGGTCAGGCTGGCAGAGGAGTTGGGTGTAAGATGGAGTGCTGAGAAGACTCTCGGTGGCCTGGGAGGGGTCCCCTAGGTCTAGGGGGGACTAGCCTCCAGGCTGGACTCAGACTAGCTTAGGAGGATCCATTCAGCATTACAGTATGAACAGGATCAAAGCCTGGGAGCAGTGGGAGCAAGGAGGACAGAGTGAGTACATCAGCACACACAGGTATTTACAAGGGGAGAGACTGCCACATGTAGCAAGCTTTTAAAGGACAGCACTGTGCTTAATCCTGTTTCCTTGTTTTGGGAGATCTTCAGAGCAGCCAAATGGGTTGGTAGTGTCTGCAGGCTGTGGAGCAGTTTTACATAAGAGAGGAGACATCTCTGCATATAGTTTGCAACAAGCTAAGCTAACTTTCAGAGGGGCTGCGAGTCCCTAGCCTGTAAGGGGCAGTTGCTACTGATCTGCAATGACTGACCGCTTTCAAGGAAAAGAACAGTCAAGATCTGTTTCTGTAAATAGGAAGGAAGTTGTCCCTTTGTGTTGATTCAGTCAAGTTGGGCATCCTATAACCCCTATTACCCTATCCAAGTTACATTCAAGTGTGAAAAATGCGTGTTGCCTGGCTGTGCGATGCTTAGGGGGACCTAGAAACACAGCGGCCCTCAAGAGGGTAGTGCTACACTACTTATTCAATTGCATTTTGCCCCATACTTCTGCTTAGTTTTGCCTGCCTTTTCTCAGTCTTACTAGTATGGGCAGACATTACATAGTGCTAAAGACTCCTTTTATGAGTTAACTGTAGCTATGGGATGGTTAAGTGACTTGGTGCTGGTGCTTTAGTGTTGAGGTTTTAATGTAAGAGGAATTGCAGATGTTTACTTGTTCTCCACACTCTGAGATTCACACTGATACACACCAATCCTGGATGTCCAGTATGAGGAACATACCTTTCATATGTTCTTTCCCTCCAAATAGTTCAGTAAGTATTGATGGAATTTTTGAAGAAAAGATTGGAATATTACAGGGGGTTCGCTTATAGTAGTTTAGGAGGAGTAGAAAGGGTTTTTTTTTATCTTAAAGTAAACCCGCTCTTTAAGGTTTTTATGGAAGCCACAGGAGCAGAACCTGTTGGAACAATTAGGAGAATCTTCATAAATTTCCAGTAGGGTCCCCAGCTGCTCCTGGTACAGGGACAACATGATTTTAGCAAAATGTAGCAGACAGTTTAATACATCTGTGTCACCAGCAGATAGACTGTGTTCCTCTGAGCTGTGCAGTCTAAGATGTGTCTTGTATTCACCAGGAATTCTCTATTTTACATTCCTAGGCTGCAGCTTGCAGGTTTGCCCCACTTGTAACAGTTGTGTAGAGAGACAACAAAAGTAAAGTTTCATGTTGGCAGACAAATCTGTAGTATGTAAACCAACCGACTACACAGTCTTCACACTAAATTGTCATGGCAAGCATAAAAAGTAATAAACAGAATCCAGAAGGCATGCTACAGTTGTAACAGCAGTAATTACAAATCCAATTAAAATAGCATAACAAAAAGCAAACAAAAACAAAAAACAGGAGGAAATATGGTGCTCAGTTGCTGTTCTTGTAAAAACACATGCTTATGCTTGTACTGCATTGTGCAAACAGCAGATGGCACACTTTACCTTATACCTTTTTACTATACATATGGTATAAAATGATTTGAAGACCTTACAAATGTCATATAATGCAAATGTATTTAGCCATGCTCATCCCTTGTATGGATTACACCCAAATGTTAAATATAGTCATACAACACAACAAACATAACTGAATAGTAAAAACAACACCAAGAACAACAGCAACAACAAAACAACAGCATTAGCAGCCTTGGTGGACAATGCAGGAATGAGCAGTTACCACGTGAATAAAACAAAGTACATATAAGCTCATACAAACGAGAACAAAATGCTAACAGGAATATTTCACAAAATAATCTTACCTTCTTCAGTCATAGTGTCATAATATTTTAGTTTCCCATATGATCCAAGCTCTACAACATCACAGTAAAAACAGAAGGGTAAGGCTCTAGAAATAAGGTGGAAGGAGTATAACATATACAGGTACTGAAATAGCCTATCAAATGCAATTAACTTCAGCTGTGTTTAGATGTCCATTAAATTATAATTTTGTCTCTAAATGTTAAAAAGAAACTACAAATAAGTCAAATAACTTTAAAGCGATATTAAACCCAAAACCAAAAATTTAATATATTTCAGCTTACCAATAATTAGATTTGGTGACTGCATTAGTATTCTTTTTTTTGGCTTTTCTTTGGCTGGGAGTGTTAAATGTACCAGCAATTTTAAATACCCCAACAAATTGAAGCCAAACTCCAGCTCGCATTTCATAATCAGTTACAGCAAACAACTTTTTTCCATTTAGGAAAGGGTTTTATAAAAGGATATAAAAGGGTTTTATATGAATAAATAAAAGCTGATCATTGTAAGCACACCTGCCAGTGTTAAATGATCTGTTTCATCCATGTAAACTGATGCATTCTACAGGAGAGCTTGTGCGTCTGAAAAACAACAGACTTACTGGCCACATCACCAGATGGAAGGAGAAGAAGGAAAGCCTAAAAAAGAAAACTAATACAACCATCACATCTAAGCATTGGTAAGATGCAATATAATGAATGTTTGCTTTTAGGTTTAATACAGCTTTCATAACTAGCTTAAGTAAAATAATTGTATTATAATTTATAGAAGAAAGTGCAAAATAATAAAGTTAAAGAGAATGTATAGTGTTTTGTACAATTTTCCTATTGCATGTTCATGTCCAGGACTAAAGATTGAAATTGTTACTATTTTCTTTATTCTATTGTGATAAATATGAAAAACTGCATGTGACTATTCTATACTTAACACATTCAACTAGTAGGTGGCACTCTAGAGTCTGCTAGATACAATTTTTTGACCATCCTTAAACGTTCACTTTTTGTAAAACAAAACAAATAATAATAATAAATGCATATTTTTCTGCAGGTTAAAAAATGTACACTGATTAGTTTTTTTCATGCTGCAGCCTGTAAAGCATTGCAACCCCAATCATCAGATTGCAGGTGCAATGCCAGGATCTTGCCGACTCTCAGTTAGCTGTCTTCCCATACCTCCTGCACAGACAGGCAGTTGCTAAAATCCAGGAAGAATCAATAACTATGACAGCACTCACCAGCACCCTCGCAGTTTATTGAGAAATACAAACTGTCTGCCTCAATGGCACACAGTAGTTGTAGTTCAATAATTCACAGGAAACTGTCATGTGGGTGGAGCCCCTCATGGCCCTGCACTTTCTGATTTGTGACATCAGGTGCGGAGACAGGATTCCCTGCCTACTGTCACAGGGAGGAGGGATTGGGGGAAGATGGTGCAAGCAGGAGCTGGAACCTGTGCCAGGACTAGGTCAACTAGCTCCCAGGGTGAAGATGGCAAATGCCCACCCCCCTCCCCAAAGTGTATGAGCATTATATGTCAGCAAAACTTCCCTCCCTCCCCAAAAAAAACATTTTGAACACTAATCTGCATGCTTACACTCTAAGCATAAATTCCCTTTGCAAGCTAAAATTCTCCCCAAGAAAAATTCCCCCTCTTCCTCTACAAATCCACGAATTCCCCCTCCCCCCGCTGAAATTTCCAACCGAAGACAAATATTTGCCCCCCCATCCCTTCTCCCAGCTCAAATCCTATCCATCCCTAAATCTCCCCTGCTAGCACAAATACTCTTCTCTTCAAATCTCCCTTTTGAGAATAAATTCTTTTTTCCTTCCAAATCACCCCTCCTAGCATATCCCCCCAAAATCACCCCCCCAAATTTTGCCTCCTAAAACATATCTTACTCCACTGCTGCACCCAAATGCCTCTTCTCAGTACAAATCCTGTCCCCTCAATCCCCCCTTCTTGCACATATCTCCCCAAACCCCCAACCTTGCACAAATCTTCTTCTTCTCCCCCCTCCTAGCTCAAATAGTCTCATCCCCAGCACAAGTGTTTGTTATACTGCCAATCACTACTCCTGTCAGCTTGTAGGTAAGAACTCCCCATGCGGTGCCCCCCCACCCCACATGATTCCACTGTGCCCAGGGCAGCTTCCCCTCCCCGCCCACCCCTTGTCCCGGCCGTGGCTGGAACAAATTACATATCCCACCCTAAAAACGGTTGGAACTTGTAACATGTTCCAAAGGTAAACTTATCCTTTACCTAGACGGTAAAAAGAGTGCAATGTGATCCCCCTGCTGTTTGGCTTTATTCAGAACAGACACAGCTGAATGCTCAGAGGAGACATTCCTCTCCCTGCCTCCAATTCATACAGCTCTGTGTGGAATGTCAGTGAGTGATAAAGACACTCCACAACTGACCAGCTTTTACTGGTCTCTCTAAATCACAGGTGTCAACCACAAGGCCCGCGGCCTGAATCCGGCCCTCCAGGCCATTTCATGTGGCCCTTGCACCTCTCCTGCAGGTATCCCCTTGTTTCTGCCCCTACCTCGTCTCAGCAGTCGGCAGCAGAGAGGAGAATAGAACTCCTCTGCCAAATCCTCCTCATTCCCACACCTCCTCATCTCTGCCTCCCCTGGTCTCAGCATTCAGCAGACTCTGGTAACTGACTCCACTCCTCCTCTGGTCATCCTCCAGACCCTGCACTTTCTGCTTTCCTGAAAGGGGTGCACGGTGATGTTAAGGAGGCTGTGGGATTCTTGACATCTGATATAATGGGGGTGGGGTGCTCTGGACATCTAGTCTTACATATACAACCAGCCCTTTGAGGGCAACCATAATGCTGATACGGCCCGCAATAGAATGGAGTTTGACACCTATGCTCTAAATGGATATAGTGTTATGGGAGCAACCTATATTAAATGTTTATCTGTAAATTGAGCTTTTTGTTTAATAAAAGTGATATAAAATAACAGTATATAAAGTTAATATTAAGAAAAATAAAGCTTAGGAAAATGCATTATAATTAAGTAGTATAGTGAGTAACTGTATTTTCGGATCTACTGCTGTTTGCATCTACAATATTATGTAACTATTAAAATTTGTATATTGGTGTGGTTACTATTTCTTGCTTTCAGATAATGTGACTTTGCTATACTTTTAGCGGTCCATTATAATGATAGTATTGGGGAAACACACTGGTATTCCTCACAATGGTGGCCACTATGCCTATACTGTATATGTACACATGCATACTAAATATACAACATACATAGAAAATTTAAATAACAAAACACACACAGAAAGACTGTACAGCAGAACAGCAATAGTTGTCCCCAATCAACGTAGTGTAGTATCTGCATAATATAGTCAGAATACTGAAAGCTTGCTTTTGTTTCAAAATTATCATCAATGTTATTTACATTATGCATTAAAAGACTTAGATAGGCAAGCACTGTTTAAAGACAATCAAATACAAATTGGAGTAAAACTGATATCTTTCATGCTCTGCTTGCTTTATGCCACTGTGTTCTGCAACATTATACGTGAGAATGTTACCAAAGAAGTTACCAAACTCACAAAATCCTTGTAAGGACTTACAAAACTCTTATTCTCGAAATCACTGCCAGGACTCCTAATGGTGTTTGCTGAATCCCTGCCTTGACTCCCAATGGTATTTGCTAAATCGCTGCCTTGACTCCCAATGGTATTTGCTGAATCCCTGCCAGGACTCCAAATGTTACTTGCAGAATCTATGGCAGGACTCCAAATGGTACTCGCACAATCCCTGCCAAGTCCCCCAATGGTACCAACTAATTTCCTGCCAGGGCTCCAAATGGTACTTGTAGAATCTCTGCCAGGACTCCCAATGGTGCTTGTGTAATCCCTGCAAGGATTCTCAGTGGTACTCTTATAATCCTTGCCAGGGCTCCAAATGGTACTTGCAGAATCCTTGCTAGGACTCCCAATGGTGCTCGCAGAATCCCTGCCAGGACTCCCAATGGTGCCCACAGAATCCCTGCCAGGGCTGCAAATAGTACTTGCAGAATCCCTGCCAGAACTCCCAATGGTACTTGCAAAATTCCTGCCAGAACTCCCAATGGTACTCTCAGAATCTCTGCCAGGACTCCCTATGGTATTCGCAGAATTCTTACCAGGAAAACCAATGGTACTCACAGAATCCCTTCAAGGACTCCAAATGGTACCCACAGAATCCCTGCCAGGACTCCCAGTGGTACTCACAGAATCCCTGCCAGGGCTCCAAATGGTACCCACAGAATCTCTCCCAGAACTCCCAGTGGTACTCACAGAATCCCTGCCAGGACTTCCAATTGTACTCACACAATTCCCACCAGGACATTAAATGGTACTTGCAGAATCCCTGCAAGGACTTCAAGTGGTACTCGCAGAATCCCTGCCAGGGCTCCAAATGATACTTGCAGAAACTCTGCAAGGACTCCCAATGGTATTCACAGAATCCCTGCCAGAACTCCCAGTGGTACTCTCAGAATCCCTGCTACGACTCCCAATGGTACTCGCAGAATCCCTGCAAAGATTCCAAATGGTATTCATGCAATCCCTGGCTGAACTCCCGGTAGTATTTTCAGAATCCCTGCTACAAGTCTCAATGGTACTTGCAGAATCCCTGCAAGGATTCCAAATGGTACTCACAGAATCCCTGCCAGGACTCCCAATGGGACATGCAGAATCCCTGCCAGGATTCCCAATGGAACATGCAGAATTCCTGCATCCATTTACATCCTTGTACCTCACATCCATCATGTTTGGGTTAAAAAAAACACAAACCAGAGGATTATAACCTAGAGAATTTAAAAAATAATCAGATGTGAATTTGTACATGATTGTTTACATCTGCCTGCCCATGTACTAACATAAAAGTGGGAGCCAGCTACTAAAAATAGGAGAAAGGGCAACACAGGAGTTTTCACAATACTATATTCAATGTAGTAACATGTAGCTCCTTTTCAGATCTGCCAGAAAAGACAGAGAGAGCTGATCAGACTAATTGCATGAAAGGACCCTAAGGCCTGGTAAGCTACAATGCAAAACAATTGTTTTTTGTTCTGTTTTTAGGTTTAGATTAGCTTTAAAGCAGAACTACAGTATAGGTGAGGGAATAAGGCTACATTCACAAGGATATCTACATTTCACAGTTTAGCCACGTTTAGAACACTTTTCTAATAGCAGCTGGACTTACACAATGCAAAGTAATCATGTCATTCATACATAACAATTAGTATTGTTTAATTGCATACAGTTTAGCTTTATTTAGTGAAAGAATGAAAGTGCTCTGTCCTGGGTCAACTTTTCATCTTCATCTTCAGCTGTGCGTTTAGCAGCAGAAAATGATGCACGTCCCATTTTTGTCCTTGAAATGTTGGTATTCATTCTCATGTTGGTTCTCATTCATCCTCATGTTGATATTTATTCTTTGCAGACATGGTCTAAGCTTACTTAGTTATCTCTCAAAGATGGACACTGACATTATGGTAAAGTTGTAGAATTTATTGGGGTAGAATCCTCATACATTAGGACAAAATTTCCTTGTTAGATGCTGGAATGTTAAGGGATGTACCCATTTTTGCTTCATTTTGCCTCTCTCTATCTCAGTGTTCTCCTCTCAAGCAAAATGGTAGGCACCAGTTTTGCTCTTACTCCATTTCAATTGCACAGGAAGAGTACAGTAGGTGACTGGGGTATAACATCCCCGAAAGAATGGAGTACTGGGAAAAAAAAACACTTGAAAACACTGATGCAGCTAAACAAATGCAAGCACATTCACAAACCACAATTATCTGCAAGAAATGTTTCAAGTTTTTCAAGTGCAGGTTACTTGTGTTTGGTTGTTGTCAAATACAAACGTCCATGTGAGTGTAGCCTAATTAGAATGGAAGCCAATTAGAATTAGTGTTGGGCTAGGTAAGGGCATTTGGCGGGCTATTCTTCTGCCGTGTCCACAATGCACTGCGCCCTGACAGTGCATTTTGATTGATCAAAGCAATGCACCTGACCACAGGTCATGATGATGTCACAAGGGGGTGGGGGAGACCCTGTCCCCTTGTGACGTCACCATAGTATTTAAGAACTGTCATCCTGGCACAGCTGTCAGATGGTGGGAGCCAGCACTGAGGGCAGAACATTTTTTTCTTCTTTTTATCGGGTTGGTGTTTTGGAAGTCAATATTAATAGAATTGTAATTTGTGAGAAAAAAATAAGCCTATAGTGATAACTTACATCATAGGAGGTATTTAATTTCTACATGGGCATTTTTTTTTAATTTTTAAAGATTCCTGTGCCAAGATTTTCAGTAGTATTTTGCGTCTTTCACATAAAGAAGGAGTTGGTGGAGTATGTCAGTAAACATTGATGCAAACGTTTGCATATGCATCTTCATTTTAGTGTAGAATGATTTGGTCACCACTTAGATTAAACTAGTTTAATTAGTAGGAGATGCAGTAGTGGCATTACATATGATAGCTATTAAACGTTTATGGCAGGAGTCTTGATTTATACACAAGACAGATATGTAAGTATGTATGCTAACTCTAGTATCAGCTATCAGGAGTGGCCCTTAGAGGAAACACATTGATTTAATCAGCATGCTAGCATGGCCAGATCTAGGGGGGTGCTGGTGTGGGCTGCACCCCCAAGAATTTGTGCCCCCCCCAGGCCGGCCCCCTCATGGGCTTTGTGCCGAGGTGCTTTGTTGTGTCTCCTATCCCTGCACTCAGGGCTAGGACAAGGTGGGGGGGGGGGGGGGGGTAGCCTGGTATAGTGAAATAAGTGAAAAACTCCAGACAGAAATGACAGTGGCAGAGAGGAGAGAGCTGGGAATTGGTGCTGTGCTCTACCCCTCCTTTCATAAAAGCACTCATCCATACAGCAGATTACACAGTACACAGTTTGATTACCGCCCCCTATCCACATTTTCTGAGCAACCCTTGGAGGAAATAGGGGGTGGATAATCAAACTGTATATGTGTAGTCCAATCCAGCAATTCTGTGTCATCTGCAGAATGGAGGAGCGTTGTTATGACAGGAGAGGTAGAGCATAGCTCAACCAGCACCTTCTCGGGGCTCTGTAGCAATTTCCTGCCTGTAAGTTTGGGGGGGGGGGTACTTGTACTGGGAGGACAATGATGGTGGGGGGGCTAACAATCATTTGTGCTTAAGATTTGTAGAAGAGAGGGGAAGGGAGCTATTTGTCCTGGGAACCGTAATTAGGGGGAGGTTGTTGTGCTAGAAGGAGGATAGGCGGGGGGTTATGTGCCCTACTGACCCCTGTCCTCTACCCTATTGACCCCCTGTTCTCTGCCATGTTGACCCCTATCTCTGGCACTGCTGAGCCCTGTACACTGCCCTGCTGACCCTCTGTCCTCCATCCTGCTGACCCCTTGTCTTCTGCCCTTCTGACCCGTTTTCTGCTCTGATAACCCCTGCTCTTCAACCGGCTGACCCCTGTTATCTACCCTGCTGACTCCTATCCTCTGCCCTGCTAACCCCTGTACACTGCCCTGATAACACACTGTACACTGCCCTACATACTAATTTCCTCTGCACACTGCCTTACAAACTGCTGACCCAATCCTCTGCCCTGATGGACCCCTGTACACTGCCATACTGACTTCTATACACTGCCCTGCTGATCTTGCATCCCCTGCCCCCCTGACATTTTTTACTACACCCCCACATCAGACAGGCTAGTTCTGGTCTCACAGGCTAGATGTTTGTGCATCTGTGTATATAATAGACACTGACTTGCAAATGTTAACCTCTTGGCGCCGGCTGAACACAAAAGTGCAGCCTCCTGGTGTCTGGGCCTAGACGCCGAGCAGCTGCACATTTGCATTCTACTAAAAAAACCATATGTGCTAAGAGCGCACGCCCTGCACGCTCCCAGCAAACACGTTCAGTACTCACGGAAAGGTCCCGATGTCCTCTTTCAATTGGGACCTTTCCTGTTCATGTGACCGCCGTGAGAGCGAATCACGGCGGTCACATGACCCTAAAACCCTGCCCCGCTTCCTGGCTTCTGGAACCCTTAAAGGGCCGGGAGGCGCCGGCTCCAAGGGGTTAAGTTGGTACTGAAGGAGATCCAGGTGAGGAATCATCCCTCTGACAGGAAGAAGCACATGTTTGTAAACAAAGATATTGTTTGCAGTTTTTTGTGGTGACATCCAGTAATACTAAACCATTATTGTGGAAGTGTTTGAAACACACAAAAACATAGAAATGTTTGATAATACATATGACACCCTGATGCTAGCTATGGTTGTACACAACTTTGTGACGTGTTAAAATAGAGATACTAGGCACTGAAACGCTGGATTTCAAGGGAATGGAGTCAGGAGAATTATGTAAAGTTTGAAAAGTCTAGTTGATTCCCATTAGAGGATTGTGCATGCTTAAAATAGAAGCCTACCATTTTTTTTATTTTGAATAGAATTGGGAAATATTTGAATCTCTGTCAGGCTTTAATTGCGGTGTCCACTTTCTGAAGATTTTCGCTCAATTCCAGTTCTGGTGACTGATGCCCCTTGGGACAGGAAGTGAATGGAAATGTCCCCAACATGGACACAGATTGCACCAAAAAATCTGTTTATTAGTATGAAGAAGTGTTAAAGCCTCTGCAGGGCTATTATTATCTGGGTCCCAGAGCAAGACTGAGGTGTAAGCAGAAGAAGCAGTTCCCTTGGGTGCCTCAGGGGGGCATAAAAAGATCAGGACTTTCAAAGTTTGTTGCTTAAGTAGTTCCCCGCCCATGAGTGGGTCAATGTCAATAAAGTAACATGTACATTACTTTCTACACCAGTGCATAATGGCAGGTGAGACATAATGGACAATACCTCTAAGGGGGTACTAACAGCAATGTAAAACCTGACAAAGGTTCCAACATTACTCACACTGTAAAAAAAAATCTTTGGTTAGACTGACTTCTGCTTTAACTGATCGATGGCTGCCCATAGTAGACGTAATCTCACTAAATAAAAGGCCATGTGTGATGTCTTTTGACATGACTTTTATACTCACATTGCTGACACTTATCCTAGGTAAGTACATTTTTTAAATACTGTTCTCTTTTCTAGAGAGAAGCAGCAGAGAGTCTCCAACATGTTAGAAGACCAATCTAAAGGGCAAATTTACAAGGTATTTATATTGTCTTACAAGTGCTATATCTCTGTTTTAGAAAATATACATACCTGCACATTTATACATCACACCCATGTACTTTACAAATATGCTTCCAAAGCAATTTTGTTTATTTTCAGGAATTGGAAATGGTGCAGCAATATGCAGAGAACATTCCAAAGGAAAATTCAAGTCTCACACAGCAACCTACATTTTATGAACAACTTGTAAAATGCAGGCACAGTGTGAAGTGCCCACTGCAGTGTCCTGCAGACAGAGCATTTTGGTATCTGCTGTCCGTTTTAAATAGCTGAAATGATAAAAGGTCTTTGTACCTGTAGTGTGGTAGCCCCGTGCACAGCCCAAATATTGCCTGCGATCTTTCTTAATTCATAAAATAGACCATGCACTGGTCATTAAAGCAAAAAAAAGATCAAAAATTGCTAGCAACACTTTGCAAGGTATGCAGTCTTCTCTGTGCTACTACTTTCTTTTTCTTTAAAAATGTACATTGCATGGTACATTGAACATCCCAACTCATTTTGCTGTAACAATATGACAAACGCTCATCTCTGCATAGTGGAATTTAGCTCTGCATTAAGGTAAACATTTTAAAAATAAGTTGTATGGCATATTTGTAAAAACATAATGTATAACATAATTCAACGAACAGTAGTATAACTAGCAAATAACAGTTTCTAACAGAAAGATTAGAAATGTTGGAAGAAATGTAATCCCATATGGTTCTACAAAGTCACATAACAGTTCAGGTGTCCACCCACAGCATTCAATTTAACAGAAGTGAAACATTTTTTACTTGATTCTACAGTTATTACAGTCTTTGGCTATTAATTTCTGATCTAGAAATATTGCATACATCCTATATTAGCACATGATTACCCAAGAAGTTACCAAAGCAACTTTGACATGTTCTTGAGTTCTTTACACTTTCTTATAACCTTCTTACCTATCCTTTCAACTTGCTCTCTAGGCTATTAACAATCAATCACTTTTCTTGGATTATCCATAGTTCTGTTAAGGTCTAGCTAAATGGCTGTTTCCAAGAAATCTTACTTCTTGGAAATGCTATAGTGCTATTGCCTAGAGATGTAAAAACAAATCAAGTTTACAACGTTAGACTTTGCATCTTACATGAGTTACACTTCACTACAATTATACTTTTATTATGATTTGATTAAAATGCTATTTTAACAAGCTGTAATAAAAAAAAATAGGAACTAATGAAAAAACATCATATTGTTTTTAAATGCTGTTGTTGTTTTATTAGAACCTCTACTCTAAAAAATGTATTTCTATGATATCCTCAATCTTCCTCATTCATTGTGCAACAGAACGTTGTTCTGTCAGCATACTGGAAGCTTCTATTGAATCATGGAAATAGCAGTGTAATGGGGTTCCAGCAGAATAGGAATTGGTTTCCTTATAGCTCTACTAGGAGACAGTTTCTTAGGTGCTTAGAACTAATTGGTGCATGTGTTTGGGAGCATTCTGAAGCATAGGGCAATCAGGTTATTACAGGTGGGGAGAAAGGAATAAAAAAAGTATGTTTATAAGTGCCATGCGTGGTAAAGTGTGGTGTGTTGATGAGTTTATAGGGAGCAGCTGTCTTTTCATGTGGAAATGACAATACATTTCAGCACACTCTCCCTTTTAACCCAGATGATCCTTTTGACAACTTTGGAAACATCTTTCTTCTGAATAATGGACAATTAAAGATGAAGCTAAGTAAAAATTTCAAGTGGCCCATATGTGCCAGGCTAATGTTACTCCTGTTCACATAAAGAAGCCTGTGATTGTGGAAGATCAGGGTGAACCATTGAGACAGTAGGATGTTAATGGGTACCATTGCGCACTGCTGAACTAGATGCCTGTTGGAATCTCCTTTGCATCAAATTTCAGTGTGACCTGCACACCATCCCTGAGAGTGGCCTCATCGCTGTCTTCTAAAATCACAGCCAACCTACTAGATTCCTCATGGGAGAGGCTCCCCCAAACTCCCTGACTGAAGAAGAAATATCTCCGTCTCTTGCACCATTTCAAACTATTCTTTAGCAGGAGCTTTTTGCCGTCGCTGAACACATCTGAGCAGATATCACTCCAGAGATATGAGAATAAAGAACCGAACAGATCCACAGGAGAGAAAAATGCAGTCATCTACTCCCACAAACAAGACCTTAATTCACTGCAGTCTGAATTGGACTAGGCCCCCCTCAAGCTACAGGATTTTGAAAATCGCAGAAACATTCAAATCAGAGGACTCCTGGAATCCATTGAGAATTTTCAGTCTACAGTTACTGCATTGTTTCATGAGTTGCAACCTGCTATATTTATAGAATGCTTAGAGTTCACCAGAATTTATTGCACATCGGGAGCACAGTGGCCTTCCGGTCCCCTGAGGGACATCAAAACCAAGCCTACCTATTACAAAATGAACAAGGCCTTCTTCTTGTTCTTCTTCAACAATCCATATGCCCTCAACCTTGTCAACCTATACAGTTGGGAAGAGGGGAACCCCTCTTCCCTATTTTATATGTTTCAGCGGATGCAATGAGCTTAGTGAACTATAGCACATCTGGTGGACATTCCTTTTTACCTTTTGGTTCAAAGTGTTTTGGCTTTTGTATGCTCTACTTAGCCTTCGGATTCAGCCCATGGATTTCCTTTGTACACGACAAAAACAAGGGCATACATACAGTATACACCAGCATATACTGGTAACCAGGGACGGACTGACCATTTGGGAACTCGGGCACTGCCCGTGGGCCCAGGGTCAGTAGGGGGCCCCATGAGATGCCCCTGGTACCTTTCATAGGCTTTTTTGGGTGTGGTTTGAGTGTGGGCAAGCACACAGGGGGCCCATGATCCCCTATTGCCCGGGGGCCCCATGAGTTGTCAGTCCACCCCTGCTGGTAACATTAACCCACTTAGCAGCAAACAATATATTTTTCTTGGAAAGCAAAAATAGTTTCCTTAAGGTCAAATCTCATCTTCATGGCTTTATAATAAAGAAAAACACTAGCTTATGTTTTAAAGCCCATGTCTGCTTTTGTTCACTAATTTGCATAATATTGTACTACTCTACATGGTGCCACATCACTGTGCTGCTGTGCAGTGATATGAATGAAGTGTCACTAAAGTTCTGTTAAAAAAGAGGGAGCTCTGTGATGCAATGTGATAAATTGATCATCACGATGCCCCCTGCTTCATGCCTCTGTTGCCCAAAACGCTGTGCGGACAGATGAAGTTGCAGGGCAGTGTGCACGGGACCTTAATTGCAAAAAATAACCCCAAGGTAACTTTAAAAAGCCAGCAACTCTACAAGGCACCAGATGCATCTAATAGTCAAGAACATGTGAAGAAAATTAACAAAAAAAAGGACCTTTGCATGGCTAGTCCTCATCATCAAAAGATGTCCTGTGCACACATTTATTAATAAGCACAAACAACTATCTATAAATTATTTGGTAGTTTATTATGAAATGTATGCTATATTTATTGTTCTGTTTTTATATGTGCTTTTTTATACTAGAAATGTTTTTTGAGGGTTGAATTGTCATTTCTTCCAGTTTTGTTTTATATTGAATACCAGTAGTAGCCACATTCTGTTGAGAAAAAAATCTTATCTTGTTCGAATTGTCTATACAGTGACTAGGAGGGCAGCATTAGTTACCATCACTAAGCACTCACAGCACATACATCCCAGAGGTCCACTGTCTATTTTCTCCATCCATTAACTGTTTGCCTGCAGATCTTGAATGTGCTGGCAGGGTATTATCAAACAAGGATGGATTTTATTGCCTTATCAGAACTGCATTACAGTGCATGACATTGCTAACCTTGATGCCAGATGTGTCTCATTTTCTGGAAGACAAAAGCTGAAAAACTCGTTAATTAAAAAAGAGTCAAAAGAACAAAAAGACAGCAGACTGTGTCTACATCAGAGTTTTGCATGTTTGACAAAGGTTTAGTCACACTTTGTTGCACTTCACTACATTTCACATGCACGTGCTGAATTATGCTGAATTTAACACAGCAAAATGTGTGTTAATAATGCAGCAAAAAAAGGTTTTTAGTGTAATACTAAGACTAGGTTGGATGAAAGCTTTAGTGTGGTGATATTCATTTGGTAGTTAAAGTGGTTGTATAAAGAACTTTTTTTTAAATAAAATAGTAAAAATGTTATAGTTACTTGCATCATACCATTGCATAGAGAGGTCCTCAACATCCCCTTCTGGAGTCCCCCGCAAGTACTCTCCACTCCTCCTCTTCTTTGTGTGCCCCCATAGGAAGCTATGTGCTATAGGGGCACAAGTACAGGCATGCTCCCAAGTCAGGCTGCATGCATTCATAGACACACGCAGCGCAGCTAGGTGCACATGGGTGCCCCCATAGCACACAGCTTGCTATGGGGGCAGTAGTAAGAAGAAGTGGCAGAAAGCACCAGCAAAACCATTGTACAGAGCAGGTAAGTATGACATTTGTTTTTTAATGAAGAAAAAAATAAGCTTAGCAATCACTTTATTAATTTGATGTGAATTATAAGTAACTAAGCTATAAAATAAAAGCCTCATTTACTGTATATAATAGAGTCAAAGATCTTAGCAATAAAAAAAGAGCTTTCAGCAGAATGTTTGCTTTTCTGGAACCCACAAAGACACAGGGGAAATGTCTGTTTGAGATATACATTATCAAAAGCCATGACACTTTGCTTCATAAGAAGAAATTTGAAATCACCAGGCACTTCACACTCTCACAAGAGTCATCACCTTCAGAAGGACAGAATGTGATTTCTGTAATGGAAATAAGGTCTGCATTTGGCTTTTTCAGAAGTAGCAGGAAGATATTGGCATATATGTGGTAGATAAAAAGATAAAAATGGGCAAAATTTTTAAATATTTTCTGCATATTTCTAAAGAGGTATTGTACATGTGGATATGATTTTGACAATTTCTTCAATGTTTACACAGCTAGTCACATCCAGCAAACATTTGGTCTATAATTACTATTCACAATGCTGCATCTATGGATTAGTTCAGATATAAAATGTTTATTTGACACAATATAGGCTGATACACTCAGGAACCCTGTTCGGCCTTGTTCCGCCATTAGAGTTGCCACAGTACAGTAATCATTTGATGTATTTGAAAATTGCACCAGGCTTGGAGTTCAGCACTTTACCACCAAAATTCTAAAATTAGTACTGCTGAATGTGGCTCAGTTTAACAGATTCAGGAAAGAAGGGGAGGGTACAGAAGAAACTGCCCGTCACATAGAGGGCAATAATGTCTGAACTAGAGTGCAATATTAGCTTTTTTATAACCCAGCTACTCTGGATTTCTGAGGGCACTTTTTTAAAATTTGGTATAATACTTTGTAGAAAAAACAGTTTAAATTGGGTCCTTGGTAAGTGCACTGTATTCACAAAATACTTTTTTCTGACCATGCATTAAATGTATTTGTATTGGGGAAAAGTAGAGATATGTTCTCTCAAATAGCTTTTTTAAAGACAAGACAGGAAGGAGATGCAGGAAATGGTTGATTTACTAAAGGCAAATAGGCTGTGCATTTTGTAAGAAAATTTTCACTTTGAAAGGGGGTTTTCTCTTAGCTTAGTGAATGTGGTAAAAATGTGCTTTGCAAAGAATACCCAATCATGTGCAGGGAAAAAAAAACAGTATTTTTGCTTGCACATAATTGGATGATGGAAGTCAGCAGAGCTGACTCCTTAACCACTAGGCTAAGGGAAAATCCCTTTGCTTAGGGAATAGCCTAGTTGCCTTTTATATAATGCCAAAGAAACACATTAACTCAACAGTTTTTCTTTAAAAAACACTCCAATTATAAGAGCACAAAACAGAATTAATTCTCTTGTTATACTGTGATTAGTAGTCCTACCCAGGGGTGTATTTACCACAAGGCAAACAAGGCATTTGCCTAGGGCGGCATTTTTTTTAGGGGGGGCAGCACTGCCCCTTGGAAGAAGAGATGGAAGAAGGGACACACATGGCACAGGGACCTGGTGGGATCCGAGCGAGGCTGCGGGTTTCATGACGGTGTATGCACAGCCCAACTCTCGTTCCTGGGGATGTCTGGAGCTACGAAGGTGAGTGTCTTTCTCTCAAGGCTCTCTCGGGTGGAAGGCAGGGGTGTTGTTGGTCAATGTCAGGCTCTCTCTACAGGGAGGGGGGGGGCAATTTTTGTGTTGCCTAGGGCAGCACAAAACCTCAATACACCACTGGTCCTACCATTGTAGCATTTGAAAAATGTAATGTTCTTCCTAGTATAAATAGAAAGCAACATCAAATACACATCCATTGTATAAGGTAAAGTTCAAGGAGGGTTAGGAATTATAGCTCCTTTTATCTAACAGATATATTACTTTTAAGAAAATTTGTATCTTCTAAGAGCAGTTTAATTTTTAAGCCAGGGAAACAGGAGCCTGATGTTTTTCAGGGATTGCCCCCTAGGACTATGACTAAAAGATGATGTTTTCTGTAGTTTCATATTGCCTAAAGAGATCTGTGAGCAAACAAACTTTATGCCTGGCTTAGCTTTCCACAGAAATATCTATCAGCCGCTAGATGTGATTTGGAATTATCATGGGTCAAGGACACCCCCAACAGTGTATTCCCTCTTCATTAATAACTGATAATGGTTCGATAATTAAATGAACTAAATAATTTAGAGATACTAGAAAAGGCTTACCCCTAATATTTATTCTTTAAAGTGAGTGATTTCTGTCCAGACAAAAGAAATCCTCGACAATATTGTCAGGAACCTTCCAGAGCTTGGAGTGGCTCCACCATGTTTGTTGATAGTGGGCAATGGCTGACTCTGGGTTACAGAAGAGCAAAAGTAAGTGTATCTACTGCGAGGCAAACAAGGCGTTTGCCTAGAGCAGCAATTTTTAGGGGGGGTGGCACCCCCCCATCCATCCAGTATATTGCACACTGACAGATCGTATGGGACTGCACCCCCCCCCCTTCCTGCTGTCCGGAGATTAGCAGCCCTTGGAGAGGGGTGTGTGTGTGTGTGTGTGTGTGTGTGTGTGGTCCCATATGATCTGACGAAGAGGTGGGGAGGGAGGGGGGGAAGAGAGAGGGCAGAGAGAGAAAGGGAAGAGAGAGGGAAAGGGAGGAGGGAGGAGGAGGAGAGAGAGAGGGAGAGACAGAGAGAGGGAGGGGAAGAGAGAGGAGAGAGAGAGAGAGGGGGGAAGAGAGAGAGGAGAGAAGAGAGAGGGGGGAAGAGAGAGAGGAGAGAAGAGAGAGAGAGAAGGGGGGGGAGAGAGGGAGAAAGAGAGGGAGAGAGAGAGAGGAAGAGAGAGGGGGAGAAAGAGGGAGAGAGGGAGAAAGAGAGAAAGAGAGAGGGAAAAAGAGAGAGAGAAGGGAGAAAGAGAGGGAGAGTGAGAAGTGCCGCTCGGAATCCTCCCTGCCCTGCACATCTCTATATGAGCATGTCTGTGTGTGTGTGTGTGTGTGTGTGTGTGGGGGGGGGGGGTTTGACGACTATACAGCCACTGCTTCTCGGCAGAAACTCCACGCCTGCCTTGTTCAGTCTCATTCTGTAAGTCCTAGCTGCTCTTGAGCAGCAGCAGCCCCTGCTTTCCAGGCTGGTGAGAAAGGATTTGGGGTGGGAGGAGAGCTCTCTAATGGAAGGAGGGAGGAGGGGGTTTGAGCTATATACTGGAATCTGGGGATAAATCTTTGTGCTGGGGGTTGGGGGGCTTGAGGGTATAGAGCTCACCTCTCACAGGGCACCCCTCAATCCTGCTCTCTGTACACAGGGCATCCCTCAACCCTGAATGCTGTACACAGGGCACCCCTCAACCCTGAACTCTGTACACAGGGCATCCCTCAACCCTGTGCAATCTGGCCTCACCTACAATTTGCTGCAGAGGGCCGTCAATGCCCCCCCCCAACAGAGTAGGGGAGGTTATGTTCCTGCAACTTTTCTCTGACAAAAAAAGCCCTAGGTGATACTATCAAGTAGCACTGTGGCAGGCTATGGGGGTAAAGCTGCGGCAATACATTAGCCTGTTCAGTGCCTTACTGCCTGTCTTGCTATCACTCCTTAGTGGCAGGACAGAGCACTTTGGCAGGCTGGAGGGGGAGATGAGGGGGGTGACACCATGTTTTACTGCACCAGGTGACATCAGCCCTAGTGACGCCACTGCTTGCTGAAGTGTTCTTAGCCTGAAAAATGCAAACTCATGTAGCCACTATAACTGATGGCTAGTACACTGCACTATATTACATAGTTACATAGTTTAGTGAGGTTGAAAAAAGACACTAGTCATTTAGTTCAAACAACAAGAAAAAGATATAGAAAACCCCCATATACACAATCCTGTACCCATAGTTAATCCAGAGGAAGGATTAGTCTTTAAAAAGATTATGTACAAGCCAGGAGAAAAAGAGATTGTGGGAAAAGACAAGATCTGATCTTTTATGTGCATGTCTCATGTTCTTGGTAGATCCTTCTTCACTTGCATTTCAGAGTGTGTTAAAGGATCTTGTTTCTCCCCAAAGGCTAGCAGCTTGGTGAGCCATTTACCTTTGCTAAACCAGGATAGCGCAATAACTTTCCAGCCTACTGAGTTGTCAGGAGCTAGTCCCCCCTCCCCAAGGATCACTACAGCACTATTTTTTTACTCCATACACAAACTTTTATGTGTATAACCTGCACTGGCATAGTCACCCAAGAGCATTTTCTTAATAAAACAATGGAAACACAATTTTGAACATATCTTATATTTCGACTTTAAAACCTTTAAAAGCAAAGTCAAAGGATTATGATGAACATATTGCAACCTTTTACCATCATTTTATAGTAGATGCTTAGTTTCTAGATGTGATTAAAATAGCCAACTGTGAATCTAATAATAGGATGCTTGGCATAGCGCAAACTCTGCATTAAATCACAGCATAATCTGTAAACTCACCATGCCTGACACACATTTATAATAGATATTTATGATGACTGCGTCACAGCTGCTATTTGCTTGCTTAAATGGTGAAAGAGCATTTTCACAGTTGATGATTTCCTGCATTTGTTGTTCACGCTGATCTGGCTCTGCAGGAAGCGCCAAAAGCATTTAGCCAATTATGCATGTAATGATATCAAAAATAGGAGCTGAAATTATTAATTTTTAATGGATAGGATAGAGCAATGGAAGGTATAGCAGAAAGGTCAGTCACAAGTGAATGAGATAACCCAGGCTGAGAAGGACACCCAGCGCGACACAAATCAGCCAGCACACTACTAATGTATCCCTCTGTCATGTATATTTAATCTCCATCTTTTATATGACAATGCAGTCATTTATGGCATGACTGCCAGAGTCAGATAGATCCTTCCCACCAGGGTACTGTCCCTGTTGTGAAATTAAATATTTTATCATCACACTTCTCAATGACAAGATAAACTAATCTTTTCCCAGTAACAAAACAAAGTATCTAAGAAACTAGAAAATTTGTAAATGTGGTTTAATTTATTTTGGTTGATGTTATTTATGGCATTATTGGAACCCTGAGACATTCAACCTTAGTCACTTGTGAAATTTTGTCCTGAACCTAGAGATACTCACAACGTTTTATGCAGTTTGTTGAAGTTTTTACCTCCTTTGATCATTACAAATAAATAACTCTGCCCCAAATTACATCAACGATCTTGTCTCTAAATATCACCCAAACCGTACTCTCCGCTCCTCGCAAGACCTCCTGCTCTCTAGCTCCCTTGTCTCCTCCTCCCATGCTCGTCTCCAGGACTTTTCCAGAGCTTCCCCCATCCTCTGGAACTCTCTACCCCAATTTATCAGACTATCGCCTACTCTGCTCACTGTTAGGCGATCTCTGAAAACATATCTCTTCAGGGAAGCCTATCTTGCCCTCAGCTAATAATGGAATCTTCTACTCTTCCAACCAGTCCATCCCCCACAGTTACTACCTTTTGTACCACTAGCCCCTCCCTCCTAGATTGTAAGCTCCAAGGAGCAGGGCCCTCCTTTCCCTCTTATATTGAACTGTATTGTTGCTGTATTGTCTCCCGTTATATTGTAAAGCGCTAAGCAAACTGTTAGCGCTATATAAATCCTGTATAATAATAATAATAATAATAATAAAGAACCCAACTTTGCACTTGCTATGATGCCATTAATTACATGCATGTATGAAGCACAAATTATGTTGTATAAGTAATTTATTGGATTGGATTGTAAGTGGAAAGTTATGCTTGTCCTGTCCCCAGAATACATTCTCTTCTTCAAGGTCAAGATTGATCTGTATAATAATTGTATGTTGTTTGCATTTGATTGTAGTTATGTTTGTTTGCAGATTGGCTGTCTGTTTTCTTGTGCCACCTACTGGCTTGATTTCAGAGCTGTGTTATTTAGCTAAGCCAGGAAGTGATGTTAAGGTCATCGCTCCTCCCACAATACAGGAAGTGAGATACAGGAAGTGAAACACCTCATAGGAATCCATGATTATCTACACTATCTCTTTCCATCTGACGGCATCGGAGGTAATTAATGTCCATTTTTTCCTTCTATAGGTAGCTAGGATTGTACAGAAGAGGATCTTAGCTATATTAAGTGTTATTTTATCTGTGATGTTTATTGTATAGTGATTGTATGTTATCTTTCTTGTTATAGTTTTACCATTTATCTGCAACGTGCCAATAAAGTACAGATAGGTTAAAACCGTCTATTATTGTGTGTGCAGAGAGGGTTATCTGCTTGAATAGCTCCCATAGACTCCGGGAGTACGGGGAGCGAGTTCAGGACAATGCTCTTGTCCTTTTGGTTCATGCACAGTATACTGCCAATGGGTAAACTATATGAATACCTATTATATGTGCATTTGTATTTTAAAGTAACCCTTAAGAGTGTATAGCATATTTGATGCCAGCAACAAAGTAGTAACATACATCAGCATTCCCTTTAATTCTAGGTCTTTTGATGCACAATATACTCCTTTACCATCAGATTAATGTCATACAAATCTTGCAGGACTAAAACAGTAACATTTGTAGTTATCTGAATGTATAGTACATCATATTTCAGTCTATCGATTGACCTGCACATGAATGTGACCCTGCCTAATATGTTTCTAAAGTAACAACAATGCTGAACTGGATTTGTCAAATACCTGTACTAGTTTTCCCATTGACCCTTGTATCCCTGTGAATCCCCATTTGGATACTGAATCCAGGCTGTATATTGGGCCTTGCCTTCTGCCCTAGTCAAGTCTAAATACCACACATTTAACATAACTATCAAATGCGTGAAATTAAAAAGGGCAGTAGAGATTCTTGCATTTGACAGTTAACCTTAATATATGATAGAAGTGTAAAAGAAAGGGTTTCATCAGGATTAGCTAATACGAGTCAGCCCGTGGAGCATTTCAGTACCAAGTCATGAAGTTGCATCATTGCTGGCTATCTCAACCTTCTAGTGATATTTTTTATTTATATTTGAATATAATTGTTCTTCTACGGTATGGTGATTGTTCTGTGGTGGGCTACTGCCCACATAGCAAATGTGGATGAGCTTGTCCTCAAACACCTTGGCAATAAATGTAATTATATTACAACAAGTTCAAGCCCAGGCCTACAATTCATTGTTATTGTCATATAAGTCAGGTTTGATTTCCAAACTATATTTTCTTCTTATAACTGCATGTCACTCCACAGAGCCGGACTGTATCTTCTTTCATTTTTAATTTTCATTGAATTCATAACAGGAAAATCACATAAGAGTTAACAAATGTTCCATTGCTAGTTCATTCATACCACTCAATAGCCAATAACTCTGCACGCTCCCAGCTGTATCAATAACTCCTAAACCCAAAAAGAAAAGAAAAACTTTCACCCTTGAAAGTAAACGTACATAATAACTGAACTCTTCTTTGTGATGAATCAATCTAACCAAATCTTAACATATAAACAAATGAATTCAATAAAATAATACAAAAATAATATCCAAAATGATAAAAAATGTCCCAAAAGACATAAAAGTCCCATAAATAAATGTAAAAAAAAGAAAAATGTCTTTTCCACCTCCAAATCATATCGTGTCATTCTGTAATAGTCCAACGCAATGTTTCCAAAATCTCCGTGGACCTCAAAAAAATATAAACCTATGTAGGTAATAGCAAGCTCTACCCCAAACAATGGATGATAACACTCTCCAGGCTACTTAGTACTCCTGTTATGATATTTCCATGATCCTCATAAGGTAAAATCGGAGATTAGAGACTGTATATAGTAAATTATAACAATATTTATTAAGTAGCTTACATTTAAAATCAAAGAAAACGACTTCCAGCATAAGGAACATACAAGTGCAGTTCTAGTGTGGCAAAAGCTGCATGTTCCCCAACCAAAGATGGCCGCGACAGCACTTCCGGTTCCGCATGAGTGCGTCAGACGTCACGTTTCCCGATGTGTTTTGTCACTTCCTGGACAAGAGATCCCTTGAGAAAAAGTCCAGGATGTGAAGAAACATGTCAGGACACGTGACGTCTGACGCACTAGAACTGCACTTGTATGTTCCTTATGCTGGAAGTCGTTTTCTTCGATTTTAAATATAAGCTACCTAATAAATATTGTTATAATTTACTATATACAGTCTCTAATCTCCGATTTTACCTAATGAGGATCATGGAAAAATCATAACAGGAGTACTAAGAAGCCTGGAGAGTGTTATCATCCATTGTTTGGGGTAGAGCTTGCTATTACCTACATAGGTTTATATTTTTTTGAGGTCCACGGAGATTTTGGAAACATTACGTTGAACTATTACAGAGTGACACGATGTGATTTGGAGGTGGAAAAGACATTTTTTTTAAATTTATTTATAGGACTTTTATGTCTTTTGGGACATTTTTTATCATTTTGGATATTATTTTTGTATTATTTTATTGAATTAATTTGTTTATATGTTAAGATTGCGTTAGATTGATTCATCACAAATAAGAGTTCATTCATATCACTGTCATTGTATTCCTCCACCAATGCACAATTTACAATTCATGCAGTTGAAGCTGGCTCATGCAGTTTATGCAGTAAAGCTGGCTCTTATACTCTGTTATATTCTGGGTTTCTTACTATCAACCCACCTCCTCTACTAGCTAAGTTTCCACTTTGTCCTGCCCATACTTCCTTACCGTTGCCTCCTGAAGCCAGAAAGTCTAAAATGAAATCTAAATTTTCATCCTGTTTTTTGCTGCTGCTTGGTCCAGAATACTGATTGTGTCGGTAATGTTTGTGGTAAAATAACTCCTCCATTTTAAAAACCAAAAAGTACTCCAATGCCTTGGCAGGACACTTTTTTTCTATGATATCCATATATGTGTATATAGGTAGATGTGAAGAGCAATCGGTTTTTAAAAGCACCATATACTATCAATGTAGCTCAGCATGAAATGGATATGCAGAGCCTTACCATAAACAAAAAAAAAACTGCATTTAAAATGCTCCATCTGAGATTGTCCTAAAGCAAAAACTGTGTTTTACCAAAAAGGGTATTTAAAGTAAACAGATATAACACATACACTTTCAAGCAAGTCATACCATATGTACATATTTCAACATGCTCATAGCAACAGCTGAACTACTGTCACGAGTCACCGGCAACCTCCATTTACACCACTATTGTTACAGCAGGTGTGTACCAGCTTTATGAAGTTAATATAATTATTCACACATTTCATATATATTTTAACAACAAAAATATAGTTTACAATCTAATCAATGGAATAATCTAATCAAAGGCAGGCATGTAACAGCAGTAAGAAAGCAGATTTGTTAATGTAATAATTAGCATATTTTCATATCTATTTAAAACTGAACCCTAGGATTGTAAGAAAAAAATACCCTTGCAGTGGAACTACCCATAAGTGCAAGGGTTAAATGCTCATTATGTCTAGGGGGTAGGGGAACAAGCAGTGTACCTTGATTCCCTGCTCCAGCAGGCTTCGCACTCTTCTTCCCAAAGCTCTGGCCTGTGGGTGGCCCTGTGGCATCATCACATGCAATGCAAGGCTATTAGCCCTGCTTTGTATGTGGAGGGGGAGAATGTGCAACCAGGTTAGGGTTCTGCAGGGAAACAGTTGCACAGATAGAGGGAGCCTGCAGGAAACAGGGCTAAGGTTAGTATTACTCCTTATTCCTGTATCCACCTAGATATAATGAACGTTTAACCCTTGCAATGAATGGCGTCTTACTGCAAAAGGTATTTTTGTGGCTTTAAACACCATAATAACAGTTCTCAGTTTTATTGTGACAATAGGAAACCTCATGGAATAAAAAAAAATATTATAAAATCAATTTGGTTTGCAAAATGACATTCTTTTTCTGTGCCTAGACTAACATTATAATTATTATCCAACCCAGCATATATTCAAACACCACAAAATCAACATGGGTGTAGCTGCTAGAAAAATAGTAACAAGTAAATATATTTCAATTACAGTGTTAATAAATAGTTCACCAGCCTCTGTCCTTGTACACACCTACCTTGAAATCATGGGTATTTAAAAGATTTATGTTTTATTCTACTTTTAGGACTGAAAGAAAATTACACATTTAAACAAACCAAAAACGACCAATTTATTATATAAAAAAAGAAATGTTTAATAAGTGAGAGAATGGAGCATTACCTTCAGACAGAGGATCAAGTGTGTGGATCATTAGTTGAAAGATACTATTTCTCATAAGGCTGTTATGCAGTGATGCGGAGCTGCCACCTCGCTGTAGTCTTGGCTTTGTCTGTTAAAAAAAAGTACTATGGGTGTTATGATTGAATTCCAGCCTATACAATTTTATTAAAAACAAAAGGGTAGAGCACTTGTTTTTATTATTAGATGTATTTTTGCCTGCAATACCGTGGTAGCTGCTCAGATTTAATTAATTTATCAATTTATCTATATTAAGCAGACGCATACAGTATATACTATAGCGCAGAGTTGTTAAATATTTCAACTATATACAATTTTATTTTTTAAGCTGTATGTAAGCTGTAATGGAACCGGTCCCTGACTGCGCTAGGGTATTTCCGTTAGACTCCCACTTTCCCTGGCCGAACACCATCCACGGACCCCACCGCTGATCATACAGGAAATAGACAGCACCAGACTTCTTAAGACAGGAAGTAGAACTGCTTTATTTCAACACAAACACAAGATATATACACAGGGCGGGGAAATACAACCCAGAACAGGAAACACATCAGCAGGCGGACCCATCAGGGGGAACGGCTGCCGGAAACACCCCCCACCAAACCAAGACATTCAATAGAACAAAGGGATACACCAGGTGGCAGGAACACATACATCCCATAATAGTTTGCTGGCAAGCAAGACACAATAGAACAATGGGATGCAGCACCTGGCAGTGAACAATGGACAACACTCCACCCCACCTTTACATGTCTACACAATATCAGGACAGACCACCCTGTACCCCTAACAAGCACAGGGTGGGTTACACATAAGAGGAATCTGAGGAGCTTATACAGGGGTCCCCCCACCCCCAAAAGTCACTCCCGTCACATAAGTATTAACCTACCGCTACTACTTTGCAACAAACGCATAGAACTTTTGTCAGGTGTTTATTACTGTTTCTGTCCTCATAGAAGAACTTTTCCTTTGCTTCCTGTGTGGTCATCAAGGTAGGAAGTAAAAGGAAATCTCTTCGGGGGCAAAAACGACAGTGATATTTAGGCAAATGAGGCTGTGAGAAGATACAAAACAAATCATACCATGTGAGAGAATCTACTGATCAGTGAGATTCGTCACTTCTAAACTCTGGCAAGTATTAAGCAAATATGGTGGGTACTGACCAAAACGTTTTACCAATGAGGTAAACAAATCTTGGGTCCTAGGCCCACCAAGACATGGGGCTTGCCATTAGAAAAGAGTAAACTAACTTGATTAACAGAGGCATTTGTTTGTATGTCAGATCGTTGAATCCCAAGAAATTCACAAAACCCCCTTGTTATTTTTTGTACGGACATTTGTTTTAAATGAATTGCCAGCTCAAGATAACATATGCAGTATGATTTGTGCCTCAGTACTCTTTTAAAGTTAAAATAAATATACATATGCATTGCATCATTGTGTGATATTTTTCTTAATAAATAATGACCCAAATTAATTTACTATGAAACCCAAAAGCTGGCTATGCATGAGCACTTTTCCCATTCACTCTTATGAAGGAGACACTCCAAAGGTTTGCTGGAAAAGATCTGTGCTTTCCCATAATGTGATTCCTCCCTGTATAACAGGGTTGTAGACCATGACACAAGAAGTTTAGACAGCTGTTCTAAAGGAGTGATTTGGCATGAAAGATCACAAAGGCAACTCATTTTTTTCTTTATGTTTCCCTTAAAAGCAAATCATATTTCTATTTCGCAGAACAGATATTTGCTAAAAGGATATATTTATGACGTGGTTTGATTTCCCAGTTGCAAAAGGATCATGGTGATCACTAGAGGACAAATAAAAGGCATACACAAAGCCTGCATTCTCATAAACAGCTTAGAGCTGGCACACTGAATCCAATAGGGGGTATGGACAATTTGCCTTTGTATGCAGACATATATTAAAGAGCTCAGCTTTTCATACAATATGCCACTATTTATATTTATAATATATTGGTAATGGAAAACATGAACTAAAACATCCATCTGGCATATAAAAACAACAATCCCATATTTTGTATTTGTTAGCAGAGTCTTTGGAATTTAGCAGTAAATAATGGGAGTTATTTACTAAAACTGCGTGGTGCAAAATCTGGTGCAGCTCCGTACAAATCCAATCAGCTTCCAGGTTTTATTGTCAAAGCTTAATTGAACAAGCTGAAGTTAGAAGCTGATTGGATACAATACACAGCTACACCAGATTCTGAGTGCACTGGTTTTACTTAATTTCCCCAAATGTATTTTGGAAGTATCATTTTAAAAGGCTAGCATTGTGTATCTCCATTATGTTGTCCTTCACAACAAAGAAAGGCTCACATTTTAAATGAAAAGTAACTTAAAAGGTAAAAAAAAAGATTAATTTTGAAGAATTGCTGTTGATTATGGTGTAAAAATCCATTAGTGCCTTAAAACATGCCTTGCAATACATATACTGTACTAAAACATTTTCTATGTATATGTAACACCCTCTAAGTTAGCTAGAGTTTGTTGGGGGTTTTTTAGATACAGGCGGAGTAGCAGCCCAGGATAAATAAGCCTGGCAGTGAGGCAGGAGTTCAACTCAGGACAGGCTGGGAGGCTCTAACATGACCTTCTGGAGCCCTCCCACCTCTCCAGAAAATGAAGAACTTTCTGGAAGAGGGGAGGAGGCCCAGATCTGCATGTTTGAGGGACCTTGGTCCATACCCTGGCAGGAGGCTGGGCACGGTGACAAGGGAAACCCTCAAAAGTGGCAGAACCTGGGGGGAGGTGTGCAGTATTGGGTGGAAGATGGAGTGAAGAAGGCTGTAGTGTGGAGCCTGAGAGGGGGCCCCAGGGAGGGGAGTCTACCTACAGGCAGGTCGCTGGAGAAGAGGACCTTCACTGCATCAATGTCTCATGGAGAGTACAGCCTGTGTAGCAGGGAAGGAGCCAGCCCAGTGTAAGGCCTGAAGGCAGCCACCAACCCACTAAGCTAAAAGGAGAGGACAGTGCGAGCATTCTTACACCCCCTGGGCCAGATAAGAGGAGAGGGCAGTCAGGTGCAAGACCAAACTAGCTTCTCATCTGGGTCCAGGGCCGGTGCTAGACTATTTTTCACCCTAGGCAAAACCAGCTACTTGCACATCCCCCACAAAAAAAAATTAAACATTTTTAAAAACAGTAGAAAATATTAAATCAACAAAACATGAATTTCTCTTAATGTACAAACATAAGTGCCATAAGATGCCACCAGCACCAATATTAAAAACAAAATCAGTGTCACAGATGGACTGTATCTTTGGCTGGCAGTGACAGGGTGACAGTTGCAGTGAGTAAAGGATAATGTACCCACTCTCTGAGAGATCCCAGGCTGAAATTCCCCAGGCAATGGGGGGAGATAAAATGCTGTGACAGCAGGCAGCCCACACACACACACAAAGACCACCTGAACCAAGTGATCCCACACAGTGCCAGGTTCAACACAATACACCACCACCAACACTGACATAGATCAGCAGGCCGGCCCAGCAGGCCCTAGAAGAGCAGGCTGTGGGATTGTGATGATGTTATCACTCACTGACACATTGTACATGTGATGAATGGCCAGCCAGCCGGGTCACACTCACACAGACACAAGACATCAGAGTCAAACATTACCTTCCATCACAGGCACAGCTCCACCTCCACTGATGAATGGGAAGAGAAGGGCTGGAATTTCACAGTGATCACCAGCCACCAGCCAGCTTGCAGTACAGGACTGAGTCTGAGAGGAACACTGGAAGGAGTGGCAGCTTAGCTTCTCCATTGGCCCCAGACACCCAGCATCTTCCTCTGTCCTTTCTTCCTTACCTCTGCTGCCCCTCCCCTCAGCTGGAGAATCACTCATGACATGGCGGCATCCCACACAGAGAGAGTGCCAACCTGTGCTGCGCCAAGGTGCCCCTAAGTGGCAGTATACCCTAGGCAGCCACCAAATTTGCCTAATGGAAGTACTGGCCCTGCCTGGGACTGTTCTAAATTGACAACTCTTGGGCCCCTTTGCCCAGGGATATCCTCAGGCAGCTGGGTGAAAAGAAGGAATCATCTAGGATCTGAGGAGGTACCCTAGAAAGCCTTGAGTGCTCTTCAAGGAGAGATTTGCTATCGGCATTTTTTTACATTTTTGTTGCTAAGGAGCCATCCTCAAGTTCTACAGTTCGTTGGGCATCCCATATATAATTAGACCCCATCCAAGTTAAACCCCTTAATAAAAACTACAAAACCAAGCTCAATGACTGTTTACTGACTCCAGTGTGTAGAGTGTGGAAAATGCATGTTGCCTGGCTATGCAGAGTATAGGGGGACCCAAACAAATCCAGCAGCACTTACGAGGGTAGTGCTACATCTACAGTTAGGTCCATATATATTTGGACACAGACACAATTTTAGTATTTTTCAGGTACTGACCAAAACATATTAAAGCTATAGTTATATAATGGATATGGGCTGAAAGTGCACACTCTCAGGTTTAATTTGAGGATATGCACATCCAAATTGGAGGACGGGTTTAGCAATTACAGCTCATAAGAATAACCATCCTCCCTTTTTCAAGGGACCAAAAGTAATTGGACAATTGAATATAATCATAAATAAAATCTTCATTTTTAATATTTTGTTGAGAATCCTTTACTGGCAATGACTGCCTGAAGTCTGGAACCCATGGACATTACCAAAGACTGGGTTTCCTCCTTTCTGATGCTTTGCCAGGATCTAACTGCAGCTGTCTTCAGTTGTTCTTTGTTTGTGGTTCTTTCTGCCTTTAGTTTTGCCTTCAGCGAGTGAAATGCATGCTCAATTGGGTTGAGATCAGGTGACTCGACCATTGCAGAAAATGCCACTTCTTTTCCTTTAAAAGCTCCTGGGTTGCTACTGCAGTGTGTTTTGGATCATTGTCCATCTGTACTGTGAAGCGCCGTCCAATCAACTTTGCTGCATTTGGCTAAATCTGGGCTGACTGTATATCTCTAAACACTGCAGAATTAATCCGGCTGCTTCTGTCTTTTGTCACATCACCAATAAACACCAATGACCCAGTGCCACTGGAAGCCATGAATGCCCATGCCATCACACTGCCTCCACCATGTTTTACAGATAACGTTGTGTGCTTTGAATCATGAGCTGTTCCAAGCCTTCTCCACACTTTTTTCTTTCCATCGTTCTGGTACGATTAATCTTAGTTTCATCCGTCCAAAAAAATGCTTTTTTGGTCTGGCTTTGTTAAAGGTTTTTTGGCAAAGTCTAATCTGGCTTTTCTATTCTTCAGGGTTATGAATGGTTTGCACCTTGTGGTGAACCCTTTGTATTTGCTCTCATAAAATCTTCTCTTGTTTGTATACTTTGATAATGATACGCCCACCTCCTGGAGAGTGTCCTTCACTTTTCTGGATGTTGTGAATGGGTTTTTCTTTACTGTAGAGAGGATCCTGTGATCATCCACTACTTTTGTCTTCCGTGGATGTCCATGCCTTTTATGTTGCTGAGCTCACTAGTGAGTTCTTCTTTCCTCAGAATGTACCAAACTGTTGATTTGGTCACTCCTAATATTGCTGCTATCGCTTTGATAGATTTGTTTCGTTTTTGAAGCCTTACAATGGCCTGTTTCACTTGCATGGACAGCTCCTTTGAATGCACGATGTAGGTTCACAGCAATAGATTCCAATTGCAAATTCCACACTTAGAATCAACTCCAGACCTTTTACCTGCTTACCTGATGAAGAAATAACAAAGGAGTAGCCCACACCTGGCCATGAAACAGCTTTTGATTCAATTGTCCAATTATTTTTGGTCCCTTGAAAAAGGGGGGGGGGGTTATCTACTCTTAAGAGCTATAATTCCTAAACTCTTTCTCCAATTTGGATGTACATACCTTCAAATTAAACCCGAGAGTGTACACTTTCAGCCCATATCCATTATATAACTATAGCTACAATATGTTATGGTAAATACCTGAAAAAAACTAAAATTGTGCCTGTGTCCAAATACTGTATATATGGCCCTAAATGTATAAAACTACAATATAAGCATTCAACAAACACATTTTTCAAACAAATTGCAATAATACTTTAAAAAGCCCAGTGCAATGGTATAGCATAGCTTTATTTTACACCATTATTTATTATAAATAAAAAGTAAGTGTGCTCACAAAAGTGCAGAAAGAAAAGTTTTCATAGGAGGCTTCTACAACCTAATAAATCTATCTTACATTGGTCAAACATCAAATGAAAAAAAAACAGGAAGCAGATAGTTTGGTGTCTAGTCTGCACGTGTTTCAGCTTTTACCCTCCTTACACTATCCTCTGCCATATACTCTATTGCACCAAAGACTCTATGTAGCACCGCAATAAAGAATTGTCAGGATGTTTAAAGACATGGATTTTACTTAAACAGAAGAGAGTAGACACATGAACTGTGATTTTAGAGAAACTCCTTCACACATAGGGGTTGATTTACTCAAGCTGGAGAGTGAAAAAACTGGTGCAGCTCTGCATAGAAACCGATCAGCTTCTAAACCTCAACTTGCTCAACTAAGCTTTGGCAATAAAACCTGGAAGCTGACTTGCAGAGCTGCAAGCCAGATTTTGCACTCAGAAGTTTTAGTAAATCAACCCCATACTGTAGATAAAAAGGAAAAAGATAGATGTCTCTGGTAGGATCAAGCGGCAATGTAACATTTACAAACCAGCTAAGTAGAGTACATGATTTGGTAAAAAATGCATTTGTTGGCTGTTTTACAAAACACTGAAAACTGAAGGAGATAATCCCAGTAACATTCTCCAATCTACGACACCAAAGTATGTTTTGATGTACTACACATTTCCTAATTTTTATTGCATTGGTCTGCTGCAGGAGATAGTTCAGAGTCCGGTCTGGTCAACAGAGACAGACATCAATTTGATTAGATTTTTGTATCCTTGTTTAGAAATACCTACCTTTTGGTAAGCGCTTGGATTACTGATTTGACATCTGCAGACAACTTTTAGGATTCATTTACATGGATATACCGTATGTATATTTTCTGCATGAGGATATGTATAGGGCACATCAATGGAGGAGGCTGTGGACCGAGACATGTCAGCCAGGGATGGAGGAGACACTGGACAACATGCACCAGGTAGCACTTCTAGAAGTTGAGGCAAACTGTGTATGTGGAAGAGGATAGAACAGGAACACGCTTCTAAGTGCAGTATATCCAGAAGAATCTTTAATAATGATGGTTAGAAACACTTACAAACTTGTAGTTAAAAGAGGCTCAATAAAATCGTCAGAGTGCAGAGGCTCAATCCACCATGCGAGAACCCTCTGTGCCAGCCAGGATGTCCAAGATGGCCACGCAAGTTCCAGGACCTCTGGAACGCACGCTCAAGCACACGCTGTCTAGAAGACCGCAACTGGAAGTGACGAGTTTCGGAGCATGCACAGAGCTCCTTCTTCAAGACCTTGAAGAAGGAGCTCTGCGCATGCTCGAAACGCGTCACCATTCCACGTTCCTAACCCATGTCACTTCTGGTTGCGGCCTTCTGGATAGCATGTGTCCCAGTGATCCCAGAACTTGTGGTGGCCATCTTGGACATCGGATCCTCAGCCCCCCCCCCCCCCCCGTGCAGCTGCTGGCTGACACAGAGGGTTCTCGCATGGTGGATTGAGCCTTATTGAGCCTGTTTTAACTACGAGTTTGTAAGTGTTTCTAACCAGCATTATTAAAGATTCTTCTGGATATACTGCACTTAGAAGCGCCTTCCTGTTCTATCCTCTTCCATATTTTCTGCATGGAATGCAGGTTCTTCGGGCAGAGCTAGCAGAAGAACCTGTGTAAAATATGCACCTAAAGTATTTATTTTTAGATGTGCATTTAACAGCATAAAATTATTCTAGTGACTTTATGTGTGTATGCATACAGAAGTACAATCGTTAGATATGTGCAGCCCTGGACACAGCCGTGTCTCACAGTTTTTTTACACTGCTAAAAATGGTGTGCATTTGTGTCTGTAGATGCAGCTGTATGTATGGCCTTATCAGGGGCGGACTGACAACTCAAGGGGTCTCCGGGCAATAGGGGATCATGGGACCCCTGTGTCCTTGCCCACACCCAAAAAGGCATATGAAAAAGACAATGAAAGGTACCAGGGGCATCTCATGGGGCCCCCTACAGTGCCCGAGTGCTCAAATGGTCAGTCTGCCCCTGGGCGTTATCGATTCCATTATACTGTATATGCTGTATACATCTAAACCTGGTGCTTTAGATGCCCATGGGAATTAGTACTTATTGTTAACATGCACTCCGTTTACCAGTGTCCACACAACTGGAAATTTGTATTACATGTTTCTTTGCCTGAAAGTGGTTAGGTGCATAATAATAGTTAAACTATTGGCAATAGGATGAGATAAATTAAGCAGTTCAAAAAGTGTGGAAAGTGACCTTAAACCAAAAATTAGGTGCTTCTAAGTGCAAAAAGCACATTTATTAATAAAAGAGTACATATCCACCCACATGAATATGAAGAATAAAGTGCATGTCATGTAACCCAAAAGCCATCATTTGTGGTCCCAGGCAGTGTGGAAGAACATCCAGCTAAGCAGAACACTGAACTGCTGTGGAGAGTGTAAGCCAAGGCATGGAAGCCAAACTGTTAGAGGTTTGACAGAATGGGAACCTCAGCAGTTACGTCAGACTCTGGGTGCTTAGGGGGCATGGCTACGCGTTTCAAGGCAGTAAAACCTCTCTCTCAAGCCTGACTATTTAGGCATCCACCTCTTCTTTATGCAAACCTCTGCCAGTAACAGTATCCACTGCACCAGCACAACAGTCTTATAAAGTCATATAAAGTAAAATTAAATTAGAATTTATACATAAATATTATCTCCACATGAAGTACAAGTAGTTATCCCCAGTACACATATAACCATTTTAGACATACATTTGTCCATCTGCATGCAGGGCTTTTACCTGCATAGTACCCTTTAGTTCTAATTTTAATTTTACTTTATATGACTTACTTTTATGGACAAACAACTTTTTCACAATTTTGTTGTAACACCTGGTTTGTGAGCTATGAACATAGATTGCACACAGTTGTCGCCATTATGATAACATATACTATTATATAGGTACGTCATTAGTCCATCTTCATCCATTGTGTGTATATATACACATATAACCCAATTTATTGAGCATATACGTGGGAGTAGGTATGTTAGACATGGATACATGTCTCTCCTTTCTGTTCTTGTATCCTTTCTTGACTATAATTGGAGTCATTTGTCATCATTCTGAATTCATCATCATCATTATTGGTCAATTTTTATTTTGGCTTTTGTTAAAAAAAAAATTTAAATGCTATTTTCTTATTGCATTTACTCAGGGCTGCTGTTAGAAACCACGGGGCCCCATACAGCCAACCTGACAGGGTCCTCCCAAATAAACACAGTTTACAGTGCTTTAGTTATGAATGAACACAGTGAGTGATCTATACCGATCGTTCATTGTGTTCATTCCAGAAAGGAAGCAGCTGCTAAAACTGACATATTTACTGGACCCTTCCCCCACTCTCCATCCTGAAGGATCATATTGCGTATTTTCAGCCGCTGGTGGGAAGAGAGGAGGGAAGCTGGCAGCACTGTGGGGGCAGGGGGTGGGGCACACGGGGGGGCCTGGGCAGAGGGGGGAAACATATGGTGCACAAGGAAGGTGATCGGCGTAGCAGGAGGGAGAGGAGAAGATGCCAACTTTCATTTTCTGCAGAGAAAGCCATACAAGGCATCAGTTCCAGTAATTGTCCCCCTCCACCATGCTGATCACTCTCCTTGCCCACATCAAATTCACCCAGCTGCCTGGGCCCCCCTTCTAGCCTGGGCCCTGGACAGGAGGACAGATGGTACCCACTTATGCACAGCCCTGCATTTATTTAATATACCTTTTAAAAAGTCAGTTACTATCCAGCATTCATGTTTTAGTTCCCCTACTTTTTATATATATTTTATTATCATTAATTCCACCTAACTTTTAGAATGTGTATAACTGTATGTTATGATAAACCCTTACATAATGCTTATATATAATCTTACATTTGCATGTTTATCTGTCCCCCAATGCTCACAGCTGCCTGCCGGCTCTCACAGATAATAAAAGTTCTCTGTCTCCTCCATTGTGCTGTGCTGGAAGGGTGGTGTTTTGAATCATGTGCTCTTTGGCTGTGCAGTGCTGGAGGAGTGGATACCATTACTGGCAGCTGTTTGCATAAAGGGAAAGGTGGATGCGTGGATAGGCAAGCTTGAGAGAGAGGTGTTACTGCCTTGAAATGCGTAGCCATTCCACCCACACGCCCCCAGAGTCTGACATCACTGCTGAGGTTCCCATATTGTCAAACCGTTGACAATTAGACTTCCATACCTTGGCTTAAACTCTCCACAGCAGTTCAGTGTTCTGCTTAGCTGGGTGTTCTTACACACTTCCTGGGACTACAGATGATGGCTTTTGGGTGACATAACATGCATTTTATTCTTCATACTCATGTTAGTAGATATTTACTGTTTTTACTATTTTTTTATTAATACATTTGTTTTGTGCTGCACTTAGAAGCACTCCGTTCTTTTGCTGTATCTCTGATATCCCTCTATCTGTGGAGGAGCTGCTCTAAAGACTTTGTGGCCTTTTTAGGCTCATTTTATGGACATATTCCTTACTACAATGGGCTGCTGCTAACCTGGTGCTAACCTGGGGCCTACTAGTGGTTTTTACACAATGACAAATTGTTACTACTTAAGCTACAAACTAAATTCATCATTATGCATATTTTGAAAAAAATACTGACCTTAGTAGGAGATGTAGCAGTCTCAGTCCATGTCTGAAAAAAAACAGTATACATCCTTAAAGTGTATGTCAGGGCAAAAAAATGCAGTATATTCCTGAAATACATGCACATTTCTCTAATTTTTATCCCCGCAAAGACCATGAAAAAGTACAAAAAACCTGTTACACTGCCAGAAATACACTCAGCTCCAATTTTCCTGTTGTGTCTGACAACACAGTGCCTTTTTTTCGACTAAAACCACAAGAAATGGTGTCAGGCCTTTTAAGTTGTCTCTAAGTAAACTACAGGATGACTCCCATCTTTTATATATACCGATACTCATCTTTTGTGTGCATAGCCTGCTTTGGACCTGAGTCTTGTGTGCCACACCTTTCCTCCAAAAACAAATACATTTTTACTGGTATAATAAATTTACTAAACATTATGGTAAATTTAGTAACATTTCACAAGTTTTGCAAGTTTAATCAGTAATGAAAAATATAGCTACTCATCAGCATTATTGACCCGTAAAATGAATTTATTTTGGTTTATAAATATTACACACATGTATGCTATGCATCAGACATCATTGTTTTGTGTAGGGTTTATGTATAAAGCATACATTGTGTACATTAAAACAATGCTTACATTTTACATTTATTAAAAAAAATTTCATCTAGACATGTTTAATACAGTGTCTATAGTGTTCAAGCATCAAGCGTATTTCTGTAAGGGAGATCCCACATATGAAAAGCACATGTCTAAGGATTTGAGTAGCTCAAAAGGGCTTGTAAGAATAGCAATCCCTAAGGCCAATTAAGCTATTAAGATGTCCAAATAAAGACTGCTTTTTGGTATCAGTGCAGTACATACATAACATTCTGTATTGTGTACTGTCACAATAAATACATTTGAGAGCAGTGTTACAACATATTTGACACTTAAAAGATTCAATTTAAAGTTACCAATGTAATTGGCTAAGTCTTCAACAACGAATATGAGAATTTTATATTACTAACTGATTCATTGTAAGTAAAATCAGACACTCGAGAAAAAAAAATATCATAACTTCTAAGTCTTGCAAATACATGAGGACAATTCAAGTAATGTGATGTTGTGACGTATTTAAATATATGTTTACTTCTTTTAGTGGAGAAAATTTTCAATCACTGGTAGAGCAATGCCATTCACCTATTTATAAAATGTTGATATCAACATATAATAGCCAGCTGGAGCTGCCCCTGTCCCAATAAATCCACAACAGTAAAATCAGTCTGCATATGCAGTAAAGTATGCTTGATATACTCAGTGTGGAACCTAAAGGGTTAATCCTCTGCATTGTGTGCATGCTGACTTCTCTGATCCTCCCCTTATTCCAGTGTCCCCCTCTTATCACATGATAAGACATATCATGTGTAGACACTCTGCACATGCTCAGTTTGGTGTGTATTACTAGAGAGTTTTTTTTTTTCTTGGGAGAGTGCAGGTGATCAGCACAGGGCCAATCCGCACTGTCCAGACAGAGGTCAGGGGTTCTGCATCCTCCTGGAGCAGAAAGAAAACTCCTACAAGCTTTAACCAGTGCTCTGCTGACCACTGATAGAAGTCATAAGACTGCTCTAACTGCTGATGAGAAAAGCAGGTTTAGTAACACTTTAAGTTCGCTCTGGAACACCCATGTCAGGGCTGATACAGTACAGGATACTTTTAATACAACCTCAGCTTATTTATTTGGATAAAAACACATTTCACGTGGGAGAAACAAGTAAGCTGCTTTCTATTGAAAATACTACTTGCTTGGATGTATCTGGCTTCAATGCTTTCTGAGATACCTGTAGCAAGTTTGTAGCAAGTCAAACTGAATCAGAACTCCTGATGTGTATACGTGTTCTGAGTTCATAACCCTGAAAGTATTAAGGTGTATGTAAACCTAAAATGTCATATTCCTGATTTGTGTAAGTATCCTGTTCTCTTTTATTGCTTCCTTTGTGTGAAATCTCTGGTGTTACTGCCAATTCCTCTGCTTTCCTATTAACTACTTCCCACCCGTGCTATAGTCAAATGACTGCCAGGTATACTCTTCATCCCTCCGGGAGGGAGTCATATGATGTCCTTCACTTTGTCCGTGCCCGCAAGGCTGCACTGTGGCGAGATCTGTCACCGGTTGTGTACCTCAGACATGGTCGATGACAGATCTGTTTACCGGCCTTGTTGCCAGTACCATGTGACCTGCTGTGACCAATGACAGCAGGTCACATGACAGTTGTATACAATAGATGGCTTCCTTTCATGCCATCCATTGTATACAAATGTGTCTAGTTGTGAAGGGTCACAGTGATCACATGCACAGGCTGGGCCAATCACAGCCCATCTGTGTCATGTGATTATCCGTGGCCAACCACAGTTAATTACAACGAAAAAACCTGAATGAATCTATTTCATTCAGTTAAATGAAAAGAAATTCTTTGCTTTATGTCATGCTCTGGATTTTTAGAAGGAGAAGTCAGCAAAGGCAGCTCCCATATCTTTAACTAGAACCATTTCCTTAAAAAAAACCTGTTCCTTTCTGGCTCCATTATGTTTAAAGAAACCCTGTCAGTTACCTAACAAAAAATCTATCCAGAAGGTCATTGCAGTGAAGGAGCTATTATACCCACCTCTCTGGTGGACCATGTCACTTACTACCCCTCAGTCAGAGCCTTCAGCAATCAACACTTCCCAGGATCTCAGATGCCTCTGTCCCCTGCCACATGTTGTGGCTCCATCCCTTCATCCCTTACATCCCTGTTGTTTCTTGTAGCAATGTAGGAGCTAGAGGAAGGAATCACAGCACATAATGGAGTTCAGAGTAATCTGATAGTCCTGAAAGTGTTGAATGTAGCAGAGTCTGACTGAAGCTGCTGCGCTCGAATAGAGGAAAGTTAGAAGACATGAGCTTCCAGAGCGTTGAGTTAGGGCCGTAGATCATTTTCTTTCCTTGGGGGGTTTAGCCTTGAGTACCCAGAGAACAAAAATTAGCAGGCCTGCCACAATGTGACAAATTGTGGTGTATATACAGTATATACAGTGCCCCCAGCAGGCACATCTGTTAGTGAAACAAATAGTAAACATGCATGGACTGAGGCTTCAATGTGTGGTTCCTAAAGAGGTCAGTCTGTAAGGCTGTTTACTTAGGGGCTCTTCTTCATATTTCAGGCTGAGCTGCTGGTAATTGTCTGTCCCCATGCTTTTCTGCTGCTTCCAGATGGTTTGCCATGCACAGCTCCTCTCTCCCCTGGAACACATTCCCCATTCCCCACCTGGGTTTGTACACAGCACTCTCTGCTGCAGTTCTCTCTCTCCACCCAACTTCTCCTGTGCTGCAGGCTGTTTGCTCTCCAGTCCCTGCTAGCTCTCTCCACATGCTCTGCATGTCCCACCAATAACTTCTACTTTCCCAAAACGCCTCCCCCTGTACTTTCTCTTTGCCTTTGTGTGGGACTAAATCTGGCTGCCGATGCAGTGAATCAGTTATCCTCTCCACTGTCCTATGAGCAGGACCACCATTAGAAATCATGGGGCCCAGTACAGACTTCAGTTTTACTTCCCCTTGGTCACCCACCTTAAATCTAAAATACAGATGGAGGAGGCTACATGGCATGGCTGTGACAATTTTGCATCAAAGCCATGGAAAATTTGACATGGCACATTGAGTTGACTCCCATACTTGGCCATTCAAGTCAATAGGGCCATGCCACAACTGTGAGCCAAGCACTTTGCTTGTGGTTGCGGTGCATTAGCACCATTATACACTGCCACTTGGCATAAAAACTGGCATTTAGGGGGTGACAGGGTCACCTTTTGAACACCTGACAGAAGCTGCTTAGTGTGACGGGCGTGGCGTCAGACCCCAGACCTTCTCACCAAACTCGTGACCGAAGGACTAGCCAATCTAAAACCGCGATGTCATGTGCGTAACAATGCCATGCCCAGCTGTACCCTGCACACCTATTTTCCAGCTAATTGGACCACAATCGACGTACCGGCAGCCTGAATGCGATTGTTACTGGGTCAGGTTAATTACGCAATTAACCCTTCACACTGCCACCACCTCCTTTTCATACAGAGAAAGAGGAAACTTAGCAATACACTAGGATGATTGGTTAACCATCAGTATCCCGCTATCTCTACAGACTGGTTATACAGAGGGTTAAATACTCATAGTAGCGCTCTTCAGCGGCAAGGATTCGTAAGTTACATTCAGGAGCTATAGAAACAGTTCAATACTTTTAGAAAGTAAGATTTATTACCAAAAGGTCGAAAGGGTGCAGTAAAAATATTTACAGAAAGAAGATGTAACCAATATATGTATATATATATATATATATATACCGTATTTGCCGGCGTATAAGACGACTGGGCGTATAAGACGACCCCCCTACTTTTCCTGCTAAAATGTAGTGTTTGGGCTATACTCGCCGTATAAGACTACCCCTCTTCCAGTGCACACCAGTGGGAGGAATAGTGCCCCATCATCGGTATCAGTGGGGGGAATAGTGCCCCATCATCGGTATCAGTGGGGGGAATAGTGCCCCATCATTGGTATCAGTGGGGGGAATAGTGTCCCATCATTAGTATCAGTGGGGGGAATGGTGCCCCATCATTGGTGTCAGTAGGAGGAATAGTGTCCCAACATTGGTGTCAGTGGGAGGAATGGTGTCCCATCATTGGTGTCAGTGGGGGGTGGAATAGTGCCCCATCGTTGGTGTCAGTGGGGGGGGGAATAGTGCCCCATCGTTGGTGTCAGTGGGGGGGAGGAATAGTGCCCCATCGTTGGTGTCAGTGGGAGGAATAGTGCCCCATCATAGGTATCAGCGGGAGGAATAGTGCCCCATCATTGGTATCAGTGACACCAATGATGGGGCACTATTCCTCCCACTGACACTTGCTGACTCTGTTCTCGTATGGTGCTGCTGCAGCCAGCATATGTGGTTGCAGCAGCACCTCTACACTGACCACTTACCTGCTGGTCCTGCACTCGATTTTCGCGCGGCCGCTCGGCTCCACCCTCTCGCCGGTGATTGGCCGCCTGTGTGCCTTTCCTGAGCTACAGTTCTGGCGGCCAATCGCTGGTGAGGAGGCGGAGCCGAGCAGCCGCGCGAACTCCAGTGGCCGAACTGAAGGCGCAGCCGCGCTTCCTGGACCGGATCGTCGTGGGACCGGAACCAGGTAAGAAATAGCCCCTGCCCACCCCTGTACTTAGTGTCCCTTCCGTTAGGGGAAGGGGGGGGGGCGGCGGCGGCACCGCACCGCCCCCCTAAAAAGTGTCATGTCATGTTATACCGGCGTATAAGACGACCCCCGACTTTTGAGAAGATTTTTAAGGGGTAAAAAGTCGTCTTATACGCCGGCAAATACGGTATATATAAATATACAGAGCACAACAGCACAGCAAACAGATAACAGAAAGAAGTTTAGGTAAAAAAGTACTTGCCAAATAAATGCCTGGGGTTAAGCAGTTTCAAGTCTAATGAGCTAAAAAGGGATTTCTGGTCTCGCACTCAGTTTCGTTGGTACAGCGCGATTCTCCTTTGCTCTCGGTTTGCTAGATGGTAAAACGCCGAAAGTCCTCACTTCTCTGACTACACACAGCATAACAGCTTCCTTTCTCTACACAAAATCAACTGGGCGTCTCTTCCCACAACGGACAAGCCAAGCCTTATTTGGCAAAGAATTGTTAGGCAAGGGCTCAGCATCACACACTGATCACATTCTTGAGGGAGGGGGAATGAGGGGATACATGAAGACTTCTTAATACAGTGAGAGCCTGTGCCTGGCTCTTGTATGCACGACTGTGACACTTAGCTACACTTTGAAAGGTGAACTATTTTGGATAGTGTGAACCCAACCTGATGACAAAAGATTGAACACTGCTCCCAGTTGGATCATACCAATCTGCCACTCACATTCACTGGGTGCTGGCTCAATTCATGAGAAAATAGAAACTCTGCACTCCAGTATCCACCTTTAAACCTCTTCCCTACCACGCTATAGCCAAAAGACGGCTACAGCGTGGTTATCTAGTTCTGGGATGACGTCCGTTGACGTAATCCCAGAACACGCCCCCTGTGGCGAGCACCCGATGCCACCGGTGATCACTATGTCCTGATCACGTGATACGGTAAATGACCAATCACAGGACCTTTTACCATGTGATCAGCTGTGTCCAATGACACAGCAGATCACCGGGTAAATACAGATGCCGGTTATAGGCTGCACTTTCCTCAAAGTATTGCCGATAACCGGAAATTTTCAGACAACTGATTGGCACTGATGATCAGTGTCCAGCAGTGCCACCCACCTGTGCCCATCAGTGCCACCTACCTGTATCCATAAGTGCCAACCACCTGTGCCCTGCAGTGCCATCCACCTGTGCCCTGCAGTGCCACCCACCTGTATCCATCAGTGCCACCCACCTGTATCCATCAGTGCCACCCACCTGTGCCCAGAAGTGCCTAGCAGTGTCACCCACCTGTTCTCAGCAGTGCCACCCACCTGTGCCCATCAGTGTCCAGCAGTGCCACCCACCTGTGCCCAGCAGTGCCACCCATCAGTGCTGCCCAGCAGTGCCGCGCATCAGTGCTGCCCAGCAGTGCCACCTATCATTGCCCATCAATGCCACCTATCAGTGCAGCATCAGCAGTGCCAGCTCAGCAGTACCGCCTATCAGTGCTTCCTATCAGTGCCCATCAGTGCTGCCTATCCGTGCCACCTCATCAGTGCCCATCAGTGCTGCCTATCAGTGCCCATCAGTACTGCCTATCAGTGCAGCCTCATCAACGCACATCAGTGAAGGAGAAAAATTACCTGTTTGCAAAATTTTATAGTAGAAAACTAAGAAAAACTTTTTTTTCGAAATGTTTTGCTCTTTTTTCGTTTATAGCGCAAAAAATAAAACAACCACCAAAAAAAGCTCTATTTGTGTGAAAAAAATTTCATATGGGTACAGTGTTGCATGACCGCACAATTGTCATTCAAAGTGCGACAGCGCTGAAAGCTGAAAATTGGCCCGGGCAGGAAGGGGGAATAAGTGACCGAAAGGCAAGTGGTAAGTGTAAATATAGGAATATAGGCAAATTTATTCTTTTAATTTTACATGCAGCAAGGGAGGATTATCACACTGTCATATTTTTTTTTGCAGTACAACAAGACACATGCTGTACAGTGTGATCATCAGCATGATAATGATGATCACAGGTGCTGTGGCTGTATCATTCATGGCTGCAGGCAGTACTGCATAGTATATATACTGTCAAAAGTAGTACCAGTATAGCAAACACTGCAGCCTGTGTCTCTAGTACTATACTAGTCCGCTGGATGAATGGAAAAAAAAGTAATCTTAACCACTTTCCCTCTGCCCTATAGCAGAAGTACTGCTACAGGACAGCATGGCTGCGCAAAATCACGTATGTATATATGATTTCCATTTCTGGGTAGGGGGCATGCGCTCCGCCCTACTTGTGCCACCTTTGGGGTGGGCTAGGGATGGCCTGGCAAGCAATTCCTAGCCAGCACTCGGAGCTTGTCGTGTAAAGCTTACAGGGGAGAGACCTGTGTGTAAACAACACAGGTCTCTCTCCTGTCAGCATGGACATGCTGCTGTGTATATCTGTGCACAGCATGTCTCCCTAGTAAAACACACACAGCACACAGTTAACCCTTTGAGTGCCCCGGATGTTAACCCCTTCCTGCCCAGTATCATTAGTACAGTGTCAGTGCTTTTTGTTAGCACTGATCACTGCATTAGTGTCATTGGGATGTCAGTGGCAGTCATCAGAGGCAGTTAGTCAGTCCCCCCCCCCCCAGTGTCAGAATGCCCACTGCAGTCCCGCAGACCCACTGATCACTGCCATTACTAATATAAAAAATAAATGGCTAAATATTCCAGTATGTATACCGCCACTTGTAGATGCTATAACTGTCATGTAAACCAATTAATTTACACGTATTGGGATTTTTTTTAGCAAAGACATGTAGCAGAATACATTTTGGCATACATTTATAAAGAAATGTTTTTATTGCATATGTTTTATAGCAAAAAGTAAAAAAAATATATATTTTTTTTCAAAATTGTTGATCTTTTTTTTATTTATAGTGCAAAAAATAAAAACCGCAGAGGTGATCAAATACAACCAAAAGAAAGCTCTATTTGTGGGAAAAAAAGGACAAAGGGAGGGAAGAATAATGCACTCTGGGTAGCCATTGGCTCCTGCTGCCTTCTCAGCCAATGGGTAGCTGAAGCTCATCATAACTGCCTCCCTCCCAACATCATACAGGACCTCCCGAGTACCGACCTGCTAAACAGTGCGGGCAAGCCAAGAACAAATGTTTTTTTTTTTATCCGGTATCCAGAGTCCCGAGCCCTTCCTGTCAGCAATGTGGATGAGACTGGTGGTTTTCCGCGACAATGCGGCTCCCACAGTTGATAGGCTACACTAGCTTAGTTGCTGTGACATTGACTGATGCTTGGGGGGTTTGACCCCCCTGACTCCCCCCTTATCTACACCCCTGAGTTCAGTATATTAGCTCTTCTATTGAACAACTTTTTTTAAGGTGGCAGGACCACATAAAAAATTGCAGCTAAACTAAACCTTCTGTGCAACAGTGCAAAAGCATCTGATTACCAAGGTAGCAGAAAAGCATCATGACATAATGTGAATGTTGAAATATAGAGAAAAAAAGTACATCAAGAATAAACTGAAATGACATTAATAAAAGGGGACTATAAATTGAGAAGACAAAAATAGAAATGGGCATTCTTTCTTCATTTATAATTATTTCACACAAAAGCAAACTATTGGTCCCTATTCTCCTGTTCCAGACAGCCAAAGGTCCCCTTTTCTCTGAGCTAGCCTTGTTTCTGTGAGCAGATGTGTGTTCTTGGCTAGGTGAGCACTTAAGACTACATTCAAATATACAAATCTTTGGTGCATTTTGCAGCAAAGCACATCTTCTATAGGGATAAATGGTAATATATGTAAAACATGTTTACAATGCATCACAATGCAACTGTACCTCATGAAAAATGTGAATGGAGCTCTAAACTTCTTCTTACTTTATCTACACTACAGGTGTAAATTAACTTTTCAGCAGAGGTAAGCACCAACAACTGTGCCTATGTAAAACAGCTTATTTCTCTTTCTTTGTGCTGACTTTCTATGATTACTGCTGGCATTCAAGTTCTAATCTTGTTTGTATTCTAGATTTTGTTGACTCTCTGTGTTTTGTGTCCTCTTGCAACACATGGGATAATCTGAACAAGTTCTGAACATTTTTTCAAATATCACCTATCATTCCATATCTACTGTATACCTTGTTTTGGTACTAGGGACCTCAGTTCGAATCCCGAGTAGGGCACTATCTGCATGGAGTTTGCGTGTTCTCCATGTGTCTGTGGATGGATTCCTTCTGGGTGCTCTGGTTTTCTCCCACACTTCAAAGACATGCCAACTAATTGCCTCAACTGAATGCACCTAAGATGGCTGCCTCACCTCCTAGGCACTTTGAGTCCCTAGTGAGAAAAAGCACTATAAAAATAAAAATTAAAAAACATATTTTGGTATTGACCTGCTGCAGCCAAAGGGGGTCATTAACTGGGAGTCATACACAGATAAAACCAAACCTCCATCTGAGTGTTCCTGGTTTAAACTGAAAGTTTAAATGCTGTACCTCAAGTGACCAACCCTAAAGCTGATGACAGCCATGTCCAAGCTAACTCATAATACCACATTACTTTATTACTGCGTAACGTTTAAACACAGGGGCGGGATATCTCTTACCTCTTTTAACCCTGCAGTTTCATTTACATCTCCATGTCGAACATCCATGGCTACTCCTTCATGCTCCTGTGGAGTCCCTGGCTCTTCTTGAAGAACTAGGATGTTTGGCTGCTCTCTGTGTTCCTGTAGCAAACATCAGATAACACAGTCACTAATCGTAAGGTGTTTATGCAGTAACCTAACAAGAACTCTTAGTCAATGTAAAGAACAGGAAAAATAAGTACATTGTCTAAAGAACAATTTTCATAGTCACAACAGTGTGGGCAATTTCAGTATAGACCAAACATGTCCATAAAGTGTTACCTTTGGTCTGAGTAAAGGACTAATATGCAAATCTGCAATCAAGGCTTCTTTAAGCTAAACTCGTCATTAGAAAAACGTGGTGGCTGCCATTGGTAACCTCTCTGAAAATAGTAGTTGCCTGGCTGTCATGCTGAACTTCAATACGTTGAACGATTAACCTACAATATGTGCAGTATACAGATAAGCAGTTTTAAATGTTGTTTATTTCTTGATCTGCAAACTTGTTCCACATCAGTGATTCATAAATGATTCAGTGGGCTAGGATAATAGACAGATAACTAACATTTATAAAAGAAGATCAACAATGGCAACTATTTTTCCTCATGACAGGTTTACTTTGAGCATTTGTCAGGTTTTAGTTCAGTCTTAGGTTATGAGGTTTATATTTAAAGACAATACAAGAGAAACAATCAAAGCATTTACATTAGTCACATAGCAGTGATCAATATGGAAAATAGTATACAAAGGGATACAGAAACAAGGTAGTGCAGGCACATGCAGAAACAAGAACATAAAGCAGGTCAAAGTAGATGTACTTCAGCTGTTTAGTAGTAGCATGTTTTCTGTTCTCAATATCTATCACCAGCATAACTATCATTGGTGATTTGCCAACTTGTCTCATTAAAGGATCATCTAGTGCTGGCCATAGAATATGCAACAGAAGGGAAAGGCAATATGGGAAACTCTACAGAAAGTGTTAAGAGTAGGTAGGGTTAAAGAGTGTAAGAGGAAAGTTGGAGTGACAGTTTGGGGAAGGGCAGAGGAAAAGATGGACGGCTTGCAGGATGTCTTTTCTGGCAAAATTTAAAGCCAGTAGTTATAAATAACATGGTAACTTTTGGAATTTGTGGGATCGTTGTTCCTGTAGCTTTAGGGAAAATAGTTTAAATAGATTTCTAGAAGCTTTCAATAGCGGGTAAGTCCCACCAGATGTTGAGTCATATTTCCACTGGGGCCTTCACAATGCCAACAAACAATAGAAAAAAGATAAATGAAACAATGCAAAATGGCTGGACATCTATAACAACAGGTAAATATTTTAAAGTTCTTTTCTTGAGCTTTGCTGACTAAAGAACGTTTATGTGAGAGCACAAACGATTTATTTCAGTCCTCAAATTTGATTTGGTTATCCAGTTCCCTCTCCCAGGGGATTTTGTAAGCAGGGAGGTTGGAATGTGAGGGAGCTGATAGAATAGAATATATTTTGGAAACAGAGTGCTCTAGCAGGAGTTGCAGAGTAGTAAGTTCTGAAAACACATAAGGTGGGACGTTAACCCCTGTCTGTTGGATATAGAATGAAGAAAAGAAGAAAATAGTTGATTCAAGAACCAGAAGTTTGTTATCAGGAGTCCCAAAAGGGTCCCTGACAGATCAGGAATGCCTTGACTTGCTTTTAGTTTCATAGCAAGTCTGCAAAGAGATACTTTTTTCCATGCCCCAAATGAACACCTATGCATTGCATGGGGAAATATTTTGTGCCCCATATATTTGTAAAGACCCTTAGCAGCTTTCTTAAGAATGAAGTGGAGGCATAGATGGGGATTTTTTGAAAGGGGTACAGGAAGCAAGGGTGTGACGTTCATTTTAAGCATATTTATTCTATCTAGTCTAGAAAGCATTTTTCAGTCATAACCATTTAGATCTGAGATGGTTCTTTGAAGGAGGGGCATATCGTTGAGAGAATATAATTGAGAGAGATCTGAAAGTATATGTATCCCAAGATGCTTCAAGGACAAAGAGCAGAATTTGAAGGGGAAGTTAGACTAAAGTAACTGGGTGAATTGAGAAGGGAGCAAAATGGTTAGAAATTTAGATTTAGAATAGTTGACCTTGAAGTTACTAAGATTTCCAAATCATTGAAACTCTCTGACTATTGAAGGTATCTGTGTGTGTGGCTTGGTTACATATAATAAAAGAGAGATATTTGGATTCAGTCTCTGGGCTACTGACAAGCTTTCCAACATTAGAACACAGGGAAGGAGAGAGAGGTAGCAGCTATGACTCAAACCATTATTGATGGGAAACCTAGGTGACAAAGAACTATTCACATGGATTCAGAACGAGGGAGATGGGTACAGAGCTAAAATATTAGATACCAACTTGGCATCTAGGCCTAGTTGCATGCATTTGTCAGGTTTTCATTGCTGTCTGTTGATCCATATATAAGGAACTCTCTCACTTACTCTCCCAGTGACCTGAGTCACTAAGAAATAGGTGGAGGTGGTGATATAATAGAGATGATATATTGCCTATAAATAAAAAGACAATAACAATATATTTTGTTGGTAAAGTGAAGAAGGCCGAGAGTTTTGGTCACCTTTATTGTTGTCTGTGTCCTTGATGGGGAAATCTTCCCAGGAAATTAGGTGATATTTCCACAGTGCAGACATTTCCACAGCAATAAAACTCTACAATTCAAAACCTTAACTCCAACTCTGCTTTATTCTATCCAAACCATCCACTGTAATGCTTTTTTGGAATGTTCTTTTCCTGGTGACTTCTAATAGTCTAGAATTCAGTTTTAAAATGTTATATTGTTTTGGAGGATACATAAACTGAAGGTCCATCTTTGGATTTGTATTGCCTCAATCTATCGCCAACTTGACCTTACTAATCACTTTTTTTTACCAGTTCTTTCCTTCTAGTACAAAAATGAATCAAAGTTGTTACTAGATTTTTCACACCCATGCCTAGCACACTAAAATGATGCATAAAAATGACTTTGATTATTCTAAATCTCCTTTTTCTTCACATTGAAATGCTGTTCATTGTGCTCAGTTTTAAATGAGATAAAGACATGCCAGTAGCTAATACATTATAACTTGCATTTACTATATATTTATGCTGTTATAAGAATGCTAACATTCATTTGGCTTGCCTCACAAAGTTTCAGTAAAAAATATAATTCTTTATGCTGCCTCACATTTATGTGGAGTATAAAATAAAAGTATAAGTGGAACTAGTCAAACTTGTGCATTGTAAAACTGAATAACTTTGTAATTTGTTTGCCTGCCTATTTTTTATTTTTCAGCGCAGGAAGACTAATAAAGGAAAATCCTAATCACGAATCCCTAAACAGTTTCTATTTGTCTCATTACAGGAGAAATCAATTATATTTGGCATATGGACAAACTGACATACAAATGTTACAGCATGGAAAGATGTCACATAGACCTAGGCTTAGGGTGCAAAACTTCTTGGACAGACTGTATGTTTGTTTCATTATCTTGTTATTTATGAATGAATATTAAATGTATTTTATACAGATAAATTAACTGTGCAAACACAAATATCTATAGCCCAGGGGAAGCTCAGTAAAGGTTTCCTGTCGATCATATAATTGTCCAGTTCTAAGCACACAGCAAGAACAAGTGAATGGTGAAAGTAGAAGAGAGATGTATTTTATTCATCCCAGTCATTGATGCAAGGTCAAGCAAAGGAACAAATGTTAAAGAATATGCAAATGTAAATAAATTTTTATCTAGTGTAAGAAGTAACTCTACAAGTACAAGTTTCAATCACATTTAAACTCTTCACTTCACTGAGTATTATTTTGTACTGTCATGGCATAAATCTCAGTCTCAAGGTAATAGCTGAGTCTCTGTGCCAGTAGTTCTTGATGATGAATATGAATGCTAGTTCCTCCACAGATCCCTTCAAGGGTGCTGATCCCACCAATAGTATACCAATCGCCTAAGTACTAAGTACCCCCGTTATATTGTAAATTGCTGAGCAAACTGTTGGCGCTATACAAATCCTGTATAATAATAATAATAAAGTACTTGTCATGGGTAAAACTACTTTTTACTCACCCAAATGTGAAGGTTAAAACAAACACAAATATAATGACAGCTTCTGTTTACTAGATGTAACACAAATATAACATTGTAGATATCCACAGAGTCTTACAAAAACGCAGGTCGATATCATATATGTTCACTCTTCAAGCCCTCAGCTCCTTGCTGTATGCATCATTATCAGGCTTTTGGAGATTTACTACAGTCACTCATGGGTAGCAACCTGAGCCAAATGCATCACTTTATTAGCCATTTAAAGCTGAACTAAAGCAGACCACTGGGCCTTTGAAAATGGCCCTACACAGAACACATGCAAGCTTTCACAGCATTTGCTCCGTTCGTTTCAGGAAACAAGAAAACAAGAGCAGAACAACTGTTGCCCCTTAAACCTGTTAAGCTAATTTTGAGACAGGGGACACACTTACAAAACTAGAATTGTAGTTCCCAAGCCTGTATGTTTTGAGGTGTGCATATACACAGGGGAAAATATTAGTGTCTCTGCAATGTGGTTTAGCCCTCTCATGGGACAAGTAAAAATGGTTAGTCTGACTTAAGGAGGGGTTTAGGAAACACTGTACTAAAGAATCCCAATCTACCTGTCCAAAAGCATGTTTGGAAAATGAAGAAGCACATTACAAACTTAATTAAACTGTACAAGGGGCATTTATAAATGTATTGAGTCTCAAAATCTCACAGTTTTATACTTACTCTTTATGTGTCTTTTTTGCACTACTGCAACATTGTTTTGAGAAAGGGACTAACTTTCCTCATTGCTTGTTGTAGTGGAATAGTTAATGGAAACCAACATACAGTTGCAAGAAAAAGTATGTGAACCCCTTGGGATTACATGGAGTTTTGCATGAATTGGGCATAAAATGTGCTCTGAACATCATCTAAGTCACAACAATAGAAGAACACAGTCTGCTGAACATAATACTACACAAACACTAGATGTTGCCATGGTTTAATTGCACATAAAATGTAAACATTCACAGTGCAGGGAGGAAAAAGTATGTGAGGCCCTAGCTTAATGACTTCTCCCAGAGCTAATTGGAGCCAGGAGTGAGCCAACCTTGACTCCAATCAGTGTGATGATATTGGATGTGTTGCTGACAGCTGTCCTGCCCTTAAAAAACACACACCTGTTTTGGGTTTACTGGTTTCAAGAAGCACTTTCTGATGTGAACCATGCCTCGCAGAAAAGAGCTCTCAGAAGACCTACGATCAAGAATTGTTGACTTGCATAAAGCTGGAAAGGGTTACAAAAGTATCTCCAAAAGCCTTGATGTTCATGTGTCCACGGTAAGACAGACTGTCTACAAATGGAGAAAGTTTAGCACTGTTGCTACTCTCCCTAGGCATGGTCGTCCTGTAAAAATGACTGCAAGAGCACAGCGCAGAATGCTGCATGAGGTAAAGAAGAATCCCAGAGTGTCAGCTAAAGACCTACAGAAATCTCTGGCACATGCTAACATTTTTGTTGACACATCTACAATAAGGAAAACATTAAACAAGAATGGAGTACATGGGATGACACCACGGAGGAAGCCATTGCTGTCCAAAAAGAATATTGCAGCACGTTTGAAATTTGCAAAAGAGCACCTGGATGTTCCACAGCACTACTGGCAAAATATACTGTGGACAGATGAAACCAAGATTGAGTTGTTTGGGAAGAACACACAACACTATGTGCGGAGAAAAAAAGGCACAGCACACCAACATCAAAACCTCATCCCCACTGTAAAACATGGCGGAGGGAGTATCATAGTTTGGGGCTGCTTTGCTGCCTCAGGGCCTGGACGGATTGTTGTCATTGATGGGAAAATGAATTCCAGAGTTTATCAAGACAGTTTGCAGGAAAACGTACGACCATCTGTCCGCCAACTGAAGCTCTGCAGAGGATGGGTGATGCAACAGGACAATGACCCAAAGCATACAAGTAATTCAACAAAACAATGGCTGCAACAGCACAGAATACGCCTTCTGGAGTGGCCCAGTCAGAGTCCTGACCTCAACCCGATTGAAATGCTGTGGCATGACCTTAAGAGAGCGATTCACACCAGACATCCCAAGAATATTGCTACACTGAAACAGTTTTGTGAAGAGGAGTGGTCCAAAATTACTCCAGATCGTTGTGCAGGTCTGATCTGCAACTACAGGAAACGTTTGGTTGAGGTTATTGCTGCCAAAGGAGGGTCAACCAGTTATTAAGTCCAAAGGTTCACATACTTTTTCCTCCCTGCACTGTGAATGTTTACAAGTCATGTGCAATTAAACCATGGCAACATCTAATGTTTGTGTAGTATTATGTTCAGCAGACTGTGTTCTTCTATTGTTGTGACTTAGATGATGTTCAGAGCACATTTTATGCCCAATTCATACAAAACTCCACGTAATCCCAAGGGGTTCACATACTTTTTCTTGCAACTGTATTGTATATAATGGACCATACTGCATCTATGGTTTGTATCAAATGAAGTAATTTGTAGTAAGTTGACACTGTTTACAGCAGGGTTGTTTTTCAGCTTGTTGCCCTGGACATTTTGAACTTTCCCCTTGGCTGTCTTACAAAACAAAACTGATTACTGCCCACATAATTTAGGTACAGTTGGTACCCATCACCTATAGCAACTTTCACATCAGGCATTTTAGCTTATTTATTAAGGAATGGTAATGTATTTATGTGTAAGCTACAGCAACCGTATCAATCAATCAATCAATTAATTAATCAGAAGTCATATTAAAACCAATCTGACTCATAAACTGAAGTTTAACAGATTGCTAAGACCTATTGCAATATTGATTGCATCTAATTGTCTTCAATAGGCACAGTTATGCATGTACTGCCTAAACTAGTAGAGTATATTATTCTCACTAGAACTAGGGTGTGCAGAAATAAGAACACATTTTAAAATGCTTGTTTTGTAGTGAATAAAATCTAAGGTTTTTGTAAATTTTATTCAATAAAGGAAGTTCTGCACATTTGAATGAAAGGCAGATAAGCTGTAAAATTGTTAGGCAGTTTATGGTACAAAAAACCCCCGAAAAGATTGTACAGTTGATTCACATAAACCTGCAAAAGGGAAGGTCTCTATGATATAATCTTTAATGTAAACCAGTCTCCAAATTCAAAAAAGTCTTATTCACACAATCAATGAAGGAAGTTCTGCACATTTGAATGGAAGGCAGATAAGCTGTAAAATTGCTAAGCAGTCTATTGTACAACCCCCCCCCCCAAAGATTATAAGGTTGATTTACATAAACCGGTTGTGCAAAAGGGAAGGTCGCTATGATATAATCTTTACTGTAAACCAGTCTCCAAATTCAAAAAAGTCTTAATCACACAATCTACTTACTTCCTATTAAAGAGGTTAACAGAAGGACTTCACCTAAAAGCTTTGTGTAGGTAAAACTGAGATCAGAATTCAGTGAAAATAGCTAAAAATGCACAGCTTCAATCTATATAATAGGGCTATTTCATCTGCCAAATTATTTATATTTCCGCCAATCCAGTCCTGAGATTTACACAAGTCAAACAGCATTGCCAGCCTGGTGACCAGACTTTCCTTTGCTGGAGTTATGTAACACAATTTGGCCACCCACTGAGGGAGCAGTAGCAGTCTATAGAGCTCAGCAGACTGCTCTCTCCTCCTATCAGCATATGCCTGTCTGTGTATTTGCATGCAGCACTACTGGTTGTTTCCTAATTCTGCCCTTCCCTCTCCCAGTGTGTTATATAGAGGATTACAAGAATCTGAAATCAAGTCAAATTCAGGCATTTGTACTGGGTGCATTTAAAATAAATAAAACATTACTGTATTGCACTGTTTTTTTTAATACCTGCATGAAGTTAAAGTTCCAGTCCCCATAACAAATTTATTTTAAAAGCTGACCCAGCACTGTTTATTCTTTAACATTAATAAATAGATAAAGTTATTTGGTATAGCCTTGAGGTGATTGTAGCCGTATTAGTGCACTTGCGACAGAAACAATTGAGTACTGTCCGTGATACTTTTTTTATTTGCACTAACATACAAAAAGTGTCAGACACTCAAAAGGGATCTTCAATATTTCCGGATCATACAGCTGCACTTCCAGTAATGTTGTGTACCTTATCCAGTGCAGAAAATGTAGCAAAGGATCTTATGTTGGTGAAACAGGACAGAAGTTGCAAACAAGGATGAATCTGCACAGACATACCATCAAGGAACATAAAGAAGGTGACCTTTGCACACCTGTGGGAAACCATTTCACACAACCAGGCCACAATATGGAAGACCTCAATGTCTTGGTTCTGAAAGGAAAATTCAAATCTATACAGGAAAGAAAAACATTTGAACTAAGAATGATAATTCTATTTGACACAAAAGATAACGGCCTTAACTTGGACATGGAATTCCTCAACCATTATCCGACAGCTTTATGACTATCTATTAGCTGAAGCTTGACCCCCTCTGTGTGAGTGTAGTATTCCCCCCCCCCCTCCCCCCCTCGCTCTTGATGTATCTTATCTGTAGCCTTTTTTTTTTTTTTCTTCTCAATCCCTTCTAACATTCTGCTTAAACTTTGTGATTTGTAATAGTACTGCTTGGACTTTGAAGAAGGGGACATACCTCGAAAGCTTGTCCTCAAAATTGTATGTTAGTGCAAATAAAAAAAGTATCACGGACAGTACTCAATTGTTTCTTTGGTATAGCCTTCTAATTTGTTTTAAATAAGTAAAAGTTTACCTTGATCTTGGAAGCAGGCATGCGCCACGATGGATGTGGGCATCTGAAGCCTGCAAGTCTATATTTCCTGGAGTTGCTGCTGCTGGCTATCCCAGCATGCACCACTGGATCTCGCGCCTGCGCAGTAATGACACTGCTCGGCGCAATTTCAGGTTTTGAATTAAAAGCGATAGTCAGCAACTAGGAATCCAAAGGACTCCTGGGATAAATGACCAGACATCCCAGGAGACTTTGCGAATTGCCTTCATACGTCATTGCCTAGGCAGCCGGGACCAGAACCGCAGTCTTTGCATATAATTTAAAGGTATTTACAATATTAAAAAAATATATGATTATCATGCTGGACACCACAGGAACAGTGTTAACAGAGGGACATTAAAAAAAGGGTGGAACTCCGCTTTAAGCTTTAAACCATCAGAGTACTAATGTTTTGCATGCATGGGCAAACATGCAGCACATTTATAAAGGAAACAAGGTTGTCTGTCTTTGAAACCAAATCTCAAATAACTAAGTTCTTATGCTACGTATAATAAAAAATATACAATCTGATATGACTAGAAATCTAAACTTTACAGTAGACTAAGCAGTCTCTGTGAAATGCATCTCCTGGAATCATCCAGACATTGTTTCACGAAGAAAGTTATTCTATCTTGCAGATGTTTTTCTGTTCATAGTTCTGTGCGATAAATAAAATTGTTGTGCTGTTATCAATAATTTGTTTTCTCTCTCTGCACCAAAATATTTCAACTCTATCTTCTTTTCCATGAGAAACATTGTTTCCACCAAGGATTCACAGCAAAATAGTAAACCTTGCCAAACATATACCAAAATGTATCTGAATATTTAAATTTACTTTTTCAATACAGTTTTATTGAGACTCTTAATCCAATCTTTGGCTTTGTCTGAGCTGAGTTTAATAGGTAGGGCTAGGAGGATAGAACCACATCGCACAATGGAGGACACAGGCATCTGCCACTCCCAGAAGTGTTGAATGCAAAGTTAATGATATAAGATAAAGTGCTGGAACAGAAGGGAGGCAGAACACATGAACCGCAGGAGAGATGCGTAAACTACCTCTTCTCTCACTGGATATATTGTAAGCTAAAAAAGGGTCAATATAACTAAGTAAGTCCAGGCAAACAGCTCAATATACAATTGAAGATAACATATTAAAACCAATGTGCTCCCTGTGCAGCTGATGTTAAGGATGAGCAAATGTACCTTGGTCAGTTCATAGGGGGTTCTGAACTTAAAATGTATCTCTACTGAAGTCCATGGGAGATGCAATTCTTGAAAATATGTTATGGCGATTTTCAATGCTAACAGCCAAGATATTGTCAAAACATATCATGGGTGGCTGGGCACATCCATGGGAGGCATGTATGAATACATAAAAGAAAAAATTAAGAAATAATGAACAGCAGGAGAGGGTAGTCCTTTTAATGCAACACTGGGTCACATGGAACAAAAAAAATAATTGAAATTACATATTTAGCTAGATAGAGTTGGCACGTTAATGGCCCCCCATCTGTCATTTGCATATAAATGGACATTGGCTGAGAGAATAAACTGATTGCTTACTACATTCATTGAGACTGTAATAAGCAGTGTGCAAAAAAAAACGCACATCCCCCACCTGAACAGTACACTGTCACTATGGTGACACTGTACTACTCTGCTAAGAGTCCACAGCTGTCGGTGAGTAAGTGGGATCACTGGTGGGGAGCACAGCACTGAAAGTCTTCACTTTATTTTAAAAAATAGTGCACAGCACTGTGCACAGCACTGTTAAGACTGCCCCATTGTTTATTTGCATGACATAATGATGAAGCACATGGATATGGACTAATTATAAGTGTGTTTATGTTTATATTTATATTTGATATTATTCACTTTGACTAGGCAATGGTTTTACAGTTACCTTTAGTCTTTGAGGGTTGAGAACCCTGTCAGAGCTGCAGCCGGTCATATTTATTATTGCTCATTCACAACAGTAAATACGCTTCAGGTAATATAGTTTTTTTTACACTATATTGCCAAAAGTATTGGGACACCTACCTTTACACACACATGAACTTTAATGGCATCCCAGTCTTAGTCTGTAAGGTTCAATATTTAGTTGGCCCACCCTTTGCAGCTATAACAGCTTCAACTGTTCTGGGAAGGCTGTCCACAAGGTTTAGGAGTGTGTCTATGGGAATGTTTGACCATTCTTCCAGAAGCACATTGTGAGGTTAGGCACTGACGAGAAGGCCCAGCTTGTATTCCTCCCAAAGGTGTTCTACTGGGTTGAGGTCAGGACTCTGTGCAGGCCAGTCAAGTTCTTCCATCCCAAACTCACTCATCCATGTCTTTATGGACCTTACTTTGTGCACAGGCGCACAGTCATGTTGGAACAGCTCCCAAACTGTTCCTACGAGGTTGGGAGCTTTAAATAGTTCAAAATGTCTTGGTATGCTGACGCCTTAAGAGTTCCCTTCACTGGAACTAAGGGACCAAGCCCAACCCCTGAAAAACAACCCCACACCATAATCCCCCCTCCACAAAGCATTACACTTGGCACAATGCAGTCGGGAAAGTACAGTTCTCCTAGCAAACCTAGTGTCAGGGCTCTGTCCACAGCAGAGATACTCAGAGACCTGGCATTCCTGCCAGTACCTTGCATGGCAACAGAAATGCACGCTGGCAAAAATTATGCGCGTTGGTGCACGGACGCGAGCACTGGCGCATAGTTACGCTTGCATTAGCTCAGTTTGGCGGCAGATGGCCTTTATAAGGAAGCCCATCATTCCCTCAAATTGCTGGTTGATCTCTGGATCCCCAGTACCTTTGTCCGTGTTTCCTTGCTCCTGTGATCTGCTGTTACCGATTTGGCTTGTTCCTGGACCTGTCTTCTCTGCCTGACTCCTGATCTGACCCTGGCTTGGCTACTAGATATTCTCACCTGCTCTCCTGATCTGACCCCGGCTTGGCTAACCTCTGACAAGCACTCCTACAGGCGACCCATGCTACTTTGGGCCTGACTCCTTCTGTCCCATATCAAGGGGAGTCTGGAACTTAGTGGCAAGGGAAGCCCTCTCTCCATTGGCCTCTAACACCAGGTACATGATACCCAGACACGTCCATCAGATTTCCAAACAGAGAAGCATGATTCATCACTCCAGGGAACACGTCTCCACTGCTCTAGAGTCCAGTGGTGGGATGCTTTACACTACTGCATCCGACGCTTTGCATTGCACCTGGTGATGTAAGGCTTGGATGCAGCTGCTCGGCTTTGGAAACCCATTCCATGAAGCTCTCTATGCATTGTTGTTGTGCTAATCTGAAGGCCACATGTAGTTTGGAGGTCTTTAGCTATTAACTCTGCAGTTGGCAACTTCTGCTCACTGTGCGCTTCAGCATGCGGTGACCCCACTCTGTCATTTTACTAGACCTACCACTTCATGGCTGAGTTGCTGTTTTTCCCAGTTTTTTCCACTTTGGTATAGTACCACTAACAGTTGAGCGTGGAATGTTTAGTAGCAAGGAAATTTCATGGATGGACTTGAATTCACTGAGCTCCTGAGAGCAACCCATTCTTTCACAAATGTTTGTAGAAGCAGTCTGCACGCCTAGGTGCTTGCTTTTATACACCTGTAGCCATGGAGGTTATTGATACACCTAAATCCAATGAATTTGAGGTGTGTCCCAATATTTTTGGCAATATAGTGTAGTTTTTGCACAAGATTTGAGTTTATTTAGAGTTCCTAGAACGGGGTATAAAACACCAATTCAACACTTCAGAAACACAACGCCACATTCCCTGATCCCCCTCCAATCTCAGTAAACACAATTACTCCCAAAATATTCAAAATATAGACTTCAGGTAAATATTTGGTAGCATCAGGACAGTACACAAGAACTTGACTAGGCAGCAAATAAAAAGTTATTTTTTTAATATATCTGCTGCCAACAACACCATTGTCATCTTCAGCCTTTTCCTGCATTATACGTTTGAAGTATTATACGTATGAGTATTATACGTATGAAGAAACATGTGACTCTGCACCACAAAACTCAGTGAGAGCAGAGACTGTATGAGACAACTTGCCAGCAAAGTGCACTCCTCCTTCTAATCTTCCTTCTTGTTCCTCACTTTCTGAATCTCCCCCCTCCCCAACATTCTTCTTCCACATCTGCTACAACATCTTCGACCTCTGATGACATGGAAGGGAGTCTCACAAGGGGTGTCAGAGGCTTAGGATACATTACCTCAAGCAGGGAAGAGAGTCATGACTCATGAGACAACTCTGAGGAAGGTCAAGTTAAGGCTTGAACCTCATTGCAGAATTCTCCGGTAATGACAATGCAATCACTTTTACTCCCTCTTCCTCACTGGCCTCATCTTCCAACTCCTCGAAACCAGAAGTCCTTCCAAGCACCCTAGCACATGTGCAATGTCCCAGGCTAAAAGCTACCATGCGGCCGCAATTACCAGCTGCTGCTGTCTCTACTGGCCTATTCTAGTTCTCCGTCACTGAAATTGTGCCACATGGTGTTTCAGGGGAAATCATACAGCCATAGGCTGCCTGCCATTAAATAATGCCCAACAATGAAAGAGCAGACAGCAGCAAACAGAGGTGGGAAATCCCATGGTCAGGGAAAAGGGCAGATCTCTTTCTGAAATCTTGCACTCATGAGAGAGGTAGAGTAGATTGTAAGGTTCTAAGAGAGCTGTTTTTTCCCTTCACCAGTGGTAAATTGTGCAGGAAGTAGTGCAATGGCTACAACATGGCCCCATCTTAATTCTCTCAGACGCAGAGCAGTCGCTTGCAAGTGCTACTAATGCATCCTCTTCCATCTCCTTCTCAAGGATGCATAGCAGTCACTTTAATTTAATAGTGCGGCTAATGCACCCATTTCTTCCTCATCTTCCTCAAGGGAAGATAGCAGCCACATTTTAAATGTTGCTAATCTGCCCTTTTCCTCCACCCTCCTCAATGGTGCAGTGCAGCCACTTCCCTTTCTACTGCTGCACATGCACCTTTTTCCTCCTTAAGGGTGCAGAGCAGCCACATTTTATAGTTCTGCTCACACACGCTTTTCCTTCTCCTCAAGAGCACATAGCAGACACCTGTCTCCTCTAATACTGCCATACCTCTTCTGAGGTTTCTTCTTGTTTTTCTCCCTCCTCAGGGGTGCAAGACAGCCACTTTTTTAGCGCTTCTCATGTGCCCTTTTCCATCTCCTCCTCAGGGGTGCAGAGCAGCCATTAATTTTTCTAGTGTTATTAATACACCATTTTTCTTCTTCTCCTCTTTAGATAACCCCAATATTGCCCACCAGCTGGCTATAAGAAGTCAGCAGAGTCTTTTCACTACTAGCCCTAGGTCCAGTATACAGACCTCAGCAGTCCTGCTGCTAAAGCAGAAGAAAAAGGTTTCCCCAAATCTCCCCAATGCCCAGCATCCTTACGCCAGCTTTGCCTAATTCCCTGCTTATGTGAGTTTGTAGCCTGTGCTACGCCTTAGTGTCAGGTACTCAGTCAGTGCCAGTTCCAGTGCCAGTGCCAGCTGCCATGATTTTGTATACAAAATTATACCTGCCCTCCACCAGCATGTGGAATGCCATGAGGCTGCAGCAGTCAGAGGAAGAATACAAGGTGGGGTGGGGTGCTGGTATTTAGGAGGAAGAGGAGGACTGGGATTCTGGGGGTGAGGAAGAGTAGTGTTGGCAGTAAGGAGAATAATTGTTGTGGTTCTGGGAGGAGAAGAAGTGTTGTGGGTCAGACATGGAGGAGAAAGAGAAAATTTGAGGAGGCTTGAATGGGGGGATGTTTCACCCCTTCCTGATTCAGATCAGCAGATCTATTGCCACCATCCCAGTGGGGGCCCAACATTTGAAGATATGATCTCTTTGCCACATTTGCTGATGATAGCAGAATCCCCAGATGGGAGGCATAGCTGCAGGAGGAAAACCTAGGTCCTTCACAACACAGTGGGGGGGATCAAGCAGCAGCAAATGGAGGGAGTAAATCCTATGGTCAGGGGGAAGAGCAGGCAGATGCAGAAAAATGTAGTGCATAATCCTAAACCCATAGGCTGTCCATCCTTCCTCTTTATTACCAAATATTGTTTCTGAATGTGGCTGTGTTTCTTATAGTCAGTAACTAGAAGATCACACCCTCTCAATACTTGGTAACAGAAATCTAAGCTTTAAATGTTTCTTTTCACTAGCTGTCAGCCTTTGTTTTGGGAGGTTGCTGGTATTTGTGGTGGATCACTGTTTTTGTTTTTTGGAAGGACAGAACATATGTAGTAGAGATGAGCGAATTTCTCAAAAATTCGATTCGGCTGATTCGGCGAATTCCAGTGTGAAATTCGATTCGATGCGAATTTCTTCGCTACGAAGATGACTTATAAAAAGGGTTTCTAGGCTTCAGAGAGCCTTTAAATTAGTGCAGAACACTGTACCTTTAATTTAAATGCCCTTGGAGATGAGGAAAGAGAAGGAGAAGGAGAAGGAGAAGGAGAAGGATGAGAAGAAGGAGAAGGATGAGAAGAAGGAGAAGGAGAAGGATGAGAAGAAGGAGAAGGAGAAGGATGAGAAGAAGGAGAAGGAGAAGGATGAGAAGGAGAAGGATGAGAAGAAGGAGAAGGATGAGAAGAAGGAGAAGGATGAGGAGAAGAAGGATGAGAAGAAGGAGAAGGATGAGAAGAAGGAGAAGGATGAGAAGAAAGAGAAGGATGAGAAGGAGAAGGATGAGAAGAAGGAGAAGGAGAAGGATGAGAAGAAGGAGAAGGAGAAGGATGAGAAGAAGGAGAAGGAGAAGGATGAGGAGAACAAGGATGAGAAGAAGGAGAAGGATGAGAAGAAGGAGAAGGAGAAGGATGAGAAGAAGGAGAAGGAGAAGGATGAGAAGAAGGAGAAGGAGAAGGATGAGAAGAAGGAGAAGGATGAGAAGAAGGATGAGAAGAAGGAGAAGGATGAGAAGAAGGAGAAGGAGAAGGATGAGAAGAAGGAGAAGGATGAGAAGAAGGAGAAGGATGAGAAGAAGGATGAGAAGAAGGAGAAGGATGAGAAGAAGGAGAAGGATGAGAAGGAGAAGGATGAGAAGAAGGAGAAGGAGAAGGAGAAGCAGAAGGAGAAGGATGAGAAGAAGGAAAAGGAGAAGGATGAGAAGATGGAGAAGGAGAAGGATGAGAAGAAGGAGAAGGATGAGAAGAAGGAGAAGGATGAGAAGAAGGAGAAGGAGAAGGATGAGAAGAAGGAGAAGGATGAGAAGAAGGATGAGAAGAAGGAGAAGGATGAGAAGAAGGAGAAGGATGAGAAGAAGAAGGAGAAGGATGAGAAGAAGGAGAAGGATGAGAAGAAGGAGAAGGATGAGAAGAAGGAGAAGGATGAGAAGAAGGAGAAGGAGAAGGATGAGAAGAAGGAGAAGGATGAGAAGAAGGAGAAGGAGAAGGATGAGAAGAAGGAGAAGGAGAAGGATGAGGAGAAGGAGAAGGATGAGAAGAAGGAGAAGGATGAGAAGAAGGAGAAGGATGAGAAGAAGGAGAAGGATGAGAAGAAGGAGAAGGAGAAGGATGAGGAGAAGGAGAAGGATGAGAAGAAGGAGAAGGATGAGAAGAAGGAGAAGGAGAAGGATGAGAAGAAGGAGAAGGATGAGAAGAAGGAGAAGGAGAAGGATGAGAAGAAGGAGAAGGAGAAGGATGAGAAGATGGAGAAGGAGAAGGATGAGAAGAAGGAGAAGGAGAAGGATGAGAAGAAGGAGAAGGAGAAGGATGAGAAGAAGGAGAAGGATGAGAAGAAGGAGAAGGAGAAGGATGAGAAGAAGGAGAAGGATGAGAAGAAGGATGAGAAGAAGGAGAAGGATGAGAAGAAGGAGAAGGAGAAGGATGAGAAGAAGGAGAAGGATGAGAAGAAGGAGAAGGATGAGAAGAAGGATGAGAAGAAGGATGAGAAGAAGGAGAAGGATGAGAAGAAGGATGAGAAGAAGAATGAGAAGAAGGAGAAGGATGAGAAGAAGGACAGTTCTGTGACAGTTTCTGTCTATTTCTGACAGTTCTGGGACATTCACTCCATACAGCTGTTTCAACCGCTGTATGGAGGGAATGTCATGGAACTGTCAGAAATAGACTATTAATGACAGTTCTGGGACTGTCCTTCCATGCAGCGGTTGAAACATTGTATGTATTTGTTTCCATAAATGGATCCATTTATGGAAACAAATACATACAATGTTTCAACCGCTGTATGGAAGGACAGTCCCAGAACTGTCATTAATAGTCTATTTCTGACAGTTCTATGACATTCCCTCCATACAGCGGTTGAAACAGCTGTATGGAGTGAATGTCCCAGAACTGTCAGAAATAGACTATTTATGACAGTTCTGGGACTGTCCTTCCATACAGCGGTTGAAACATTGTATGTATTTGTTTCCATAAATGGATCCATTTATGGAAACAAATACATACAATGTTTCAACCGCTGTATGGAAGGACAGTCCCAGAACTGTCATTAATAGTCTATTTCTGACAGTTCTATGACATTCCCTCCATACAGCGGTTGAAACAGCTGTATGGAGTGAATGTCCCAGAACTGTCAGAAATAGACTATTTATGACAGTTCTGGGACTGTCCTTCCATACAGCGGTTGAAACATTGTATCTATTTTTTTCCATAAATGACATTCTGCAAATACACTTAGAGGAGCGCTGCAGATACACTTTTTGCCGGCTTGGAATTAATCTTATTTTCATCCTACTTCTTCTTCTTCATCCTCATCCTCATAAGAAGAAAAAGAAGAAGTAGGATGAAAATAAGAATAATTCCAAGCCGGCAAAAAGTGTATCTGCAGCGCTCCTCTAAGTGTATCTGCAGAATGTCATTTATGGAAAAAAATAGATACAATGTTTCAACCGCTGTATGGAGTGAATGTCCCAGAACTGTCATAAATAGTCTATTTCTGACAGTTCTGGGACATTCACTCCATACAGCTGTTTCAACCGCTGTATGGAGGGAATGTCATAGAACTGTCAGAAATAGACTATTAATGACAGTTCTGGGACTGTCCTTCCATACAGCGGTTGAAACATTGTATCTATTTGTTTCCATAAATGACATTCTGCAAATACACTTAGAGGAGCGCTGCAGATACACTTTTTGCCGGCTTGGAATTAATCTTATTTTCATCCTACTTCTTCTTCTTCATCCTCATCCTCATAAGAAGAAAAAGAAGAAGTAGGATGAAAATAAGAATAATTCCAAGCCGGCAAAAAGTGTATCTGCAGCGCTCCTCTAAGTGTATCTGCAGAATGTCATTTATGGAAAAAAATAGATACAATGTTTCAACCGCTGTATGGAGTGAATGTCCCAGAACTGTCATAAATAGTCTATTTCTGACAGTTCTGGGACATTCACTCCATACAGCTGTTTCAACCGCTGTATGGAGGGAATGTCATAGAACTGTCAGAAATAGACTATTAATGACAGTTCTGGGACTGTCCTTCCATACAGCGGTTGAAACATTGTATCTATTTGTTTCCATAAATGGATCCATTTATGGAAACAAATAGATACAATGTTTCAACCGCTGTATGGAAGGACAGTCCCAGAACTGTCATTAATAGTCTATTTCTGACAGTTCTATGACATTCCCTCCATACAGCGGTTGAAACAGCTGTATGGAGTGAATGTCCCAGAACTGTCAGAAATAGACTATTTATGACAGTTCTGGGACATTCCCTCCATACAGCGGTTTCCGGCAAAAAGTGTATGTGCAGAGTTCCTCTATTCTGCAGATACACTTAGAGGAGCTCTGCAGATACACTTAGAGGAGCTCTGCACATACACTTTTTGCCGGCTTGGAATTATTCTTATTTTCATCCTACTTCTTCTTCTTCTTCTTCTTCTTCATCCTCATCCTCATCCTCTTCTTCTTCTGAGGATGAGGATGAGGATGAAGAAGAAGAAGAAGAAGAAGAAGTAGGATGAAAATAAGATTAATTCCAAGCCGGCAAAAAGTGTATGTGCAGAGCTCCTCTAAGTGTATCTGCAGAGCTCCTCTAAGTGTATCTGCAGAATAGAGGAACTCTGCACATACACTTTTTGCCGGCTTGCAATTATTCTTATTTTCATCCTACTTCTTCTTCTTCTTCTTCTTCATCCTCTTCTTCTTCTTCTGAGGATGAGGATAAAGAAGAAGAAGAAGAAGTAGGATGAAAATAAGATTAATTCCAAACAGGCAAAAAGTGTATGTGCAGAGCTCCTCTAAGTGTATCTGCAGAGCTCCTCTAAGTGTATCTGCAGAATAGAGGAACTCTGCACATACACTTTTTGCCGGCTTGGAATTATTCTTATTTTCATCCTACTTCTTCTTCTTCTTCTTCATCCTCATCCTCATCCTCAGAAGAAGAGGATGAGGATGAGGATGAAGAAGAAGAAGAAGAAGAAGAAGAAGTAGGATGAAAAGAAGAATAATTCCAAGCCGGCAAAAAGTGTATGTGCAGAGTTCCTCTATTTCTGACAGTTCTCTCACAGCTTCTTCACATGTACAGCGGTTGAAACATCTGTATCCTAAATGGAAACTAATAGATACAAATTGTATCTATTAGTTTCCATTTAGGATACAGATGTTTCAACCGCTGTACATGTGAAGAAGCTGTGAGAGAACTGTCAGAAATAGAGGAACTCTGCACATACACTTTTTGCCGGCTTGGAATTATTCTTCTTTTCATCCTACTTCTTCTTCTTCTTCTTCATCCTCATCCTCATCCTCTTCTTCTGAGGATGAAGATGAAGAAGAAGAAGAAGTAGGATGAAAAGAAGAATAATTCCAAGCCGGCAAAAAGTGTATGTGCAGAGTTCCTCTATTTCTGACAGTTCTCTCACAGCTTCTTCACATGTACAGTGGTTGAAACATCTGTATCCTAAATGGAAACTAATAGATACAATGTTTCAACCGCTAAACATGTGTTCCTTCTGTCAGAGAACTGTCAGAAATAGCGGAGCTCACTGCAGGGACACTTTTGCCGGCTGATCGGGAAATGTTCGATTCGCGCACCCGAAGTAGGCAAAATTTCGGTTTCGCCGCGAATCGAATATTTCCTGAAATTCGACTCGAATTCCGGTTCGCCTGGTTCGATTCGCTCATCTCTAATATGTAGGTGTGAATGTTTTTCAGAGATGTGCTGATGTACATGCAATCATATCCATGCACTACTGGATGTCAGGGATGTACCACTGGCTGGAGGTGGCCCGATATGTGCTTGTGGTATTAGCTTCCCTTTCTGCATATGTCATGTTTGAGAGGGTCTTCCCTGCAGCAGAGGATGTTTATGTCCTGAAGGATGAATTTTAACAACCTGGATTGAGGGTGTGTGGTGTTTTGGGGTGCATTATTTTTACTAATATTTTTACCACTTCAGTATTGGCCCTGTTTACCCTCTTCCTGCCCAGGCCAATTTTCCGCTTTAAGCACTCTCACAGTTTGAATGACAATTGCGCTGTCATGCAACACTGTACCAAAACTAGATTTTTATAATTTTGTTCACACAACTAGAGATTTCTTTTGGTGGTATTTAATCAGCACTGGGGTTTTTATTTTTTGTTAAATAAATGAAAAAAGACTGAACATTTTGAAAAAAAAACCCAAGTTTTTCTTTGTTTCTGTTATAAAATTTTGTAAATAAATAATTTTTTTTTCACAAACTTAGGCTAAAATGTATACTGCTACATTTCTTTGGTGAAAATAACCCAAATTAGTGTGTATTATTTAGTCTGTAGTAAAGTTACAGTCCACAAACTATGGTATATATCTTAAAATCGATCAATTCTGGTATACTGACCGCCTATTTAATTTCTTGAGGCCCAAAAATGTCAAGACAGTATCCCCCAAATGACTGCTTTTTGGAAAGTAGACAGTCTTTGGCATTTAGTAAGAGGCATGGAGTGTTTTTTTAAATTTACATTTTTTGGAAAATAAAGAAATTAAAAAAAAATCACTAGTTTATTTTTTAAATACTGTCACCAGTGCAGTACAGCAACATTATATAACTGGTTTGGCGGTGATCAGGGGCACTGACTGGTGACAGTTTTGAAAAAAATAATAATTTTTTCTCCAATTTTCTTTCTTTCTTTTTTTTATATGATTTTTTTTAAATAAAACCCTGTGACCAGAGTGATATAATGTTACCATAGTAAACATGGTACTACTCTGGGGAAGTGATTTTTTTTTCACACATTATGATTGCCACTAGCAGTGAATTTCACTGCTATAACGAGCAGGGCCCTCTGTTTCCTCTTGTACCAAATTGTATTGTAACTGTAATGTCTACCTTAATTTTGTAAGGCGCTGCATACACTGTTGGTGCTATAAAAATCCTGTATAATAATAATATAGGTAAGCATTTAACTGAATGAAATCCATTCAGTGTTTTTGTTGTGATTAGCTGTGATTGGCCACAGCTAATCACATGATGGGTTGTGATTGGCCCAGTCTGTATCATGTGATCACTGTGACCAATCACAGCTAGCAACACAATTGCATATAATGGACGGCATAAAAGGAAGCCATCCGTTATTTACAATTGTCATGTGACCTGCTGTTATAGGTCACAGCAGTCACATGGTATCGGCAACAGGCTGGTACACAGATTGGTCCATCGGACACAGCCGGTGACAGATCTTGCTGCAGCGTGTCTTTGTGGTCATGTGAGACTGCGATCCGGAAGGACGTCATATGATGCCCACCCAGATCGTCAAAAGTCCTGCTCGGCCGTCATTTTGCTATAGAACTGGTTAAAAGATGCACTGAGATGCTGTGACAAAAAGGGCAGTTCTTGAATAGGCTGTCAGGAACAGTTGCCTGATGCATTCTTATCATTCCAAGCTAAAAGTAGTAATATAAAAAAAATCAGCATCAGGACAATTTAAATAGCCGTTTTAGGGCCAAGTTTATAGACAAGGAGCACGGGTAAGGGCTTTACTGTAAAAATAAAAACACGGCCGAGGATACAGTAGTATAAAATTGGCCAGAAGCAGAACAATTTTAAATAGCAATTTTACAACCAGGGTTTACTACAAAGAGCACAGGTAGGAATTTTTTCTACAAGACTTAAGAGACCACAGAGGACGTAGCAATGTAAAACTGGCCAGAAGCAGAACAATTTTAAAAAACAATTTTATGCCCAAATTTATTTCAGACAAAGAGCACGTGAAGTGGGCGTACTACAAGAATTAAGAGACCGCAGAACATACAGCAGAGTAAAACAGGAAAACTTTAGATAGCAAATTTAGGCCCAAGTTTACTACAAAGAGTACAGGGAAGGGTTTTACTACAGCTACAGATTTACCAGCTGCATCTAGTCACGGACATCTGTCCCTTCCCACATGGAAGAAATATATATTTGAAATATATTTTAAAAATACTCTTCCCAAATATATTGCCATCTATTTGAAATGCTACAGTTTAACAATATATTTTAATATATATATATATATTATTATAGAGGATTTATATAGTGCCAACAGTTTGCTCAGCGCTTTACAATATAACAGGAGACAATACAGCAACAATACAGTTCAATACAAGAGGGATAGGAGGGCCCTGCTCCTTGGAGTTTACAATCTAGGATATATATATATATATATATATATATATATATATATATATACATATATATATATATATATATATATATATATACTGCATGTTGAAATGCGTTTTTATTACAAAATATATGGAAAATATTTTTAAAAATACATTTCAAATATACTGTATGTCTTGAAAAATACAAATCTACATTTTTGGAATGCATATACAAATATATGTAAAAATACGTTAAAAAGACTTTTTTATATGTTAAAAAAAAATCAGAAGAATCTATTTAAAAAAACATATTTTTAAAAATATAATTTTTAAAATATATTCTTCAGATTTTTTTTAACATATAAAAAAGTTATATATATATATATATATATTGAATATGACCAAAACTGTAGCATTTCAAATATATAGCGATATATTTGGGAAGAATATTTTTAAAATATATTTAAAATATATTTTTCTTCCATATGGGTTACCACTGGTAACTGCACTGTATGTGGCTACATGCAAACAGTGGCGACTGCTGTCAGCCTGTCTTTAGTTTACATGGAATGAGCGGCTGCAGCTATTCACATGCTCTGGTCATTCCAGCCACAAGAATTTGCTGATTTGTGCTGCTGGAATCTGGTGGCTGCATATAAACATCAATTTGAACAGAAGCCTTATTGCTCAATGTGCTGCTCTGATATTTCAATAACCCATACTGGTCTTAGTGACTGCAAAGCTTATTTGAAGTATACAGTACAGTCCATAAAAAGAACTCAGCTTTGAGAGATGATGGAGGTCAGCAAATAATATATTTTTTTTTTAGTTTAAAAAGTGATCTCTTTTTCCAAACTGTTGATGCTGAAACACTCTTTACAGGGTTTGTGACTGAACATAACCTACCCCTGGCTGCATCTGACCACACATGTCCACTGTTCCCAGATTTCGTAAATGCAAAGCAATATTCATGTGTGTGTCATAAATGTACAGCCATAATCAGTAATGCACTGGCACCAAACTGTACCTGTGCGGTTTCTGATATTGTGAAAAGTTAATAGATTATCCAGTGTCTGGATGAAAGCAATAATGTCTATGATGTAAAACTTTTCCCTTTCCTAGTCAATTTTGAGAAACCTTTTCTTGCAAATTATAACTTGCAATGCTGGAGATGCTATCCTGCACAGAACACTGTTCAGCAAATTATATCTTTCTTCTGGTGGATATTTTTTCTGGAAATTTAGAATTCCTTGGCGAAATTGCTTGGGTTTGTCATTAGAACCTACAATTGGACTTAATAGCTCACAGAAGTTGCTTAGTAACCACAGAAAGCATGTCTATGTCCAGTGCTGCTTATGTAATCTTTTTCACTTTCTTTGTTGTTTGTGGATGCAGGCTACACTGTAACCAGAGTTTTCAATTACACGGGCCACCATGTATTTTGGAGTTAGATCAGTTCCTGGGTATATTTTTCAGCTGATTACAAAACTGGCACACCTTGTTCCCTATCAGCTCTAGTTTTTGGCACACAGAATAAGTGCCATTTATCACTTTTCACGCTGGTCGTCTGTCACAAATCCGCATATTTGTGGAGTTGTATAGTGGAATGGATCCACATTTAGAAAGACCGAAAGAACTAATGTGTGAACCCAAAACAGGACTTTACTTTGAGTGCGACAATACTACTCCTTCTGCATCTGAATGCTTTTTGGAACAAGTAAAACAATTCTTCACAAGGTGTAATCTGCTTTACCTGAATCCTTAAAAAAGCAACTTCAAAATGCAGGTTTCTGAATCAAATGTCATTAGTCAACAGCCTTATTTATTGAACACCAAATTGGACAACAGTGCAAACCTCTTGGATCAAGACAATTCGTTCATCAGGTTTACAAGACAGTTCCTGAAATCCAAAGATGTAGATGTTTTCTTTAAAGAAGTAACCAACTTCTATGTGATGGCTGGATGCTACTTTCAGAAGAAAATGCGATTATATAGTTTTTAGTCTTGCATCTTCTACACTCAATGTTCCAAAGCACCTACAGTTGTCTTCACTGTCTTTATAAATGCCTTTACTATTATTATTATTATTATACAGTATTTATATAGCGCTAAAAGGTTTGCTTGGCGCTGTAAATTATAGTGGGGGACAGTACATGAGACAATACAGTAACAATACAATACACGAGGGGGTCAAGGGCCCTGCTCTTTTGAGCTTACAATCTAGGAGGGAAGGGATAGTGGTACAGGAGGAACTGGCTGTGGGGGATGGAGTGGTAGGAGGAGATCGGCTGTTAGGTGAGGGCGGGGTAGGCTTCCTTGAAGAGATGGGTTTTCAGGGTGCGCCTAAAGGTGAGGAGGGTAGGTGACAGTCTGATGGATTGGGGTAGTGAGTTCCAGAGGATGGGGGAAGTCCTGGAGAAGTTGGGCGTGGGAGGTGGAGACCAGGGAGCTAGAAAGTAGGAGGTCTTGTGAGGAGCGAAGATTACGGGTAGGGTGGTATTTGGGTATCAGGTCGGTGAGGTAGTTTGGGGCAGCGTTATGAATGGCTTTGTACATCAATGTTAGTAGTTTGAATTTAATGCGTTGGGCAATCGGAAACCAGTGGAGGGAATGACAGAGGGGGGTGGCAGATGCGGAGTGGTTGGTAAGGTGGATGAGTCTGGCCGCTGAGTTCAGGATAGACTGAAGCGGGGATAGTCTGCAACGCGGTAGGCCAGTGAGGAGCGAGTTGCAGTAGCCCAGACGTGAGATAATAAGGGAGTGAACGAGTAGTTTAGTAATGTCTGGGGTTAGGAATGAACGTATTTTGGAGATGTTGCGGAGGTGGAGCCTGCATGAGTTTGCCAACAATTGGACATGGGGTTGAAAGGACAGGTTTGAGTCCAGAGTGACACCTAGGACTTTGGCTTGTGGGGTGGGACTGATGGTGGCGTTGTTGGTAATGATGGAGAGGGTGGGGGGGAGGGGGGCACGGGCTGGGGGGAAAATCAGGAGCTTGGTTTTGGAAAGGTTCAATTTGAGGAAATGGAGCGACATCCAGTCTGATATGTCGTTCAGTAGGCGGGTGATACGGGCGGAGACTGAAGGGGTGAGGCGAGCGGTGGAGAGGTAAATTTGCGTGTCATCGGCGTAGAGGTGATAGTTGAAGCCATGGGAGTGTATCAGTTTGCTGAGGGAGGAGGTGTAGATGGAGAAGAGAAGGGTTATTTACTCAGAAGAAGTTCATACATTATTTGATTAATCTCATGTCTTCAAAGCACTGAAAGACAATGAATTAAGAAGAGTCTGATGATACTGCAACCCTGTGATTTCACATTTCAAAAATGAAATATGCTGTTACAAGATATCTACACTTTCTGCTGCTTTGGCAAGTTGTAAAACACTTGTTCATTCTAAAGCGCAACAATGCTTACATTGGAGGGTGTTCTCTATAACATTGTTTCTCAACCTTTGTCAACCAGTATGCAAACCTTTGAGCACAGCTGCATTTATAGATTGGCGTTAAATAATCTATAATGATAGTATTGCTTCATTTGAGGATTCCTTGCATTTGTGTAAGAATTTTGGAATGCTAAACTAACATATTGTTTGTCCTACCTTTTCCATTCCCCAAATGGCTTTATTCAGAAATCACTGGTACTAGAATATAGCCACCTCATATTCATAGGCAGAGAAATTCCATTTTCAACATTTTTTCCTTTGCAGTAAAATCCAGAGTGAAATGTAAGCTTGGATCTGTTGTGATGACCTTGACCTCAGCTTTATAGGTGGAACAGACTGTATTGATTGTGTTCTCTGCACATATTAGACACTTTCTAGCTCTGTGTGGTGTAATTACAGACATTGCAGTGATTTGAATGCTAAGTTCATTTCTTATCCTCAGGCTCCGTGGAATTACATAATTTTCAAAGCTGACGCCTATTACCAAACCTATGTAGTACTGATGTATTATAAAAAGGATCTCTAGAGCATAAAAGTGTTTGTCTGTATAAGTAGGCTTTCATGTTATCATAATTTCAGTGACCCTTCAAATCAGCCATTCAAAATGTCTAAGGCTTTTTCAATAAAAAGTGCTAATGTTTGGACTTTTCAATATATTTTTTTAAATATGTGTAAAGAAGTTTGGCTTGATACAAATAATCTTATCAATGTGTGTTTTAAATTTATAAAAATGTTGTATTATGTATAGTGTGTACATGGGACATTTTCATTTTCTCATTACATATACAGGACTTACATTATACTCTGTATTTCTACGTAACTGTTGTGCTCTAATATTCCTTCTCACAATGCATGTAGTTCACAGGAGGGCCGGTGATAGACTATTTTGCACCCTAGACCAGCTACTTGCAACCCCACCCCCCAGAAAAAAAACAGTAGAAAATATTAAATCAGCAAGACATGAAACTGCTACATTTCTTTTAATTCGAAAAAAATAGATGCCATAAGATGCCACCAGAACCAATATTAAAGACAAAATATATATTAACCAAATATAAATTAACTGTATTAACCAATTCAACAGAGAAACAAAAAAAAAAGAGACAGAGTTACAAAACTCCACAGTGATCAGCATCCGCCAGCTGGCTAGCAGTAAGGGACTGAGTCTGAGAGGAACACTGGAAGGAGCTGCAGCTCAGCTGCTACACTGACCCCAGACACCCAGCACCTTCCTCTGTCCTTTCTTCCCCCCCACTCTCTGCGGCTCCTACCCTCAGCTGAAGAATCATTCATGATGTGGGGGCATCTCACATGATCAATCAGCATCCGCTCCCCTCACCCCGGCCATTGTTTGCCCTCCCTCCTCCCATCACCTTCATGACCCGCCATCCTCCTAGACTCAGCTTACCCTTAATGGCTCCTGCCAGGGTGCGAAGTCCAGGCTGTGGCTTTCAGTGAGGACAGGCAGCCTCCCAGCTCTACTGCTTCCTTCTCATACAAACCGGGTCCCGATCATCCTACTCACATAGGGTTAACCCTGAAACCAGAGCACACTCCCACCTATTGATAGGCTCCAGCAGTGTAGAAGAATGTGGAGCCAGTGGTGCCCCATTCGGTCACTAGCTGACTCTCTGTTACAGCTGGAGGATCGCGTGCGCATGTACCAAGCCTCTGATCAGGGACTGGTAACTGCCCAGGGTCCTGGGCTAATGTCATCACTTCCAAACCTAGGGGGAGCCGACGCTTCACTGCTACATGGAATACTGTCATTTGTGTATATATTACTAAATGGTCATGTGTGTGGACAGGCTGTGAGACAATTGTGCAGAGTAAAGTCCCTGTGTATGAGGCGAGTGGGACTCTGCACAGAAACAAATCATGCAAGTGGTCCATAAGCCACACAGAGAGAGTGCTGCACCCAGGCGCCCCTAAGTGCCACTGCGCACAAGGCAGCTGCCTAGTTTGCCTAGTGGAAGCGTTCACAGTCTAATTGAAAACTATGCACTATCTTTGGGGCTGACATCTTAGCTCCATAAATGTTAAAGTGCATGTAAAGTAGGGTGACCAGACTTCCCTAGTTTCTGGGGACAGTTCTTGATTTTAGATGGCTGTTCACAAGCTCCTGGCCAGGGGCTGCAAGGTGATCTACCTGGTAACTGTTTTCTTATTGGCTGTTTCATGATGATGACACCCACAGACTTACAAGTGAAAGGTGAGGTGGTCTCTGAACTGGCTTCTTCTCCTATATCTGCTGCACCTGTAAATGTGCTTCTCTTTTTTGGGGGGTGCAAAATTAACTCTTCCATCATCGAAAGAAAATGAATCCAATGTATCTCTTAGAGAATGAAGGCCATGTTACTGTATATTACATATGTCCATCAGTGCAAAAGGTTAATGGGCTTTTTTATAAATTAATTTGTATGCAAAAAAAGGCATGATATTAAAAGGGGTGATATATGTTTGAACAGTTTGTGCAGTACATATTCTATTTACAAAAAACAACAGATTTTCTTCAGAATGATCTCAGTGTAGCAGGGGACTAGTGTGCATGGAAATGCAGATCGACAATTGCACAGTTTCATACATCTGAAACATTATGGTGTTAGGAATTTTTATGTGAAACTCCATTTTATTTAATTGCACCTTTAAAATAAATATGGAAAATTGTTATGTTGTTTGTAAGTGGAGTCCTAGACAGCATGTGCCACCTTCACACCTGAATCATCTACCTCCCTTCACCCTCATACCTGACCTATCCATCTATTTCCTCATACCTGACCTGTCCATGGTGAGACTCTAAGGGGTTTATTTACTAAAGCTGGAGAGTCCAAAATCAGACTCCCTTCTGCATAGAAACCAATCAGCTTCCAGGTTTCATTGCCAAAGCTTCATTGAACAAGCTGAGGTTAGAAGCTGATTGGTTTCTATGCAGAAGGGAGTCTGATTTTGGACTCTCCAGCTTTAGTAAATAAACCCCTAAGGGACCACACCATCAGGATGAAGTCACATGACAGTGACGCAACGAGTTGGACGTAAGCGGAGGCAGATGACTTAGGAATAAGAAAGTACATGCCACAATCCTCTGTTCTTAAAAGCAAGTTGTTTTATCCTGAATGTAAGTGCAATATTTTAATCAATGTCGGAAGTTTTATCTACTTACTACTCTATATGATGCGTATTTTCTTTTGGGCAAGGCAACCATTACCATCCTAAACAGTGGAATCCTTAACGTTACCTTAACTAAGGGAGAGGAGGAGTGGACAGTCACTAGTGCTTGGAGGAGATAGGGACCAACAATGGAGAAATTTTAATAAACACGCAGTACAATATGCCTTGGAGGGGAGTGTTCTGAAAGCACGGAGGTGGCACTATAATGTATGAAATTCACGTGAAGCATGGATTTATATTATAAGGTGTTGGATCATGTAATTTGTGGAATTGAATGAACTTTATATATTTATTCATATATTCTTTATATATTTATTAATATATTTTATTATCAAGCACTTTGTTATGAGTTTATTCACAATGGTTGTTTAGCATTTGATAGATTGATGTTTTATGCTTTTATCATTCACAATTTGCTGCCAGCAGTGCTACTTTACACACTACTAAGGTTTAAAGGATAAGTTCACCTTTCGTAACATGTTACATGTCACAAACAAATTTAGGGCTGGCATCTGTCGCTCAAGCCCCCCCCCCCTTCGGTCCCCCGTTTAGACAGCTAGAGAGGGGATTTTCTTCCCCTGCTAGCTGTCACAATTTAAAAAGAGAAAAACATGGCTGTGCGGGGTTCTGCCTGCTTCATCATTCATTCACAGGGTTCTGTGAATAGTAATACTACGAGTCCTGACATCCTTTGCAGCTGTCGACTTGTAGTTCTTAACCTCTTGCCAACGGCGCATAGCCGAATGACGGCTTCACCGCGGCCGGCCAGTTCTGAGTGGACGTCATATGACGTCCTCCCAGAACGCGCTCTCCTGCGCGCCCCAGGGGGCGCGCACCCGGCGATCTCCGTGATCGCTGTGTCCTACGGACACAGCTGATCACGTGATATGGTGAAAGGCCGATCCCACCGGCCTTTTACCACGTGATCAGCGGTGTCCAATGACACGCTGATCACAGGGAAAGGCAAGTGCCGGTTCTCGGCTGCACTTTCCTCACGCTGTCAGATCGTGAGGAAAGTACTGCCGAGAACCGGCAGTTGTCAGAGCGGGGATCGGCACCGATCATCAGGGCACTGATGATCAGTGTCCTGATGATCGGTGCCCAGCAGTGACACCCGCAAGTTCCGCCCAGCAGTGCGCCCACCCGTTCCTAGCAGTGCCCCCACCCGTTCCCAGCAGTGCCCCCACCTGTGCCCAGCAGTGCACCCACCTGTGCCCCGCCCACCCGTTCCTAGCAGTGCCCCCACCCGTTCCCAGCAGTGCCCCCACCTGTGCCCAGCAGTGCACCCACCTGTGCCACTCTGCAGTGCCACCTACCTGTGCCCAGAAGTGCCACCTACATGTGCCCAGCAGTGCCACCCACCTGTGCCCACCCACCTGTGCCCACCAGTGCCACCCACCTGTGCCCACCAGTGCCACCCACCTGTGCCCACCCACCAGTGCTGCCCACCAGTGCCACCCACCAGTGCAGCCCAGCAGTGCTGCCAGTCAGTGCCACCAGTCAGTGCCCAGGGGTTGTGCCAGTCAGTGCCCAGAAGTGATGCCAGTCAGTGCCGTCTATCAGTACCCATCATCAGTGTCACTTATCAGTGCCGCCTATCAGTGCTGCATATCAGTGCCGCCTATCCGTGACCCCTAATTAGTGCTGTCTATCAGTGCCGCCTATCCGTGCCACCTCATTAGTACTGCCTATCAGTGCCCTTTAGTGCTGCCTATCAGTGCCCATCAGTGCCGCCTATCAGTGCCCATCAGTGCCGCCTCATCAACGCAAATCAGTGAAGGAGAAAAAATACCTGTTTGAAAAATTTTATAAAAGAAACAAATAAACTTTTTTTTTTTTTCAAATTTTTTGCACTTTTTTAATTTATAGCGCAAAAAGTAAAGTGCCCAGTGGCGATTAAATACCACCAAAAGAAAGCTCTATTTGTGAGAAAAAAATGATCAAAATTTCATATGGGTACAATGTTGCATGACCGCGCAATTGTCAATCAAAGTGCGGCAGCGCTGAAAGCTGAAAATTGGCCTGGTAAGGAAGGGGGTATAAGTGCCTGGTAGGCAAGTGGTTAATGAACTACCAGAGAGCTGTTGAGCAAACTGGTAGTTCTTGGATCCTTCCTGTCAGTGTGAAACTGCCTGCCTGTACAATGTATGTGCATACAGCTTATACTCACAGTCTGTAGGTGTCCTGCATGGCACACGCGATCAGCAAATGCACAGTTTTTTACCTACAAACTTTTCCTTAAAAAGTGAACTTATCCTCTAAAAAAAAGCAGTTTTAGATGCAATACTCACCTCTCTCTGGCACTGTGCCCCTTATTATTCTCATTCCATCACTAGATGTCCTTAGTCTTCTTGGTTAACCTGTTGATGGGGGTGGTACGCATATCTGCGGCCTGTCGGTGTTTGGGCCTTAATGCCAAGAAGCTACATATATGCGTACCAAAATGTAAACAGGGCTGTGTCAAGAATGTGCGCTGTTACCAGGACAGTTAACAGCAGCTAACTCTAATTGCGGTCAGGAGCTTTACGGTCATGTGACCGCTCTGACAGCCAATCATGGTGGCCACATGATCCCAAACCTTGCCCCAGCTCCCAGCATCAGAAACCTCTTTGAGGACCGGGAGGCACCAGCGTTAAAGGGTTAAAGAGCATACTGGGAATACAGGGCATCATGGACTTGCCTCCTGAGGGAGCGTCTCCATGGTACCCTATTCTCAATGCGTAATGTTGCAGAAGCGGCGTTTACATCATATCATTATTGCATTAAGCATAATTGAGGACCTCTGGGAGAAGATCCCAAAACTTTGGGAATTACTCTCTCTCTCTCTCTCTCTCTCTCTATATATATATATATATATATATACATATATAAAAACTGAAAATCCACATAGGACAGAGGCAGGGGGTGAGATGGAGGGTAAAACCCATAGTTATGGTTTAAATTGGTAATTCAAAATATCCCTAGCAAAAGCTAAATGAATAGCTACTACTCCATACACCATACAGTGTACATTGAGTTTTTCAAGAAAATGCCAAAGAACAAGAATATAGCATATGACGTAAATGTGCACTGTAGCCTCATCTTTGTCTTTCCTTTCTCCTCTAGATGCCATTTGTAGAAGATACAAGATAGATGAAAGCTGCTTTTGATTTTGCACAGATAAAAAACCAATTTAACTCTCCATGTCTGAAGATCTAGCCTTGCTGTGGAGGAAATAAATGAAAGCATAAGATAGTGTGAAACAAGATGTAACCTTACCACCTTTCTGGAAACATTTCTACTTAAAGGTTTCACTGAATAACTTTTGCTGTTATTTAGATTTTGATATTTCTCAGATCTGGACATTTCTAAGGGAAATCCTGCTAAGAACATATTTGTGGTTACAAAAATAAATAATAAATAAAAATATTACAGGAATAACACTACCATCCCTAATGTAGATGAAACATTTTAAATACAGGAATGTAACTACCTACAAAATGATCTTTTAGTGCACATCGTTTCCCAAGTCTGGTTTCTATGCCTGCCAAAGTAATTTTATTTCCCAATTTCCAGGTGCAATATCAGCTACTGTATCTAAACTAACAACTAATAAAAAATGATAACAGCTTAAAATATTCCTTTTTCCCCCCAAAAAACTCCAGATACTCACTCCATATGTCATGTTTTATGTTTCCTATTCCACATCACCATAGTCCATATAAGTCATGCTGTACATTTCCTATTCTGCACCACTTCATTCCATATATTGTGATGTACATTCTGTATTCCACACCACCTCATTCTGTATTGTTTCTGCTGGGGGATTTCATTATGCTGCTGGGTAATTTATTGATGCTGCTGGGGGATTTATTGTTGCTGTTGGGGTATATATTGATGCTGCTGGGAATTATTATTACTGCTGAGGGATTTATTGTTGCTGTTGAGTGATTTATTGATGCTGCAAAAAATTATTATTGCTGGGGGATTTTTTTGTTGCTAGAGGATTTATTTGATGATTTGGGGTGATTTATTGTTGCTGCTGGGAGGATTTCTGTTACTGCTAGATGGATTTATTGTTGCTGCTGTGGCGGGAGGTCGTTTGTTGCTAGTGGATTAATCTATTGTTACTGCTGGGAAATTTATTGTTGCTGCTGAGAGATTTATTCTTCAACTATTTCAACACATTGGACAAGCTATACACGCTCAAAAAACATAATTATAGTACACAGGATGTGTGTAGCATGTCCAAGTCTTCTGTGCCATTACTGGGAGTCTGACTCAGTGTTTATCAACAATACTGTTAAGAATAGAAAGATACAGAAAACATTGTTACTTTAGTATCTATTCTGTTTCAGTAATCTGCAGATCAAAGGAATGAACTGATCTGCAGATGATGCCAGTTAAAGAAGCCTGACAAGTAAAAAAATAAATAAAAAGTGTTTTAGTGTTTTTTTTAAATAAAACATTCCTGTGTTTACCCTCTTATTAACCCTTAGTTTACTCTAATCAGCCCTAATTAACTCCTTATTCTCCTTCTCCATTCGATTATTAATGTTAGTGCCCCGTTCACATCTATTATTATTATTATACATGATTTATATAGTGCCAACAGTTTGCACAGCGCTTTACAAAATGAAGGTAGACATAACAGTTACAATATAATTTGGGACAAGAGGAAACAGAGGGCCCTGCTCGGTAGAGCTTACAATCTAGGAGATCTAGCAATTTGGATTTGGAATGCAGCACACGTGTTTGTGTGCCATTCACTTTTAATGACATCTAAAGCAAGGTGTGGTTTTTCCACAATTGTGGCACGATTTATCGCATGGCAATTCTGGCAAACCACATTGCATGAAGCTTGTTGTCCAAAAGAATCTCTTCCTCTTTTTTGGCCAAAAAGCTTTGCGCGATGCGTCTTACCATGATTGCTGCACGATCAATCATTTGACATACGTGGCAAAAGCGCACCATGTTTTAGGCGCTATTATCAATGAATGACACACAAACCTGTGTGCTGCATTTTGCCAGCACTGAAGCGAGATTTGGAATCACAGAAAGAATCACAGCAATGCATGATGGGATAGAGATGGCTGCTAGTCTCACAGCCACATGGTAATCCGCTCGCATGGGGGAACACAATACCATGTTTTGACCTGCAAATACCATCTTTTCAATTATCTGCTACATCTTGTTGTCTGCTGTAACCTGCTGCATTCAATAAAGATCTTTGTGGACGAGAAAAAGGTGTTTGGTGAGTTCAGCTACCTGATAAAGACTGTCTATGCTGCTTGTATCTGTTTATACAGGCCAGGCATAGAGGTCTCAGCAAGGGATAAGTCACCAATACAACAGTTGGAATCACAAAAGATATTTTGAAGCATTTTCAATATATGTATTACATTGTTATCTTAGTGAATTTTAAGCCTTCAGGTTTTTCACCTTAATACATTCTATGCATTAAAGTGAAAAACCTTCCATGCTGCACAATACCCCCAGCCCCCCTTTATTCTTACCTGAGCCCAATACCATCCAGCGGTGTGCATGAGAGGAGCTCTCGCTGCTGTCTCTCTCCACTGGCTCCCACTGCTGTCAATCAAATACTGTGTCGGGGGAGTGGGTGGGGGGTGGGGCCAAAAGGCCTGTTCTGTATCAATGGACACAGACAGGGTGGCTCGGGAACGAGCCCGCACGAATGCCACCATGGAAAGTGGCTCTGCATGAAGGCACCCACCGAATAGGAGGAGCCAGGAGCTTCTGTGGGGGTCCCTAGAAGAGGAGGATTGGGCTGTTCTGTGCAAAACCATTGCACAGAGCAGGTAAGTATGGTATGTTTGTTATTTTAATTTTAAAAAAGGAAGCTTTAATGTCGCTTTAAGTAAAGACAAAGTTATTGAAGAATAAACAGGTGCATAGCAGAATTGTAAAACATTCTCTGGTCATTACAAGGTGAACAAGTGTGAGAGTGGAAGTGGTTAAAAAAGGGTGGTGCTGGGAGCTGGGAGCTGGGTAAGATTGGAGACAAGAGTGTGATACTGGGCGGTGGGTAGAGGACAAAGACAAGGGTGATCAGGGGGTGGGGGGGAGTACCTGCACATATACTGTAAACATGAAAAACTGGCTCACATTCAACAATTGGTCCAGGCTCATTGATTGGTTGCTAGAGGTTACTGCACATTCTTACTGCTCACTGGTTGCTAGAGGTCACTGCACATCATTATCGCTTACTGATTGGTTGCTAGAGGTTACTGCACATCATTACCGCTCACTGATTGGTTGCTAGAAGTTACTGAATATCCATACTGCTCACCCATTGGTTGCTAGAGGTTACTGCACATCATTACCACTTACCCATTGGTTTCTAGAGGTCACTGCACATCCTACCGCTCACTGATTGGTTGCTAGAAGATATTGCATATCCTTATCGCTCACTGATTGGTTGCTAGAGGTTGCTACACATCATTACCACTCAGTGATTGGTTGCTAGAAGGTACTGCACATCATTACTGCTCACTGATTGGTTGCTAGAGGTTACTGCTTATCATTACTGCTCACTGAATGGTTGCTAGAGGTTACTGCACATCATTATTGCTCACTGATTGGTTGCTAGAGGTTACTAAACATAATTATTGCTCAGTGATTGGTTGCTAGAGGTTACTGAACATCATTACTGCTCACCCATTGGTTGCTAGAGATTACTACACATCATAACTGCTCAGTGATTGGTTTCTAGAGGTTACTGCACATCATTACTACTCACCCATTGACTGAAACTCACAGTGTTCCCCACTGTAAGGTGCTCCAGTCCTGCTGCTGCTTTATTAATCCCCCCCTCCCCTGCTGTTGACAGGAGGGTGAGGGAGAAGAATCCACAAACAGCCCACTCTGTATCTTTGATTTCCTTGCTACTCACCAGAGAAGGGGGGGGGGGGCAAGCAGGGGAATACAGAGAGCAGCTATGCCTTATTCCCTGTCACAGCCACTCTGATCCTGACAAAGGGAGAAGCAGGACGAGCATGCTCTAGCACATGCAGTACACAGCTGTGCCTCTCCCCTGTCACAGTGTGGCCAGTGTGGCAGCGGCTTTGTGCCATCCCAATACAATGACGATGCCCAGCTGCCCCTTTTTCCCCATTTTAAAGATGGCCCTGTGTAAACCTTGTATTAATTGCACTAATTGCATCATGCCTCACAATATAATTTTCTTCAGCAAATCAGTTTTTGTTAATATATTCCAGTTTCAGTGCCAGTAACAGCAATTTCTGTTGCAGACTGAAAATGCTAGGTTAACAGCGTTGTTGCTAATTTCGAGGCAGTAGCTTAGCATTATCAGGAAGCATTGTTACAGGTTAAAAAATTTGCAAAAAATTCACAAAAAGTGATTTCCTTTTGTAAAGTAATTATGTCAAACATTTTAAGAACAAATTCAGGGTTTACACATGCTTAAACCCTTATTACTAATAATGTTTAATTTTAATTTTTAGTTTGGACCTATCAGTTTTGCATTGGGGTGGAAGGATAGCTGATAGGTTACAGTTTTCGGTGCATGGTCCACTTTAAATAGTTCTAATGGTTCGAAAGGAAGGAAGTTTTTTCTTACCTTAATGCATTCTATGCATTAAGGCAAAAAGCCTTGTACATGCAGCTCCCCCCCCCCCCCCAGATCACCCTATATACTTGCCTGAGCCTGATCTTGATCCAGTGATATGCACGAGAGTAGAGACTCACTCGACTCTCTCCCTCCTCATTGGCTCAGAGATAGCAGCGGGAGCCATTTGCTCCCACTGCTGTCAATCACAGCCAATGAGAATGAGCAGGAATCAGGGCTGAGTTGCTCTCTGTGTGTCTATGGACACACAGAGCTGGCTCTGGAGTGAGCCCGCAGGACTTCAAACCGCTTGCAATGGGGGTGTTCGGCAGGGGGGAGGAACCAAGAGTGCCAGCAAGCGACCATAGAAGAGGAGGATCAGGACTGCTCCGTACAAAACCATTGCACAGAGCAGGTAAGTATAAGGTGTTTGTTATTTTCTAAAAAATAATATTTTATCCTTTACAATTAAAATGAAACGGAGCTGAAAACAAGAAGTTTACAATGACAGACAGTTAATTTTGAATCACATCTGACAATCAATAAAAGAAAAACGCACTTATGAAAGCTATCAGCATCCTGTTAGAAAGTATAGCTCTGCAAAGCAATCACTTTCAAGCAAGTGGTTTTGTTTTGCTTGCAGACAGGTGAAATACACATCTCCCATTTTTAAGTATGTAATGGAGGATGTTCTTTTAAATGTCTGACTTTCTAACAAATGTAATTTTTAAAATGCAATGCTTTCAAAAATAAAAGCTCACCTGTTTACATCAGCTTTAGTGAAGAAAGTTGTGGCACTACATTGCGAAGATGTTTTTGTAATAACGACAACAAAATTAATCCACGTAGCAGATAATTATCAGTGGGTGATCCTGTTATTTTAAGTCCACCTCTTTATTTAAAGTGAATCTATAATTTTTCTATTCAGGGGAAAAAAACAGATTCACTTAATAACCCCACTCTCCCGTTGCTGATACCTGTCTTTCATGTCCTCTCCAAGCCTCCCTATTTTCCCGCAGAAGTAAAAAGTCAGTCTAGTTGGCGCTTAAAGGGCTAAGCACCAACACCTTCTGACTATATGACAGAGCTCAAGTGAATGGCCTGCAACATGGGAGGCAGGGCAGAAGTCACACACTGGCCTATAATCAATAGGACTAGGTATTTCAGGAGGACAAGTCATGGGAAACAAATAGTAAACAGCAGTCTCAGGAAGGAGAGGTGCACGCTATCAACAGAACCTAAGACTTTGCTCGAAAAGAGCACAGGTTCACTTTAAATATAATTTTGTAACCAGCATTTGTGGAAGAATATTTACAGAATTATTACACAGCATGTCAGAATTTAGTGTTCCATATGAATTTATACAAAAGGCAGAAACGATTGAATATTGTTCGTGATACTTTTTTTATTTGCACTAACATACGATTTTTCAGGACAAGCTTTCGGGGTAGGTCCCCTTCTTCAAAGTCCAAGCACTACAAGTCAGTAGACTAGTACTAGTAGACTAGTACTGCTTGGGCCTTGAAGACAGGGACCTTGAAGAAGCTTGTCCCGAAAAATTGTATGTTAGTGCAAATATAAAAATTATCACGGACAGTACTCAATAGTTTCTGTCGCAAGTGCTCTAAAATGGCTACAATCCCCGCATACAAAAGGTAAAAATGCTCTCTTTTCTATACACCTTTAACTTTTTCCTTTCCATAACTGACCATTGAACTATAATAAATCACTGTGAGCAGCTTTGCTTTAGGTAAGTGAAAACACCTTGATCTTGCTGATTCATGGAAGGTTTCCTTTTATTGTAAGTCAAAAGATTAAAGGGGTTTCCAACAATTGTTGCCATCTAACAGCCCATGAAATGGTTCCTTTGTAGTGTTAGTTTTTCACAGCTACCACTTTCCATTTCATACAGCAGAGCAATCCTACCTAGACACATAGATAACTGACTTCTGTACACTGAGGCAAAGCATCAACTGACAAAATATGATCTGTATAAATCAACCACAAATTACATTCTTTTGTCAAACCATTTCACTTCCCTCTCTGTTGAATCAATTAGTAAAGGTAGATATTTTATTTTTATTTTGCTTTAAATAAAGCAATGCATTCATATAAATCAAAAATGTGACATTTGTCCTACCTAATAAAGCACTGGAAAGTGCAATGACTATATGCAGAGTGTAGTAACCTACAGCAAAAATCTTTACTTATCTGACTGCAGTAAACAGAAAACCCAGGACAGCACATTATCTCTTCAATGATTTTGACCATTCATTTCTTGTCACTGCTGGTTATAACCAGGGGTGGACTGACCATTTGGAAACTCTGGCACTGCCCAAGGGCCCGGGGTTAGTAGGGGGCCCCATGAAATGCCCTTGGTACCTTTTTCATAGGCTTTTTTGAGTTTCGGCAAGGACATAGGGCCCCATGATGCCCTATTGCCCAGGGGCCCCATGAGTTGTCAGTCCGCCCCTGGTTATAACCCATTAACCACCTGACTGTCGGAAGGTTTTACTCCCGTCAAAACTATGGCATTTTTTGCTATTTGGCACTGTGCTCTGGCAATTGCTCAGTCATGCAACACTACCCAAATGAAAGTTATATAATTAGTTTCACTCAAATAGAGCTTTCTGTTGGTGGTATTTGATCATTCTGGTTCTTTTTAAATTTTTATTATATAAATGAAAAAAGACCAAAAACAATATTTTCTACTTACTGTTATAAAATATATCCAATAAAACATACCCAATAAAGAATAAAAAAATACATTTCTTCATAAATTTAGGCCAAAATGTATTCTGCTACATGTTTTTTGTAAAACAAATCCCAATACGTGTAAATTAATTGGTTTTTGTGAAAGTTATAGTGTTTAGAAATGCCAGTATATATACTGGGCTTTTTTTTTTTTTACTAGAAATGGCGGCAATCAGCGACTTATAGCAGGACTGCTGGACTGCGGCGGGCATTCTGACACTGGGGGGAACTGACTTGGTGTCATTGATATCCCCAGTGACACCAATGTAGTGATCAGTGCTAATAAAAAGCACTGACACTGTACTAATGGCACTGGGCATGAAGGGGTATATTAATGTGTGTGAAAGTTATAGCATCTACAAACTATGGTATATATACTGGAATTGATGCAGTTATAGACTGGAAATGGGGGTGATCAGCAACTTTTAGTGAGACTGTGATAGTGTAACAGGCAATCTGGAGCTAGCAGATACTGGCTGGGAGGGATACTAACTGACTGACACTGATATTGCTATTGGCACTAATACAGTGATCAGATATAATACTGTGCACTGTACTATTGACACTGGCAGGGAATGGGTTAACATATGGGGTAATTAAGGGGGTTAACTGTGTGCCTAACAAGTGTAATGTGTGCTGCTTTTACTCGCAGATTTGGACGTATTTTTTACCCTGCTTTTCAGGGAGAAGAGCCAAATTCTGTGTGTTTGTAAACACAGAACTCTGTGCTCTGACTGGACACAGCCAGTCAGCTGGTTTCAGCCTCACACCTTCTAGAGCCACCTTTTCCCAAATGCCTGCTATATCTTTTCCCCATGTATTGGTCTTGTCTCCATAAACTTTTCCTTCTTTCCTATTCTTTACTGGAGGCAAATGGGGTTTAGAAGCTCAATCAGACAGCATATGCAATCTTTTAATCTAGACCTACACGATGCCTTCGCTTTAACAAATGTTACATACCCATGCTTATATTCTTAACTTCTATGCATTGGGTGACCTTCAGTCCTCTTCCTCATATGGCTTTATGCTTGCAGATTGGTGGCCACCCTTGGATTCTTTGCTCACTGTAACTGAACTGTCTGAACCTATACAATTGTGGAAATACACAATACAACCACTATCTTTTGTGTGATTGAAAACTTAGAAAATTATACAAATCTATATCATGGCATTATTCTAGCATTTCCTTATACAAATTTAAAAACAAATGTATAAACTAATACAAAGATGTATTGAGTGTACAGAATAAGACCATAGGCAAAGTAGCAACAACAAGGTAGCAAAGCCCCCCATCCAACCCTTGAATTAACATAAATAGCCATAGGCAAAAGGAAGCTTCCCACTAGCATTGTCTGTACTGGCATGGCTCACCTCATTAGTCACCAACTCCATATCAGTGCATCCTACCACACTTTTGACCATTGTGATATCCACCTGGTTTGCTGCAGCAGAAAGGAGCTTGTAGCTGGGTCCCCAGAAATTCCACCAGACTAGGTTCCTGCCTAGATTCCATTGTGGAAAATCTGGCTCTGAACCAATCTAGGACAAATGCTATATGATCACAATCTTTAAAGTATAAGTTCACATTTGGAACATGTTCCATGTTCCACCTGTATTTAGGGTGGAACATGTAATATATTCCATTTCCTGCTCCCTCTCCTCCTGATCCCTGCACCCGCAGTCACTTTATAAGAACAGCACAGTTGTGTGGGGTTCTGCCTACACATCCATGTCATTCATTCACAGATTCCTGTCAATGAATAAACTACAAGTACCAACTTCCAAAGTGGCAGATGGACTTGTAGTTTCAATGGGTTGAGTGGGCACTGATGAGCACTCTCATAGTCCATTGATATGTTCTCCGGCTTTGAAACAGATTTACAGGCTGATTTGTACAGATTTAGAGGCTGAAAGCCGAAGGACATGTCTGCAGGAGCCCACATTGCAGCTGGGATCTACTGATCATTGCTGTAATGTTTTCCAGGCTCCTGCAGGAAAAAATAATAAGTGCACATTTTCTTCTGCACACACATGTGCATTTATTATTTTTTTTGTAAATTTGAACTTGAGACATTGAGAAAGGCAACTCTCTCCTCTGGGTCTCCAGGGCCGGATCTAGGGGGTTGCTGCAGTGGGTTGTGCCCAACCAGATTTTAACTGTGCCCCCCCCGGTCTCTGAGAGTGCATCCACTGATCACTGAGCCAGTCTGATGCAGACAGTTGGTGTAAGAAGGCACTCTGATGGGAACTCTGATGTAAGGGGGCACTCTGATGGGGATAACTGATCATACATAAAGGGGCACTCTGTTAGGGAAAGTTGATGTAAGGGGCACTCTGATGGGACACCTGATGTAAGGGGACACTCTGATGGGGATAACTGATCATACATAAGGGGGCACTCTGTTGGGGACAGTTGATGTAAGGGGGCACTCTGATGGGACACCTGATGTAAGGGGAAACTCTGATGGGGACTCTGATGTAAGGGGGCACTTTGATGGGACACCTGATGTAAGGGGCACTCTAATGGGGACACCTGATGTAAGGGGGCACTCTGATAGGGACCCTGATGTAAGGGGGCACTCTGATGGGGACCCTGATGTAAGGGGGCACTCTGATGGGGACCCTGATGTAAGGGGGGATCCTGATGTAAGAGGGCACTCTGATAGGGATGCTGATGTAAGGAGGCACTCTGATAGGGGCCCTGATGTAAGGGGGAACTGTGATAGGGACTCTGATATAAGGGGGCACTCTGTTGGGGACAGTTGATGTAAGGGGGCACTCTGATGGGACACCTGATGTAAGGGGAAACTCTGATGGGGACTCTGATGTAAGGGGGCACTTTGATGGGACACCTGATGTAAGGGGCACTCTAATGGGGACACCTGATGTAAGGGGGCACTCTGATAGGGACCCTGATGTAAGGGGGCACTCTGATGGGGACCCTGATGTAAGGGGGGATCCTGATGTAAGAGGGCACTCTGATAGGGATGCTGATGTAAGGAGGCACTCTGATAGGGGCCCTGATGTAAGGGGGAACTGTGATAGGGACTCTGATATAAGGGGGCACTCTGATAGAGGCACTCTGACAGAGACATCTCATGTAAGGGAGAAAGCTGATGGAAACCCGATATAAAGGGGGACTCTGCCAAGAACTCCTGATTTAAAGGAGGCCTAATACATACTAGTGTTTCCCAGGTCATGACATTGTGTGACAGACTCTCAGCAACTCACACACAGTGTGGACAATATGCCTTTTTTTACTGCACCCCCAGACCAGATAGGCTAGGCTCTGATTTAGTTTAACTTTTTTGCCAGACCTCTGACATCACTGAATTCATGGCCACCCAATAGTGAGAGCACTGCAGTGGCCATTGCAGACACTCTAACTGAGCAAGGTACAGACCAGTGGGTAGAAGTCAGGGAAGTCTGGCCCCTGTAACATAGTGAGACTAAACCAAAAAGGTACTTTGTGGTATGAAGGGCTGAATGTGACAGGTTTGCATTAAACAGAAGAAAGAAATCTCATCATAGATTTAATAAAAATGCAATTCCTACACTACCAAAAGGTCTTTTTGAGCTAACAGTTGCTCATCTAGCTGGCTACACCAATCTTTCTGGCTTTGTTTTATACCTATCTTATCATGAAAGGTTAACAAAAGCATTTGGTCTCAGCTAATGATGCACTCCTTAAGCCAGCCATAGATGGCTCGAATCTCGGCCGGTTCAGCAGGGACCAGCTGAGATTTGAACCATCTATGGGCAGGCTGATTGTACCTAATTTGATTGTTGTATGACTAGGGTACAACCAGCCTGTTGGATTTTTCATGCGCTATTGCTAGCAGCTATACCCGCTAGCAATAACCACCATGTCCTCCTGGCAGGGATGTCTCCCCCCCCATTTGTTAATGGGGAAATCACATCGTATATAGCTAACTTTAGTTTTAGTTTTTTGACAGAGAAGCCAAGGCTAGTTTACTAAAAGTAAAAATATTGCTTATTCACTTTTTACGGTTGTTTATGGAAAGTACATTACCTAGAGCAGATGCACTACTTAGTGTTAATGAGCACACACGTGATGGTCCATAGAGAAAATTGTTCTTTTTATAACAAACCTGTTTCCTTTATTAGCTGAGATGAAGCTGTGGTGGAAAGTTATGGGAACACACAGTCCCTATTGTAATATGTTTATAATATTGCTCTGTAATGCTTATAATCCTTTTCCCATAATTGATATCTGCAAACTTTTATTTATAACAAGATTCCTTATATATACTTTCAATTTGTTCTGCTCAGTGTGGTGGACAATTTGCTGTGGCAGCCTAAATAGTCTATCAAAATGTGACCCCATGTGATTATCATTGTACCAAGCTTCTGGCAAGCAATTTATGCAGCTAGATAGTTCTGTTTAAAATAGGAGTCTGACAAGCTGACAGACCTAGTGCAGAAGCAACATCCTAGTTAATCAAATAAGCACATAAAGGAAAATCACGTATATAGTCTATAAGAAAGAAACAAATAACCCTTCTTAAAAATACATAAGACCTAATAATCATTCTTAGCAGAGATCATGCTTGAGGTGATTGTAGCCGTATTAGTGCATTTGCGACAGAAACAATTTTTTCTCAATCCCTTCTAACATTCTGCTTAAACTTTGTGATTTGTATTAGTACTGTTTGGACTTTGAAGAAGGGGACATACCCCGAAAGCTTGTCCTCAAAATTGTATGTTAGTGCAAATAAAAAAAGTATCACGGACAGCACTCAATTGTTTCTGTAGCAGAGATCATGTAATTGTACTAGAAAATTACAGATAGCAAATGTAAGGACCAGTTTATATTTATGCAGTTTACATGTGGTGTGTTTTAGGTGCATTTAGGTGCATTTTACATGCATTACCATCAAAATCAGTGTAGCATGCACTTTGATGACGGCGCATTAAAGATAAAGCAAGCAGTATTTCTCTTTACTGCACCACACCTAAAACCCACAGCTGTAAATGGGGCCTAATATTTAATATTTATGTATTCACTAGGTGCAAATGAAGAAAGCAAACTAGTAAACTGAAAGATAATCATATGCATGTGCTGGAGATTGAAATAGCACAGGTGAGAGAAGACAATAACCTTAATACAGAGAGCAGGGACCATTTTGCTGGAGACCTAGGAAGAGCAGGACTGGAAGTGGCTGTCTTGTAGCACCTGACCCTTGATAGGCTCTGCAAATTTGTTCCAGGTTCTATTACCAAGTGGGTGCATGGCAGCCAGGCACACAGTAGTTCCCTAAGTTTCGCATACAATAACCAGGCAGTGGATGTCTTTTTTGGCTTTATTGCTGGTTAAACTTGGATGGGGTGCAGGAAAGCTTTGTGATACTCCAAAATTTAGTGCACAAAGTATTTGGAGGACACTCTCTATTCTATCTACTCTCTTCAGGGGCATCCCTCCTCTTGGCAGAGACTAGAGACACAAGCACGTAGGCAGGTGCCTACTAAGGGTATGTTGTTGTAAGCTAGCAAGATTAGACTGCCCAGGTTAGGGTAGGGTTAAGCTCTGGGCTTTTTGGGTCCTGCCTTAATTTCCAGTCCATATAAATAGGGGAAAGGCTGGGCTCAGGGGGCTGTATTAGAGGACCACATGGGAAACAGGAAGGTCCGAAACACCATAGAGGATGTAGCCTGAAGCAACCTTTATCTGCCACCCTTAGGGGATTCTCCAAAAAAGGACTTTGCCAATTAAGGACTCACACATATACAGGTATGCCTGGGCAGCTACAGCATAGTTAGTCAGGAAGACAGTATTGCACTTTATGCTGCACTGTTTTTAAGTGTTCCAGTAAATATTTGCTTTCTGTTTCAAGCCTGGTTAACTATGTGCACATATGAGGTCAACACTTCTGCACGTCAGGACCCCATTCTGTCACTGGGATTGAGATACACTTGGTTGGTGGAGAGGGCATAGGCTCAGTGGTGTCCCTCCTAAATGCAACATTTCACAGAAAGGGCGTGTAGTAATTTGGGACACCAAGTTTTACAGAGGTAACTACTGCATTCAGTGTTTTGTTAATCTCTAAGCTGGGGTATCGCCATAATGTTGACTGCACATGATTACAGCCCCACCTGGTCCCAGTCATTGATGAGTGAGCACACACTAGAAAGTTACTCCTGCATGCACAGCGAGTAGACCCAGCCCAGAAGCAGGGCAAGTCCCACTTTAGCAGCACTGATACAGTCACATAAGGGGTTAAACAACAAACAGTTACTAGGATCCCACTTCCAGGCCTCTACTCATTGTGTCTTCAAATATTTGGATACCTCATGTCCAATATTGGCTAGACACTGTACTGTGAATCTCCAGGCCAAATCCTCAGTACACCACCTTGGCTTAAAAACTGACTCCAGGAACAATAGGCCCCCCAGCTCCCACTGAACGGGGACCTCAATGAATTCTCAGTGACAGGCCCCAGCTTCCACTGAGCTGGAACCTTGATGAGCTCTCTGCAGACTTCCATTAACCTGCCTGTAAGGTCAGCAGCCCTTCAAGCTGGGATCTCATCCTCCAGGATAAGTGCCCTGCTGATCTAGATCTCAGACTATTTATAGGCTCTCTCCATTTTCTGGGCATACCTTTCCATAGATTGACTAGAGTCCCATAAATAATCAAGCTCAGGATCTGCTTCTTCTAGGCCACTACATTCTAGAACCTACTAGGGAGAAGTAGTTGAATCTGCAGATTGCAAGGCCCAGAACAGCCAAAAACAACCACACTCTGCTCCATTGACTATAGAGGAGTCAAAAAGACTACATTTATCTTAACCACTGGCAATCTAATCCAGAAGGGTGCTGCATAAGCAGCCTTACTTAAAGTTATATTAAAGTGTTATCAGTTAAATGCACATTCAGCACCTGAACTAATCACTTAGTGAGTATGCGGCTTGTTTATCTTTTAATCCTTGCCTTCAGTTTAAGGTGGTGCCATGGCCACTGTTCCAAGTTTCCTGTTTTAGAGTGTCCCTTTTCTCTTGCAGCATCCTATGGAGCCACCCTTCCATGCACTAAACCTATGTCTCTCTACACTGTGTGCAATAGAAACACACAGCCCCATAGCATAGGATGGCTGGACACTCCCCTGCTCATCCCTCCTCCTCCCCCCTTCGCTTCTCCAAGCTAACAAACTGACTTCAGACTGCACTGTCCACTGTTAACTGTTTTCTGTGAAGACCAGATGTTCAGGGAAGCAGCACTGAGAGCAGTCGATTTCCAAAAAACTGTGACATAAAATTAGAATGTAAAAAAACTCGCCATGCCACTTACTAAATACCACAGACTGTCTACTTTCCAAAAAGGGGTAACCTGGGGGATATTTGTACCATCCTGATATTTTTGGGCCTCCAGAAATGAGATAGGCCATCAGTACATCAGGATTGATCAATTTTCAGATATATACCATAGTTTGTGGACTCTATAACTTTCCTACAGACTAAATAATACAATAATTTGGGTTAATTTCACCAAAGAAATTAAGCAGTATACATTTTGGCCTAAATTTATGAAGAACAATTATTTATTTGCAAAATTTTATAACAGAAACTAAGAAAAAAATGTTTTTTTTTTTTTCGAAATCTTCTGTCTTTTTTGTTTATTTAACAAAAAAAAAACCCCAATGATGATTAAATACCAACAAAAGAAAGCTCAAGTTGTGTGAAAATAGCTCTGAGAACTTTCCTGAGACCGAGAAATGCAAAGAGAAAGTGGTGTGTCATCCTCCTGTCTCCTTGCTTTCCTCTTGCCACAGCTAGTCTGGTATGTATGGACCTGTCTCCTTCCCAGTAGTTCCCAGGAGGGTAGGGCAATTCAGACCACATAACTAGACTTGGGAAGCACCTAGCATCATGGGACAAAGTACAGCCATGGCCAAACGTTTTGAGAATGACTCAAATATTAATTTAGCTGCATGGAAACACATGCAGTCAACATTGCTTTTCACAAAAAGGCAAGGATATTGCTTCTACTAAGATTGCACCTAAATCAACCATTTATCAGATCATCAATAACTTCAAAGAGAGAGGTTCAATTGTTGTGAATAAGGCTTCAGGGTGCCCAAGAAAGTCCAGCAAGCACCAGGACTGTCTCCTAAAGTTGTTTCAGGTGCAGGATTGGGGCATCACCAGTGCACAGCTTGCTCAGGAATGGCAGCAGGCAGGTGTGAGTGCATCTGCATGCACAGTGAAGTGAAGACTTTTAGAGGATGTCCGGGTGTCAAGAAAAGCAGCAAAGAAGCCATTTCTCTCCAGGAAAAACATCAGGGACAGTAATTTTCTGAAAAAGGTACAGGGATTGGACTGCTGAGAATTGGGGTAAAGTCATTTTCTCTGATGAATCCCCTTTTCAATTATTTGGGGCATCTGGAAAAAAACATTTCCGGAGAAGAAAAGGTGAGTGCTACCATCAGTCCTGTGTCATGCCAACAATAAAGCATCCTGAGACCATGCGTGTGTGGGGTTGCTTCTCAGCCAAGGGAGTGGGCTCACTCACAATTTTGCCTAAGCACACAGCCATGAATAAAGAATGGTACAAAAATATCCTCTGAGAGCAATCTCTCCCAACCATCCAAGAACAGTTTGGTGACGAACAATACCTATTCCAGCATAATGGAGCACCTTGCAATAAGGCAAAAGTGATAACTAAGTGGCTTGGGGAACAAAACATTGACATTTTGGGTCCATGACCAAGAAACTCCCCAGACCTTAAAATTATTGAGAACTTGTGGTCAATCCTCAAGAGGCGGGTGAACAAAAAACCCCCTACAAATTCTGACAAACACTAAGCATTGATTATGCAAGAATGGGCTGCCATCAGTCAGGATGTGGCCCAGAAGTTGATTGACAGCATTTCAGTGTGAATTGCAGAGGTCTTGAAAAAGACGAATTAACACTGCAAATATTGACTCTTTGCATAAACTTAATGAAATTGTCAATAAAAGTCTTTGACACTTATAAAATGTTTATAATTATATGTCAGTATACCATAGTAACATCTGACAAAAAGATCTAAAAACACTGAAAAAGGAGACTTTGTGAAAATTAATATTTGTGTCATTCTCAAAATGTTTGGCCAGGGTTGTACTACATATACTTTGTCCCATGGGGGGCAGAACAATGTAAAACATGTAATGATAATGTTTCTTTAATTCTGCAATCAGTAGGCTAAAGGCAGATAGGTATGGGCTTCTCTTTTTGCCTAGCTATACTTACTAGGATGCTGCATCTGACCCCCCTCACCCCGCCGACTCTAAGCATGATAACTTAGGGATCACATAACTGCTGATTGCTGAGCTCTCACAGCCGCTCTGAGCAGAGAGCAGGACTGTCAGTCACCACTTTCTGCTGCTTTTCCCCCCCACTCTCACTGGAGCGCTGGGCTGTGAAGGGGAAGGGAGCAGCTGGCTCAGGCTCTTAGCAAATCGCTGAGAGGCTGAGCCAGGTGCCACTCCAGACTCTGGGGTGGATCCCGTCTTTAAAGTTGGGGATCTTTCCCCAACCTGGAAAGGCTGAGTGATGTCAGCTGACAGTGGGCTTCAGCCTGCTGTCAGCTATAAACAGGTCACAGGAGTGCAGAATGAACTGCACTCTTGTGATCCACAGGAGAAGAACAGCCAAAAGAGCTTTGTAGTTCTCCTTTAAAGCCCAGTTGAACCCTCAGTTACAGTCAAGCTGCATATAGAGTAATAGATAGGTTTTTACCTTGTTAAGTGCTTCAGCAGGGATTAAAATCCTAACAACTCTGCTAAGGGAGAAAAAGCAATGTTAATTAGAGTAGTGTTCAGTGAGGCATGGGAGCTTGTGTGAGAGGCAGGGTACAACACTTCTAGATGCTTACATCATAGGGGTTTTGCTAACAATCTAAAAGGGAGGGTCAAGTGATAGAAAAGGTTTTTAACTGTGGGGGATGAGTTGATGGAGAAAACAAAAGCACAGTTGTTAGGTGGAGGGAGGATAGACTTCTCTAAAGAGAAGGGTTTTCAGAGATCGCCCAAAAGTGGACAGAGGAGGAGATAGTCAGATTGATTGGGGTAGGGAGTTCCAGAGGATGGGAAAGGCTCAGAAGAAGTCTTGGAGGAGAGCATGGGAGGAGAATACAAGGGAGCTAGAGAGCAGGAGGTCTTGAGATGAATGAAGAAAACAATTTGGTTGGTATTTTGAGACTAGGTTAGTGATGTACTGTAGTTCAGGGCAGAATTGTCTTTGTAAGTTGTTATTAGTAATTTGAATTTAATTTGTTAGGGGAGCGTAAGTCAGTGGAGAGATTGGCAGAGATGGGTAGCAGACACTGAATGGTTGGTAAGGTGGATGAGTCTGGAAGCACCATTCATGACTGAACTGGACTGAAGGACATAATTCAATGAGGAGGAAGTTGCTGTATTTGAGGCGAGAGATAACCAGGGAGTGAATTAGAAGCTTTGTGGTCCCATTGGTTATGAAGGGGTGTATTTTTAATTTAATGTGCATTTAGCTGCTTACCTTTGGTTCCACTATAACTATTTAGCTTTAAAAGCCAAAAATGTACAACTCTTCCTCTAAATTTGGCATATAAATATGGGATAGTAGTGGAAGGTTTTAGTAAGGAGAACTGAGAAACCGAAAAACAAGTTTTACTTTAAGATAATTGCAAAACACGAAAAGAGACAAGCAATAACTGCTTTTAGATTATTTTGGACTTGAACCATTGCATTAATTCAGCAGATTGGTAGTTTACTATTATCTCTGCTACTTGTGCAAGCATAAATTGAATTTCCAAATGAAACTGAGCAAATGTCCATGGAAGATCTAAAATAGCCTCAGTCAACAAATCTCAGTTTTCCCTAGTGCAGACATTTCATTCATACATCCCTTAGGGAAGACAGCTAACAGCATAAAATAAGTATATCAAAGACAAACCAGTCTTTGACTTATGTGTTAATTAGAATGTAGCCGAATGAGAAAACGTAATTGCTACCTCAGAAGCTGCATCAAATCAACCCACTTTGGAGCAGACCCTTGAAGAGACCTGTTAGGTGCTGAAATTAGTCAAGTAGTACATTTAACAGACATGATTTTCACCATGACAACACTTGCATCATGTCAACGTGTGTTTAAAGGCCCTGTGAGATTTGCTTGTGAGAGCAGGAATCAACTGAACACTACACTACTTGATTTTCCATTTGTTATTGGTTATATTTTTCTCCTTGCGTACAACCACACCTTGTTATATTTACAAGAACATAATAATTTAATGGTGTACCCAATATGTAAATGTTTGTGTAAATACATATAAGAAGTGACCAATGACACACAGTTAGGGTTTTTTTAAATAAGCAAAGTAAGTATAGAATAGTGATCAATCTTAAAGCTGTCAGTCATAAATTAATACGCAAGAGGCTGCAATCTAAATTCTGCTTCATTACTTAAAGCTACCCTAAAAAAACAAAGAAACAAAAAAAAACTCAAGGGCATCCTGTAAAAAAGAAATTTTTTACTTATATTTTAAGCAGGAGGTTTGTTAAATCTTCAATGTCTTGAAGAGTGGTTGGTGACGCTGCTACACACATTTTCAAGGTGTTTCAGATAGCATGTCCCATGCTGGGCACTATGCTCCCTCCTGTTGGCCACCACTGCCCTGTAGTGGCAAAGAGACCAGCAAGGGGTACCACAACAGCATGGGACACAGGCATCCGACATAACCTAAGGGTTTGTATAGAAATGGTGCCAATGACTCTTCAAAAGAGGGACAATTTAACACTCCACCTGCTGGAATGGTAAACATGAAAGTAATTCTTTCAAAATTTCCACCATTGCATTGTGGTAATGTACACGTTACGGCAATGTACGCTAAAACACACTTTACATGCGATGCTGAGCTTAGTGATACTAAACTCACATTTTTTTTACATAAATCATTTTAGGATATCAAGTATACCATGGCTATTTTTTAAGTCTCTTACTGTTACATATTTATTCTGGCTGAAAAAAGACAAAAGTCCATCCAGTTCAACCATTTAAAAAAGAAAAAAAGTTATAATCTTACACCCACAGGTGATCCAGAGCAAGGCGAAAAACCCAGCAAAGTATGATCCAATATGCTCCTGAAGGGGAAAAAAAATCCTTCCTGATCCCCCCTGAGAGGCATTGGATATTCCATGGATCAACTTTACCTATAAATGTTAGTATCCAGTTATATTCTCTGTATCTAAGAAAGAATCCAGGCCTTTTTTAAAGCAATCCACTGAGCTGGCCAGAACCAACTCTTGAGGGAGTCTATTCCACATTTTCACAGCTCTCACTGTGAAGAAACCTTTCAATGTTTGGAGATTACATTTATTTTCCTCCAGACGTAAAGAGTGCCCCCTTATCCTCTGTGATGACCTCAGGGTGAATAACTCTACACCGAGTTCACTATATGAACCACTGATGTATTTATACATGTTGATCATATCCCCCCTTAATCTCCTCTTCTCAAGAGAGTATAAATTCAGTTCCTCTAATCTTTCCTCATAGCTGAGCTCCTCCATGCCTCTTATCAGTTTGGTTGCCCTTCTCTGTACTTTCTCCAGTTCCCCAAATGTTCTTTTTGTGAATTGGTACCCAAAACTGAACTGCATATTCCAGCTGAGGTCTTACTAATGATTTGTACAGGGGTAAAATGATATCTCTCTCTCTGGAGTCTATACCTCTTTTAATACAAGAGAGGATTTTGCTCACTTTAGAAACTGCAGCTTGGCATTGCATGCCATTATTAAGCTTGTGATCTACCAAAACTCCCAGATCCTTCTCCACCATTGATTCCCCCAGTTGTTCCCCCCCTAGTATGTATGATGCATGCGTATTCTTAGTCCCCAAGTGCATAACCTTACATTTATCAACTTTAAACCTCATTTACCACCTAGTTGCGTCCGGTGATTACTGAGCATCTCCAACAGGGAGGAAGATTGTTTTGTTTACACAGTACAGCCATCTCGATCAGTGTGCTTACAGTGAAGAACACACCCCTCGCCCCCTAGTAAAACACTCCAAGCACACAGTTAATCCTTTGATCGCCCCTTTGATCACAGTATTGGTGTCACTGGGGTGTCAGTGACACCAAGTTAGTTCCCCCCAGTGTCAGAATGTCCGCCGCAGTCCCGCTAAAAGTCGCTGATCACCGCCATTACTAATGGAAAAAAAATCCCATTATCTATACTGCCATTTGTAAATGCTATAACTTTTACGTAAACCAATTAATTTACACGTATTTGGATTTTTTTTAGCAAAGACATGTCACCGAATACATTTTGGACTAAATTTATGCCAAAATTTGATATTTGAAATTTGTAAAAAAATATTACTGGACATGTTTAACCACCTTCCGCCTGCCCTATAGTACAATAACGGGCGCAAGGTGGTTCTCACGTTCTGATAGGACGTCATATGACGTCCTACCATTCTCACTGCGCATGCGCAGCTCAGGGAGCGCGCATCGCGGCAATCACTGGTGCGCTGTGTCCCTCGGACACAGCGGATCATGGAAAGAGCCGAAGATGTCAGCTCGGTCATGTGATCAGTTGTGTCCAATCACAGCTGATCACATGTAAACACGGAAATGCCGGTTATCGGCATTTCTCTCCTCTTGAGCTGTCACGCTGACAGCTCGAGAGGAGAGCCGGTAATCGGCTTTCCGCGGAGGGGACATGTGCAATGATCATCAGGGCACTGATGATCAGTGTGCCTTGATGATCAGTGTGGCCCCAGAAGTGCCACCTGTCAGTGCCCATCAGTGCCACGTGCCAGTGCCCATCAGTGCCACATCAATGCCACATATCAGTGTATACCAGTGCACATCAATGCCACATATCAGTGCCAATCTGAGCTGCCTTTCAATGTCATCCATCAGTGCCACCTATCAATGCCAATCAGTGCCACCTATCAGTGCTGCCAATCAGTGCCACCTATCAGTGCCAGTCAGTGTCGCCTATTAGTGCGCATCAGTGCCAGTCAGTGCCGCCTATCAGTACCAGTCAGTGCCGCCTAACAGTGCCAGTCAGTGCCGCCTATCGGTGCCAGTCAGTGCCGCCTATCAGTGCCAGTCAGTGCCGCCTATCAGTGCCAGTCAGTGCTGCCTATCAGTGCCATATATCAGTGTCATGTATCAGTGTCATGTATCAGTGCTGCCTTTCAGTGCCCATCAGTGCTACCTGTCAATGCCCATCAGTGCAACCTACCAGTGCCTCCTCATCAGTGCCCATCAGTGCCACCTATCAGTGTCCATCAGTGCAGCCTATCAGTGCCCATCACTGCAGCCTCATTATCGCACATCAGTGAAGGAGAAAAATCACTTATTTACAAAATTGTATAACAAAAACTAAGAAAAAACATTTTTTTTCAAAATTTTCAGTGTTTTTTGGTTTAAGAAAAAATAAAAATCCCAGAGGTGATTAAATAAATCTAAAAGAAAGCTCTATCTGTCTCAAAAAAATTATAGAAACTTCATATGGGTACAGTGTTGCATGACCGTGCAATTGTCATTCAAAATGTGACAGCGCTGAAAGCTGGAAATTGGCCTGGGCAGGAAGGGGGGTATAAGTACCCTGTAGGCTAGTGGTTAATAGCAAAAAGTCCAAAATATTGTTTTTTTTTCTCAAAAGTGTCAAGTTTTTTTGTTTCTAGCGCAAAAAATAAACAACAGACAGGCGATTAAATACCACAGAAAGAAAGCTCAATTCATGCGAAAAAAAGGACGTACATTTCATTTAGCTGCAGCGTTGCATTACCGCGCAATCGTCAGTTTAAGTAACATAACACAAAAAATGACCTGGTCATGAAGGGGGGTAAAGCCTGAGGAGGGCAAGTGGTTAAACAGTGCATTGAGGTTGGCTTGTAAGTTGGAGACATCCTGTAAGGATGTTATTTCACTGCACAGCTTGGTGTCATCTGCAAAGACTGAAATGGGATTTGTAATCCCAGACCCTATATAGTTTACAAATATATTAAAAGTAAGGATCCCAACACTGAACCTTGGGGTACACCACTGACAACCCTAGACCAGAGTATGAATCATTAACCACTACTCTTTGAATACGATCTTTTAGCCAGTTTTCTATCCATTTTCATATGTATTTTTCCAAGCCCATAGACTTTACCTTACAAATTAGACATGTGTGGGGAACTGTGTCAAATGCTTTTGGAAAATCCAAGTATACTGTGTCCACCGCCACCCCTCTGTCCGAGGTTTTGCTCACCTCCTTATAAAAAGAAATCAGATTTGTTGGAGAACTTATGTCTTTCATGAATCCATGCTGTCTGTTGCTTAAAATATTTTTTTCCAGCAAGAACTCATCTATATGGTCTTTTATTTTTTTTCCCAATTTTTTTTTTTATTCCATAAAAGTTTATTTAGAAGTGACAACATGTTACAGGAAAATATAAAGAAATGCACACGCAGCATCAATCAGGTCATAGACACAGCTTAAACCAAAATACAGGAAGAAACAACATGGTAGAGTGCGACACTATGGATAACATAAGCATGGCAAATTACGGCAGAGATATACCTGTAGTACTCAAGATTCAAAAATGTACAATATAGAAGGTGATAACAGCTTACTTCCACCAAGTGAATATTGGCGTACTGGCCTAAGCATGGAGGAAATGAACCTTCAGAGCCTAAACCAAAAGCAGTACACGATCATGAGGCTAAGTGAGCATTGTAGTATAAGAGAAGACGTCGTGAGTACCATTGACTATCCTAGAGGAGAGAAGCTAACCATATACCAAGTAATCCTGGATAAAATGAAGATTAAGCCTGATCGAAGACTAAGAGGTTGTCGAGAAAGAAAAGAAAAAAGGGGAATAGAAAGAAAGAAAAGGATAAGAAAAGGAAAAGAATGGGAGTCATAGTAGAGAGAGAGAAGAGAAAGAGGGGGAGAGAAAAAAAAAAAAAAAAGGGGGGTGGGGGGGTAGAGTAAGGGGAGAGGGAGAAGGGGGAATAAGAGGCAAAAAAAAAAAAAAAAAAAAAGGGGGGGAAGCAAGGGAAGCGAAGGGTCCGGGCTGCGACGTTCGTGTCAGCATTGTTATTGGAGATCATAAATGAGAGTGTCAAGAATTTAAACACTCACCAAAGCTAAGCAGGCAAATATAAATTACCGGAAAAGAGGTCATAACCACACAGATTATGAGAGAACCAAGGGCATAACCAGAGGTAGGGCTGAGCTCAATCAGGTATCCCGACCCATGAGAGATCCGAATTCAGGGGTAGTTACAAAGTGGGTCCAGCAGGCCCAAACATGTGAGTATTTAGTTGGCAGATCAAGTGCAGTCGCAATCAGTTCCTCCATTTCCGCCACTTTGCCTACTCGATTGAGCCAATCGCGTATAGTTGGGGGGTGAGTGGAGCCCCATAGCACAGGAAGACAGAGTCTGGCTGCGTTGATCATATGCATCGCTAGGGACTTGAAATATTGACTCCTAGGAATGGGGGTATGATGAAGCAATAGCTGAGCAGCAGAGAAAACTATGGGCAGAGTGGTCACTGAAGTCACCAACCGGTGGACCTCCTGCCAGAATGGTTGAATAAGTGGACAGGACCACCAAATATGCAAGAAAGAGCCATCAGGTGTCCCACATCTCCAGCACACGTCAGGGACAGAAGAGTTAAACCGATGAATTCTGGAGGGAGTACGATACCATCTAGTGGCTAATTTGAAGCCATTTTCCTGCGTCGAAACATTACTCGAGCAGGAGTGGGAGTACATAAAAATGCGGTCCCAATCCGACTCTGATAAATCCGTCTTTAGGTCTCTGTTCCACGCACGGCAAGAGGGGAAAGAAGTGCAAGTCCTGCTGTCCCCTAGGAGAGGATAAATCTCAGAGATCAAATGCTTCCGCGGTTCGGATTGAGAGCATAAGGATTCAAATGGAGTAACAGGGCGAGTCCAATTATGGCGGGATTTATGGAAAAGCAGGAAGTGTCTAATCTGAAGAAAGGCCCAGAGAGGGAATTCGCGGATATTCAAGCTAACCTTCAGCTCCTGTAATGTTTTCACCTTGCCGGAGTGAAGAAAATGTTTTACTAAAATCTGAGCGTATGGCCAGTAATTTGATAAAAAATCCTTGTGCAACCCTGGGGGAAAATCTGGATTCAGGCGGATCGACGTCAAGGGACTAGGAGAGTCCGAAACGGAAGACGTTTTACAGGCCTTACGGAAAACTTCTAACGTGGGACCTATCAAAGGATGGGAGAGGAGAACTTGAGGTGTGTGTTTCGGCAATAGCCAAGGGATCGATGGTAGGGGAGTGGGCGAAAAAGCCTTCTCCAAAAGGACCCAGTCTTTGGAAGCAGAATGAATGTGCCAATCGACTATGCGGGAAAGATGACACGCCCAGTAATAGCGGTGCAGGTCAGGGAGCCCAATGCCCCCGCTGAGTTTGGGACGAGTCAGCTGAGAGAACGAGACCCGCGGACGCTTGTGATTCCATAAAAATAAGGAACATAGTTTCTTGCAAGAAGCAAAGAATGTCAATGGAAGTTGAATTGGCAAAGTTTGGAAGAGATAAAGGAGACGCGGAAGTATATTCATTTTAATAATGGCAGCCCTACCAAACCAAGAGAAGCAGGGGCGATGCCACTTGTTTAGGTCTTCCTGAATGACTTTGAAAACCGGTAAGAAATTTTTGGCATAAAGGTCGTCCAGATTGCGAGTAAGTTGTACACCAAGATATGGAAGGGCATCCTTCACCCACTGAAATGGAAAATGAGACTCACAGAAGGAGACGAGATCAGTGGGAAGGGTTATGTTGAGGGCGTATGACTTTGAAAAATTAATTTTCAAGTTTGACAAAAAGCGGAAAAAAGCAAAGTCTTTCAGCAAACTCGGTAGGGTGGTGCGAGGGTCAGCCAAAAAAAGGAGGATATCATCCGCATAAGCAGCAAGTTTGTATTCTTTGTCTGCTATCCTGATCCCCTTAATATCTGGGTTAGCGCGAATTTGTCTCAGAAGAGGTTCAAGGGAAATGACGAACAGAAGCGGGGATAGGGGGCAACCCTGACGAGTGCCATTTCCCAGGCGGAAAGGGTTCGATAAGTGTCCATTGACCCGAACTTGAGCTGTAGGGCCCGAGTATAGGGTCATAATAAAGTTTATCATTTTCTCGCCCAGGCCCAAAGCCATCAGTGATCCCTGCAAATAATCCCAAGCAATCCTGTCAAAGGCCTTCTCAGCATCCAATGAAAGGAAGAAGGCCGGAGAGTTAGATTTGCAAAGCCAGTGTTGGAGATTAAGGGCCTTGATAGTGTTGTCCCTAGCTTCTCTACCAGGGATAAATCCCACCTGATCCAAGTCAATGAGGGAAGGGAGCAAAGGGAGAAGTCGGTTAGCAAGCATCTTTGCAAACAACTTAATATCCACATTTAGCAGGGAGATGGGTCTGTAATTAGATACCTGGGAGGTATCTTTACCGCTTTTGGGGATGACGGAAATGTGTGCTTCCAACAGCCTATGGTGTGGCCTAGGGGACTGAGAAAGAGTATTGAAAGCGGAAAGAAATGGAGTACTCAGAATGTCCAGAAAGGATTTATAATAAGCTGCAGAGAAGCCGTCAGGACCCGGACTTTTGCCCGTTTTCAACTGCCGTACCGCGCACTGCAATTCGCTTAAGGTCAAATCTTGGTCCAGCGATAGAACCGTCTCCTCAGAGAGAGCGTTTGGACCATGAAGACGAAGAAATTCAGAGATTAGGGACGCTCTAGGCCTGTCAATGTGCATCGGGGGACGTTCTGGTGGAAGATTATAAAGGGACTTATAAAAATGTTCGAACTGAGAGGCAATATCAGGATTGGACGTGGCCATCACACCGTCAGGGCCTCTTATTTTATGTATAGTCATATGGGATCGTTTTTCCCGAAGAGCCCGAGCAAGAAACCTCCCACTTTTATTGGCAAACTCATAATAAAGCTTTTGGGAGAGGATGAATCTTTTCTTGACCACTTTGCCCAGCTCAGTAAGAAGTCGCAAGCGAGCACTTGTGAGTTCCGAAAGAGTCGACGCAGCCAGAGTCTGTTTATGTGCCCTCTCCAGAGAGCGTATCCTATCTGTAAGTAGCTTCAAACGTTGCTGTCTGTCTTTCTTACGTCTCGTTGCTGCCGCTATAAGGCAACCCCGGATAACACATTTATGAGCTTCCCATTGCGTAAGGGGGGAGGTATCCGAAGAGCCATTCAAAGAGAAATATTCACACAGATGAGAGCGAATATCTTGTTCAATAGCACAGTCTGCAAGAAGCGAGGCGTCTAAGCGCCACAGCTTCGAGCGAGCAAGTTTCTCCGGGAGCCGCAAGGTTACGGTTATGGGGTGGTGATCGGAGAGAACCATCGGCTCTATAGATGCAGCATGTAGAAATGGGAGGTCCGACTGTGACAGAAAAAGGTAATCAATCCTAGAATACTTATTGTGCGGCGGAGAAAAGAACGTGTAATCCTTAACAGTGGGGTGGAGTGTGCGCCAGGAGTCATGTAATTGCAAGTGTTGCAACTGCAAATGTATCTGCCTGAGGGCCTTAAAAGGCAAAAATGAACTGCCCGAAGAGGAGTCTAGCAATGGGTTTAATGGGACATTCAAGTCCCCCCCCATTATCAGCATACCCGATTGAAACTCAGCCAAAGTAGCAGCAGTCATACGCATAAACGTAACCTGTTTGGTATTGGGAGCATAAATATTGGCAAGTGTGATGGGTCTGTTGGAAAAAGAGCCCTTGACAAACAGATATCTGCCCTCCGGGTCAGCAAGGGAATCCTGTAGCACAAATGGGAGATGTCTGGCAAACAGGATAGCCACTCCTTTCGATTTAGCCAGTGGATTGGTGGCATGAAGAACAGTAGGGTATCTGAAGTTAAAAAGCTTGGGTATGGAGTCCCGGCGAAAATGCGTCTCCTGGAGGAGGAGTATATCCGCCTTTAGCTTATGCGCGTAAGAAAGTAACATAGATCTCTTTTCGGGAGTGTTCAGACCCTGAACATTGAGTGAAAGAATTTTTAAGGACAGCAGTCCCGCATTAGAGGCGGGAGAAAGCATGACTGCAGAGCTTGATCGCGGAAGCCTGATGACACAACTACAAACGAGCAGGGAGAAGAAAAAAAAAAAAAAAAAAAAAAAAAAAAAAAAGGGGGGGGGGAGTAGGAGAAAAGGGAGAGAAGTAAGGGGGTAGAGAGCAAGAAAAAAGAGAAGGAATAAGAGAACTCCCAAGAGAGAGAGAAGAAGAAAAAAAAAAAAAAAAAAAAAAAAAAAAAAAGAGAGAGAAGAAAAGGGGTGAAAGTACTACACGGCTCGGGGAGAAGACCAGCTAGTCCACGTATGAAAGGAAGAGTACAGAAAGAGGGAGGAAAGTTAGAAGAAGAAAGAGATCAGAGCCAAAAAAGAAAAAAAGGGAAGGAAAACGAGAGAAAAGAAAAAGTAGAGGAGAGGAAACTAATAATAGTAGCCTAATGTAGGAGGTCAGTGAAAGCTCACAGAGCTCACTGTGTGGGGAACGAAGTAAGCGTTGAGCCAAGAGTGAAGCAACCGCCGGCCGGTCGCCTCGCAAAGTGCATAATCAAAAAGACAAAACTAAAGGAGGGTGAGTGTTGAAAAAGGGGGGGCTCAAGCAAGGCATGTAATACTGTGTACAGTAAAGGCCAAGCCAAAAGGGAAAAGACCTTGGACAACCCCAAGAGGTGATAAGCCAGGAGGCGTATGCGGGTGCCCGCGGCGGGCACGCTGGCAAAAAGGGGCAACAGTGACGGGATAATAGGTCACAGATATTCCATTATACGGATTGAGAAAAATCGAGGGGCTAACCAATCCTGCATGAGGACAGGGCAAATTATATCCGTATAAGAACAGAACCTACAGGCAGGACATGTAAAACAGTAGATCTGTGAGAGGCCGTAAGGAGTAATACAGGCTTATCAATTAAAGAAGCAATAATACAACATAACATATGAACAAATGCCATACAGGAAAAACAAATTTCAATACAAAAACTGAGGTCAGGAGAGAACCCTAGAAAACAGTATACCCCAGCTTCAGGCATCCGTACTACTCAGGATCCCCAGACTCAGTGCCAGAACTGTTACCCCGTGGAGACGAGCTCATCTAATTATAGCAAAATATGGAACGGATTCTACCAAAACCCCTGTGACACCCACGAGAATGAGCAGCACCTCTCCCATAACCAATGCTGAAAGGAGGGGGGGCACACCCCCAGGACTGGGGGGAAGCATAGAGCCCCAAGACAGCCGTAAGCGCTTACATAAAAGCAGGTCACAGGGGAGTACACCAACCTGCTCCGTGAGGCCTCAAACAAAGTGCGCAGAGGTGATGGTCATTCACGCGGCATCGTTCAGAATGTAACAGGGCTCCCATCAATCCCCTGGCAGCAGCATTGTGAGGTAGATCCCTCTCCCCCCCGTCCCACCCCCCTCCCCCTAAATAACAACTGCCCCTCATCAAAATCCCGTATCTAGTGCAGAACTCAAAAAGGATATCAAAAGTAACCACGGGTATCATATAGAGCACGTGTCCGAAGCAGGAGCAGAGGCAACTCCCTCCGGTCAAATAGACCCCAAAAGGCTGCAAAAATCCTTCAGATGAAGCCGGGTCGCGGCCTGGGCTTGTAGTGCAGTACAAACTGAAAGGAGCCGGCCTTCCCGAGAGCTTTCACCAAACCGGAACAAGAGGAGCTTAAGACAGGAAGTGAACCGGGCACCCGGAAGGAGATAGAGACCCCTGCCGTAGGAGCAAGACCACTCTTCTTCAGTAGGCAATATACTGCGGGGAGGTAACTCCATGATGCGATAGGCGCAGAGATCCAGAGCAAGAGCAGTATGCTTGTTAGAGCAAGGAGAATCCGCAAACCAATGGGGTGTATACCGGGTGTCGATCTTGAACAAGTCTCCTGACCTGTACGCTAATAAATATCACCCCAAAACCTGGGGAGGTGGCATATCAACATGGATGACTAAAGCCTGCGAGAGCGACTGTAACGAGGCAACAGTAACCGTTGGGGCAAACCAGTAGAGCCCTACTCAAAGCAAAAGTAGCTGGCCAATCACAAATCAACAGGAAAACTGGAAAAACGGAGGCTGAAAGCCTGCTGGTGTAGCGGATCATTGGTTCTCGTGCCGAGGCTTCCTGTGCGCCGGGGAGGCCGTGGGACTGGAAGTGTCCATAGAGGCCCCTGCAGGGAATCGTGGAGGTGTCGAAGGGACCATCCGGCGCCGTCGCTGAGCAGGGTTAGGCCCGCCCGTTGCACCATCTTCAGCTCTCAGATCTGGGGCACTTGGCAACCTCATAGACCCGTTCCAATCGGGTAAGGCAATCGGAGGAATATCCAAAGCAGAGCAAAAAGATGGCAGTTCTTCAGGAACACGTAGGTTGAAATTACGGCCATTCACTTGAGCAGAAAGGCAGAACGGAAACCGCCATCTATAGGGGATGTTGCGCGTGCGGAGAGTATCCAATAGGGGGCGCAGCGCCCGCCTTTGTTGCAGGGTCAGATTGGAGAGGTCCTGATATAGCTGTATCTCCGCCCCCTCATAAGCAAGATGTCTTCTCCCCCTGGCGCATTTGAGGATATCCTCTTTAAGCGGGTAACTTTCAAGACAGCAAATTACGTCCCTGGGAGGGTCTGTGTTTTCCCCCCTAGGACGGGTCGCCCGGTGTACACGTTCAATGGCAATCATGGTTGAAGGTGGGCGACCTAGGAGGTCATTAAAGATAGCTATTACCGCTTTAGGGACATCACAAGGTTCCACTGATTCAAGAAGGCCCCGGGCCCTAATGTTGCGTCTGCGTCCACGATTGTCTAAGTCCTCAATGTGTCTATAAAAATCTCGAATGGTCGACACATGCAGCGCTGATTGTTGTTGTAAATCAGAAATTGCCGCCTGATTCTGCCTGGTATCCAGCTCCACCCGCTCCACCCTTGTGCCCATAGAGCGGATGTCATCCCTTAATTCAGTGAGGGCAGAGGTTAATGTGGTGGTTAAGGTGGTCTTTATATCAGCTGCCACAGCCTGGAGGTCCCTTAATGATAGGGAATGTGTAGCACGTGAGGAATGTGAGGAATCCAGCTGTGGCACTGTGTCCAGCACAGCATATTCGGCTGTGCTTGCAGAGCCTGTGTCAGAGACTGCAGAGGGAGGGGGAGAGGGGGAGGACACTGCAGAGGGAGAGGGCTGCGGCCCGTCTTTCAGCTGGGAGCGGAAGAGCTCCTTTATATGCCTCCCCTGAGCGTTCTGACCCCGCGGGGACCGCGATCTGGCCCCAGAGGGTGCCCTGTCGGTCTTCCCCATAGCAGAGGGGAGATGTCTCACCCGTCAGTGCAGAGCGGCAGCAAGGTAGGAACCGGCCGGCGGGAGCTCCGTGATTACGCGGCCATCTTCACTCGCGGCTCGGCCACGCCCCCTATATGGTCTTTTATTAACTCTCCAGTATCTTCCCAACTATAGAAGTCAAACTAACAAGTCTATAATTACTTGGTAAAGATTTTGACCCCTTTTTAAATATTGGCACCACATTGGCCTTACACCAATCCAGTGGTACTAGACTAGTCATTAAAGAGTCCCTAAAAATTAGAAACAATGGCTTTGAAATGACAGAGCTCAATTCTTTAAGGCCCCATGGGTGTATGCCATCTGGTCCGGTTTATTCACCTTTATTCTGTCTAAATATTTTTGGATCATATCAATTGTGAGCCAATGTGGATCATCTGGAGCTGTGTCAATACCATACCCATTATGGACAAGAGCTCCCCCATACTCCTTTGAATACACAGAGCTGAAGAAGATATTGAATAAATTTGCCTTCTCTTTGTCCCCAGTCACCCACTCTAGATTATTTTGTAAAGGGCCTACATGCTTGGACCAGACCTTTTTACTATTAATATATTTGAAGACTTTTTGGGGGTTGGTTCTGCTATCCTTTGCAATCTGTCGTTGGTTTTCAATTTTTGCGGACTTTATTTCATTTTTGCATATTCTGTTATATTCTTTTTAATGTTTAAACGATGATAGCGTTCCTTCATTTTTATATTTAATAAAAGCTCTTTTCTTATTATCTATAGTTTTTTTTACTTTGGCCATAAGCCACATAGGTTTGATTTTTAGCCTTTTAAACTTGCCCATGGGAATATATATTGCAGTGTGTTCACATATAGTCTTTTTGAAGAACTCCCATTTCTGTGTTGTGTTCATTGATGCCAATATTCCCTCCCAGTCTAAGTCTTGGAGAGCAGCTCTCAGCCTTGGAAAATTAGCTCTCTTAAAATTGATCATTTTTATTTTTCCCGTATGTGCTTGCTGTTTACAGCTAACAAAAAATTGAATTATGTTATGGTCACTGCTACCCAGATGTTCTTTTATATGGGCATTCATAATAAGGTCTGCATGGTTTGAGATTACCAGGTCCAGCAGAGCATCATTTCTAGTTGGGGCCTCTATGAACTGTACCATACAGTTGTCCTGTAGTAGGTTTAAAAATGTTTGCCGTTTAATTGTTCCTGCAGTACCATTACTCCAGTCAATTTCTAGGTAGTTAAAATCGTAGTTAAAATCCCCCATTATTATTACTGTCTCAGCCATTGCAGCCCTTTTGATCTGTGCAAGGAGCTGAGTCTCCACCTCCTCATTAACACCGGGAAGCCTATAACAAACTCCAATGACTACCTTTGTAGTACGCACCCCCATGCGTAGTTCCACCCATAATGCTTCAGCCTCATCACACTCTCCATCAACTAGTTACTCTTTCACATTCGCTCTGAGATCACATCTCACATAGAGACAGACACCACCACCTTTCCTATTTACCCTGTCTTCAAAAGAGAAAATAGCCAGGAATATTAATGGCCCATTCATGTGAAGAATGAAGCCAAGATTCAGCAATACCAATTAAATCATAGTTCTGTTCATGCACCACAGCTTCCAACTCACCTATTTTGCTTGGCAGAATTCTGGCATTGATGAACAAACACTAATTCATTGACACCTTGTGCACAAATATTTTGAAAATTTTTATTTTCATACAAATGTTACCAATTCCACTGGTTGTTTGTAACATGGGAACCTTCTGATCATCTGCCATAGCTCTCCCCCAATCTTTCCTCATTCCACCCACCAATAATGACTGACCCCTGTCTGATCTGTCTGCCGCATTATAATTTAATTCACCTTCCCCCCTCGATCCTCAAAAACTGTTGTTTTCATGCTTCTTTTTTGTCCTGTGCCCCCTCCAGATCCTCTATTGATATATCTCACTGCTGCTAGTGTACAGCAAGCTATTATTTTTGGTCACAAGCTTGGCTCTATGCATATTAAGATTCCTATATCTCTGACTGTATCTGCATGTAGATGAGTAGTTAATCTTGGGGATGAGCATGAAAGGGTGGCTACATTCACATACACAAGGGGGGGGGGGGCATGAAGAATGAATGCAGCCACCCTAGAAAAGAAAGTCTGGGAATAGTAGAAAAAAGCTTGCATTTGAAAGATTAATCAAAAAAACAGATAGAAGGCACATTCTACTAATATTTATATCATTTTAGAAAAATATGAGTTTAATGTCACTTTATGTTCCATTCACTGTAAATGCTACCTTAATGTACCTTAAAAACACATGGCTGCTTGCAACTCGTTAAGCACAGGAGATTCAGTGGAGCAGATTGTATAGATCTTTTATTTCTATTTTGTGGCCATTCACCTAGATTAACTTAGATATTTGTTTAAATCTCCTGACCTACTATGGCTTGATATAGAACAATTGCTTGTATCTGAAAAAAAACTTTACACCTGCCTGTTTACTGATCTTTGGTGACCTCTAACCAGGGCCGATGCTAGACTATTTTGCGCACTAGGCAAGACCAGCTACTTGTGCCCCCCACCCAAAAAACAATTTAAAAACAGTAGAAGTATTAAATCAACAAAACTTGAAACTACTACATTTCTTTTAATTTGAAAATAAGTGCCATAAGATAACCAATACAAATCCCAGGCTGCTGGAATCCCTGGAGATAGAATTCTGTGACAGTAGGCAGCCAAGCCCACACACAGAGAACACCTGAACTGAGCAATCCCACACAGTGACAGATCTGACACAACATACCACCACCAACACTGACACAGATCAACAGGCCCAGCAGGCACTAGAAGAGCAGGCTGTGGAATCGTGATGACGTTATCACTCACTGATATATTGCACATGTGATGGATGACCAGCCAGGTCACACTCACACCAACACACGACATCAGAGTCAGCCATTACCTTCCTTTTTTGTCGCAGCTCCGCCTCTGATGAATTGGAAGACAAGGGCTGGAACTCCACAGTAATCATTAGCCACCAGTCAGTTTGCAGTAAGGCACTGAGTCTGAGAGGAACACTGAAAGGAGCAGAAGCTCAGCTGCTACACTGGCCCCTGTCCTTTCTTCTTCCCTCTCTGCTGCCCCTTCCTTCAGCTGAAGGATCATTCATGATGTGGCGGCGTCCCACACAGAGAAAGTGCTTGCCTGTGATGCGCCCAGGCGCCCCTAGTTTGCCTAGTAGCAGCACCAGCCCTGATTTAAACCCTAAACTCCCTACCTCCCTTGGTGCAGTCATCCCTTACATTCAACCACTTAAGCACACAATAGATAAATTGGATCTCGGCTGGTTCAGCAGGGTCAAGATTTCATCCATCTATGGGCAGGCTGTTTGTTCCCAAGTCGATCGATCGACTTGGGTACAACCAACCTGTTGAATTTTTTGCATGCGATTATTGCTGGCAGATATAGCCTCTAGTAGTAATCATTGTGTTCTACCAGCAGGGAAGGCTCCTTGCCAGCAAAAGATAATAATGCTGCAGGAGGGAATCAATTTTCTTTCCTTCCACCTATGTGGCCTGCATAGGACTCACCATCAAGTTAGTCCCATCTCACTGCCATTAAACATTTTAGAAACTATACTTTGGCAAAGCAGGGGTATATATAAAGTTTCAGTTCTATAAGAAGAGCCCTCAAAAACTTCAGAGGAAATTTCTAATTGCATATAAATGGATATAATAATTTTTCAATGGTGTCATTTACACTGCGTTTGCCTGCATTTAGGTGCAGTCTGTTTAGCTGCATTTAGTGAAAATAGAACTTTGTGCATCCAGGATCCGATCAGACATTCAAATCATAACTAAACTTGTGTAAACACTTGTATAAATTTCCCTAAACACGGCTAAAATATATAAATAAAAATAGGTAAATATACACATCTTTCTTGCACAGGTTAGTTTGCATAGGTGTTAGAGGGGGAGGGACAATTTTTAAGACTAATTAGCTTTATGTTGGAATTTTACGTTACCTCTCGATTCCTCTCATAAACATTACAGAGAAAGGGAAGCTAAGTATAATTTTTCAGTCCTTGAGTTTGGATCAACTAATATAAAGTAGGTGCCATCCCAGTTTGGCTGTAAATGTAGAAATACACTTTACTTAGGAGGCATACTTAGGGTTGTTCAATGTGCTGTGGTGGTGACAACAGACAGTAATGCTGGAACATACTGCTGAGCCTCATGTGTGTAATGGGTTATCTGAACGGATCCACTGTCATTCCTGCATTGTCATTTGCCTAATATGGTGGAATGACCTGCTTAATCTGGTCACAGAGATGTTGGTTATGAAAGCAGAGAGGGCTTTTGCATCACCTCTACAGCATACTTATCCACTGGCTCAGCTGTTTAACACATGATGCCTATATTACAGGAGTTGCAGGTTTGAATTCCAGGTAACCATTTTCTTTACAAAGTATATTTCTCTACACTGAAGATATAATTGTCTGCTTAGGCATTAAAAAAAACTTTTTATATGATTGGATTTTGAAGAAAACTACTACTGTATGTTGAGAAATAGCCAACATAGAGATTGAATCCACAACCCCTGCATATCAAACACCCTGTTCTGGATAAAAGAAAGTACTTTAAGAGGTCGGGGGTCCACATCTTGGGGTTCTGGCCCACAAAATCAGAAGTACATTGTGCTGTGCTTCTTAGGTTTGTGGAGGTGTCATTGAAAATCACCACACTTTGTTTAATGCATTCTTGTGTGTTGTGGTAATGCATTACTGCATTGCAATATTATGGATTTTATTATATGTACTTATTTAGCACCATCAATGTACGTAGTGCTTTACATATTTATTATACATTCATATCAGTCCCTGCCCTCAAGGAGCTTGCAATCTAAGGTCCCTAACCTACATTCATACATACACATCCTAGTGCCAGTTTAGTCATGGGCCAATTAAACTACCAGCATGTCCTTGGAGTGTGGAAGGAAACACACACAAGCACAGGGAGGACATGCAAACTCCAGGCAGGTAGTGCCGTGGTTGAGATACAAACCAATAACCATAATGCTGCTAAGGAGAAATACTAACTACTTAGCCATTGTGGGTTTTTAGGGCCCATTCACACTATGCATTGCAGTAATGCATTTGCATCAACTCACATGTGCACTGCACGTATTTCTAAAGCCAAGAGAAAAAATGTTAAATGTGCTGGCTGCAATAGTTTTGCTTCTTAAATTGGAACTAAACTGTATCTGAGCACCAAAAAACTACAAATACTGTTTAATTTATATTTAATATTCAACCAAAACTCACCCATCCATGTCTCCATGCTTTATTTTGTTGAGAAATCACTTTAAAAAACACTCCCTAACATTTATAGCCACAGCCACCTTGAGTAAGGGCAGTACATCCTGGAATCCATCTACCCTTAGCTCATACATGCAGGCAGAGGGGTGTGTTTAGCTGAGAAAGCACATCCTCCCCTCCTCCTCCAGAAGAAAGAAAAAAAACTGCTTATGAAGACTCCTGAGATGTATGACATAATGTTGGCCTAGGCCAGAAACCAAGAAGCAACTGAAGAAATGTAAAAAGAATAAAGGTTAAATCAAGAAAAAAAAAGAAATATACTTTCCTATCTATTTACTAATGCTATCAGCATGAGGATTACAAATAGTTAATGTCAATTGAGAGAATTTAGTTTCACGTTAGGCTAAGCATTTTTTTTTTTTGCAAGTATAGAAAAATAGCTGTTGATCCTGTAAGAGATTTTGTGTCCTTAAATTCCTGTGGACTGAACTGAAATCTCAAAAACTGTTACGAGTTTTCTCAGCTACCTTCTGTGAAACTACAAAACATCATTCCTTATTGTAATGGAGAGAATAGTCCAAATCAGGGAGACAAGGCTGCTCCTCCATAGAGTGTATCGCTTGGAAGATCACCAGGTAAAAGTAAGCCCAAAAAGAGAACTATTACAGCCAACGCATCAAAGGTCTGGTAAGCAGATATTTAATACATTTTGGTTTTGGAGTTTATATAAGCAGTGACAAACCTGAATTAACCAGTGGAAATAGCAGTCAGAACTAACAGAAGTAAAAGCTATAGGAAAGTTTTGGGTTTTTTTTTAGCTTTTTCTGAAGTACCACACTATTTAATAAAATGTAAAAAAAACACTCAATACCACAAGCCCACATTGCCCAAACCTGTTCCCATCTGTGTACCTCTAATAATTTCCAAAAAAAAATAAACTAGATATAAAATACAGACTTCAGCCATGTTTTTGGTAGAAATTGGTTTTTGTCAGGGCAGTATGTGAACACTTGAGTAGGCAGCTAAAAAGAAAGAGACAACCCAGGTTATATCTTTGAATAAAAAAAGTAAAAAGTCAAGAGTCACAAACATTGTGTAGTGGCTGGTCAGTAAGTAAGCAGATTTGTTAAGCTGCAGTGTAAGAGGGTGAAATGGGTGAGTTTTATCCTGTAATAAGAAATAGAGTGTATTATTTAAGAGACAATTGCTACAAATATTGTACAGTGGCTGGACAGTATGTAAGGAGCTTAGTTAGGAGGATGGAGGGAGAGACTAGGCAGCTTTTATCTTGAATAAATATTAAAGTGTATTTTTTCAGACAATAGCCACAAATATTGTACAGTGGCTGGGAGTTAAGTAGGGAGCTTATTTAGGCCACATTGTAAGCAGAAGAGACTGGGTAGGTTTTATCCTGATATAAGTTTTTTTTTTCTGAGAGATAATAACCACATATATTTTCTGCAGACATAAAGTATGATTTAATCTGCATCAAACATAAGAATTGTGTCAGTTGAGGTCCAGTTGCAAAAAAACATTGTGTGGCACCTTTACAGTGCCGGAGCACGAGAACAAAGCAGGATGCAGCATGAATGATGAGCCACTGATGCATTGAAAAGAACCACAGATCCCCAGAGCCTGTCTTTGAACCCTACTCACACAGATATTCAGTGATGGCCCACTGCCAATAGTGCAGCCTCTGCAGCATGGCCAACATTGAATTCCAGTGCATGGAAGTGTCACATATGAGGCAGTTAGCAGGCAACTTGTGTTGGCATTGCATTTCTGTCAGGTGGACATCTGATGGGTATGGCAGCTTAACATGGCCACACACTTGTCTGGCCTGATGCAGAACCTCCTGGAAGCCAAGGTACCCAACCAGGAACCACTACACAACCAGGATGAGGATCTGTGTCGGACAAGGTATGTTTGAGCTTTCTCTGCTGAAAGGTGACCAGCAGGTTAGTGCTATTGTCACGCAGTACCCTGCCTAGAACAATATGGTGTGAGGTCAGCAACTTCTTGGTCTGGCAATGGAGAGCTGGCAGAATCTCTGGCCAAGTATGGCTCCTGCCCCATACCAGCTGCAAAGCAATAGTGCTTGCAGGACCATGCCATGGTCATATGGAGACTGAAATTGAGAGATTGGTCCAGCACCACAGACACATTATCTTCCACATGCTGGTGGAGGGCAGGGATGGCCTTCTTAGCAAAATAATGTGTGATGTAGTTGATTCTACAAGCTAGAATGGGAGTAGCTGCAAAGCCAGCAGTTTTGCCAAGCTGACATTGAGACGCTGGACATGGTGGTGATTCGGGGACATTTTTTTATTCCACTCCAACAGCAGTAGACCAGACAACTGCTTGGCCAAGGATAGTGCTAGAGATGGCCGAGTGGTTATTGAGAACGTTTGATGAGGTTCAAGCATACACTTGACCCTATTCAATGTTGCCCCATGCTGACCCTTTCCCTCACTTAACGTGGTGTAACATAAGCCTCTGAAGCCCTTTGTGATACTTTCCTTTCTATCACTAGAGGCTTCAGATTTTGTAGCTAATGCAGATGAAAATTTGAGTAGCGTGGGGGAGAGGTAGAAACTGAAGAACAAAGAGGAGAAGGTTTGTGCACATTTTTCTGCTGATGTAATATACAATATATAATACATAATGGATATGCTTCTCTCACCAAGCTTTGCACTGGAGATTCATGTGTCTTCTCATGCATATGGTGCCCAAATGGCTGATACGCAGCAAGCAGAGGTAACAGAACACAAAGGTGCTGCCGATTGCTCTCAGCAGATGTGTTAAAAAGGCCCAGACTGTAGAGCTCTGTGGATTTCCCCTGTGGACAGAACTGGTGTGTACCTGTGGGGCAGTGCTTTCCTGTGGAATAGAACATATGCTCTCTCTACAAGTTGCCTCTGCCCCAGGACAGAGTCCTCCTTCACTGCTGTTCTGCCTCTACATCACTTTCCTTCTCTCCAGTCACTGGCATCCATATATGACCTCCCAACTGCTTAATTAGCCACCCCACCCCACACCCATACCTTCCTCATTGCTGGAGACTACTTGGCAGTAATCTGAAGCTGCAGGAACATTGCTGCCCCTTGCTGTTTTCTGTCTGATATCCCTTCCCTCTAAAGTAATCTGAAGCTGCAGGAACATTGCTGCCCCTTGCTGTTTTCTGTCTGATATCCCTTCCCTCTAAAGTTCTGTCACTCTCTTTTTCCATCATCAATATCTGAAACAAGGAATTCTTCTGCATGACCACATTTTTCGTCTTGCAGCAAGGGATTCATCATGTGATGAAATAACACTGCCAACTTTGTCATGCCAATCAGCTGAGGTATGGTGGGATTGGACAACAAGTAACTGCACCAGTATGTGGGGATATGGTGCAAATCAAGGGCAGATTCATGTGTCAGTACCAATTGTACACTGCAGATCCTGAAATTATATACAGTGTTCAGCATAAATTAGTACACCCCAACAGATTTGTCAGAAAAAATTTTACTTTCATTTTCAGAATCAGCATTTTTTATGGGACACTATACTACAAAATACTCTCACAAATGTCGGCAATTGAATACAAACAACATTTGTTAATTTGCACACACAAAAAAGTATTCTTCCTAACAAATTAATTCAAGACCAGGTTGCAAAAATGAATACACCCCAATGAAAGTCTTAGGAGCAAAGCAATATTTTAGACAACAAAAATCTAATTAACAAGATTTCAACTACAGGTGAGTCTAATTATTCATTAAACAGGTGTCAGCAGACAGTTGATTATAAAAGGGTGTTATTTAACAAAGAAAACCCTTCCCATTTCATGCTGTCAGCAATGGCACCACATGGAAGAGAAATGCCACCTGAGAAAGAAAAACATTTCTTTACACAAGAAAGGTGAAGGCTACAAGAAGATCAGCAAAGCTTTACTTATCAGTCAGAATACTGTAGCAAAAGTGATACAAAAATTTAACAAAGATAGAACTGCAATCATCTCACAGAGAAGCCCAGGCCGTCCACGGAAGTTAACAACTCAACAGGAGAAGAAAATCGCCATGCAAGTTCACTGCAGTTAGCTAAAGAAGTAGAAAGCCAAACAGGGGTGACACAATATGGCATAAACTGCAGAGGAGTGGCATGCATGGGTGTCACCAACGAAGGAAGCCTCTTATAAAGGCCATGCACAAAAAAGCCCACCTAGAATTTTCCAGGGCCCATATTGAAAAAGAAGACTACTGGGACTCTATACTCTGGAGTGATGAGACCGAGAATGTTTTTGGAACAAAGAAAAATGCATGGTGCCTATTGTGAAACATGGCGGTGGCAGTGTCCTTCTGTGGGGCTACATGAGTGCTGCTGGTGTCGGAGAACTGCATTTCATTGATAGTATCATGAATTCACAGATGTACTGCTCTATATTGAAAGTGAAGATGCTAGCATCACTTTATGCCCTTGGTCGTCATCCACTTTTCCAACATGACAATGATCCAAAACACACATTTAAGGCCACTGTTGCATTTCTGAAGAAGAACAGGGTGAAAAGTAATTCAGTGGCCAAGTCTGTCTCCTGATCTGAACCCAATCAAACACCTATTGGGAATTCTGAAGAGACAAGTTGACCATCACTCTCCATCCAGCATCCAGGTTGAGGTTGTTCTTGAAGAATGGAAAAAGATAGATGTTGCAATATGTTGACAACTTGTTCATTCCATGCCTAGAAGACTTGGTGCTGTCCTTACAAATCATGGAGGTCATACAAAATACTAGATGCAGTAGCTTGTGTTGTGGGGTGTATTCATTTTTGCATCAACTCATTTGAGTAAAACTGAAGATTTTGTAAATCTAAGTTATATTATTAACCTTACTTTCATGTAGTGAGCTAAACAAATGTTCTATAAAACTTAGTTTTGTCAAAATTTTGGAAATTGTTCTTGTGTTCATTGACATATTAATTAAAATCTTACAAGGGGTGTACTCATTTATGCTGAGCACTGTATATAACGTTGATTGGCTGATGTAGGTTTTTGCACTTTGTAAATAGTTCTATAGGCTCAATTTACAAAGTTAACACACTAGGATAAGGATACTTATTTATTTTTAAAAAAGTGACAATTATGTGTTTAGGTAATTGTATTTTAAAGTAGAAAGGCCAGCGCATTATATTCTGTTTAAACAGGACTACCTTGTGTTTTTTTCCCTTCTTCTAAAAAATTGCACAGATTGTTAGTTTTTACACTTTTCTGTTTCACAGCCACACGTCTATTTCAGGAATCTTCACATAGGAAATTTTGTGAATTCTTTGCAGATTGCTATAACAGTCATTTTGTCTTAAATCCACATAGGGATCAAACAATTTGCAGGTTAAGTGCATCTAAAGGGTTACAGCCAACGTAGCAGAATAGCAAATTGTGATTACAGAAATATTTCACACAGGCAATGTGTCAAGCTGTGACATGTATTACACTTCGAAAAAATAAACTATGTGTCACTCTTTTTCTATGTATAGCTTAAATGAAACTGTTCAGATAGTTCAGCAAGAATTTAGGTGTTATGGAAATGTACAGTTGTGTTCAAAATAATAGCAGTCAGACATCACTAACCTGATCAATCACTGTTTTTGGTAGAAATGATATTTCTACATGGCAAATAATTTACTAGCAGGTGTAGTAGAGTAATAGAAATCCAACAGACCCAACAGTCATGACATGCATGCTGCTGATTCTGTGTAATTGAATCACTAATTGAAAGGGGCTTGTTCAAAATAATAGCAGTGTGGAGTTCTATTAGTGAGGTCATTCATTCTTTGAAAAACAGGTGGCAATTATTGCCCTTATTTAAGGAAGGAAGGCAGCAAATGTTGTACATGCTGGTTACAGTGCATTTCTCTCTGAAATTCTGAGGAAAATAGGTTGTTCCAGACATTGTTCAGAAGAACAGCGTACCTTGATTAAAAAGTGGATTGGAGAGGGGAAAACATATAAAGAAGTGCAGAAAATGATAGGCTGCTCAGCTAAAATGATCGCAAATGCTTTAAAATGGCAACCAAAACCTGAAAGATGTGGAAGAAAGCGAAAAACTACCATTCGAATGGATAGAAGAATAGCCAAAATGGCAAGGACTCAGCCAACACTCAGCTCCAAGTAGATCAAAGAAGGTCTAAAGTTACCTGTGAGTACTGTTACAATTAGAAGATGCCTATGTGAAGCCAAGCTATCTGCAAGAAGTCCCCGCAAAGTCCCACTGTTGAAAAAAAGACATGTGCTGAAGAGGTTACAATTTACCAAAGAGCACATTGACTGGCCTAGAGAGAAGTGGCGCAACATTTTGTGGACTGATGAAAGTAAGATTGTTCTTTTTGGGTCTAGTGGCCGGAGACAGTTTGTCAGACGACCCCCAAACACTGAATTCAAGCCACAGTACACTGTGAAGACAGTGAAGCATGGTTGCGCAAGCATCATGATATGGGGATGTTTCTCATACTACGATGTTGGGCCTATTTATTGCATACCAGGGATCATGGATCAGTTTGAGTACATCAAAATACTTGAAGAGGTCATGCTGCCTTATGCTGAAGAGGAAATGCCCTAGAAATGGGTGTTCCAACAAGACGATCCAAACACACAAGTAAACGTGCAACATCTTGGTTCCAGACCAACAAGATTGACGTTATGGAGTGGCCAGCTCATTCCCCGGATCTTAATCCAATAGAAAACTTGTGGGGTGACATCAAAAATGCAGTTTCTGAGGCAAAACCAAGAAATAGAGAAGAACTGTGGAATGTAGTCCAATCATCCTGGGCTGGAATACCTGTTCACAGGTGCCAGAAGTTGGTTGACTCCATGCAACACAGATGTACAGCAGTTCTCAGAAACAGTGCTTATACAATGAAATATTCATTAAGTGATTCAAAGGAAAGCAAAATCTTCAAACATTTTTCAGTTTATATAGTGAATGTTTGAGTTTGTAAAGAAGAATACAAACACTGCTATTTTTTTGAACAGTCTAATATTTATTTATTTATTTCAGGTACTTCTATAGCACAGTCAATTTACACAGCACTTTACATATATATTGTACATTCACATCAGTCCCTAACCCTCAAAGGGGTGTACAATCTAAGGTCCCTAATTTACATTCATACATACACATACTAGGGCCAATTTAGACAGGATCAAATTAACCTACCAGCATGTCTTTGGACTGTGGCAGGAAACCGGAGTACCCGGAGAAAACCCACGCAGCCACAGGGAGAACATGCAAACTCCAGGCGGGTGGTGCCATGGTTGGGATTCGAACCAGCGACCCTAGTACTGCCAGGCAGAAGTGCTAACCATTTAGTCACTGTGCCGCCCCAATATTCACTTTTCTTAAATTTTTTTAGAGGAACAACACAAATTTGATATATTTTTCTTCATGTTTTGATTTCGAATAGGATGTGTAGTGTTCCCAATACATTTGTGTGTATGGAAATAAAAGCTATTGGAAGGATTTTGAGGTTTATTCACTTTTTTCAACACACTGCTATTATTTTGAACACAACTGTAAACCTCAGTGAGAATAACAATAATCTTATGTCTTTTAAAAGGTGTAAATCCATGTGATTTTTCTTTGTCTATGTTTACTCTCAGTAAATACTTGCAAACGTCGTACCATGGTATAATACAGTAGCTTTGTTGTTGCAAAGCCTCATATACATGATGAGAATCTTGGAAAAAAATAACCCTTTTGGAGCGATTGTCCGATAATCTGATCATTAATTTTCTTGTAAAATAACAGTACGAACAATTTTATTTAATTAGTACGGTACTGTAAAAAAAATCCAGCAAACAAGACTGCACATGCTCAGAAATGAAAGAATACATTACAATACAATAGAATACACTTTATCATCAAGGGAGTTGTATTCTGTCTTACAAAAATGTTCCTAACTGTAGCAACCTATTTGTTTTCAATATGAGACTAGCATGCAACCCCCTCCCCCCCCAAAAAAAAACTGAAGATCATTCATCAGATGTTCTCATCGTGTGTACGAGGCTTTAGATGCCATTGAGATGTCATCTTTTTTCACAAAAGGGAGTGAGAGCCTCTAACATATCCAATAATTAATAGCCTTCTTTTAAAGCTGATCTCCAACCAAATACAAAATTAATTAATTTGAAGAGCCACTCTCCAGCCTTTTTCTGGTTGTGGGAATTATCCACTAATCCAGTTTCCTTTTTTAATATACAGTATCTCTCTTGCTCTGAGTTTGATCATAGGCCTTTTTTCTTGTAATCTACATTTGAATATATAAAGGTAGTCAACCGAATCACACTTGAGTCTTGTTTTCTGTCCTTTTTTGAGCAATATGTAACACATACTTTTGATTGGAAATGTTCAATGCCAAGCTTCTTCAGTTTGATAAAATTCAGGAGGTTAATGTTCAAGATTAGGAGATGGATAGCCTTTAAAGTCTCTTTTTTTCATTCATACTTTTCATATGCTGTATTCCAGTAGTTTCTGTCGGTGCTGATAAAATGTGTATCTATGCAGCTTTGAAACAAAACTAATATATGCCTCCTGAAAAAAAACAGACTACAAATAGCAGGTGAAGGCTAAAAGCTTGCTATCATCCTGTTTAATCATCTGCACAAAGGTCAACTCAGCGCCTGGGACAGAAGACAATGATGAACTTTTATGACCTGTTGGACAAGTCTTTCTTAATCCTGCAAGCATGGATGCAATTCGCTGGGGCTTGCCTAATGGAAATGTTCCAAGAATAGATAGCATCACAAATAAACTTCTTGCCCTTTCCTTTTCTTAACTATTCATCAGCAGCAGAGATAACTTAAGGATCTCATTTACCCTTACCTCTTTGCCATGCTTGCATATTTGTTCAGGCATCATACAAAAATGCCATCACTTCCCCGTGCATAATTAATTAAAAGTTGTTTTGCTACTGGGGGTGATTGTGGCTAACACTGTGCAATATCACTACTGCCTTATATAGCAGCGTGTCTTTTATTGGTTTTAATAGCCTTATGTAGCTACATCCAGGGGTGTCAAACTGGTGGCCCTCCAGCTGTTGCAAAACTACAAGTACCATCATGCCTCTGCCCTTCGAAGTCATGTTTGTAACTGTCAATCTTACAATGCCTCAAGGGACTTGTAGTTTGGCAGCTGGAGGGCCACCAGTTTGACACCCCTGAGCTACACTATCAGTAAAATCTCCCAGTTGCCCATCAAATCACCAAACAATGAGAACAATTATAACAAAATATTGTTTAACAGATAAAGATATTAAACTAAGGGGTGGGACAAGGGGTAAGCAGGGGGGGTGGCTGCCCTGGTCACTGTGGTATCATGTGAGGTGGGGGGGGGGAGATTTGGGAATCCACAAGGAGATTTGAGAATTTTGTGCTGGAAGGGGAAATTTAGGGGGAGGCAGGGGTTAGAATTTATCTTGGAGGGGAAGTTTGGGGAGTGGTGATTTGGGGAGATGGGGGAAGAGGATTTGTGCTAGGAGGGAGGATTTGGGGGGGTTTGTACTAGAAAATGTAATATTGTGTTTGAGGGGGGTATTTGTGCTAGGAGGGGATTTTTTTGGGGGGAAGGAAATTGTGCTAGTAGGGATGATTAGGGGTATTTGTGTTAGGAGGGGATTTTTTTTGGGGGGAGGGGTTGTGCTAGGATGGGGGATTGGGAAAGGGGAATTTGTGTTGGAAGGAGGGGACTTGGAGCAGGGGGAAGATGATCTGTGCTTGGAGGAGATATTTGAGGAGCAGAGGATGTGTGCTAAGAGGGGGGATTGTTTTTTTTTGGGGGGGGGATTTGTGATGGGGGCATATGGAGAGATAGAGGATTTGAGCTGGGGGGATGGGGGGGGTAAAGATTTGTGCTGGGAGGGGTGATTTCAGCAGGGTGGTAGATTTGTACTGGGAGGAGGGGAAATTTATGCTAAGGGTGCTTAGGGGATAATAATGCAAAATAATGCTTGATTTTTTTGGGAGGGAGGGGATTTTTGTTGACACATAATGCTCATCTTGGGGGAGGGTGCAATTTGGCATGTTCACCCTGGGCTCTAGATGACCCTGTCCCGGCACTGATTAGACCACACATAGAACAGAAGTGACAATTCCAAAGAAATTACATACTAAATGCTGTATTCACTATGCACACAGAGCAATGTTACTTCTCATTACCAACTTGACTTCAACACAGCTTTAACTGTTCCACAATACAGTAATGCAGTTTGGGCTTCAGGAGGAAAACCAATATTTTTCTCACACAAATACACTTTTCTGACCAGTATTAGTAAACTATGGTAGTATTGTCTAAGGAAATAAAGCATCAACAACAGAAGACCAGGAAAACAGTGACAAATATGATATATATATTTATATTCATAAAATGCATATGGTGAAATGCAGGCTGTGAGATCCTTGATAAAGCTGGGCTCTGTTTAAAAGCAACATGGATCTATGTGCATGATATATTAAAGTTAGGCTAGGTGCTATTTCAAGTATTATCACCTTCCATGTTGTGTAAAAAAAAAAATCTGATTATACAAAAAAAAGAAAAGGTTTTGCTGAAATATATATTTTGTAACATTAACCCTTTATTCATTAAATATTTTACTCCGAACAAAAACAAAACTTAATGTGGTTCTAAAAGCAGAAGTTTTTTTTACCTTAATGTATGAAGGTAAAAAACCTTCAGGGTGCAGCTTTCCCCCCAGCCCCCCCTTATACTTACCTGAGCCCCATCTCGATCCAACAATGTGCATGGAAGCCTCAACTGTCCTAGGACTCTCTTTCCTCTTTGGCTCATATTTCCTCATTGGCTCATGCAGCAGTGGGAGCCATTCAATCCTACTGTTTTTAATCACAGTCAGTGAGCCAATGAGAAGAGAATGGGGACAATGTCCACTCACAGTAGCACGGCTCAGGAGCAAGCCTGCTTGAGTGCCTCCATGGCAAGAGGCTTGCTATTGGCTGCATGTGGCAGGGGGGATGAGCCAGGACCCATGGCAGGGGACTCAAAAAGAAAAGGATCAGGGCTGCTCTGTGGAAAATCATTGCAGAGCAGGTAATTATAACAAATTGGGTTTTTATAAATTAGAATCAGTTTAATAGTTGACATTGTTCTTATGTTATGCCTACAAAACTAGCATTGACTAGCTCCAATATCTTATGTTACAAGAGTAATGCTGGAATGTAACAGCAACTGGGATATAAGAATCTTTATGGCTGTAGGCTGTAAGCAAGAGTACCACTCCCCACTATGCTGATATCGGTTTGTATGCCCATGAAGGACATTAAAGTATGCTTTGTGAGAGTTTCCCAAAAATGAGGCCTCACTCTCAAAATATCAGTGTGCTGATATGGCTGTTGTGTTATGATATGGCCAATGGGATGTTCTACAACACTGATGATCAGAATGTTTCATCCCCTAGCTGAGGGAAGTCATAGCCAGGTTCTTCTAGCCAGGGGGCCCATAGTGAAATGTTCACAAAGTGACAAAGGTGCCAGGTTTTTAAGCCAATTGCTGGCCCAGTTGCCCACTTAGCTTTGCAGGAGGGAAGCAGCAAAGCCCAACCCTATCACACCGTCTGTGTTACAGTTACAGGTTTTGCAGCACATCTTTGCCATGAGGCCTGATAAGGAGCAAAGATTACTTCATGGCGCACATCCAAGACCTTGCATTCATGGTCTGGTGCTTAGACGAGCCCTGCTCCATGAAAGATGCTCTCATTGCAGTAGCCCAATCATCCTAACAAGTGGATTCATGGAATTTGACAACTCCACTATCAGAACTGCCATTTCCAGACCACCACCTTCTCCCAACCTGAGTTGTCTGCTACATACAGTACACTTCCTAGCTATAGAGTGTGCTTCTCTCCTATAAGAGGGCCATGATATTCCCTGCAGTACTGTGACTTTTCCTTATGTACTTGCATCTATATTCAGTAAGGAGGCTTTGCAGTGACCTTTATGAACTTTACTGAACTGTATTTAAAACAGTTCAACATTTAGTTCCATACTGTTCATTACAGTCCCACATGATTGGCAAAAACAAGTTCAAATAAGATGGGAAAACATTCAGAAACTGCTCATTAATAAGAATGAAAAATCACACTAACGCTTTTAACTCCTTCCCACTGGCCATACACATATATGAAGCCTCTTGACAGGTGGGACTTCAAGTGGCTGCATATATGCGTACTCAATGAAAAACAGAACTGTGCCGAGAACGTGCACTGTGTTACCAGCAGTTAACATAAAGCTTCTGATCTCTACTAGCGACCGGAAACTTTACAATCATGTGACCGCCAATCACGGTGGTCACATAATCACAAACCCCACCTCCGGGCATCCGAAACCCTGTAAATGACCAAGAGGTGCCGGAGCCAGTGGGTTAAGGAGGAGCTGCTGTGATGCTCACTTATTCATGAAGGTCTCAGAACATATCTTCTTCAGGCCCTAGGCATCATGGCATCATGGCAAGGGAAGAGCTCCTATTCTGTGCTCTCTTCATGGCTGCTTTCTATGAACACATCCAGATTCACTCCTCCCCTCAGCTTATATAGCAAAAAGGGAGGGCAACGGATCACTACATATCTCAAATCACTATTCTCCTGTTGCATTTTGTTATATTTCTGAATCATTCAATTTCTTTTTCAAGAAGGAGGTTAAGGTGTCATTAAATCCATTTTAACAAGTTCACATTTGTCAATAGCAAATCTTACAATATAAGCAAGGGTGTTTAGCCCACATGGAAAAAAGATAAATCCCTTTTCAAGTCTTGTCAAGTTATATACTGCACTTGCTTCACACCACCCTGGATGATAAAGAGGGTCGAGCAATGCAGAAGGTTTCTGTGGTCAAGTGTCAAAAAAACTGTTGGACAAAGAGCAGGGTAGAAGGAGTAGATGCCAATTTTAGGAGCCAGACATCCTCCTAAGCTACCTGGCTTTGGTTCTCCACAGCCAACCTCCCAAATACTTTCACCTTGCCTTCTTTTTTCCCCCCAAAGTCTTATACTTCTTTACTAAAATAGCAAAGATTGAGCTTCAATCATTTCCAACTCTCAGTGTTAGGTTAATTATACCTATAAACTAATTGAAGACATGGCATAAAATGCATCAGCATAATTTAAAAGAATGTTCTGCAATGCCATGTAGCTCATGAAAGTGAAACCTTAGGGGTTAATTTATTCTAAAGGGATGCTGACCCTGTAGCTCTTTCATTAGAACCTTGAGAGTGCACCAGGTGATTATAATAAATCAGTTCCTTCCATTCAGAAACATGAAAACAAATATTCAGACATGAAACAAGCAGCTATTTCTTCAGAACAGAAACAGGTAGGAATCTGCAACAACATTTGCTAGAATCTTTGCAAACTACGCTGATCATTGAGAGGGGATGTTTCTCTTAGAGTGGAGTTGCTCTTTAACAATTAAATCTTTACCTAGCTGGTTAGATGTAAAATGGCATTGTGTCCAAGCTTGTTACAAAAAATGCATTTGATGTCTACACTGAAAATCCCAGCTCGTCCAGAGGGTTAAAACCAATTTTTTAGCATTTGCCAATTTTCCTTGATAAGGAATAAACCTTCATGACTCCTGATCTTCCTGAATCAGACAAATTAATGCGTTTCTATGACATGATCTATTTTTACAATTAACTATGCATTTTTTGCTTCAGAGCTCAGACAGGAAAGATTATTTTCTACGAACTGTAAGGCCTTGCTCACACCATACATGCATAAACACCGATGGGAAAACTGTGCAGTTTTCATCCACATTTCAGTGAGTTTTATAAATGTAGCATGATCCTGTGCACAAAAAATCTGCATGTGATACTAGTGTTGTGGTGCAAACAGGGCACATAGAACAATTGTTTTTTTTTGTGCCCTTGCAGAACGTGCGCAGAAAAACCGACGTCTCTGTATCATGGTGTGAACAAGCCCTAAGGGTTACCTGTGACCACTATAAACAGCTTCTCTTCAAAAATTTTGACCAGCTTTTTTTATGTACAGTTTATATCTTCTTTTAATCACCATGGTAAATAGAGAGGCTCAAATAACTTATCATTAAACCCTTATTTAAAATTTAATTTCAAGTAGCAAAATGTGGGTGAGTCAGGAATCTTTAAAGCAGAAATTAGGTGATCATCTTACTGGCCCATCTATTCCATAAATTAGCTGAATTCTCAGTTTGAAGCCTGCACTAAATTCCTCTGACCCAAACCACAGCAATGCAAACTAACCCTTTCTTTTTCTCAGTCCTTTATCCTTTTGAGCAAACGTCAGTGGCAAATTCTCCCTGAATCTTACAATAGAAAGTAGTAGAAGGTGTACGATCCTGGAGAGGGCGGGGAGGGGGGTTAAATATGATATTTCCTTCAAAAGCATGGTATAAATAGACAAAACTGAAACAAACCAACCTTTCCATCAGAATTGGCTGATGATACCTTAACAACCTTGTTCCTGTTCAGCTTCCTCTTCACCCAGCTCTCCACTTGGACATTAAACTTCATGAAAGTGACATAGGTTAAATATGCCGTAAGCAGCGAAAGGCTTTCCCACCAGTTGATCACGTTGTCCAAGAAAAAGGTTATGAGCATAATCAATCCCACGATATAAAATGTCACATCTCGAAACAGTGGCCACCAGGTTAGATTTAAAACCTCCTTAGAAAACAAAGCACACATCCCAATCACGAACAGGATATTGAATACTGCTGATCCAACAATGGTCCCAATACCAACATTACTATGTGATATAAATACTCCTATTAACGATGTAAACAGTTCTGGTGCAGATCCCCCAGCAGCCATAAATGTTGCCCCTGCCACATCGTCAGAAATCATCAGTTTTTCCGTGATAACTGTCAACGAAGGAACGAAAAATTCATCACAAACTACAGCTAACGCTATGAACATATATATCATTCCAAATATATGGAGTACAACAGCACCCCTCTTTCTGTCTTCTAATGAAAAAATGTCTTCTGGATATTCACCTTTGGAAAGTGATTTATTATCCCCTGCCTTGTAGTTCATAGATATAGTTGAGCCAGGGGTATCATTTTGATTTTGTTCTGCAAAGTCCATCAGATTTCGTTGATGCCGTTGCAGTAGAGTATGGCTGTTTGTAGCACTGGACATGTCATTGTTGTAAAGTTCTGTCTTTAAAAAGGCACCGACTGCAGAGGACAAAGTGCTTATGGCTGTTATGCTTAGGAAAAGACCCAGTATTCGAATAAGTCTTAGTTTCTTATGAACAAATGGGTGTTTGTGGCTGTGGTGAGACAAAGTTTTCCCTACGCAGCAGCTTGTAATGATGTCACCAGCAGATCTTGCATGAAGACCCATTTTGCAATCTTCTAGATATGAAATGTAGCCAATTCTAAAAACTGTAAACTGTAATGGCCGATCATGCTTTTCCTTTCCTATTTTTGCATTAGGAGTCCATTAGTAGGCCCATCCGTGCTTAAAAAAAGAAAGAAAAAAGAAACATGTAAATATGTATACACTTATGCTCAAATACAGGCTTTATACATACAATCCATAGGAAATGCACAAAAATAATGTTCATATACTGTGCATATATGCCTAGATTCATCCAGCTCCTAAATCAGTGCTTCCTTGATTGCAACTATTCCTCAGTGCCTGCAAAGCTACATTTCCAAACAGTCACAAACAACACGCAGCACTGTGTCTACCATCATTATGCAGATCAAATAAACTCACTGCATGGTGTTGATTCAATGTATACATATGAGTTTTCATTTAGGCTCTTTAAGATGTTGCCTAATGTTATTTTCAATCAGTTTAAATACTGAAACATACCTTCATTGTTTACTAGAGCAGCTAGTTACCTCCCTGTTAACCCTTTCTTTTCCTATTTTTCACATATAGATGATCAGTTTTACATATACAGTTGCAAGAAAAAGTATGTGAACCCCTTGGGATTACGTGGAGTTTTGCATGAACTGAGCATAAAATGTGCTCTGAACATCATCTAAGTCACAACAACAGAAGAACACAGTCTGCTGAACATAATACTACACAAACATTAGATGTTGCCATGGTTTAATTGCACATAACATGTAAACATTCACAGTGCAGGGAGGAAAAAGTATGTGAACCTTTGGACTTAATAACTGGTTGACCCTCCTTTGGCAGCAATAACCTCAACCAAACGTTTCCTGTAGTTGCAGATCAGACCTGCACAACGATCTGGAGTAATTGTGGACCACTCCTCTTCACAAAACTGTTTCAGTGTAGCAATATTCTTGGGATGTCTGGTGTGAATCGCTCTCTTAAGGTCATGCCACAGCATTTCAATCGGGTTGAGGTCAGGACTCTGACTGGGCCACTCCAGAAGGCGTATTCTTCTTTTTTATTATAAATATTTATTAATTTTCATCCAAATACAAATCACAAACACCTATTTCTATGAAAAAAGATATCAAATCAGTATATTCTTATTGACATAATTTATCTATATCCCACTTCCCCTACCCTCTCTCCCCCCCCCCCCCCTCCCACTCTGCATTTCTCTTCTCTAAAAACCATTTCTAAAATCCATTTTTATTTCGAGGGGTATAAATCATCATCATATATTTCACTTTTTCTCTATATTCTTCCCATTTTTTCCACTTTATATTATACTTCTCCATCATATCCATATGCATATAATACAATCTTTCCGTCGCACAAATCTGATTCATTCTGACCATCCAATCTTCCTCTGTCAGCACCTCCCTTTTTTTCCAGAACCTAGGTATAAGACTCTTAGCTGCGCTCAAGAAATACCATATTCCTGAATCCTTATATGATCTCACTGAAAGCTCTGTGACATGGAGAAGACATAGCTCTGGTTCCAATCTAATGTCAATCTCAGTAATTTTCCTTACTAAGTAAACAATTTTCCTCCAAAACACCTGTATCTTTAAACACTCCCACCATATGTGATATAACATACCCACTTCACCACATCCTCTCCAACACAATGGTGAAATCTCCCCGTTCAATTTGTGTTCCACATTTGGTGTGATGTGCCATCTTACTAAACACTTATAGTTCAACTCCACTTCCCGCATGCTAGTATTTTCGTGAATTAATCTAAGCATTTTCCTCTGCTGCTCCTCATCTATTTCCCTTCCCATATCTTTTTCCCACTTCTCTATATATATTAATTTTGTGCCCGTGTCTAATTCCGTTAATATTCTATATATTTATGCTTTGGGTCATTGTCCTGTTGCATCACCCATCCTCTGCGGAGCTTCAGTTGGTGGACAGATGATCGTAGGTTTTCCTGCAAAATGTCTTGATAAACTCTGGAATTCATTTTCCCATCAATGACAACAATCCGTCCAGGCCCTGAGGCAGCAAAGCAGCCCCAAACCATGATGCTCCCTCCGCCATGTTTTACAGTGGGGATGAGGTTTTGATGTTGGTGTGCTGTGCCTTTTTTTCTCCACACATAGTGTTGTGTGTTCTTCCCAAACAACTCAATCTTGGTTTCATCTGTCCACAGTATATTTTGCCAGTAGTGCTGTGGAACATCTAGGTGCTCTTTTGCAAACTTCAAACGTGCTGCAATATTCTTTTTGGACAGCAATGGCTTCCTCCATGGTGTCCTCCCATGTACTCCATTCTTGTTTAATGTTTTCCTTATTGTAGATGTGTCAACAAAAATGTTAGCATGTGCCAGAGATTTCTGTAGGTCTTTAGCTAACACTCTGGGATTCTTCTTTACCTCATGCAGCATTCTGCGCTGTGCTCTTGCAGTCATTTTTACAGGACGACCAGCAACACATCCAATATCATCACACTGATTGGAGTCAAGGTTGGCTCACTCCTGGCTCCAATTAGCTCTGGGAGAAGTCATTAAGCTAGGGCCTCACATACTTTTTTCCTCCCGGCACTGTGAATGTTTACATGTTATGTGCAATTAAACCATGGCAACATTTAATGTTTGTGTAGTATTATGTTCAGCAGACTGTGTTCTTCTATTGTTGTGACTTAGATGACGTTCATAGCACATTTTATGCCCAATTCATGCAAAACTCCATGTAATCCCAAGGGGTTCACATACTTTTTCTTGCAACTGTACACAATATTTGATATATATTTGGGAGTCTTAGTGATTATAGGGATGTTTGTACTGATTAAGTTTGGATTTGTTCTTAGAAGAAAGTAATGATTTCAACCTTAAATAAAATATAAAGTACTTTATATGTTGATGCATTAGAGAAAGATTTTTTTGTGTCCCTTCCCTTTGGCTGCTTTAAGAATATACTTACAAAAGCAAAGAGGAGAGACAGACCAACCAACCAACCAACCAAAATAAGCCCAGAGCAAGAAACAGACAATCAGAAGAGTCAAGATGTCTACATATCTATATTTGAGGTCAATATATAGTAACTTATCTGGTTTACATCGTATAAAAAGTGGAGGGCATCAACAAGAGTTGAGTATCGGCACTGCTAATTTTTTATTTTTTAATCAAAAGGTGGCACTTCGTATTTTTGTGGTACAAACAAATATGCAGTTATGAATGATGTAGTGTGGATTTTACAGTAAAAAAAGTCACTATAAAATTTGCAGTAGACATTACTAAATAAAACGTCCTAGTGTAGGACACTAAAATTATATAAACATCATGTGTGGCATTCAAGAAAGTCTTGTGTTATTGAATAATTAAATATCCCTGGGATTTATTAACAAAAATAAATGTAGTCATGCTTAGGATAAAATGTAACCAATGCATGAACTGCACTATGGCTATTCCCATACAAAATAAAATAGTGTCTGAACTGGTGCAGCTGTCCAAATGTATACCAATATTACTAAAAAAAAATGTAAACAGTGCCAAACCATATACAAAAACAAACAATATCCAAAGTATCAAAAAAAAAAAAAGAAAAAAGAACAATATCCAAAGTGTCCAAATAAATTTTCAGTCCATGGTGATGTAAATATGATTACTTGAAAGTGCTCTGTGCTCAAACAACATACATTCACGCTCCTCCATTTGGCTAGGGTCAGTGTCCCTATTCGTAGCATGAGGCCATACCTGGACCCTACAGAAATTGCACAGACAGTCCAACTCTTCCAGGATGGCACATCAATACGTGCCATTGCCATAAGATTTGCTGTGTCTCCCAACAAAGTCTTAAGAGCATGAAGGTGAATCCAGGAGACAGGCAGTTACTCTAGGAGAGTTGGAGAGGGCCGTAGAAGGTCCTTAACCCATCAGCAGGACCGGTATCTTCTCCTTTGTGCAAGGAGGAACAGGATGAGCATTGCCAGAGCTCTACAAAATGACCTCCAGCAGGCCACTGGTGTGAATGTCTATGACCAAACAATCATAAACAGACTTCATGAGGGTGGCCTTAGGGCCAGACATCTTCTAGTGGGCCCTGTGTTCACTGATCGGCACCAATAGAGCTCGATTGGCATTTGCCATTGAACACCAGAATTGGCAGGTCTGCCACTGGTGCCGTGCTTTTTAAGATCAGAACAGGTTCACCCTGAGCACATGTGACAAACGTGAAAGGGTCTGGAGAAGCTGTGGAGAATGTTATGCTGCCTGTAACATCGTTCAGCATGGCCGTTTTGGTGATGGGTCAGTGATGGTCTGGGGAGGAATATCCATGGAGGGACGCACAGACCTCTACAGGCTAGACCAGGGGTGCCAAACTGGTGACCCTCCAGCTGTTGGGAAACTACAATTCCCATCATGCCTCTACCTTGGGGAGTCATGCTTGTAACTGTCAATCTTGCAATGCCTCATGGGACTTGTAGTTTGGCATCAGCTGGAAGGCCATCAGTTTGACACCTGTTGAGCTAGAGTAGACAATTGTACCCTCACTGCCAATAGATATCGAGATGAAATCCTTGGACCCATTGTCAGACTCAACACTGGTGCAGTGGGTCTGGGGTTCCTCCTGGTGTACGACAATGCCCGGCAATGTGGTGAAAATATGCAGGCAATTCCTGGAGGATGAAGAAATTAATACCATTGAATGGCCCCCACACTAGCCTGACTTAAATCCAATAAAACACCTATTAGTTTTCATGTTTCAGTCCATCCAACGGCACCCCAGGTTGCACCTCAAACTGTCCAGGAGCTCAGTGATGCCCTGGTCCAGATGTGGGAGGAAATACCCAAGGACACCATCCATCGTCTCAATAGCAGCATGCCCTGACATTGTCAGACATGCATACAAGCACGTGGGGGCCATACAAACTACTGAGTAACATTTTGAGTTGCTGCAATTAAATTTCAGCAAAATGGACTAGCCTTCTGCATCATTTTTTCTCTTTAATTTTCAGGGTGAATTCAGTCCTCTGTAGGTTGATAATTTTAATTTCCGTCAAACAATAGGAAATCCTTATGTTCCTAACACATTACCCAGTCCATATCAGTATAGATGTCCAGCGTGATATTTTTCCCCATTGAGATCTGATGTGTTCCTTTAATTTTTTTGAGCAGTATATATATATATATATATATATATACACACACACACTATATTGCCAAAAGTATTGGGCCGCCTGCCTTTACATGCACATGAACATTAATGACATCCCAGTTCTTAGTCTGTAGGGTTCAGTATTGAGTTGGCTCACCCTTTGCAGCTATAAGTGCTTCAACTCTTCTGGGAAGGCTGTTCACAAGGTTTAGGAGTGTGTCTATGGGAATGTTTGACCATTCTTCCAAAAGCGCATTTGTGAGGTCAGGCACTGATGTTGGATAAGAAGGCCTGGCTCGCAGTCTCCACTCTAATTCATTCCAAAGGTGTTCTATCGGGTGGAGGTCAGGACTCTGTGCAGGCCAATCAAGTTTCTCCACCCCAAACTCACTCATCCATGTCTTTATGGACCTTGCTTTGTGCACTGGTGTGCAGTCATGTTGGAACAGGAAGGGGCCATCCCCAAACTGTTCCCACAAAGTTGGGAGCATGAAATTGTCCAAAATGTCTTGGTATGCTGACGCCCTAAAAGTTCCCTTCACTGGAACTAAGGGGCCAACCTCAACCCCAGAAAAACAGCCCCACACCACAATCCCACCTTCACAAAACATTACACTTGGCACAATGCAGTCAGGCAAGTACCGTTCTCCTGGCAAACCCAGACACATCCATCGGATTGCCAGACAGAGAAGCCTGATTTGTCATTCTAGAGAACATGTATCCACTGTTCTAGAGTCCAGTGGTGGCATGCTTCCCACCACTGCATCCGAAACTTTGCTTTGCACTTGGTAATGTAATGCTTGGATGCAGCTGCTCAGCCATGGAAACCCATTCCATTAAGCTCTCTATGCACTGCTGTTCTGTAATCTGAAGGCCACACAAAGTTTTGAGGTCTTTGGCTATAGACTCTGAAGACAGTTGGCAACTTCTGCGCACTGTGTGCTTCAGCATGTGCTGACCCCGCTCTTTCATTTAACGTGGCCTACCACTTCGTGGCTGATTTACTGTTGTTCCAAGTTGCTTTCACTTTGTTATAATACCACTAACAGTTGAGCGTGGAATATTCAGTAGCAAGGAATTGTAACGGATGGACTTATTGCACAGGTGGCAACTTATCATGGTACCATGCTTGAATTCACTGAGCCCCTGAGAGTGACCCATTCTATCACTCTAGTCTGCATGCCTAGTTGCTTAATTTTATACACCTGAGGCCATGAAGGTGATTGGGACACCTGAATGCAACGATTTGTAGGGCTGGCCCAATACTTTTGGCAATATAGTGTATATATATATATATATATATATATATATATATATATATATATATCTTCTTCAAGTGCTCCATGTTCAAACAATACCAATAGTGACTGGTGCTCTTTAATGTGCTTTTCAATCCTTGACCTCCCTTTTTTGGCCACACTCACCAGATTAGATGGACCCTTTGCTCTTGCAACAGGGTCAAACAACAATGCTTTGTCTGCTGGTGGATAATGGTATCTCCCTTCTTTCCTTTACTTCAGATCACGCACTCAACATATCCTACTGTCTTAAGGAAATCAAAAGGAGAGAGAAGGCCCCATGGGGTAATACTGCTTTTATTATAAGATTAATTAAAAGTAATGCACTTACAATATATCATAAACAATGCGCTTCAACTTGCTGGGCAAAAAGGACAACCTCAGAGCACTGCTACTTGCGTGCGTTCCACTGGACAGTACGTGACGTCACCGTAAACTTTCCGAATAAAGCTTTGATTTTAAATATATATCTGTATTCCAATTTAAAACAGTTTATTGGTATTATTTATTTATTTTTACTCTGTATTCCAAAGACTGTTTTTTTTTTTATTTTGTACATTTGACCAGCAGCAGAGGACTAGAAGCTCCTCTTGCTTATGCTTCCCTGTGGATAGGCTGGGAAAGATCTGGGTCATGGGACAGCTGTATATCGATTAGAAGAAAGGTACTTCAATGATTTTTTTTAAATAATTACAGTGCCATCATTCACATACAGAAATAGAAGGGATAATGTAAATTAATCAGGGTGTGTTTAATATCACTTTAATACTTTTTTCTACTAAGCAGCAGAAGAAAAGAAAACAGTATCATGTGTGTACTAATATCATTGGGTGCACCCCATAAGAAAGTGGACTGTTCTGTTTAAATATGGGAGCAGAATCCTATGTTCATACCAATTTAAAGCATAACTATATTTTTAATATAGATATCTTTTAACTTTTCTCCTCCTTCCCAGCACATTCAAAGTCTTATACTCACCTGTTTACATTACATAGTCACTGCAGCAAAATCTCTAGGCTGCTTGGAGCCAGTGTTAATAGGATATGTTGAGCTGGTGACCCTGAGTGGAGATACCTAACCATTTGCATATAAATCAGCCAGTGCCACATGCATTACATAGCTATGTCCCTGTTCTAAACTGCAATCACAGAGGAAAATAGTCAGTGGCAGAGGAAAATATTCCAGCCCCAACTTGCTATGTGTCTTTGAGATGTGTGAATGAATTCTGAGAACCACAAAATAAGCTGATACTGGAAGATGTCTAAAGGTGTTTCCCAATAAACTAAGTCCTTTTGAATTACCCAGCTTTCACCACGCTCAGCAATCGCTATACAACCATGGTACATTTGCATGGCACACATTGTTAATTGTGTCCCTACCACAAAAAGGCCAAGTGGTTGTGTTCAGCCCAGAAACCAAAAGTTCTCATTTTTTCCCATGCCTGCATATCTCAACCACCTCCTGACCTAGTTTCTCTAGTTGCTCCATGAACCTAAAAGGTCTCCTCCTTATTTTTAGGGGTTTTATATGTTTTGTCTGACTATACGATTAATTCCGAAAGCAGTAGAGATTTCAAAATTTTTTAAAATTGTGCTTGTTATTTTATTTTGCAGCCACAAAAGTTGCAATCAAACTGTTTACAATAACTTACTTGCTTTCAACGTACAAGGTATATATTGTATATGTGTGGAATTTCTATTTTAACAAATGCAGTAGTTACCTAGTAAAATATTTTTTCTCATTATATCAGGAGTTAATGGATAAGTTCACCCTTTGGACAAAAACGCTATCAGTCTTGTGAATGGGCTGTTTCTGACATCATCATGCTCATAGACCAGCTCAGGACGTGAGGAGGCCAGGAACAGTCCCCCGCTGGACCTGGGGGAGTGTGGTTTTCTGGAGGATTGGAGGACAGGGTAAGTATAGCTTTTCCCTGAGCACCTAGATAAAGTAAGTAGTTAACCCATGCAGTGCGGGCACAGCACCACTGCATGGGAAAATAAAAAATTTAATTGGAGTTCTGCTTTAAAATTATTTATCTTCACGGCTCAGTTTTTGGTTTTCCTCAATATACACTTCATAGAAATAAACAATTATCTCTAGTCATAAGCAAGCTAATCCCAGAGGCAAGCAAAAATCCTCATGATAATCTTTAAAATGAATTTTACAGACAAAATATGGAAAAACTAATAATATAATATACAATAAGCTAGTGTGCATGTGATGGATATAACTGAATCTTAGGCCAGAATCATTAATGATTTGCAAAAACTGCTTATGATCTTAAAAAAATGGCAAATAAATTCTCCTTTCTCCTCTTACTTTTTCACTCTCCCTCTTACTTTTTCGTCCTTCTGAATTCATTATTCTCTTTAACCTTCTATGTCATCAGAATTACTGCACTTCCCTTATACCCACCCCTGTTTTTATCTAAGCGCTCTATAAACGTGTAACATTGGTGGGCTACCTAAATTCCTCTTGTATTTAGCAATACTTATGTTACTAATAGTGCTGTTATCCTTGTTTTCTCATGTTCTCAGTTGTACATGGAATTCTATACCTCTATAACAAGACACTGTAATATCCCTATTGAGAAATTGCTGCATCAGTTTAACCATATTATTTACATTGTCCATAATATGCAACATTATTCTACTATTCCCAATAAATCAGATTGAACTAAACAAAGGCAAGTAAAGCATGGTAATAGAAAATAATTTTCATTGTGCTGTATGTATAATCTTTTACATGCATTGTGCTTTAGTTGACTAATCATTATTCCCCATGCTCAGCAGAAGGTGGTGTTTTAAAATTGGTGCTATTATATGTGCAGTTTGCAATGTTGGCCTATATTCGCTTATACACAGGTTGAAGAATGTTCTAGTTAGGTGCTGCCCCAGACGCCAGAGTAAGGGTTAATGATTTTCCCGGTTCTTTGGCTTTGGCGGGTTATTCCTAGGCCTGAAACACTGATCCTGTAATATAAAAAGCGACAGTGGTCTGGAGCCAGGGAGAAGGGGAGAAAGAGTAGAGAGAGTGGTGATAGGTAGCTGAAAGCATGTAAGAGAACCCAGGTCTTCAGGTCTGAAGTTACTCAAGGGGTGTATTGCAAGTAGCTGGCACACGTGGTCTACATCTTGGGTCATTTAACACATTGGGGTATGAAGACAGCTCTGTAAGAGTTAACACTGTGTGGAGTGCAAGCAAGTGGTTACTTAGGGTAACGGTAGTTTAACATGCAGCCTGTCGTTGAACGTATGCCTGAGCTTCTTACAGGAGGGAGTTGTTGTTGGCATGCTCTCTGTGAGCAGAGCTGCACCGCAGAGGTCCCCAGCCTGTATATAGATTTAAAGAGTTAAATGAAGTGCATGTATGGAGTCCATGGTAGGTGCACGTTGGGACCACATACCATTACTGGGAGTGAAGTATTGTGATACACTGGACGGGTGGATGTGGACAGGGCTCAGCATGTCCCTCCAAAATGAGAATTACAGAGACAGTGTACATTGTCACGGGAACTCGAGAGTTAACTGGAGAACAGTGATAGTGCAAGTGTACATGGTGTACTATCATCTCCTGCCTTAAGGTCAAGTATTTCCCCATGGAAGCCTCAGCCTTGTCCCGGGGCATATGTGGAAATGGCACAGAAGTAAAGGTACCCCATGTGCATTGTAAGTGATTCTGTTACAGGTGCCTAGTGTAGCCCAGAAGAACCTACTCTGTGGATAATCCTCTCATGTGAACCACACTTGGCGCCCAACGAGTTAATGAGGAACATGGAGGAAGGTCCACCAACATCCGCCCATACCTCCCTTACACACTAACTTGTTTCCAACATTTTTGCTTCTGTTCAAATGTTCCTGGAATAGGCTTTCCACTTTGCTCACAGCTAAAGCCTCAGTACGAAATACTATGATTACACAATAGCAACTTAAAATAAGAACATGAGAAGCCATGCTGCCATATGGTATAAGAACAGTTAGGAATATGTTGGCCTATGAACAGCAAGTCAGCAAGCGGTGATGAGTGAGCAGAGATATGAAGTACGTCTGCTGCCTCTTCTAAGTCCAATCACTACTGCAAACAGATCATTTTCTATCCTGTGCTCAGTAGTGTGCAATTTATAATTATTTAAAGCTCTCAATTTACTTGGGTGCAACATTCACTGTATTCATAAAGTAAAATTAGTAAACTTTGCATAAAATTAGTAAACATTTCAGCAAAATCCGTTCTTCATCAGAAGAATGTCTATTCTTGAATAGACCTACCCTATTACCTACCCTGTGTATTCTCCTGACATTCCCTCAACTTGTTTCAATAAAAAATTTGCCTGACTGAGCTGTCAAATGTTTAAAAATGCAATGATCACATCACAGACCATATTCGTTATTAATTCCAATTTGTAGTTGACAGAAGAACTCTTACAAGGAAAACACGCCAAATTTTACAAGCACTGAAAGGCTGAATCACTCCAGCACAGCCAAGGCAGTGTGAACTAGCATGGCCATGACAACTTGTGGCTGGGAGGTTGGGGAATGGCACAACCATGCCACAACCACCTATGTCTGATGTAAGCAAGGTCTAAAAAATGAAAATTCACCAAATCTGTGACAGTCCGGGAGCATTCAGCTCACACCAAAACCAAAGGCATTTCTGACCTTCATTTGACCTCCAAAGCTGCATCAAGCTGCTTTTGCATTCCCATTGACTTGTATGAGCAGAAAAGCTGTTCTGACATCAAGAAAAGCCCCATTTACAACTTCTCCTGGTCAGCATAGACTTTCAGCTGTAAAATTCCTTTTTATATATGGGCTTTAAATAATGGCAGATTATTTTACTAAAGGTGCTTTCACATGGCCCCCATTGTGTTTTGGCTGCAGCATGGGTGCAGTGCAGTGTACCTGCAGTTTTCTTATGGATTAGCTGCGCTTTCCCAAGCAGGACTATTGCTGCACTTTCAGAAAATAAACCAAAAAAATCTATGGAAAATAGCAGCTAACTTGCACGAAAACTGTGGGTACACTGTGCTGCAGCCAAAGCGCAGATCAGTGTGAAGCTGCCCTTAACCACTTTAGCTCTGTAAGGTTTCCCCCCTTCATGGCCAAGCCATTTTTTGCTATACGGTGTTATTTTACCTGACAATTGCGCGGTTATGCAATGCTGTACATAAATTACATTTATATAATTTTTTTTCCCACAAATGGAGCTTTCTTTTGTTGGTATGTGATCACCTCTGGGTTTTTATTTCAAATGATTTTTATTGAAAGATTTTACACAATACAAAACAAAGATCAGTACGGTTCACCATAGAATATATACATACTTAAATGAGGGAGTAAGAGATAAGAGATACAACCCCACCAATTGGTCAGGGGTATATAAACAATTAGCCAGTGTATCAACGTGTCATTTGTTCAGTGTGAGCCGTTAGGTAGAGGAGAAATGTTTTATAAGTTGGAATAGGGTAGGGAGGGGGGAGGCAGAGGTTGGGGGGAGGGGGGGGAGGGGAAAGCACCAGTCTAGGACATAGGGTCGTAATGTTATTCGTTTGTGATTATGTTATCATTTTATAGAGCAATTGGGGTTGTGTAGCCATAAGGACCATTGTTTGGAAAATTTATGGTGAGAGGCGTCATTAGTAAAGGCTGATCTTCTTTCCATATCGCACTGAAAGTTCAGATCCGTTATAAGGGTAGAGAGAGAAGGGGTTTTGGAAGAATTCCAGAGTCTAGTGACATTGAGTTTGGCGGCTGCTAATATATGGATGATGATAGTACGGGATGCGATGCTAAAATTTTCGATTCCTATGTGTAGGAGAGCGAGGGCTGGGTCTGGAGCCACTTGGGCCCCAGCAATGGTAGAGATCAGTTGAAACACACTGTTCCAGAACGATCTTAGGGATTTGCAGGACCAAAGAATATGAAGGGTTGAACCTGTTTCTCCACAATTTCTCCAGCAAGCGGGTGAATGTTGGGGATAAAATAATGCGAGTTTGAGAGGTGTGAGATACCATTGGTGCAAAATGTTTATGTAAGATTCCCAGTGGGAGCTACATCTGGACGCTCTGTGTGTGATAGTAAAAGTTTTTTCCCATGTGTGGGGTTGTATTGGGTGGGAGAGGATTTTTTCCCAGTTGGATAAAGAAGTGGTTTTAAGGGGAAACAATGTACTGGTTATGAGCTTGTAAAAGGTCGATATTCCTTTCTTAGGGTATTGTGGTTTGGTGAGGAACAGATATGTAGTTGTAGGTATTTTCAAGAGAAGAGGGATATTCGTCCTTTTTAGGGAGTGAGCTATTCTTAAATAAGTAAACATTTCTTTGTTAGGAAGGTGAAATTTCTGTTGAATAGTTAGAAAGGAATCTAGTTTGTGGTTTGTATAAAGGTCTTGTATATGAGATATGTTTTGCTTTTCCCATTGTAGAAGGTTCAAAGAGGGAGTGATATAATGAAGTATTGTGATTGGGGTGAGGATTGCCTTTGATTCTGAGGAGGTCTTTGATAAAAGGTTGTACCAGGCTTGTATGGAAGCTTGGACGCAAGGATGTTTGTGTATAATTTTGGGTTGGGAGGATTGTGGTAAGAACAGGATATCATGTGGTGATGTCGAAAGGTGTGGGAGTGTTTCCATAGTAGTCCACGCTTTTTCGTTAGTTGGATGCCACCAAAAATAGAGTTGATCTAGAAGTACTGCGCTATAGTATGATTTTAAATGTGGGAGACCTGCTCCTCCTCTAGAGATTGGGCGTATAAGTAAGTTCGTTGTACACCTAGGTTTCTTCGAGTTCCAGAGGAATTTGGAGATAGCTGATTGTATCTTGGAGAAGAAAATATTGGGAATGGGTATAGGGAGTGTGCGGAAGGTATAAAGAATTTTAGGTAGTATGCACATTTTTAGAGTGGCCACTCTCCCTAGCTTCGATAATGTGGATGTACGTAGGGTTTTAAGTTCTTGTGGGATAGAATCAAGTAGTCGTTTATGATTTAAGGCATAGAGCTGATCTGTTGACGTGGTAAGTTTAATGCCTAGATAAGGGATGCTTTGGTGTTCCCAAGAGAAGGGAAAGCGGTGCTTAAGTATTTTCTGAAGCTTAGTAGATATGTTGAGGTTTAAGATAGATGATTTGGGCGCGTTAAGTTTGTAGTATGATACTTCTGAGTATTGTAGGAGATGAGATTGGATCGTTTGGAGTGATTTGTATGTGTTTGTAACCATTAATATTATGTCATCAGCAAATAAGCTTATTTTGTGTTCTTTTTTGAGATGGGTGATCCCTGTGAACTTCGCGTCCTCTCTAAGTTTAGAAGCTAAAGGTTCAATAAGAAGGGTGAAAATTATGGGTGATAGGGGACAGCCTTGTCTGGTTCCGTTGGAGATATGAAAGGTCTGTGAAAGCGTGCCATTGGTTAGTACTCTCGCTGATGGGTTTGAGTAGAGGGCAAGGATTGCCGATAGCATCCAATCCGAGATTCCAGACTTTTGGAGTGTAAGTGTCATAAAGTGCCATTGTATTCGGTCAAATGCTTTTTCAGCATCAAGGGATAGAAGTAAAGCGGGTTGTTTGTTATTTTCTAGTGTGTGGATAAGGGAGATGAGTCTTCTTGTTGCGTCGGGTGCTTGGCGACCTGGGACAAATCCTACCTGGTCTGGGTGGATTAGCGTCGGCAGGTAGGGAAGCAGTCTTCGGGCAACCAATTTGGCGTAGAGCTTTATATCTGTATTCAGCAATGAGATCGGTCTATAATTTTGAACTAGTTGGGGGTCCTTGCCGGGTTTGGGGATAGTGGTGATTATGGATTGGAGCATTTCACTGGGAAATGTACCTGCGGATGCAGCATGGTTAAAAAGAGTAGCTAGGTATGGCGTAAGGTGAGGAGCAAGTGCTTTGTAGTATTCGTTGGTAAAGCCATCATTCCCTGGGGACTTGTGTAAGGGTAGGGTTTTTATAGAATCCTCAATTTCCCTGGGAGAGAATGGAGTGGAGATGGAGGTAAGTTGTGATGGAGAGAGCTGGGGTAAATTAGTGGAGATTAAGAATTTTTGTATGGACTGTTGTTGGTTGATGTGTGTCTGGATCATCTCTGATGTTGTATAAGGTTTGGTAGTAGGTTGCGAAAGCATTGGCTATGTCTTTAGGATTTGTGAGTGAGGTACGGGTATTTGGGTGTAATATAGAGGGAATTTTGGATTTGAGGCGTTTTTGTTTAATTATTTTTGTCAGCAGAGAATTTGCTTTATTTCCTAGGGAGTAAAATTGTGATTTCGATTTTTGAAGATTAAGGTCATATTTGTATAGTAAGAGGGATCGGAGCTGATTTCTATCCGAGGTGAGGGATGAAGAAGTGGTGGTGTTTTGTTTGTTAAGTTGTTCGTTTAGTTTTATAGAAGCTAGGAGTTGGTCGATTTGTTTAGATCTCTGTTTGTTAATTCGAGAGTTGAGTTGTATGAGAATACCTCGCATATATGCTTTATAGGCGGGCCAAAGTGTGGTTATAGAGATGTCAGGTGTGTTATTTAGATCAAAAAATAGGTTATGAGCATCTAATACATGTTTTAAATTTTCTGGATTCTTCAATATAGTAGAGTTCAGTCTCCATATGGGAGGAAGCGCTGAACGGTGAGAGTCGTCCAGGAGTATGTTGATTGGAGCGTGATCTGACCATGTGATGGTGCCAATGTTGGATGACGTTACATGTTGTAAAGTCCACTTATCTGTGATAAAGAAATCAATCCTGGAGTAGGACATGTGGGCAGGGGAGTAATAGGAGTAGTCTTTTTCGGTGCTGTGTTGACACCTCCAGATGTCATAAAGATCGTGGTCGAACAGGAAACGGTTGAAGTTTTGTTTTGAGGATCTGTTCTTAGAGGATGAGTCCAGGAGAGGGTTGCCGATAATATTAAAGTCTCCGCCAATGATGAGTCTGCCTTGTTTTTTGGAGGAAATGATGTTATAGAGTTTCCGATGAAACTGGGTCTGATTGTTGTTTGGACCATAAACATTCACTAGGGTGTAGAGAGTGTCATTAATTTTACAGATCAGAATATGGTAGCGACCTTGGGGGTCAGCTACTTCCGAAACATGGCTGAATTGTACTGTGTCCTTAATTGCTGTAAGAACGCCATTATGCTTCTTGGGATTGGTGGCCATATACATGGTAGAAAATCGATGCAGTTGTAGTTTGGGGGTCTTGGATGTTGCGAAGTGAGTTTCTTGTATGAAAATTATGTCCGCAAGGGATGTCCGAATTTCCTTTTGAAGCATCGATCTTTTAAAAGGGGAGTTTAGACCACGTACTTAGAGATGTTATGTTAATCATAGTGTATATTTTCTGCTCGGTGTGTAAGGTGGTCGAGTTGGTATTTAAAGCGTTGAACGCGCTGATCTACGTTGAGCGGATATAGTTTGAGTAGATAGATTGTCATGGTCTGGGTCATGCAAAGTTGGCTTATGCGGGGATTCAGAAGCTGTATTCTTGATGCATTCGGTAGAGGTAGTGAAACCGGTGATATGTCTATTTGACTGATGGTGCATGAAGGGAAGGGTGCGGGTACGGTTAAAAAAGGCTTGCAAAAAATGCAAGAAACATGGGTAGCATGGTATGCTACTTCAACTTCAAAACTGGGGGGTGAAAACAAGCATTGACCATCTATAGGGTCATGCCAAACAGTATTCTGTAACCAAATAATTTTCCTTAATCGGGCCGATCGCCAGATCTTGATATAATGGGACGTCGTAGAGATGAGTGACGGAAGTATGTAGTTTGAGGATGGATGAGGTACTAATGTTATGTTCAGCCTGCTTCCATTTGATGAGCTTCGCAGGAAGAAGATTGTTGGGGGTCTGTGGGTATTATGTTCCACGTTTTCAATAATTCAATGCCCGCTTCTAGGTTTCTAATAGTGTAGGTTCTTCCCTGGTGTCTGACCGTTATTTTTGTGGGGAATCCCCATTGGTATGCGATACTGTGATTCCGCAGGGCTTTGGTGATAGTAACCAGTTTTTTACGGTTAAGGAGTGTAGCTTTAGAAAGGTCTGCGTATAACTTGATATTTGAGTAAGATGGTGATAGTGGTGGAGGGTTTCTGGCTGCTGACATTATTTTCTCCTTTATATGGTAAAAGTGGATCCGAGCCAGAACATCCCTAGGGATTGATGCTGACAGGAAAGACGGCTTGGGTATTCTATGAGCGCGGTCAATTGCGATCTCTATATCTGAGAGAGACGGTATAAGAGATTTCATGTATTGTTGTATAAAGGGTAGTAGTGCCTCGTTGGTGATATGTTCAGGAATACCTCTAAATTTGATGTTGTTGCATCTTGAGCGGTCCTCCAGGTCCGCCAGCTTTAGGTTAATTTGTTCGATGTCTGAGGTATGGTCAGCGTGTGCATCAATTATGTCATTGTGGGCAGTAATGATTTCCCCCATCCGTGTCTCAATATGGCGCAGTCTGTGGTCATGGTTCTGAATCACGGTAGTGATTTGGGCTAGCGATGCTGTCAAATCGCTATGTAGCGTCTGCCTTAGTGAGAGGAGCATATTTTTCATGCAGATCTCCGAGATAGGTTGGTCAGACACCGGGAACGACTCAATTATTGGGAGATCATTGGGATGCTGAGGGGATGGATGGATGAGGGTTTGGCACATGGATATATTGTCAGTGTCCAGCCGTGGTCTGGACTTAGCTGGGCTGCCTGATGTGGGTGTCAGGGGAGGAGAAGACTCACCAGGGTCCCCTGGGTAGAGTGGATACTGCAGCCTGGGATCTGTGTGCTGTGCCCTGTCATCCTCTCCCTGCTTGTCAGCTCCGTTCCGACAGCCGGCGCCATCTTGGATCCCTGCCTGGATTGCAGGGAAGAAGAGAGTCAGTTTCCCGGGCTGTCCCGGGGTTTTCCGTCGGCGTGGCATAGGTAGGGAGGGTTGTACACCTCTGCCCTAATGTGCTGTGGGGTTGTTGTCCCTCAGAGCCGGTGTGTGCCACGTCGGGTCTGGCTTATGGACGGAGCGGTGTTACTCCACGTCCATACAGGAGCCGGCCGCGCATGCGCCCCCCACCTCTGGGTTTTTCATTGCTTGTGCTATAAACAAAAAAAGACTGACACTTTTGTAAAAAAAATAATATTTTTAAATTTCTGCTATAAAACATATTTAAAAAAAATCTAATTTCTTCATAAATTTAGGCCAAAATGTATTTTGCTACATATTTTAAGTAAAAAAAAATCCCAATAACTGTATATCGATCGGTTTGCGCAAAAGTTATAGCGTCTACAAACTATGGTATATATACCAGAATTTTTTTATTTTTATACTAGTAATGGCGGGGATCAGCAACTTATAGTGGGACTGCGATATTGGCACTGACACTAACTGACACTTTGTGGGAACCAGTGACACTAATACTGTGATCAGTGCTAAAAAAATACACTGTCACTGTATTAAATGACACTGGCTATGGGCAGGGCAGGGGTAGGCAACCTTTCAAAGGTTGATGTCTATCTGGACAACATGAAGTAAAGCAAAGATCCCTTGGGGGGAAGGGGTTCTGGACAGCGCCCTTAAAAAAAAAAACATCACCCTCCCCCTCAGTACTGTCCTCTGTCCCCCTTTACATCACCCCCCAATATAGTGTCCTGTACCCCCCAGTGCAGTATCCTCTGCCCCCTTTTCATGACCCTGCCCTCCATCCAGCACTATTCTGCCTCCCGCCCTATGCTCTGCCTGTAACATGAGAGCGGCGGAAGCTGGGGGGAGGCAGAACCATGGTCACGATTGACCTGTTGGCTCTCCGTGGTCGATCGGTGCATCATGATCGATGGGTTGCTGACCCCCGATCTAGGACAATCAAAGGGTGAAATATGTGACTAACCAGTGTTTTACTGTGTGATATGTGCTTTTTAATAATGGATGTGCTAGACTGCATTACCTGCTCTGCAGGGAATGATAATCCAGCACATCGTCAGTGACAGGGCACAGCTCTGCTTTGTATACTTTGTTGTCCTGTCACTCTCCTCGGCAATCCACGAGTGCTGGCGCTCATCCATTGGCCGGCATCTGTTGATTGGCTTCTGCTGTGTCAAATCATGGGGCGAGCACATGCCGCCTACAGCGGAAGTGCAAAATCACATATAAATATACGTGATTGTGCACAGAACATCTGCCCTGAAACATTAAATCTGCTATAGGGTAGACAGAAAGTGGTCGACAAATTTTTCTGTAGCAGATGTTTGAATGTGAAGAGAACACCACAGAAACAATAGAAAATTCAAAGTTGTACGTGTGATTTTTTTTTTGCAAAGTAGATAGAAAAAAGCATTACGTTACGCACAGCACGAGAATCTAATGGTAAGATAAGGTTATGCAATGGGGGATTCTTTTTAACATAATGTCATATGAACTAGTGATGTGACCACATCATATCCCAGTGACATATTTTAGAGTAAGATTTCAGGGAAGAAGCACAGATGGCCTTACAGAGCTGTCTTGTTTTGCAGGATAACACGACATGCCCCAGTACCAGAGCTAATGAAAATAACATGTAGTTTCCAATAAACATGCAATGTTAAACCAAGATATTTTTAGTGCAGTGGAAGGAATACTTAAGCAGTAGCTCCAAGCAACATATTAATTATTTGCAAATTGGTGTAAATTATACGGAAGGAATACAACATCTATATTTTTGTCTATTTGTGGGTCTATAATAAAAAATACGATGCCACTCTGTTAAAGAGGACCTGTGCAGAACAGCATATTTATAAGTAGCCAAGTAGGTTTGCACAGAAGATCAAGCTGCACATACACACAGACATTCTGGAATTGCAACTGTTATTAAACAGTGCCCTTGTAACCAACACTCGCATAAGAATGGGGAACATTCTGTAACTGTTTATTCAGTAGCATCCCTGAAATGCCTACTACGTGGATAATACAGTGAACCATATGAAGAATCAGGTTAACTACTGCAAGAAAAACATTTGATATTACAGAGAGATGGCAAAATGGCACAGAGAGAGAACATCTGAGTAATGGAGAGTGATATATCAGTGCTCATTCACCTATGTTAACCAATTTACTGCATGATTTGAAGGAGCTTTAACTATAAAGGATATTTTCAGACAAAAAAAATGACATGTACCAGAATTGCTTGTTCGTGCTGTAACAGTTCAGGGCCCTGTCAGAAGATAAAAATAGGTAGAAGTGGTCAGGTAATGGACACAGGGTCTGCAAATGTGCGGAGTGCAGAACTGCGGAGCGTAGATTTTGAGTGGAGGAATCTGTTGTTGCAGGTTTCTCCGGATTTTGATATTTCTGGATGGGGCCCTGTAGTTTGGAGATTTCAAAGTGCCTTGGCAGGGAAGAAATCTTCAATCCAGTGTCCAGAATTTGTAGTCAACCAGCAGTGTGTGGGCCCAGGTGCTCACAGCCCTTATAACTATGGTCTGCTGAGAGTTGCAGGCGGAGTGGAGTGCAGCTGGAGCAGTGGCTGCCATTGTGAGTCTCTGTGTGCATCAAAAGGGCTCAAGGCTGTGTGCATTAAAGAAGTCCAAGGTGGTGCTCCAGGAATAGCCTGTGGTCTTGGAGACCCATACCAGCAGTGCTAATATGGAGTAGCCAGGAGGCTTAGCATTTTTCATTGGTATTTACCAATGGAGAAGAACCCCTGTGTGGGAAAGCTTATTTTGGACTTTTGTGTTTTTGTTTCTTGCCTTTTAATAAAAGTGGGCTACCAAGCCCTGAAAAAGAGTTTCTGACTCGCGTGAACTCACTTGGAAAGCATCTACCACTAGAGCTAATCATCCCCCATGTCACAGTGCTAAGAAAACTTTATATACAAATGTGTTTGTACTGTAGATATTTCTCAGTCATCAAACAACACCAGACCTGCAATAAAAAATGTAATTCTGATCATTGGTTATGGGGTAATAATACAGTATTTTTAGTAAAAACAGGTCAATACATAAGCCTAAAGGAGTTTTCACCTTCAAAGCTGAACTACAGTCCATTTTCCAAAGGATTTGCATTTCTCTCCATCCAGACCTGAAATTTACACAGCTCCTACACACAGCAGATCACTGCCTGGAATGGTAGTAGACTTCCTGAAGACGATCTTTGATCGAAACACGTCGAGGTTTGATGATGCAACTTCCACTGACATCACATCCGGCCTATGGAACATACGCAACTCTGAGGAGCCCTTAGCACAGCGGCTTCCACACACTAATAATAAGGCTGAGTACACCAGGTGTCGGGCACAAGCACTTTACTGAGTGATATTTTTTATACTTATTCCTCAATAAAACATCATACAGTTTTACACTATGGGATACCCCTTCTTGCTCTTTTTGTGATATGTCCATCCTGAACTTGCGGTGATCTAGAGAGAACCAACTTCATTGGGTAATGCCCCACAAGAGTTGTAGACCATTCTAGAAATAGATGGTCATCTGCTAAGGGTGAGTTCTAGTCCATGTGGGGCACCTTTAGAGCACTGTGGAGCACTTTTAATTTGTTGAATAAGATAAGCACTTCAACCAAGTTGGAGCACAAGCATGGGCACTTGTTTTCATTATTTGGGACTTTAACAACAGCAATGTATGTTGTATAATACTGGAATAGTAGACTTAGGCTCCTTTAACCAGGATGTTCCAATCGGGTTCACCTGCCTGATTTCTGGGCAGACCCGATCGGAACCTGTATTCTCCACTATGGAGCAGCAGGTGTAAATGGACATGTGTCAGTTTACGTACACCTGCCGACATCCAGTTCAATCCGATACTCCATTCCCCTTCCATTCATCGAATCAGATAGCAGTTGGATGGAAATGGACAGGCAGTCCGTTTCCATCCGACCGCCCATAGAGGACTGCGGGCTGTATCTGTGTTCGCTCTGCATAAATGGATACAGACCTGTAACCCGCTTTCTCAGAGGGGATCAGCAGACAGATCCCCTGCTGAGCTCGCGCATCCAGCTCCACTGATGGGTCCGCCCTGTGTGAAAGGGGCCTTAATTTTTCTCTGCTGCACTTAAGTCTCCTCATGGACAGAAATAGGAGAAACAATGGTATGATGAGCTCATCTCTATCACATTGCTTCCTGCTTCTATCAACATGCTCTTTGCACTGCAGGGCAAATGATTTGTACTCCTTCTACTTCCCCAAGCCTGATTTCTGCAATACAGGCACTTCAATCCAGGAACTTCAAACTGCTTGCATAAAATAACAAAACAAAATATATAAAGCCCAAATAAACTCCCTGTTTCAAAAAGATAATTACATTCTAGGTGCATGACAACAAAAGGTGTTTAATGTTTTACAATTTGTTTTATTTCTAAAGTAGCCACAGTCTGAGTAGAAAAGCCTGAACCTCTCCAGCGTGCTACAGAGTGGGACCCTTAGGCCCCATGTACACAGGACACTTCTGAACGATGGAGACTGATTAGTGGAAAACGTAGGTTAAAAAACATCTGTATAGCCGTGTCACGGATCCAACCCACACGCCCACAGTGACTAGCTAACCGAGGCGTGCACGTCCGGCCGTGACTTGGGGTAAGAGGGAATTAGGGGGAATTAATTTATTCTGAATATATATATAAGACCAGCCGTGATACACTTTCACAGCCCACACTGGCTCTGGCCACCACTAGAGGGAGACTCCACTCCAATCCAGCTGGCTAACCACACACAGGCAAACACAAATCTTATATACAATCTGGTGCACACTAAGGGTTGAGGAGCAGCCTAGCATTCGGCACACCCTTCTAGGATTCCTCCAGCTATCCTACCAGCTAGAACCCCGGTGTTAATCACTCTTTCACTGTCCACACACCCCCACACCAGAAACGCCACAAACGGTAGCTTGCCACCACCCAACAGTTTTATCCGCAGGCTGACCTGCAGGGCCACCACACACACACCGATCTCCGTCTGGCAGATCTGTTACCTTTACAATCTACATGCAATCTGCCAACACGCAGTGCAATTGCATACAGATTGGCAATGAACTTGACCGAGCATTTAAAGACACTGCAATACAATACAATCTAATCTCTCTGGAGATACGAGCCCGAGCTTAAGTACCCAGAAGTCACTTATTAATTTTATGATTTAATATCCCGAAAGTGGGCAATGCATAAAATATGTACAAAGTACAAAAAGTTACAAAAAATACAAGAAGACACACAAGTGGCTATTGACTATAAAATAAAAGGGAATAAAAACAGAAATAAAACTGATGGGTCCACCCTGTGTGAAAGGGGCCTTACTTTTTCTCTGCTGCACTTGATTTGAAGTGTGGTCACATTTGGCACTTATCACTTATTTGTTCTGTATCTCTTATTCATAAGGGTCTTTGTCATTGTTTATTTGTGGATATCATGTTTATAGGTCACTTAGGTGACTGTGGCACATTGTTTTTGGCACTGCATTGTGTGTTTATTTATATATGCACACATATTTATTTATTTATTTGAATTATTGGGAGAAGCACTGCACTATTTTTCATTATTTGTACATGAGCCCTTACTCTCTGTGACAAAGCAGATCAGCAGGAACCATACCTTTTGCAGGCTATTGAGCTATAGGTCTGACTCAGCAGGGGGCCTCTGTTTGACCTGTGCAGAATTTTTTGCTTCCCTACTGAGAGCAAGGGTTCCACTCTGCAGCTACTTGCATGCAATAGGGTTTTCTACTCAGGCTATGACTGCTTTAGGAAAAATCAAACTGTACAACATCGAACAACTTTTGTTTTGATGCACCTGAATTATATTTAGCTCATTTAAACTGAGGACTCATTTGGCCTTCAATCAGGGGCGGACTGACCATTTGGAAACTCGGGCAATGCCCAAGGGCCCGGGGTCAGTAGGGGGCCCCATGACATTCCCATGGTACCTTTTTCATAGGCTTTTTTGAGTTTGGGCAAGGACACAGGGGCCCCATGATCCCCTATTGTCCGGGGGCCCCATGAGTTGTCAGTCCGCCCCTGCCTTCAATTATGTATTAACCACTTGCCCTGCAGAAAATTTACCCCCCTTCATGACCAGGCTATTTTTTTCCATACGGCGCTGCGCTACATTAACTGACAATTGCAGGGTCATGCAACACTATACACAAATTACATTTATATCATTTTTTTCACACAAAAAGAGCTTTCTTTTAGTGCTATTTGATCACCACTAGGTTTCTTTATTTCTTTTGCACTATAAATAAAAAATGACCAAAAAGTTTAAGAAAAAAACTGTATTTTTAAATTTTGCTTTAACCATTAGCCGCCCGGCCAATGGCCGTTTGGCGGCTTGAAATGTGCTCCTGTATTCCGGGTGCACGCCATTTGGCATGCTCCCGCACATGCGCGGTTTGCGCGGTTGCAGAGCGACGCAGCAGTGCGATCTGTCACCGCCCGTGCACCTCGGACACGGCCGATGACAGATCCGAGTACCGGCTCCCGTTGCCGGTACCATGTGACCTGCTGTGACCAATCACAGCAGGTCACATGACAGTTGTATACAATGGATGGCTTCATTCATGATGCCATCCATTGTATACTAGTGCCTAACTGTGAATGGTCACAGCTAATCACATGCACATGTCATGTGATTAGCTGTGACCAAATCACAGCTAAGCACAAAAAAAAAAAAAAAAAAAGCTGAATGAATCGATTTCATTCAGGTAAATGCTTGCTTATAGCAAAGTAATTCTTTGCTATAAGCAAATTGAGTAAAAAAAAAAAAAAATACTGATCACTTCCCCAAAGTAGTACAGTGTTACTATGGTAACATTGTACTATTTTGGTCATAGTAAAATATGAAAAAAAAATCTTAAAAAAAATTTAAAAAAATGTAATAAAAAATTAAATATAATAAAAAAAATAAATAAATAAATAAAAAAAAAAATTTTTTTTTTTCATACTGTCACCAGTCAGTGTCGCTGTTCACCGCCATGCCAGTTATATGATGATGCTGTACTGCACTGGTGACAGTATGTAAAAAAAAAAATAGTGAAAATAATTTTTTTAATTTTTTCATTTTCCGAAAAATTATGACAAAAAAATACAACTTCAAAAAACTCGCCATGCCTCTTATGAAGTACGTCGGACTGTCTACTCTGCAAAAAGGGGTCATTTGGGGGATATCTGTACTGTTCTGACATTCTTGGACCTCAAGATATTAGATTGGCTGTCAGTACTTCAGGATTGATCAATATTCAGATCTATACCATAGTTTGTGAACTTATAACAGAAACAAAGAAAAATGTGTTTTTTTTTCAAAATTTTTGGTCTTTTTTTGTTAATTTAGCAAAAAATAAAAACCCCAGCGGTGATTAAATACCACCAAAAGAAAGCTCTAGTTGTGTGAAGAAAATGATAAAATTTTAGTTTGGGTACAATGTTGTATGACCGTGCAATTGTCATTCAAAGTGTGAGAGCGCTGAAACCTGAAAAATGGCCTGGGCAGGAAGGTGTAAAATTGCACGGTATTGAAACGGTTAAAACATATCCATTAAAAATTACACAAATAACAATTCTACAAAAATTTAGGCAAAAAATGTATTCTGCTACATGTCTTTGGTAAAAAAAATCCCAATAAGGGTATATTGATTGGTTTGTGTGAAAGTTATAGCATTTACAAATGACAATATATATACTGGAATTGTTTTTTTTAATACGAGTAATGGAGGTGATCAGTGACTTATAGCAGGACTGTGTTAGTACAGCGGGCTTTCTGACACTGGCTAATTGACACTGACATCACCAATGACACTACTACAATAATCAGTGCTATTAAAATGCACTGACACTACTAATGACATTAGGCAGGAAGGGTTTAACATCTGGAGCAATCAAAGAGTTAACTATGTGTAATATGTGTGCAATATGTGCTATTTTATTAAGGGATGTGACTGTTTTTGTCTCCCTGGGAGACAAAAAAACAAAGACCAGCATATCCCTATAAATAAAGCTACAGTGCACAGTTGGCAAGTGGTTAATGAATACAACACTGTATTTATTTGTGACTTTCATATCTGCCTGGAGTTCAGCTTTAAAGTTATTGTAAAGCTTATTTTTTAAATTAAAATAATAAACTTGTTATAGTTATCAATACTATTACATGTAGTCCCTAACCTTCTCTATTTGGGTCCCCCGTCGGCACTCTGGGTGCCTCCTCTTCTTGGTGCACCACCATGCTTCCTTTTCAGGCTCACCTGTAGACTTGCTTCCGAGCAGGGCCATGTGTGTCTATTGACACACACAGTTTGGCTCAGTCTTGCTCTCTTCTCACAGTATTTGATAGACAGCAGCAGAAGACAATGGCTCCCACTGCTTCCTCTCTAAGCAGAGAGAAAGGGGAGAGCAGCTGCAGACAGACACATAGCTGGGTCAAGATTGGGCTCAGGCAAATAGGGACATTTTTTACCTTAATGCAGGGAATGCATTAAGGAAAAACATGTTCAGCCTTTGAAAAAAAATCTGCCCAACCTACAGTAACTCATCCACTCAAGATCTCGTTGAAGGGACAAACAGTCATCTATTTGTGTTGTCCTCTGTTCTCATCCTTCAGGGTTCTATTTAATTTCCAACCATATAGACCTTTCAGGAGACCATAGTTTTTACAGCAGCAGATGAAGCGATATAGAGGCTCCATTAGAATGCCATGTTTCTTGCAGCATTAGCCTCTTTTATTTCACAAAAGACTGCTCTGGTACCTGTTTTCATTTGTGATTCCCTACAATTATACACAATAGCTCCAATCAGCACAGGGCCATAGTTTAGAGAAGAGATGTTTCAGGGGGTTAATTTGGCTGTTAGATTCTAGCTGGCACATATGAACCATTCACAGGATCTGGAGGTTTTGTGGACTTTTGTATAATGTTCTCTTTCCATATGAATAGGAAGTTGCCTGGGCAGCTGCACATCTGCATGCTTACAAAGTCAGCCAGTGTACAACACATCCGCAAAGTTCAACCTTTCAGAAATGTTAGTTCTACTCCATTCCAGATAAATGCAAACCCACTGGCAACTATTATATCCAAATTGACCACTAAAGTTGGTACAGATAGTCTACCCCAGGACTTTTCATTTTCACAGTTTTTATCTACCTAAATACCTCCAGAATAAGAGAATAGATCAACCCGACCATCTACATTTTTCTTAAAATACCATGGCAACCCGTTGTGTTTGGGTTTGTGGGGACCTATGGAGAGGCTTGGAAAATGTCTGGACAAAAAAACTTCAACCAGAAGTGAAAAAGCTACCTAAGAGCCTATGTACAGGATTCAAAGCATATACTGTAAAAATTTACAACAGGTAAAAGTGAAGGGACAATACAGCCTTGTGGGATTGGATGTGGAGATTCTTTGCGATTGACGGCCTGTAGAAATATGTTGAAAGTCGTATACATAGATCAAAAAGAACAACACAAATATATTGTCAAATTGATGGAATCAATTTTGAACAATAATTTCTGTTTTACTACCTAAAGTAGAGTGTAGCTGTAGGGACAGTATGTGTGCTGGCATGGCAACATACAGTTGTTTTCAAAATAATAGTGTGTTGAAAAAAGTGAATAAAGCTCAAAATCCTTCTAATAGCTTTTATTTCCATACACACAAATGCATTGGGAACACTACACATTCTATTCCAAATCAAAACATGAAGAAAAATATATCAAATTTGTGTTGTTCCTCTAAAACAATTGAAGAAAAGTAAATATTAGACTGTATTCTTCTTTACAAACTCAAACATTCACTATATAAACTGAAAAATGTTTGAAGATTTTGCTTTCCTTTGAATCAATTAATATTTAGTTGTATAAGCACTGTTTCTGAGAACTGCTGTACATCTGTGTTGCATGGAGTCAACCAACTTCTGGCACCTGTGAACAGGTATTCCAGCCCAGGATGATTGGACTACATTCCACAGTTCTTCTCTATTTCTTGGTTTTGCCTCAGAAACTGCATTTTTGATGTCACCCCACAAGTTTCTATTGGGATAAGATCCTTGGATTGGGCTGGCCACTCCATAACGTCAATCTTGTTGGTCTGGAACCAAGATGTTGCACGTTTACTTGTGTGTTTGGGGTCGTTGTCTTGTTTGAACACCCATTTCAAGGGCATTTCCTCTTCAGCATAAAGCACCATGACCTCTTCAAGTATTCTGATGTATTCAAACTGATCCATGATCCCTGGTATGCGATAAATAGGCCCAATACTGTAGTATGAGAAATATCCCCATATCATGATGCTTGCGCAACCATGCTTTGCTGTCTTCACAGTGTACTGTGGCTTGAATTCAGTGTTTGGGGGTCGTCTGACAAACTGTCTCCGGCCACTAGACCCAAAAAGAACAATCTTACTTTCATCAGTCCACAAAATGTTGCGCCATTTCTCTTTAGGCCAGTCAATGTGCTCTTTGGCAAATTGTAACCTCTTCAGCACATGTCTTTTTTTCAACAGTGGGACTTTGCGGGGGCTTCTTGCAGATAGCTTGGCTTCACATAGGCGTCTTCTAATTGTAACAATACTCACAGGTAACTTTAGACCTTCTTTCATCTTCCTGGAGCTGATTGTTGGCTGAGTCCTTGCCATTTTGGCTATTCTTCTATCCATTCGAATGGTAGTTTTTTGCTTTCTTCCACGTCTTTCAGGTTTTGGTTTCCATTTTAAAGCATTTGCGATCATTTTAGCTGAGCAGCCTATCATTTTATGCACTTCTTTATATGTTTTCCCTAATCCAATCAACTTTTTAATCAAGGTACGCTGTTCTTCTGAACAATGTCTGGAACAACCCATTTTCCTCAGAATTTCAGAGAGAAATGCACTGTAACCAGCATGTACAACATTTGCTGCCTTCCTTCCTTAAATAAGGGCAATAATTGCCACCTGTTTTTCAAAGAATGAATGACCTCACTAATAGAACTCCACACTGCTATTATTTTGAACATACCCCTTTCAATTAGTGATTCAATTACACAGAATCAGCAGCATGCATGTCATGACTGTTGGGTCTGTTGGATTTCTATTACTCTACTACACCTGCTAGTAAATTATTTGCCATGTAGAAATATCATTTCTACCAAAAACAGTGATTGATCAGGTTAGTGATGTCTGACTGCTATTATTTTGAACACAACTGTATGTAAAGAAAAGGCATGATAGAAACGTGCAATCTGTGGAAAGTAAGGGCACAATGGGGGAGATTTACTAAAACTAGAGCACTAAGAATCTTGTTCAGCTGTGCATGGTAGCCAATCAGCATCCATCCTCAGCTGGTTCAGTTAAGCCAGTATTTTTCAACCAGGGGGCCCAGGCACCCTGGGGTGCCTTGAAGTCTCTTCAGAGGTGCCTTGGGAAGTGCCTAAAAATTGCTCAAAAATTGTATACAAGCCAGCAGGTGGCTCAAGCCTACCTTTTAGTTACACAAAGCCATAGGTTTTCATTACAACCTTCTAGCTGCCAGTCTCCTAACAACCAATGATGCCATCAGTTGATATGGAGGATGTTGGTCGCTTGCACACGATCCTTGTTTGACCCTCCCCTGCCCCTCTCTATCAGTGCTGGGGTCACATTAGCTGAGTGATAGACAGAAACTAAGGGAGAAGAGAAACATTGTAATACTTTTCAGTATCTACATGCAAAAGTGTATTTTGTATCAGATATCGGACAGGACTCTTTTTCAATCCACAATGAATCCTCACTGGCAGTGCACTGGACATATGTGAACAGGCACCATAGGAAGCAATGTTATTTCACATTTCATGCGGATCGGTTGCAGTTCAAACCGTAATGGATGGTTGTAAAAGGGTTCTAACTCTTTTCCCCTTTGCATAAAATGTGTTTTTGTTGTCCTCTCTGTCACCATTGGATAGACTTTCCATTACATTCAGTTACATTTTGTTCCTGAAATCTCCCCAGTAGAGACTGCAATAAGAAAGCAGAGTTTCTAACCCATCTCTCTGCTCTCCATTTTGGCTGTACCAGTATTTCAGTAGAATAAAATATGTAAAGTTGCAACAGAATTGTAAAGTGGAGTATTTCCTTTTAGCATTTGCTAAGACATATCAAACCCTTTAAATTAATATCTGAAATTGGAAAAAATGAACAGTAAAGAGTTTAACCACTTATCGACCGCAGATAGCCGAATGACGGCTTCAGTTCTGGGTGGGTGTCAAATGATGTCCTCCCAGAATGCGCTCTCCTGCGGGCCCCCAGCGATCTCCATGATCGCTGTGTCCTACGGACACAGCTGATCACGTGGTATGGTAAAAGGCCAATCACAGCGGTCTTTTTCCATGTGATCAGCTGTGTCCAATGACACACTGATCAACGGGAAATGCAATTTCCGGTTATTGGCTGCACTTTCCTCACGCTGTTCTCAGCAGTTGTCAGAGGAGGGATCGGCACTGATGATTAGTGCCCTGATGATCGGTGCCCAGCAGTGCCACCCACCAGTGCTGCCCACAAGTGCCCAGCAGTGCTACTCACCTGTGCCCATCAGTGCCACCCATTTGTGCCCATCAGTGTCGATCAGTGCCACCCACAAGTGCCACCCACCATTGCCATTCATCAGTGCCACCCAGCAGTGCTGCCAGTCAGTGCCCCTCATCAGTGCCAGCTCATCAGTGCCGCCCATCAGTGCCACCTCATCAGTGCCGCCTATCAGTGCCCATCAATGCCGCCTATCAGTGCAGCCTCATCAACGCACATCATTGAAGGAGAAAAATTACCTATTTGCAAAATTTTATAACAGAAACAAAGAAAAACTTTTTTTTTTTGCTCTTTTTTTGTTTATAGTGCAAAAAATAAAACACCCAGCAGTGAGTAAATACCACCAAAAGAAAGCTCTATTTGTGTTAAAAAAAAGCTAAAAATTTCATATGGGTACAGTGTTGCATGACCGCGCAATTGTCATTCAAAGTGTGACACCGCTGAAAGCTGAAAATTGGCCTGGGCAGGAAGGGGGTATAAGTGCCCGGTAGGCAAGTGGTTAAGGAATATTTGGCTCTTCTTTTTAACACTCCCAATGCTCTCCCAACAAACACACATTCACCAAGCATGGGGTAAAACACTATGCCGCACTATGGAGGTGCAGCTGGGACCAGGGGCGGACTGACCATTTGGAAACTCGGGCACTGCCCGAGGGCCCGGGGTCAGTAGGGAGCCCCATGAGATGCCCCTGGTACCTTTTTCATAGGCTTTTTTGGGTTTGGGCAAGGACACAGGGGCCCCATGATCCCCTATTGCCCGGGGACTCCATGAGTTGTCAGTCCGCCCCTGGCTGGGACCACGGGCCAACTGCTGGGGCAGATTACATTGAAATATCAGCTCTCACGGTGTAATCTGAAGAGAATGTCTTTTTAGTCCTCCTCTGTGTAACACAAGTTCTAAAAGTGGTTCCTGATTGAATAGTTTGTGATCAGTGGTTCCAGGCATCATAAATACAGGGCAACAATACATTTGAAAGTTGTTCCTATTAAACCCTGTATTGAGCCTTTTATAACCCTAATTAACTTTTGTACTGTCTTTTAACTTTTTTGGTATTTTCTTTATTTTTTTTTTTTGTAATGCATTAAATATGTATAATTAAAAAAGCTTTTATTTCATTTGTAGTTAACTTTACCATGCTTTGTCCAAGAAATATAATTTTGATGCCTTTATTAAAGAAACAAATCACAGAATAAAATTTGTGATTTATAATATACCTTAGTTCCCAGAAGGGATGGCACATTTTGGTTATCATAATGTTGACAAAACCCTGGCTGTGTTTTAACATGTTCATTATGACTTAATCATACAACCATAGGGCCAGTAGACAGCAGCTGTCATTTCTGTGCTGGCCCTGCCACTGTATGAGGGGAGATGCACGCACGATTCATCCTAGGTTGGGGGGTGAGTACTTTGGCATCATACCAGAGGATCTTGTCCTGGAACTGTTTCAACGACTACCAAAATAGGTCCTGCAGCATAAATATTATTAAGCAGTCTGTATTGCATTATTGTACTGTAGGAAAGCCTGTACTGCTACAGAGATGTACAGGAACATATTTTACAGAATAGGGCCCAATAAAGAAACAAATGTCTTTTTACATTTCTAACCTTTAATTATTAAAGCTATTTACAGAAACAGCCTTAAAACAGAGTTTCAGTATAAGCACTATAGCTTGACATTGAGTGGCTTTTGCTTTACTGCTTATGATTAAATTACTGAAATATGTGGGCAGTTAACTGATTCTGGTGGAGAAATACTTAACATATATAAAAGGGAAACTTTGTGTAGTTTTGTAGTGTGCAAAAGGCTTAGACCCGCTGTCAAGTTTTTATTGTTCTCTGTGTCCCCATTGGGAACATTTATCTCTGTTTTGTCCTGGTAATCCGATTTTAGAGTTGTCACCAGAACCAGAGGTAAGGTTAATTCTTCCAATAGGCAGACCTGTTCTGGTGACAGCTGTATAGGAAGGGAATTTCCTTTAGTTTGGGAAGATTTCCTCTCATTTCCTGTTGGTGGGTTGACACTTTAAGAAGAAACAGGACACATTAAATCAAGATTCTCAAAATCTCCACATGAAGTTGAAAATAATTTCCAGAATACATATAGTTGTGTTCAAAATAATAGCAGTCAGACATCACTAACCTGATCAATCACTGTTTTTGGTAGAAATGATATTTCTACATGGCAAATAGTTTACTAGGAGGTGTAGTAGAGTAATAGAAATCCAACAGACCCAACAGTCATGACATGCATGCTGCTGATTCTGTGTAATTGAATGACTAATTGAAAGGGGCATGTTCAAAATAATAGCAGTGTGGAGTTCTATTAGTGAGGTCATTCATTCTTTGAAAAACAGGTGGCAATTATTGCCCTTATTTAAGGAAGGAAGGCAGCAAATGTTGTACATGCTGGTTACAGTGCATTTCTCTCTGAAATTCTGAGTAAAATGGGTCGTTCCAGACATTGTTCAGAAGAACAGCGTACCTTGATTAAAAAGTTGATTGGAGAGGGGAAAACATATAAAGAAGTGCAGAAAATGATAGGCTGCTCAGCTAAAATGATCGCAAATGCTTTAAAATGGCAACCAAAACCTGAAAGACCTTGGATAGAAGAATAGCCAAAATGGGGAGGGACCTGAGCATGGCGGCACTGGAGAGTGTAGAGTAAACACTCTCCGATAGTCTCCCCCCCGATTATCTCCTCCTCAGGTGTCCCAGTTTGTTGACCGGTTGCCCTGGAGAAAAGTGGACTCACCCGCCTGGCTGGTGGTGGCTGCTGGAGACGGCCGGGAGCTGAACCCGGAGTGTGACATCGGAGTACTCGCTTCTCGCGATAGCGGAGAGACAAGGAGAGCGGTTGCCGGGAGACAGGAAGGCGTAGCTGTGAGTGGCCGCGGAGGAGCACTGGGAGACAAAATAACCGGCCGGCCAGTGCCTTAGGAGGCCGGAGAAGAGCAGGCTCTCTACTGGTTGCGGATCGGGGTGGCAAAGGAAAATCACACGATAAGCACCCCATGCCAGTCTCTCGCACCCTGAGGTTATCCAGGCTTCCTTGGGTGGCTCTCTGAGAAAGCCCTTGTTTCTCTGGGGACATTTTGCAGTGGCTGTGCGACGAGGAGAGTGTACGCAAGGAGACAGTCAGGATGGCGCAGCCACGTGGGAGAAACGCCAGACACAACAGTAGAGGAGAGGCCCTGTGAGTCCTATGAGGGGTGAATCTTGTAAACTGGTACCACAAGTTTTGGAACGTTGACATACTGCCCCCACATTGCCTCTATATTCAACATATTCCACATTGTGACTGCTGCCGTGTGAATATTTATTATATATACTACAGTAATATAGTACTATACTTTTTACCTCCTACCTCCATACCTCTATGTTACCCTATATGACTATTCTAACCCTGTTAACAAATTATACTAATTCCATGCTACTTCAGATATATCTCCAGTTTTTATTATTCCACACCATTGGGAAACTATATACTGTTCCTAGCAGAAGAAGTTAACCTCATAAAGAGTAACCCCCTAGGAGAAGACTGCCACAGAAGAAAATCATACCCTGAAGGACAGCTCAACGTGGAGGGTGAGTGATAACTGTGGTTCATAATAAGATTCTGTATCTGATGTCTAAGGAACTCGGACTTTGAACCTGGAGAGTCCTAGGGTGGGTCAAAAGACTTGATAGATTGTAAGGAAAGGAGTAAGAATAAAACTTTAAAAGAATCATGAAAGGCAAAAATACCAAAGGGGCTGGGTCTAGGAACCCCCAAACCGGTACGATTAAAAAATTTATGTCACAGGGAAATTTTACTCCAGAAAGATCCCAGGGAATTAGTGAAAAAAGTGAACTGGAAATAAGTCTGGATAATAGCCCGAGACTTTCCCTGGGTCCGGGGTATAACAGTCAACAATCAATGGAAGGCTTTGAGTCGAGAGAAATTGAAAGGGACCTTCAAATACCAAATAAAAAGGAAATGGCTGAGATGTTTAAAAATCTGGAAACATCAATAAAGCAAGAGATGGGCACGATTCGGGAAGATTTGGAGCAATTGTTAACTAGGGTGGAGGAAACGGAGGAAAAAGTTCAAACACATGCCCAAATTATCCCAACCTTGAAAAAAGAGATAATAGATAATAGAAAGGACCTAAAAAGACTGCTGTATATGATGGAACAACAAGAAAACAGAGCAAGGAGAAATAATCTAAGAGTAAGAGGAGTCCCAGAGATGACCTTGGGGGAAGATTTAAAGGATTTAATTGGTAAAATTTTGACCTCCATAATGGATAACCAGGATGTGGCGATATGTAAACTGGATGAAGTATACAGGATAGGGAAATATCATCGAGAAAAAGGATTAGAAAAACCAAGAGATATAATCATTAAATTTTATAATCACGGTGATAAAGAAGAGATATGGAAAAAGGTAAAAGGAAGAACAAGTATTGTATATGGAGGGAAAAACATCCAAATTTTTGCGGACTTAACAGCAGAGACTTTGAGAAATAAGAGACTGTTGAAACCCTTATTAGAAGTGCTTAAGAAACATAATGTGAACTATAGATGGGGTCGCACAGCGGGGTTAATTGGATGGAGGGAAGGAATCACAGCGGTCCTGAGGTTCGCAGAGGAAGTGGGGGTTTTTTGTGATAAATTTGGCATACAGAAACCAGAGATTCCGGGTTGGGAAGTGGAGGAGGGAGAGTTATATAATCTGGAGGAAGAAAATTGGCAGCCGGTTAGAAAAAGAAATAGAGAAGCAATGGATAAAGGGATACGGGGGAGGAGGGGGGGTGCGGTCATGGGAGGAGTTGAACCCCTGAGGTAGGGATCTAAGGTGGATAAAGATTCATAGGCAGAGGAGGCCTGGAGGGGATGGTGGGGGTGGGATGTGGGGGGGAGCAGGGTGGTGAGATGGGGAGGGGGCGGGTTGGACGGGTAATACTCTGCATGGGAGGGGTAAGGGTAAGAGGACGGGTAGAGGAAAGAGAGAGAAAAGAAAGAGGAGGCCAACATGGAAGAAGTTCAGTTTGTAACTTTTAATGTAAAGGGACTAAGCTGCCCTGGAAAGAGATTTAGATTATTTAAGGAGTTACAACACAGGACAGCCTCAGTGGTTTTTCTGCAGGAGACACATTTGGATTTGGAATCTAAGATTGGGCTGCGCTCAAGATATTTTCCGACATGGTATTATGCGGACTCACCAATTAGAAGAGCAAAAGGGGTAGCTATAGGGTTTGCAAAAAATATTAGGTTTGAAGTGGAGAAGAGAATAACAGACCCAGAGGGCAGGTTTTTGTTCCTAAGGGGTAAGTTGCAGGATATTGATTGTACAGTTGCTAGTATATATTGCCCAAATAAGAAACCAGAGATATACCTAAGGGAAGTATTGCAGAGGCTGATGGATTTTAAAAGAGGTCGATTGATAGTGGGGGGGGATTTTAACCTTTGTATGGATCCGCGGCTGGATACTACCTCCCAAGTAAGGAAAGAGGAGTATAGGTCCCTGAGATTATTAAAGAAATCATTGAATGAGTGTCAGCTGGTGGATATATGGAGAATCAGGCATATGAAAGATAGAGATTATACATTTTATTCACATGTTCACGAGACTTACTCCAGATTGGATTACGTATTGGTAGAACATCAATTTATAGACTCCGTGGTAGAGGTTATGATTGGAGGGAGTTCTATCTCAGACCACTCTCCGGTTGCAATGAAGTTAAGATGGGGTAGTGAAGATAGAGGTGGTTTTGTGTGGCAGATGAATGAAGCACTTCTTTTGGATGAGGAGATCGACCGAAAGATTAAAATAGAAATTGAAAGATATTTTGAAGAGAATGATACTGAGGAAGTGTCTGTTGCAACATTGTGGGAAGCCCATAAAGCCTATATCAGAGGATTACTTATTGCAATAGGGGCAAAAAAGAAAAGAGAAAGGAGAGAAAAGATCAATAGACTTTTAAATGAAATAGCTGATCTGGAACAGGCTCATAAAAGGAATATCTCGAAAGAACTAAAGCAGAAGATAACAATAAAGAAAGATGAATTAGAGAGGACAATAGAGGAAGAAAAAAGAAGAGTCTTTAATAAATTAACAAGCGAAAGGTATAGATGGGGAGATAGGCCGGGAAAACACTTAATGAGGGCGTTGAGGGAAAAGAAAAATAGGAATTATATAGAAAAAATAAGAAACTCCAAGGGTGAAATGGTCCACTCAACTAAAAGAATCGCTAGAGTATTTAAAGATTATTATAGTGAATTATACAACATTATACCCCAGGACACCCCCAATAACATTGATATAGTAAATAAAGAAAAAAGAAGTATATTTCTAAAAAATGCAGGTCTAACAAAATTAAGTAAAAGTCAACTGAATTCTTTGGATTCAGAAATTACGTTAGAAGAAATAGAAATAGCATTGAAGGATACAGTGGTGGGGAAAAGTCCGGGCCCAGACGGGTTCACTGTAAAATATTATAAAAAATATAAAGAGTTATTAATACCTAGATTGAAGACATATATGAACGCCCTCGGAGATAAATTGGAAATTAGGGGAGAGTCCTTACAGGCCAATATAGTTTTAATTCGCAAGGAAGATAAAGACCCCTCTCAGTGTGCAAGTTATAGACCCATTGCACTGTTGAATGTTGATACTAAATTGTTTGCAAAAGTTCTGGCAAACAGGCTTAAGGCCTTGTTGCCAGAATGGATACATGAGGATCAGGTGGGATTTGTCCCGGGTAGAGAAGGTAGAGACAACGGACTAAGATCATTGTTGCTTATACAAGAGGGAAAAAAAGGGAAGACCCCAGTAATATTATTGTCAATTTATGCAGAGAAAGCATTCGATAGAGTGAACTGGAGTTTTATGATGGACACCTTGGTGGAGATGGGGTTGGGGGATAGAATTAGGAAGTGGATTGGTAATTTATATAAAGGCCCCACAGCCACTGTCTTGGTAAACGGAGGAAGATCGGAGCTCTTCGGGATGTCAAATGGAACTAGACAGGGATGCCCCCTATCCCCACTATTGTTTGTTTTGTCCCTGGAACCATTGTTGTCAATGATAAGAAAAAATATCAATATAAAAGGAATAAAGATAGGTGATAGAGAACATAAGGTAGCGGCCTACGCGGACGATTTATTGTTTTTCGTTGGAAACCCTCGTATTTCTCTACCAAACTTAATGAAAATACTGAAAGAGTATGGGGAAATATCAAACTTAAAAATCAATCCAACAAAATCTGAAATTTTAAATATAAATCTTAAAAATAGTGAAAAAGAAAAAATACAAGAAGAATTCCCCTTTGTGTGGAGAGAGAAGGAACTAAAATATCTTGGGGTAAAATTGTCTGCCTCAATTAATAATATGTATAAGATTAATTATATTTCACTTTTAAACGAGATAAAAGAGGATTTGAAGAGGTTGGGAACTGGAAATCCGTCTTGGATGGGTCGTATAAATTTGATAAAAATGATTATTTTGCCCAAAGTCTTATACAAGTTTCAAATGATCCCAATTAAACTTCCAGAGGTTTTTTTCAGGACATTAAGGAAAATGCTGTTGGGGTATATATGGAGGAAAAAAAAACCGAGGATATGCTATGAAACGCTGACTAGAATTAAAGAGAGAGGAGGCTTATGGGCTCCCAGATTTCAAGAGATATTATAAAGCGACCTTGATTGCGAGAATTTTTGACTGGACTCATAACCCAGGTAAAAGTTGGGTTAAAATTGAAAATATACTGAGTGGGTCCAATCTGAATAGAATTATATGGTTACCTACACACCATAGAGGTTTAGATGTTAACACAAGTATATACACTTCTATTGTTTTAAAAGTTTGGCAGATGTTACACAGACAAAGGGGTTGGGTTTTCAACTCACAGTTAATGCCACTTAAAAATACAGATTATTTTGCACCGGGGAAGGAAGATATCACGGGGAATTGGATTATTAAACAGGACGCGCAATTGAGAGATATAATGGTGGGTGAGGAACTAAGATCTTATAGAGAGATGGAGAAATTAAAGGGAGAGGTTTTTAGCAGAATGGACGAGGTTCGATACCATCAATTAAAACATTTTTTTGAGAGTCTCCCAAAACCGGTGAGAACTAAAAAGGATTGGAATTTTTTTGAAAGTTTATTAGATACACGGGGAGATGGGAGACACAGTGTTGCTAAAATGTATAGAATCTTAACGGCACTTGACACTGACACAAATTTAATTTATGTAGAGAAATGGGGAAAAGACATGGGTAAGGAGATCGATGAGGGACAGCAGAGGAAAATGCTTAGATTAATTCACGAAAATATTAGTATGAGAGAAGTAGAATTAAATTATAAGTGTTTAGTTAGATGGCACATCGCACCGAGTGTGGAGCACAAGATGAATGAGGAGAACTCTCCACTATGTTGGAGAGGTTGTGGAGAAGTGGGTACACTATATCACATTTGGTGGGAATGTTCAAAGATACAAGTGTTTTGGGGGAAAATCGTCCATTTAATGAGGAAAATTACTAAGATCGATATTAGATTGGACCCAGAGTTATGTCTCCTTCATATCTCTGAGCTTACAGTGAGATCATATAAGGACTCAGGGATTTGGTACTTTCTGAGTGCAGCCAAAAGCTTGATTCCTAAGTTTTGGAAAAAAAGGGAGGTCCCGACGGAAGAAGATTGGTTGATTAGAATGAATCAGTTATGTGAGATGGAAAGACTTTATTACACACACATAGACGGGATGGAGATGTACCATAAAAAGTGGGGAAAATGGAAAGAATTTAGACAAGAAAGTGAAATATAGTTGATTTATACCTCTTGACGAATAATGATTTTTAGAAATGCGTTTTAGAAAGAAAAAGGATAGTGCTATATATTTATTTATTTATTCGTTCTCTTCCCTTTGGATTTGAAAAGAAATGGCAGAGTGGGATGGAGGGGGGTGGGGGGATGTGGTGATGGGTGTGGGTGGGGTGGGGCTTTAAGGGGGGGATTAGGGTTGTGGGAAATAAATAAATTATGAGGAACATAATGATTATTTAATGAAGAAAATGTTTGTTAACTATATCTGATTGAAATTCAATAAATATTTATAAAAAAAAAAAAAAAAAGAAGAATAGCCAAAATGGCAAGGACTCAGCCAACAATCAGCTCCAGGAAGATCAAAGAAGGTCTAAAGTTACCTGTGAGTACTGTTACAATTAGAAGACGCCTATGTGAAGCCAAGCTATCTGCAAGAAGCCCCTGCAAAGTCCCACTGTTGAAAAACAGACGTGCTGAAGAGGTTACAATTTGCCAAAGAGCACATTGACTGGCCTAAAGAGAAATGGCGCAACATTTTGTGGACTGATGAAAGTAAGATTGTTCTTTTTGGGTCTAGTGGTCGGAGACAGTTTGTCAGACGACCCTCAAACACTGAATTCAAGCCACAGTACACTGTGAAGACAGTGAAGCATGGTTGCGCAAGCATCATGATATGGGGATGTTTCTCATACTACGGTGTTGGGCCTATTTATCACATACCAGGGATCATGGATCAGTTTGAATACATCAAAATACTTGAAGAGGTCATGCTGCCTTATGTTGAAGAGGAAATGCCCTTGAAATAGGTGTTCCAACAAGACAACGACCCCAAATACGCCAGTAAACGTGCAACATCTTGGTTCCAGACCAACAAGATTGACGTAATGGAGTGGCCAGCCCAATCCCCGGATCTTTATCCAATAGAAAACTTGTGGGGTGACATAAAAAATGCAGTTTCTGAGGCAAAACCAAGAAATAGAGAAGAACTGTGGAATGTAGTCCAATCATCCTGAGCTGGAATACCTGTTCACAGGTGCCAGAAGTTGGTTGACTCCATGCAACACAGATATACAGCAGTTCTCAGAAACAGTGCTTATACAACGAAATATTCATTAAGTGATTCAAAGGAAAGCAAAATCTTCAAACATTTTTCAGTTTATATAGTGAATGTTTGAGTTTGTAAAGAATACAAACACTGCTATTTTTTTGAACAGTCTAATATTCACTTTTCTTCAATTTTTTTAGAGGAACAACACAACTTTGATATATTTTTCTTCATGTTTTGATTTGGAATAGAATGTGTAGTGTTCCCAATGCATTTGTGTGTATGGAAATAAAAGCTATTAGAAGGATTTTGAGCTTTATAAACTTTTTTCAACACACTGCTATTATTTTGAACACAACTGTACATAGTAACAGATTTCACCACATTACTACATTACTTTGCCATCTTCCATCAAATGTGGATTTCCCATTCTTCAGTACAAAATCCAGATCTCAATAAACATTGTCACCCCCCCAATGTGGATTTCCCTTTCTTTAATACAACAAAACAGATCTCAGTAAGCTTTGCCACATATATAACACAACCAATTTGACATTCACCAGCACAAGTTGCTTTTTAAGGTTTTCTATTTTGAGATGGTGGATCTTCGATCAGGTTGTTATTCCAGTGGCTAATATAAAGACTTGTGTTAATTCCTGCTCCATCATTTAAGTAGATGCTTGCTAAAAGATAGAGACAGAGCACATAAGGGATTGTAGCCAAAATCCATTATTTGCAAATGCACCCATTATCCGACTGGGGATATGTTCCGGCAGATGACTAGTGAATGTGGTTGAATTAAGGTGAATCAACCATTTTTCATAGGTTTACTCCTTTAAATTACGACGCAAGGTTTGGCTCTGGAAAAACACAACCCTGTTATAGATGGATAAGGCTAAGTATAAGTACACAAGGGTACTGGATGCAGAAGAGCACATTATTATTATTATACAGTATTTATATAGCGCCAAAGGGTTTGCTCAGCGCTGTACAATAGCGAGGGGGACAGAACATGATACAATACAGTAACAATACAATACACGAGGGGTTCAAGGGCCCTGCTCTTTCGAGCTTACAATCTAGGAGGGAGGGGATAGTGGTACAGGAGGAAGTGGCTGTGGGGGATGGAGTGGGGGGAGGAGTGGAGGAGATCGGTTGTTAGGTGAGGGTGGGGTAGGCTTCCCTGAAGATATGGGTTTTCAGGGTGCGCCTGAAGGTGAGGAGGGTAGGTGACAGTCTGATGGATTGGGGTAGGGAGTTCCAGAGGATGGGGGAAGTTCTGGAGAAGTCCCGGAGTCTGGCGTGGGAGGAGGAGACCAGGGAGCTAGAGAGTAGGAGGTCCTGTGAGGAACGAAGGGCACGGGTAGGGTGGTATTTGGGTATCAGGTCAGTTAGGTAGTTTGGGGCAGCGTTGTGAATGGCACATGTTTGCTTGGGCTACTTACTTGGGTTACACCCATATAAGCTGGTAAGTGGGCAAATGGGGGAGGGGGGAATTAAAATTAACTCAATGACAGGCAAGGCCCCATTTCCATGCCTTGTTTGGGTTGACGTGATGTGAAACTACACTTGACAGACACGTACTGTATATTGGCTCAATGCAATCTTTCAAGTCTGGCAGTTGGGGTGTTGTTGACAGAAGCTAAACTCATGTCCTTCTCAACTGCTGTGTGTAGTAAATTCTTTGGCTAATGGTCAGACCATAGTGACTGGCTCCCAGTGGGACTGCAAATGAATATGGAGAGTAGCTGTGTACTGGAAATAGTGAGTAATTGACTGCCACCCAAAGGTCAGTATCTGTAGAGCTAACTGCCATTGTATATATATATATATATATATATATATATATATATATATATATATATATAAAACCCACACACACTATATCTCCAAAAATATTGGGACACCCCTCCAAATCATTGGATTCAGGTGTTCCAATCACCTCTATGGCCACAGGTGTATGAACATTTGTGAAAGAATGGGTTGCTCTCAGGAGCTCAGTCAATTCAAGCGTGGTACCGTGATAGGTTGCCACCTGTGCAATAAGTCCATCCATGAAATTTCCTTGCTACTAAATATTCCACAGTCAACTGTTAGTTGTATTATAACAAAGTGGAAGCAACTGAGAACAACAGTAACTCAGCCATGAAGTGGTAGGTAATGTAAAATGACAGAGTGGGGTCAGCGCATGCTGAAGCGCACCGTGCACAGAAGTCGGCAACTGTCTGCAGAGTCAATAGTTAAGGACCTCCAAACTTCTCTGTCTGGCTATTTGATGGATGTGTCTGGGTTTGGTGCTTGCCAGGAGAATGGTACTTGCCTGACTGCATTGTGCCAAGTGTAAAGTTTGGTGGAGGGGGGATTATGGTGTGGGGTTGTTTTTCAGGGGTTGGGCTTGGCCCTTTAGTTTCAGTGAAGGGAACTCTTAAGGTGTCAGCATCCCAAGACATTTTGGACACTTTTATGCTCCCAACTTTGTGGAAACAGTTTGGGGATGGCCCCTTCCTGTTCCAACATGACTGCGCACCAGTGCACAAAGCAAGGTCCATAAAGACATGGATGAGCAAATTTGGGGTGGAGGAACTTGACTGGCCTGCACAACACTGCCCTGACCTCAACCCGATAGAACACCTTTGGGATCAATTAGAGTGGAGCCTCCGAGCCAGGCCTTCTCGTCTGACATCAGTGCCTGACCTAATAAATGCGCTTCTAGAAGAATGGTCAAACATTCCCATAGACACACTCCTAAACTTTGTGGATAGCCTTCCCAGAAGAGTTGAAGCTGTTATAGCTGCAAAGGGTGGGCCAACTCAATATTGAATCCTATGGACTAAGACTGGGACACCATTAACATTTATGTGCGTGTAAAGGCAAGCGACCCAATACTTTTGGTAATATAGTATCTATCTATCTATCTATCTATCTATCTATCTATCTATATACATATATATATATATATATATATATAGCAATTTTACCACCAATGGAATTTTAAAATTCTTGAGCTCCATGGTGTAATATGTATTTTGTATATAGGTATAATAAGATATTATGCCATTGCCCCTCCCCTCCTACCCCAGACCATGCGGCACAGCATGCCAAAAATCAAACATATCATTGAAATGCATCATATAGCTAAACATTTTTTTCTAGTTCAAACCTGATCAAATGTAAGAAGCTGAGAGGATTAGTGGTCACATACAAACATAATATCTAAATGTATCTTTATTTCTTGAAAAATTCATGGGGACTGATCTATTGGTTTCCACTTTACATGCAATTGGTGGTTTGACAATTGCCATTTAAAGACATTAATGCAGGTCTATAATTATGAATACATCATTATAGGTATTTTTGAATGCAAACGGTATAAGTACCTGAATTGTACCTGGTATCAGTATTTTACAATCCCTGTGCAGTACGGCTTTGGTGTGAGAGCTTGACAGCAAAAGGTGCCAATAAGTTCATGTGCTGACAAGAAGCATGGTGACAGGGGGAGAAAGCAGAGTGACATCATTGTGTTGCTTCTCCTTTCTGGATGGGACAGTTCCTGGGCTCAGAGAACGTGAGTTGAATGAATATTGGCCAGCAGACTGAGGACATTAAAGTGGTTCTAAAGGTAGAAGGTTTTTTTTTTACCTTCATGCATTCTATGCAAAAGGGTAAAAAATGCATGAGCGCAGCGGCTCTCCAGGGTCTCTCTCCTCATTGGCTCACACAGCAATGGGAGCCATTGGCTCCTGTTGCTATCAATCACAGCCAGTGAACCAGTGAGGAGAGTGTGAGGGACGGGGCCAATCCACGCTCTGTGTATAAATGTCCATTTACATGTGCGTGGCTTGTGAGCGAGCCTGCTTGAGTGTTCCCATAGCAAGAGGCTTGCTATTGGGGGCTCTTGGCAGGGGGAAGGAGCCAGGACCATCAGCAGGGGACCCAAAAAAAAGAGGATCGGGCTGCTCTGTGCAAAACCATTGTATATGTTTGCTATTTTTTTTAATTTAGCCTTTAGAATCACATTAAGGACAGAAACAAAGTACTGCCTGGATTGAAAATGAATACTGCAACAAAGCTGGTTCTGGCATTTTTCATGGCCTATTCATTTTTATTTTTTTAATTTTGGCTGGAGTCCTGCTTTAAAAAAAGACCTTAACTTTACCAATTTCAGCCATATAAACTGGCTCTTAATCTATTCCTCAGTATACTGTCATGAAAATACCAACAATGAAGGAAAATGGGTATGACAACACTGCACATGCTGATTTTATATTTAAAGGAAATGGTCGTGGTTGTTAACCTTCTAAAAATGCAAAATGTCTGTCTGTCTCTGAGGAAGACATCAGAACTCTAACATACTTGCTTAGTAACAGCTAATCATGTAGCATTTTCAAAGCTATTCATTTCCTTCATTATTAAGTAATCTTTTTGTGATTACAACAAAAGTATAGCATGAGGGTGCAAAATATATCTCTAGCCTGAATATTTTAGTAGATTGATTTAAAAAAAAATCAATAATTTGCTACACCATCCTCTGAGTTTAGCTTTGTATATCTCATTTCAAATGGTATCATCCTGCAAAGTGTAATGCCATTTTTTCATATGTGTAAAAGGCTGTATGAGAGCACATATTTTTGCACTGAAAAAACAGTTGGGCTTTTAAAGAAAGCAGTACAAAAAAACAGACTAAACCACATAACCAATCATGATTTGGGTTACTTTAGTTAGTTGATAGATTGGTCATTGGAAGCTAAGGGTTACTTTACTTTGCACTTTGCCGTTTGCCAATCTTACGAAGTTAGATTTTGTATCAGCTTTCTTTCCATTTTTTTACATGATATACAAAATCATATTTTATTTTATACTTTTTTATGTCTACCTGTATTATAAGACAAACTAATACTGCTTTCCACCCACTTTCCAATGTATCAAAATGAAGGATGCAGCACCCTTGTGGACATTGTTGTATTCATGCTTAGATCAATCATGCACATTTCTCAAAATGAAGGAAACTAGTGCAATTATTTTTTATTGTGCTGCAAACAGAACAAGTGTAACAGTGCATCTTAATGGAAATGTTGATGATGCCCAGGTATTGTTTTTAACTATTTTTAATGTTGAAATTAGTAGATGGTTTGTGAGCATCAAAGAATTAAAAAATAAGAAAAAAGGAAAGCATCTAAGAAAAAAAAAGAGTTGTAGAATTTACCTAGTAGCAGAGCTCTGTATTTTTTTATTATGATATGATTATATACAGATCATTAATGGAAACACAACATATTTGTGTCCTTCAGTATTACTGTATATGTGTACCCATACACAGCTTACGTAGCATGTTTCCAAGTTTGACTTTTTAAACATATTTGACCATGAGTGTATCTGGGTGATTATGCTGGCTTAGAAAATCATCTATAACATATAATAAACCCTAGTAAGCATATAGCCACGATGAGCAGCTATCACTGTAATCAATTCACTAGACACCTTCATCGGTTTAGTGTAGGCAGATAATAATGACTAATGATTTTTGTTGGTGACTGCGCTATATGCCCCATGTTTTGCCTTATATAATATGAATAACAAGCTTATTTAGTAAAGCAACACAAAGCAGTGGTAATATAGAAAATACACAATCAAATAAAAATCATCTTGACTGATAAATTAAACTGAAATTCCTTTGCCTATTTACAACATTGTTGTGTTTCACAGCCAATGATTAATATATTATTTTTCTACAGAATTTATATAGCACCAGCAGTTTGCTGGTGCTTTAAAAAATTAGGCATAAAGTACAGTAGCAATACAATTCTATACAAGAGGGTTCAAGGGGACCTGCACGTTGGAGCTTACAATCTAAAGAGAAATCATCCTGATTCCATGAATGCAGTAATGTTGCCTTTTACATGGCATTATTAAAAAAAAAAGCCTAAATCCAAATTTTTTGACAATTCATATGTTGTTGACTTCATATATTCAGAAAATTCACATTACATGACACGAATGTCCCATTTTATGCTGTGGGAAGTGCTAATTAAACATATTAGCTTCCAAATGAAGTAACATATTTATTTTGACAGTTAATGCACTATATTCTTTATAATCCTATTACGAAAGTCCAGGGATTGGTGAAAAGTAGGAATATAAAAATGATATTAAAAAATTACTGAGCCTTGCAAAGGTGTTTGTTCAGGTTCACGTGATGCTGAACACCAAATAACAGAATTTATGATAAATAGCAAAGGAGCTAGCTATATATCATTTGCTACTGTAGTGCACATTAAAGACGATTAATGAACTGTGAAATGCATATTTCATCAGTTAAATTATTTACAGTCCAGACTATTTGCTTTATTTTTATACATATATATATATATATATATATTATGTTTTTTAAACTGTCAAAGCTGTTTTATTCTATATATTTTCATTGGCAGATTTTTGACATGCCATGATGGGGAATCTCTGATCTCACGTGTACTGGAGAACACAGAGACAGTAAGCTACTTATTGACTGCAATCTGTTTAATCTTCATCTGTTTAACTTTTAGCTTGCACAAAGCTTCTCACCCATGAGGGCATAGTTTCACTATATCTATACCCACGTTTGTCTCTTACCGATGAGCAGCAAAAATGCAAGCTGAGATCATTTTAAATAATATTCCTTAATTCCATGAGAAAATATGCGCCCCCACCCCAAAGGCTTAGCCTGTTCAAATTCACATGCCTGGCCACTGCTGAAAAGTTCAAGGGTAAAAAAAATTACACAGTAAGGGATTAAATGATTATTAATTCACTCCAGGTCAGATATTCCTTGGGCTTCCAGGACAGGAAAATCCCACAATGCAAACTTTGCATGTGCCAGACACACATGCGCTACACTTAAAATATCAGATTTAAAATGAATAAATAAACTTTTATATAGTATTTAGTTTACAGTAGTGTTTTCTACAATTTATACTTTTTACTGTATAGCATTAAATATAGTTTCACTAAAATGATAAAATATAATCAAATCTAAAATATAAATCTCAAATGTAATCAAATATAAATTAAAATATTTTAATACTGTTTTGGTACCAGCTAGATTTTGCAGGCAACACTGTACATGTCGTTGCCATAAAAGTTTATTGTATCAGCTGAGATTAATCAGGTTAGCCCTACTGAGTATTTGTAACGATGATACAAGATATTTGAGATGAAATAAAAGACTCACCAGTTAGAGATGGCTGTCGGATGAATCTGTTGAATGGTAAATCTAGAGTGAAGAGGTGTGCCAGTGATGTGTGCTGATCATCTTTTCCTACTCAGGCACTGTTATTGTTGTCAGGAGCTTCAGGGCAGACCTGTCAGGGGCTTAGCAGAGGAAGAGGGAGCATCAGCATCAGAAGCAGTTTCATACACAGGGAATCTCTATGAGCTACCTCCCTACGCCACACCTTCTGTGCTCGCCTGTCTTTCCAGCATACAAGCCACCCTGATTATAGAGCATCCACACACCTCCCTCTGTGGCATACACTCCCATCTGTGACCTGCGGCTCTGCATATGGCCAAAACTCTAGCTGATCATCCTCTCCTGCCACATGTTTGCTACCTTACCTGCTTCTGCTACTGCACATGACATAGAGCAGACACCATATGCCTGTCTATAGCCACAGTGCATCGTAATGCCTAGCTTCATTTAACATCCAAAGATGATATACTATTATTTTATGTCTATTGGTTGCAAAAAAATGATGAAAAATGTCAAAATTGGACCAGATGGCAAATGGTTAATAAACATCAGATTCTCAGGCTGTGTCTGCATCTTTTTTCATTTAACTCAAGGTCAAAGCCTCTGTTGAAAACATTTCTTTTTCTAAATCTCTATCTCAACCTAATGTCTGGGATACTGGATTTCTGATTTCTTTACCTGAACAGATAGAATGATATCAGTTTTGTAACCAAGTACTGAGAGCCCCCCCCCCCTCCATAGCCCATCTTACGTCAGCACACGGATGGTCGCTTACCACAGCCAGCTCTTCAGCCGTCATCATCACTGGCACACTGAAGTTACCTTGCTGTGTGCTTTGTCCTTTCCAGCCCTTTCTGTCTCTGGACAGCAGGTCACATTGTGATCCGCGCATAGAATAAACGCTGCAACTGACTGCTGTTTTGCTGTGTGCAACCCTATAACAAAGTGATAGCTCATGATATCTCTGGTCAGCGTGATTCTTTCAGGCTATGGGCTAAGAATACTGTAACGGAGATGATAATGGATCAGTTACCATAGCTACAAAGGCGGCATATTTGAGTACCATTTTATATCTAGACAGATGAAATCATCATTTGAAATGTGCGTGCGAAAATGGAGTGGTTTTTACTTTGATTTTAAAGAGCGCTAATATACAGGCTTTTATGTTAATAGGTCTTTTAAGGGCATTAGCAGAATTAACCCTTTTTGTTACCAATTGCAACAGTGGAAGAAATTACTTTATTATCCTTGAATTATTTTTTATTAATATCTTTACTTTTTATTTGTTTATTTTTTTTTCTTTAGCTATTTAGGAAACATCTTAAACAATGACAAAGGTGCAGGTAGTCAAGCTGATGAAATTGGAACTACCAAAGATACATTTCGGAATGAGGTATAACAATATCTTTTTTTTTAATAATAAAGTTTGCCAATAGAAAAAAACAATAATTTTATTTTTCTACCTTGTGAGCTAGGCGTGCCAATGCCACAGAGTGGACTAACCTGGTGGATGTACATGAATCCACAGAATGGGCATAACCTGGTAGGTTTCTATAAATCCACAGCATGGGCATAACCAGGTAGGTGTCCATTAATCCACAGAGTGGGCGTAACTTGGTTGGTGCCCATGAATCCACACCGTGCACGCAACCTGGTAGGTGTTCATAAATCCACAGAATGGGCATAACCTGGTGGGTGTCCATAAATCTACAGCATGGGCATAACATGGTGGGTGTCCATGAATCCACAGTGTGGGCATAACCTGGTGGGTGTCCATGAATCTACAGTGTGGGCATAACCTAATAGGTGTCTATGAATCCACAGCATGGGTATAACCTGGTGGGTGCCCATGAATCTACAGTGTGCGTGTAACCTGGTAGGTGTCCATGAATCCACAGCATGGGCGTATCCTGGTGGGTGTCCATGGATCCACAGCGTGGGCATAACCTGGTGGGTGTCCATTAATCCACACCGTACGCGTAACCTGATGGTTGTCCATGAATCCACAGCGTGGGTATACCTGGTGGGTGTCTATGAATCCACAGCGCGGGCGTAACCTGGTGGGTGTCCATGAATCTACATCATGGGCATAACCTGGTGGGTGTCCATGAATCCACAGCACGGGCATAACCTGATGGGTGTCCATTAATCCACAGAGTGGGCATAGCCTGGCGGATGCCCATGAATCCACATTGTACGTGTAACCTGGTGGATGGTCATGAATACACAGCGTGAGCATATCCTGGTGGGTGTCCATTAATCCAAAGTGTGGGCCTATCCTGGTGTGTGTCCATGAATATTGTTTTGTAGTGGTCAGAGTGTGTATGATTCCTGCCCTGCCAGGCCTGTGCTCAGATCAAGGGTCTGGTAGAACTTTAGGGAGAACCCCACCCTTTCCCCCCCATTTTTGGGGGTTGGGTTTCTTATAAAAGTCCTACCAGGCCTGAAGGGCCTGGTAAGGCTTTTAGGGGGAACCCCACGCACTTTTCAAAAAAAAATTTACTGGGAGGTCAACCTTCCTACCAGACCTGAAAGGAAGGGGCACGCTGTTTCTTTTTAAAGTATTTTTTGTTTTATTTTTGTTTTATTAGTTGTTTTTTTTTCGAGGAGAGTATTCTCCCCTCTGTCTTCGGCAATGTCCAGCAGCACACTACTTAGCAGTCCATCAGCTATCCATTGTACATTCTTAAACCAACAGCTTCAAGTGCACAATCTTACAGACAGGAGCCAGGTAGCTTGTAGCCACATGCAGGAGTACCGCTTGTCAGGAACGCATACACCCACCCACCAAAGGGTTGTATGCCCAGAGTGCACTTGACGATATCTTCTTGGGTTATATAATGCCAGTTGTTTATATTAGTTAAAAATTGGTTAGCCTTGTTGCAGTATAGTTAATTGCCATACTGTAGGCCAGTGTTCACCTGACTTAGTTCAGCATATTTACATGTGTTCAATTGCTTGTTTACTGATTCATGCATTGCTTAACTGCCTTGGCATAATACACCTATTTAATCTACCAAACGGTTGCTTGTTACCTATTTTCTGTGTATTAGAGTGCTAGTATGTTAACACTTTAGGACGGTGCACAGGTGTGGGTGGCCTTCAACCTATAGCCAGGTGTGTCAGTGGGGAGCAGTTTAAACAATCATGGCAAAATAGAGAACCCATCATATCAAGCATCTCCTGCAGGGGTAAGTGCTACAAAATTTGTTTTAACTCCTTTAAGACCACCCAACACATGTAAGCAGCAGCAAAAAAAAGTGGGTTTAACACCCACATGCTGCATATATGCGCCCCTAGCAGGCCTTTGTTTATGTGCTGAGAGCTCTCAGTGCAGGCTACAGATTGGTAGCTGGTGGGACTGGCTTCTGATCATGTGACTACTGTGACAGTGGTCACATGATTGCCAATCCCTCCCAACTGTATTTCGGCACTAATGTAAATGTCACCAAGAAGGGAAATGATGAAAAATCTTGACAAAGGCAACAGCAGGTAAAATATAACAGAGGCTGGAAGAAAGCCTTTCAATCTTCCATAATGCACTCCTCTATCTTTACCAAAGAGGCAGTGTGTTTTTCTCAACAAGTAGTTTGCAGCATTCTTAAAACAAAAATAAAATAATAATAAAAATGTGAAAAATTTACAAATCACAAATAATAGCGCAAACCAAACTACACAACTCAATATAACCACCACCAAATAAGTGCATATTAATAGTGCAAACAAAAAATCAAATAGGGAATCTCAATATAGTCCATTCAGAAAAGTCCATATAAACATGATCCTCAGTAAATGAAGTAATGAGATCCTCCTTCATAAGCAATGTGGTATTCAGTGCTCAAAAACACCCCATCAAAATGCACACTCACCATGTGCTAGTAATTAACCAGCATGTCAGTATATATCCAGCATTCACCAAACAGACTTCAAAGGACGATCCTCATGTGTTGGTATTACTCAGCATACTACTGTGTATCCAGCATATCACCAAACAAACTCCAGAGAAGATCCTCTCATATCCAGATTAGCACATGTGGGTAAAGAAAATACTCGCCATAGTGCAGTATCATCCAACAAATTTTTTGCCAAACAAACCCCCCTTAAAATCACACTCACAATGAGCAAATAAAACAAGGCTTTTTGTTATATCAGAGCTCCAGTCTCTGCATCCTGTGTCTCACCAGCCAGCCCGCATTCAAGATGGTAATAGTGCGATCACGTGATCCGGACACGTGCATCAGCATGAGTAGTGATGTCACAGGAAGGCCACACCCTGACGCGTTTCGTCCAATGACTTCTTCCCTCATCAGAAGTCATTAGACAAAACGCGTCAGGGTGTGGCCTTCCTGTGACATCACTACTCAACTCACAATGTTTGGAGGAGGAGGAATGCTGCCTATGACCCCAAGAACACCATCCCAACTGTCAAACATGCTGGTGGCAACATTCTGCTTTGGGGGTGTTTTTCTGCTAAGGGGACAGGACAACTGCACCGCATCAATGGGACAATGGACGGGGCAATGTACCATCAAATCTTGGGTGAGAACCTTCTTCCCTCAGCCAGGGCATTGAAAATGGGTCGTGGATGGGTGTTCCAGCATGACAATGACCCAAAACACACGGCCAAGGCAACAAAGGAGTGGCTCAAGAAGAAGCACATTAAGCTCCTGGAGTGGCCTAGCCAGTCTCCAGACCTTAATCAGATTGAAAATCTGTGGAGGGAGCAGGAGTGGACTGACAACTCATGGGGCCCTGGGGCAATAAGGGATCATGGGGCCCCTGTGTCCTCGCCCACACCAAAAAAAAATATGAAAAAGCCAATGAAAGGTACCAGGGGCATCTCATGGGGCCCCCTACTGACCCCGGGCCCTCGGACAGTGCCCGAGTGCTCAAATGGTCAGTCCTCGAGGTTCGAGTTGCCAAACGTCAGCCACCAAACCTTAGTGACTTGGAGACAATCTGACAAGAGGAATGGGCCAAAATCCCTCCTGAGATGTATGCAAACCTGGCGACCAACTACAGGAAATGTCTGACCTCTGTGATTGCCAACAAGGGATTTACCACCAAGCACATGTCATGTATTGTGAAGGGGTTCAAATACTTATTTCCCTCATGAACATACAAATCAGTGCATAATTTGTTAGACATGCCTTTCTTTTGAATTTTGTGTTGCTATTCTGTCTCTCAGTGTTACAATACACCTACCATTCGATTTTTAGACTGATCATTTCTTTATGAGTCAAAGTATAGAAGATCCTTGAGATGGAACAGCATGCCTAGATTACAAATAATGGAAATGCATACTATCTCTAAGAATAAATTGAGACTGCAAAATAGGAAAGGGGATGCGCTTATATCCCTCAAAAATATGATGTAAATGGGTAACACCATATCCCTACCATTTACTGTCATGCTGCAACTTGATATGTATTATTTGCCCATATCAGACTATATAAAGTTAAACCAATCACCTTCTGTAGCTGCTTAGCTTTTTTCCATAACTAATGCATAAGCCTATATGTGGGAAACATTCTGTTAAATGTGCACAAAGATTGGCACTCCACATCAATTATTAAGATTTCAGATTTTTTAAAATGTATTATTGCAAGAGTGAAATTTAAACATTTATTTGAAATGTTCTGAGATTATGCTATTCCTTTAACCATGTGTTGCAGCTGAGCTGCTAAATAATATATCCAAGAGTTTGAGAGAGCTACCCCTCCCCCACCCTAGGGAGCTGCAGATGTTCCAACCTAATCCTAGGAGATTTATTCTGCCACAGGGGTGAGCGAAACATAGTATCAGTTGTGCAAAATATCTTTAGTGGGAGCACAACTGGTGCATTATGCAGAAGATGTTTATCTATTCCACCTCTGATCAGGAGCTGATTGACCAACAGGGATCCTAGAACATTATGATATAGCCAACTCCTATTAATCCAACCATTTTAGGCTGGCCTTGGTTCCTTCCCTCTCTCCCTGTGCACAACCCCCCCCCCCCCCTGTTCTTTCTCCATTTTTTTTCACCTTTTACTCTTTTGCAAAATCAATAAAATCTTTGTTGAAAGGCATGTGGTTCAAATCTCTGCTGGAAACCAGCATGGGATATTTTCCTTTGTTGCAGAGTTTATCTCTACACTTTCCCAGAAGTATATGCGACCCCCTGACTTGATGTTGTAACTGTTGGTCTATGACCTCTTTTCTAACCCACTAGGAGTTTGTGTTAGAAATTCTATATATACCTTTTGTAATCCTTCCCACATTTAGCAATTTCACATTTACATATATGTATGATTTGATCATCTTCTATGCTAAGAGAAATTGTGCTCTGAGCTTTCTGATCTTTCTCTATCCACTGTGACAAGTTGGGGTTTTGTCGCTCACTGTTAGTGCAAAACAGTGAATTTAATCCATGCTAGAGGTACTTTTCCAGGATTTTTCTGTCCACTTTTATTTAAAACAAGTGAAAGTTCACATTAAACAGATTCCCACACAATGGTTTCCACTATCAAATGAACATAAACAGTAATCAAAAACAGATATATTAACAGCCCTCTACCAAAAGTGTCTTAATAAATATATACTATTAAGTCCTTGTGTTCAACAGTTCAATCAAAATTACTAAAGTGAAGAGTAGGTGCAGTCCGCAAAATAAAGTGCAGTAGTGCAGATACTATTACAGTGCAGGCATCACAGTACTGTTCTCCCCTTCTGTGTTCAGAAGTTCCCATCCAGCTGGTGAGCAGGGGAACACAGGAGGGGAGCACATCACTGTGGTGCTGGCACCTTAATAGCATTTGCACTACTGCACTTTATTTTGAGGATTGCACCTACTCTTCACTTTATTTATTTTGATTGGACTGTTGAACACAAGGACTTAATAGTATATGATATTTATTAAGACACTTTTGGTAGAGGGAAGCGCTATTACTAAATGTGTTTTCCAATTTACTTGTTATTCATATTGCACATTATTATCGCTGGTTTATATTTATTCATTTATTTGTCACAGCATAGGTACAATAATTGATTTAATAAACAGTAATCAGCCTCATGGCTCTCTTTGCAGCTCTACTGCTTAGGCCTCATGCCTTGGTCCTTCAGACCATCACAGTCCCCGTGTTTGTGCATAAAACACTGTTCCTTTGTCAGGCTGACTTTGTCTTTCCTGCAGCTCCCTGCTGCTCCTTCCTTCATAGGCTCATGCCTTTGACTGTTCTATCCTGGACAGCACGGTGTAGATATGCAACTCTCTGCTCACAGCACACATTGACCCCTTTGGAAAGGTGGGGTATTGACCTCTAATACTGTCTCTAATGAAGCAAGCTCACACCTGCATCATTAGTGTTCCCGTTTTCTCCAAAACCTAGCCTAAACTTCCTTATGAAACAGTGGCATGGCCTCGCCCTGCCACAACACTCATCTAAAGGGTGTTCTGGCTTGACTTCATTTAGACATTTCTACGTACCTTCTCTTATTAGCAACAATTTCATTTTGAATTTCCAAGACTAGTAGTTCTGGTTTTTCATATTTGCAAATGAAAACTTTGTTGCAGCTGGGTTACTGGCCGATTTCTTTTATTCTGTTGCAGTCTTCTTTCTTTTGCTGTATCTTGCACTTGTAGCCGGCTATGATTGGGCCCATAACCTGTTAGAAATCCTGTATTTAGCCCTACAGAACATACAGTGCACAGTCCTCATGTGTTTTGCTGCTTCACTGCAACAAGGAAACAGGAAACTTTATTCAGACAAAAGATATAGAGTGTACAATAGATGCAGCTACAAACTTATAAACACTGCCATCTACTGGTTGATGAATATATTTCTACTGAATACTGATGTACTTATTGCACAAAATACATGAACACTATATTCCAATCGTTTGACTATCCTCAGCTGCATCTAAGCTGCCTTACCTTTGTTCTTACCTCTGTGTCTACAGTCTGTAAACCCTTGTCTCTGGCTAAACAATTAAAACATTTCTGAATCATGGTTGTTTTTGTTTTTAACAAGTATGTTGTTTTTAGCAAAATTTGGCAAGAAACCTCTGATGAAAGGGTTGATGGTCTATTTTTCACTCCACCTTTTCTTAGGAACCTAATACTTTCTAAGTTATACACCATCTATCATCCCCGTAAAGATGTTTGCTTACAACGATATTACCCCTGATTTCATTTCAGTTTCTTATTCCTCTTTCACCGTGAATAGAATTAGGCCCTTGGAGCTCTTTTGGATAAAACAGGTATTCAATCTTCATTTCATCTTGTCATGATTCATCCTAAAACCTTTAACTCACTTTTTTCTTTCTTTGATATCTATTAACATTTTCCGTTATTTTTGAAATTAGTGATAAAATATGGACTACTGGTTCTCAGTTTTCTTCCATACATACTCACGCTGGTATCCCGTTAGCTTCTGAGAATCTTGTTTCACCTACAATGTGTTTAGAGTTTTTAGGTATCACGATCATCACCGTCTACATGGAGTTTTCAGTGCTGGCTGAAAAATGGATAAGGGGGAGTTTTTGGTCTTTTTCATGCTGCTTAAGAAGAAGATGACAGTAAAGGAAATATAATTTTTCTTGGGTCTTCCAGAGCTTGCGTCCTATATTATCACTAATGATCACATATTTTTATATGGCTATTTTGGATTAGCATCCCCCTTATGCCCATGTTTGCTTGACTTACAATTGAAAAGAGGGTTTGCATCTTTGGGCTGATTTTTTGTTCTTATAATAACTGATCTTTGTGGTGGGAATAATTTGTGATGGGCAGAGACTTAATTATGAATCTAAATCTTTGGGTTTTTTAGATTTTTAGAATGGGAACTGGAACTTAGGCCCCTGGCCTCCTTCATGGGTTAATAAAGTGTTACCAAAAAATAGAGTATTGTTAGAACTGTTTGTGCAATTTTAATTTGCTATAAACAGTTTTTGAAAGTTGAAATCTAGGCAATTAAAAGGAAAAAAACTCATGGATCCTAACATATGACAATCATATATATTATTTGCATGAAAAGGTCTACACCAATTTACTGATTTCATTTAAGTGTTTTTAACTAATGCATTGTGCCCTGATAAAAATGTTGTATGCAATACACATTGGTTAATATTATTACAGAAATAGCTACTAGCTTTATTTGGGGTTTATTTGCTAGTTCAACAGTATTGTTGCCATCTGATATTCTGATTTTGACCTGGATCTTGGCTGACTTTCCTCTCAGGATCTGGACTCTTTTGTTGTTGCTCATTGAGTTATGATATACTGAGGTGCAACAGTGGAAAAAACAGGATCAAATATTCAAATTTGCATATGTTTGGAAGTGTTATGGATTTTAACATTGGGTTTCAGTGCTAGGATCCGAGAGTTAGTGTTTTCTGCCCGCCTTATCCCTGACACTTAACCTCCCTCCAACATTTAAATCTTTAACTTAACCCTGAAACCTAACCTTGAAAACTTAACATTGATGCTACCACTTAATCCTTAACCTCACCATAACCGTAACCATAAGCAGTAACTGCTTTAGATGGAACCTTATGTCAAAGTATTCACTTCACAAGAGCCTCGTATGTTGCTAACCTCTTTGTGAAAGTGTTAGTTTGGTGGATGCCTCTGATGTCAATGCTTTTCTGAGTCACTTACCCTTAACAAGTGTAGCGCTACCTCCAGGGCCGCTTGATAATGCTTGTCCCCAGTGGTTGTCCTGACCTTGCAAGCCTCCCGATACCTTTGGCACTCTGGGTTCAGACATATTTCAACAGCATAGAATAATAATGCAAGAGACATAATTCTTTAGTAACACCTCTATATTAGTCTTTTTCAAAAGAGTAGACCACAATAATAATGGGTTTAGGATATACAACCCCAGCAGAACACTGGTAAAATAGGAATAATCAGCATCAACTATTAAACTGCAACCCAGCAGTAAGAGGGGAAGAAAAGGCTTGTTGACTTATCATCTCCCTCTAGGCCAAGGGCACCACAAAGGTGGATGCAGAGAATTATGTAAATGTATACTCCAACATAAACAGATATAAGTATCCTAATTTGAATAATAATGGCCTTATAGAGAAGAGGTCCCTTTACCTAAAGATTGCAACTTGAGTCCTGTGATGTGTAAAGTTCCTGATATGGTGGTGTTCGTTGTCTTTTGTTAGCAATGGTGGAGTCCATAAACAGCAGTGAATAATGGTAATTCAATGAAGTTAAACAGATAGCCTTCGGAAATGCTCAAAGCAAAGATCACCTGATACTGAGGTGTAAAGGTATCTGCATGCAATGTCTCTAGAGTGATGACAGAAAGAGGTTGGGCATCCGCCTGCTTACCAATCCCATTGATAGCATGGCCTGTCAGCACAATGAGCAGAAATGTCAGAAAGACTGGACAGTGACAGTCTTGATGCAGAGAAGCTTATGTGATTTCGGTGTGGCGATCGGTGTCACTGCTGTGCTGAACTGATGTGCAGAGTCCAAGCAATCTATCTCTGGAGGAGAAAAGCAGTCCCCATGTGTTCAGCTCTGAATCCCATGCCAAAAAAGCAAGCCAGTTCCTTTCTGTAAAATATATCTGCTCTCCCAGCAACCTTCTGGTTCCCCAGCTCTCTGGTAGTTGTAGTTCATTTAGCACTCACAAGTACAGTATGCATTGGCTATAGGACTACAGGTCCCAATATACTCTGCTGTCAGAAGAAATGGATCCACTCTAATAGCAGGAAGTGGTGTAGAGGTCCCAGTACTGGGCACTAGGGGGAAAAGGATTAATCATAGTCTCATCTGTAAATGTCCCTGAAAGGCATACTGATATAGCTGACACCTGGCTACACAAGCATGCAGTCACTGAAATCAGAGTAAGTACAGAAGTTTTTAGAGCATAACAGCCAGGCAACATTTTTCTTAGCTATGGTAGCCTACATTATCTCATGAAGTTTTCTTATAACTCCTGAACACTGCTCTTAACCTAACCACGAACTAATACCTAAACCCTTAAAGTGGTATTAAACCCCAAACCAAAAATGTAATATCTTGAAGCTAACCAGTTATTTGATGTTGTGGCTGCATTAGTTGTCTTTTCCCCTCTGCTTTCACCTGGTGATCTGGCCAGTAATACACCTTCTGTATTGGAGTGTCTCCATTCTGGATGAAGAAACACAGGGTCATGCAGCGATTTTTCAAAAGCAAATTTTTTGAAGAAAAATTTTTTTTTAATTTGAATGCACAAAAACACAATATATTGTCCAATTATGTGGTAAAATATAAAAGATGATGGTATGCCGAGTAAATACAGTTGCAAGAAAAAGTATGTGAACCCCTTGGGATTACGTGGAGTTTTGCATGAATTGGGCATAAAATGTGCTCTGAAGGTCATCTAAGTCCCAACAATAGAAGAACAGTCTGCTGTCCATAATACTACACAAACATTAGATGTTGCCATGGTTTAATTGCACATAACATGTAAACATTCACAGTGCAGGGAGGAAAAAGTAAGTGAGGCCCTAGCTTAATGACTTCTCCTAGAGCTAGGGAGTGAGCCAACCTTGACTCCAATCAGTGTGATGATATTGGATGTGTTGCTGACAGCTGTCCTGCCCTTAAAAAACACACACCTGTTTTGGGTTTACTGGTTTCAAGAAACACTGTCTGATGTGAACCATGCCTCGCAGAAAAGAGCTCTCAGAAGACCTACGATCAAGAATTGTTGACTTGCATGAAGCTGGAAAGGGTTACAAAAGTATCTCCAAAAGCCTTGATGTTCATGTGTCCACGGTAGGACAGACTGTCTACAAATGGAGAAAGTTTAGCACTGTTGCTACTCTCCCTAGGCGTGGTCGTCCTGTAAAAATGACTGCAAGAGCACAGCGCAGAATGCTGCATGAGGTAAAGAAGAATCCCAGAGTGTCAGCTAAAGACCTACAGAAATCTCTGGCACATGCTAACATTTTTGTTGACACATCTACAATAAGGAAAACATTAAACAAGAATGGAGTACATGGGAGGACACCACGGAGGAAGCCATTGCTGTCCAAAAAGAATATTGCAGCACGTTTGAAGTTTGCAAAAGAGCACCTGGATGTTCCACAGCACTACTGGCAAAATATACTGTGGACAGATGAAACCAAGATTGAGTTGTTTGGGAAGAACACTATGTGTGGAGAAAAAAAGGCACAGCACACCAACATCAAAACCTCATCCCCACTGTAAAACATGGCGGAGGAAGCATCATGATTTGGGGCTGCCTCAGGGCCTGGACGGATTGTTGTCATTGATGGGAAAAAGAATTCCAGAGTTTATCAAGACATTTTGCAGGAAAACGTACGACCATCTGTCCGCCAACTGAAGCTCTGCAGAGGATGGGTGATGCAACAGGACAATGACCCAAAGCATACAAGTAATTCAACAAAACAATGGCTGCAACAGCACAGAATACGCCTTCTGGAGTGGCCCAGTCAGAGTCCTGACCTCAACCCGATTGAAATGCTGTGGCATGACCTTAAGAGAGCGATTCACACCAGACATCCCAAGAATATTGCTACACTGATACAGTTTTGTGAAGAGGAGTGGTCCAAAATTACTCCAGATCGTTGTGCAGGTCTGATCTGCAACTACAGGAAACGTTTGGTTGAGGTTATTGCTGCCAAAGGAGGGTCAACCAGTTATTAAGTCCAAAGGTTCACATACTTTTTCCGCCCTGCACTGTGAATGTTTACATGTTATGTGCAATTAAACCATGGCAACATCTAATGTTTGTGTAGTATTATGTTCAGCAGACTGTGTTCTTCTATTGTTGTGACTTAGATGACGTTCAGAGCACATTTTATGCCCAATTCATGCAAAACTCCACGTAATCCCAAGGGGTTCACATACTTTTTCTTGCAACTGTATATACCAAACATGACATTCTTTAAAACTACGCACGCCCCGTTCAATGACGACAAACTGCATACATTTTTAATATCCATAGGCAACGCTTTAAAAGCCTTTACAAGCTACCATTTTAGATTTACGGAGGAGGTCCAGAATTACTGCCCTTGATCTGATATTCGCGACGATACCTCACATGCATGGTGCAACCGTTGTTTACATACCGACACGGGGTCAACAGGTGCACGGGAGCGCATATGCTTTTTTTAGTTATTTACATTTTTTTTATTATTTTTACACTGTCCCTTTCATTTTTTTTTAAATCACTTTTAATGCTGTCACAAGGAATGTAAATATTCCTTGTGACTGCTATGGGCATTGACAGGTATTTTTTTTTAGAAATCTGGGGTCTATTAGACTCTAGATATCTCCTTTGCCCTTACATGATCTAATCTCACCAAGATCGGTGTGATCAGATACTTTCCCAATTTACAAATGGTGCGCTTTATATCCTGCAAAAGTGATGAAATGCTCGTAGCTTCCGATTTCTTAGACTATAGGGATGATTGGCACCATTCCGGTCTCCAATCAGCCCTATGGTCAGCTGGCAGAAACACCAGCTGTATTCTCAGGTTCCCCCAATGGCACAGACCCCCCGAGAAGGCCATGGAAAGCAGTGGGGGAGGGGGGGCATCTTCTCCCACTGCTTGTAAAAGCAATCCTGCAGCTAATTAGCCACCAGGGTTGCTTTTACATGAAAGCCGATCGCAGCTGCAGGCATCATCCTGGTATAACCACTCAAACTCCAGTGATGTACCAGTACGTCGCTGTTCCTTGTTGGGTATATATTCTATGTTCTTTTTTTTATGCAGCCTGCTAGAAAAAGTGTGTGGTATGCCCACCATTAGAATATACCACCCTGCATCCACCCACTTCTAATAGTGGGCACACATGAAATGTTGAACGAAAAAAAACGAAAAAAAAAAGAACCTAACAAATTTTTCTATTCCAATCAGTTGATGTGGATGAAGAAATCTCTGCCACAAATGTTTTTTTTTAAATATATACCAAAGCACAGGGACCATCCACCCACTGGCCACCCATGCCCCCATGCTTCGGCATACAGTATATGCTCCTTTTTAACTGTGGATGAAAAATCTCATCCAACAGCGCTGCACACACCGTATATTCTGAGAGCAAGAACCTGTTGCTGTCAGAATAAACAGGTCAGTTCTGCAGCTGAATGGCATTCCTGCAAAGAAAGCAGCAATGGTTAAAAATAAAACAGTAACAATAAAACAGTAACTCAATTAAACAACTTTTTTATTGAAATATGTGCCAAAAATATTATAAAATATATATGCCGAAGCATAGGGGACATCCACCCACTGGCCATCCCAGGCCCCCATGCTCCAGCATATATGCTCTTTTTTTTAACTGCGGATGAAAAATCTCATCCAACAGCACTGCACACACCTACTTATGTATATTCTGAGAGCAAGTTCCTGTTGCTGTCAGAATAAACAGGTCAGTGCTGCAGCTGAAAGGCATTCCTGCAAAGAAAACAGCAATGGTTAACAATAAAACAGTAAAATTGTAACAGTAGAACAGTAACTCAACAACAACAAAAAAACTACAAAATTAAAATTATTTTTTGTACTTGTACTTTTTGTTTTTTTATTTTTTTTTACTTTTTTTGTTTTTTTGCAACTTGAATTTAAACAGATTATAGGGTTTCTCAAAATGCGATAGCCAGTTTCCTGACTACCTAACATCTTTCAAGACCCTGTGCAAATATGTGCCCTGAACTGTGCCGTGCTGTACCCTATACTAGTACTCCACTAGTGTGTGGTAGCGATGGAAGCAGTCCTTGAGGCAGAGACCAGCTTGGCCAGGACAGGAGGGACAAAAAAGTGGGTGTCATGCCTAATTCCATGCCTGCTACAGACACATCTTTTTTGGGGTGTCCTTTGGGTTGGGGTACCAAGATTGGCATTGGAAAAATGCTTCTCATGCAGCCGGCTAACTGCATCTGGGTTGGGGATTTGGGCCATAGCACCTTCTGGATACAAAAGGGCCGTGATGATCTCTTCCTGAAATTTTAGGAAGGATCCACTACGTCTAGTTGCTTTGTAAAGCACAAAAGCATTATATAGAGCCAATTGAAATAAATAAACAGACACTTTTTTGTGCCAGCTTCTGGCGTTTCAGGAAACTAAGTACAGCTTCATCATCTGGTTGTTGAAGTCCACCCCTCCTATGTTATGGTTATAGTCATGGACACAGAGGGGCTTCTCATCAACACCAGCTGCCGTGGCAATTTGGATGGTCATGTCTGCGTGAATGGAAGACAGGATGAAAACATCCCGTTTGTCCTTCCACTTCACTGCAAGCAATTTCTCCTTTTTCAAGCAGGCTTTTTTCCCCTTTCTAAGATGGGTATTTACAAGTCATTGGGGGAAGCCGGTTAGGTCGCACAGTGCCACTTGTGCCAATTCCAAGACTGTACAAATATCTAAATAGTGGCACACTTGAATAAAAATTGTCCTTGTATAAGTGGTACCACATGTGGAAAAAGTATGACACCAAGTCCCAAACTATCTTTCCACTGCTCCCCATGTAGTCTGGGCATCCTGGGGGCTCCACGTGACTATCTGCTCCCACGTAAATCCGAAACTTATATGTATAGCCTGTTGACCTCTCACAGGTCACATCTTGACCCCATATCTGGCACAGGTGCTGGGGAGAAATTGTATGAATGCAAGGCAGCCAGAAAAACTAATGAGGGACTCATCAACACAGATGTTTTGCTAGGGAGTATAGACATCTGCAAATTTTTGGCTAAGGTGATTTACGAGGGTCAAATTTTGTGGAGTCGGTCAAATTCAGGGTCACCCTGAGGATGACAGAGTGTATTGTCGCTGAAATGCATAAAACGCATTATATTCTATTATCTATGCCTGGCCATGGCAGCAGAGAACACGGGCATATGATGAATTGGGTCTGTGGACCAATACAACCACAATTCATTTTTTTAGCAATGCCCATGTTGAGGGTTAGGCCCCAAAAAACTTTAAATTCGGAAACCATAATGGGTTTCCATGCAAATGGTCTGGCAAGGTTTGAATTTGGGTTGGCGGTGATAAACTGTTGTGCATATAAATTGCTTTGATCCACAATCAATGCATACAGATCTTCAGTGAAAAAAAGCTCCAAAAAATCAAGGAAAGTAGTTAAATTTGCTGTTTCCACCTGAATTCCGGATTGGGCAGTGAATGGGGGAAGTATGGGTGCTGCAGAATATGTGGGCTGCCCATTGGGATTTGAGAGCACATCTGGAAGGATGCTAGGGGCTCTACGGGCCTGTGTGCGAATTCTTGGTGGCTGTGGGACACTACTTATGCTTGCCACCGCACCAGCTTGTACTGCACTTATGGGACTCGCCACGTCACCAAGTGATACTGCAGTGCTGGCATGTATAAGACCAGGATGTACTAGGCCGCCGGTACTTGCCAGTTTACCAAAAAGTAGAGCGGCACTAGTACTGGCACTCTGCTGCATATGAGAATCATCATGCAATTGTAACATCTCAGCAACCTGTGAATGAGACCAGGTATGCTTGACCTTAGCAGGGACCTCTTCTCCATTGTCTGAGCTATCTGTCAGGGTGCGGCTGCTGTCTACAGGTTCGTATTCTGAGGCAGATTCCTTGAGGCTTCCCCTTCGCTCTTATATTCCATTCTCAGAATCCTGTAGGCCTCTTCACTAGAGTACCTTTCGTTGGACATTTTGGCCACTAAATTTATAGGTGACTAGTGCGACTCACAAGAAAAAGAGCACCAGGGACTGCTTGAACCACTAGAAAAAAATGTACCTGCAAGTGCTAACAGAGATCAGGCCTGATTCTGTGAACACTGCGATTTTGTCTGCAATACATCAAGTAACAGTGATCTACTGACACTGCACTTGCTGGGGGAGAGGGGGGGTAAGCGTAGGGGCTAAACGCAGGTGCTGACAGGTGCCAGGGCTGATCCGGATAACGCTGCATTTTTGGGGACACTATACTAATGTGAACGCTGGTATAGTGCCAATCTGATCAAAGATATTGATCCATTCAGACACTACACTAGCAATGTAGGTTTATTGTGTATGTGCGCGTGTTCCTGGTAATCAAGGGGTTAAATGAGATGACAGCTGTAATGACAGGCAATCTGACACTATCTGGGAGTGACGCTAACTGATGCGAATGCTATCTGAAGTCACCGGTGACACTAACACAGTGATCAGCAAAAAATCTGTTCACTGTACTAATGGCACTGGTGACAGGGCAGTGAACGGGTTATCTGGGGGGGGGGATCAAGGGGTTAAAGGTGACCTGAATGTGTTCTGTGTGTAAGTGTGCTATTTGTACTCACTGTGTCTTCTTTCTTCTCTCTTTGGGACGGAATGTGTCATCACTTTCTGTACCTGCGTAAGTGTTAACATAGTACAGGAAGATCCCTGATAGGCCAGGGATCGATCGTCCGATTTAGGCCGAACATCACTGGCCTAAATTGGATGATCCCTTGGGGACCGAATCACGGCATCCGTGGGTCAGCAGGGGCGTGCATGCACTCCCCTGGCCCGCAATCACCGCGGGAGTGCGAATCACGTATATATACATGATTTTGTGCACAAGTGCTATTACTGCTATAGGGCAGACGGGAAGAGGTTAAAGCAGCACTTCCTAAAGACCAACAACAAAAACATTGAGATAGTGAACACTTTGGGCAGGATTTGGTAATGTATAGCATAGTGTACAGAGTCAGGAGTGAGAGAAACAGAAGAGAGGGAGGGGGAGAGAGGAGGAAGGAAGGGATAAAGAGGGGAAAAGAAAGAGAGAAGGGGGCGAAGGAAGGGAGAGAAAAGGAAGAGAGAGAGGGAGGTTAGGAATGGGGGAAAACAGGGAGAGTGTGGGGAGAGTGAGAGAGAGGGCGTGAGCAAAAGAGAGGGAGTAGAAAGAGGGGGAGGAGGGAGGTAGAAGGGGAGGAGAGAGGGAGAGAACAGAGAAAGGAGGAGGAGGGAGACAGCAGAGAAGAAGGGAGGGGAGGGAGAGAGAGGGAGAAAAGAGAGAAAGAGGGAGGGAGGAAGGGAGAAATAAAGAGAGAGTGAGCGGGGAGAGCGAGGAAACAGACAGTAGAAGGGTAGAGAGGGCATGAGGAGGAGAAGGTTGAGAAAGAGGGGGGAGAGTGAGAAAGAGGGGTAGAGCAAGAGAGACAGTGGCAGAGCAAGAGAGAGGGGTAGGGAGGGAGAGAGAAGAGTAGATCAAGAGAGAGATCAGGGCAGAAAAAGGAAGAGAGAAGAAGGAGGCAAGGAAGAGTGAAGAAAGAGAGGAAAGAGAGAGAAGTTGTAAAGAAAGAGAGAGAGGGTGAGGAGACACAAGAAGGAGAGCAAGAGAAAGGGGGAGAGTGAGAAAGAGGGGATACCAATAGGGAGAGAGAGGGGAGGAAGAATGAGGTGGAGAGAGAGAGAAAGAGAGAGTGACATGGCTCACATTACATGCAGTCAGGGTGGATTTGATTTAAATCAAACTGATTTAAATCACGATTTAAATCACTAGTCAGTAAGGCTTGATTTAAATCCTAGTTTTCTACATAAAGACTAATTCTTGCTGTTATAACTTTAATATGCAAGTAGATGAAGATTTTTAGAATAACAACTTTTCATATTAGTTTTTTTATCCCCAGTTTAATCGGTTAATCATTCATTTTTGGACAACTTTTCTGTTGTACTTAGGAAGGAGAAAAATAATCATTCCCTTAATAATAACAATTTAAATAGATTTATTCAACTGAAACAATATCATTACAGCATATGTTATTTGCTTAAACAAACATCCATGTTTGTTAACTAATTTGGCTAAACAAAATATATATATTTTAAGAAACTTAGACTGTCAGCCCCTTCCTCCTCACACTTAGTTTCACTTTCTTCTTGTGCAGATCTATTCCACTCCAAACAATCAGAAAAATATTGTTTCTATTCTATTCACTGAACTTCTTGAAACTTAGCACTGAAGGGGTTGATTCTGTATTCATAGGTTTGTAGAAGTTAGGATTAAGGTCTTTTTCTTAACTCTGTTCATGTTATAACATTTTTGCTGTGAAGAAGAGGCATGTGATCTCCGCTGAGTCAAATTCAGTTTTGAGAACTGCAAAAGTAAACCAAGCATCTGTGATAATATCTTCTAGGCAGAGAAACTGCCCAATAATCTTACAAAAACCTCTGGAAGAGCATGACATTGTGAATGGATTCATGGAATTTATTTACCAAAAAAATTAAACATATACAGCCTTATTCTACATAATTATAAAACTAATGTTTATTTCATGATGAAATAACCTTTGGATGGTAATATATTTTCCTTAAAAAGCATTTTATTTAAAAAAAATCCGATTTAAATTTAAAAAATCTGATTTAAATAAAAAAAAATTTTTTTTGATTTTTTTTTAAAAATCATTGATTTTTATCCACCCTGCATGCAGTGCAGACTAGATCTCTACTGATGAATGTTTGGTGTTCACTGTTCTGGGTACAGCCAATCAGACAGTGCCAATTCAACACACCTCAGATGCCATGCATATAAATCAGACTTAAAATGATCATAAACCCAAGTGCAGCGTAAGTAGAAACCTCCAGCCAGTGCCTGGTAACTTGCCTCCTCTTCCTCCATCTCTTTAATGCAGTCCAAGTCTGAGCTGCCATGCCTCTGCTCTGACCCAGCAAACTGCATCCAGCACTGATTTCTCACTCTCCTCTCTTGAATGTGGAGCGCTGGTAATGCAGGGGCAGGGAAGGAGGTTAGGTTGCAGTCAGCAAGAATTATTATTGGCTGAGGGAGATAACTGCATAGGGAGGAGGTTCCCATTCTTATGTACCGCTACCCTCTTGAGGGGTACTGTAAGACATGGGCCCCCAAAGGTTGCTCTGACCTTGCAAGCCACCCGACACCTCTGGCACCCTGGGTTTAGACATAATGCACACAGGAAACAGTTGCACAGACACTTAAATGCAGTAATGCAGTTGAGGTTTTACTAAGAAATATTCAGTCAGTAAATAACAGTTACAAGAATACCCCTTAGGTGTCAAACACCTTGCTGGAAATTGAAAATCGTGACCACAGGTGAACATGGAAGAGATAAACACAATAATTCAATCAGGGTTTCAAATATGGTCAGCAAGGGGGTCCTCTGACTTCAGGTAGGAAAGGGAAGAGGAAGACTTTATGATGTCAGCCTGCTTCCTGAGAATCCTGATGCCACAGGTCCTGAAAACAGCACACTCAATATAATAAATGTATGAGCTATGATAAAAAAAACTGTTTTAAATAAAGTCCCCCTTTAACATATGTACATGGATGAGTCCTGGGATTGAGGAGTATCAAGGAGAGTCCTTGTGGAAAGGATGTCCTGGGTCTTAAGCTAGCTCAATAAGTCCCAAAGGACTGCTGTGCAATGGCGACCAGCAATAATATTTATTTTATGTAGATGATTCCAGGTAAAGGTCTCAAACTTGTAAGCAGGTGCGAGGTATAAAAAGTGTCTGCAGGCAGTGTCCCTTAATGAGGAGTGTACAGTGTGGGCTTCAGCCTGCTCACTAATCCTGATAATGTCACGACTCAAGGGATCCTGGGTGTCCTGGAAGGCCCCCGCCAAATTCACTTCCAGTGTGGAACTCTCAGCCTAGCACCTAGTGACACAGGGATTCCGATGTGGATGGGTCGGTGACGATCCTCATGTCTCAGCTCATCACGTCTGCCAACAGGAAATTGCAGGCGGATGTTCTGGTGGATGGTCAATAGCTCACAAGCCAAAGACTTCCTCTCTGCTCAGACTGTGCGCCCTGCTCGGCACTCCACAGCAGCTGGGTCCCTGCTTGCAGCTTCAGCCCATAGTCCCAAGTGGAATAGTATTTTTCCGAGTCTGGCTTATATATCCTCCCCCAACATGCGCCTCTCCTCCTCCAGCCAGCTGGATCCTGTAGTTCCCAGTAGCATCAGTTCTTGGCAAGACCCTCCTATCCGGACTACATGTCCCACAACCCCCTGCTCCCCATGAGATCCTCCTCTTGCTCATTATCATTGAACATAATGTCACTATTACAACTGGACACTAGAGGGGGGGAAATTTTTCGACACAGTCATTATTATAGATGTCTGGCAGTGCTACAGATAGGTTGAATATCATTGGGCTATACTTATACTTTTTGTCTGGGGCAGTGAAGATTATTGTACGGCTGGCTGTTGAATCTGTATTATTTTCTGTAGTTTACTCTACTTTAGTCACATGCTGCCCAGGGCAGTTTTGACATTTTTCACTTTCATGTTAAAATCTGCCTTTTTTTTGCTTGAAAATTACTTAGAAAACCCAAACATTATATATTTTCTGAAAGCAGAGGCCCTGAAAAAAATGTTTTATGTCGCATAATCTTTGCGTAGAAAAAAATACACTTACACACATTTTAGTACACACAAACACAATATAATACCCAAATTTTGGTAAAATACAAAAGATGATGTTGCACCAAGTATATAGATAACAAACATGTCAAGATTTCAAATTTCGTACGCCTGTGAAATGGTGACAAAATACTGTACTTAAAATTGTCTAAAGGTGAAGAACCATTACAGGCACTAGAATTAATTTTTGTAGTGATACCTCACATATGTGGTGTTTACCCATGTGTGCGGGACCTACATTATTTACATTTTTAAGCTTTTTTCATTCAACTTTATTGCTATCATAAGGTTTTAACACAATTTCATGTGATAGCTTGGGCAGTGACAGATACTCTTTATTGAGAGATCAGGGGTAATACCCTCTTCTGCCCTCCAAGGTAGTCAATAAAACACAGATTGGTTTGATTGGCTGCTTCCCTGGTAAAGAAAGCACCAAAAACAAAAGTGACAAAATCCACATCACTTCCAGTTTCATTCGTCACAGAAGACATGGATGCTTACAGAGGTCCTAGGCTCCCCAATGGAATGGGAGAGCCCTAAAATGGCTGCGGAAGGGGGAGCTCTTCCAATCTCTGTTAAAGTGGTCAGGTGGCTGGATAGCCACCCTAAGCATTCAAACTGGAAATCAAGTTGTAAAAAAAGATACCAGGATCATGGCTGCAGCTTCAGCTTCTGTTTCCTGCCAGGGCCATAAATATGGCCTCTGGACTGGCAGCAGTTAGCAGACAAGAGAAAATAGACTATTTCTGTAAAATATGGATGGTTGGAAATCCTGCCTAGTGAAAACTCCACTGGGTCTAAAAGTATGTGATCAAAGAAAGAAATGTGCTATTTAAACATCCTATTATCTTGCTGGGTAAACAAAATATATGCAGAGTAATCTTCAGCTATAAGTAAATTGTCCTCTATATCAAATGGTCTCTTTGTCATATCCTAGCAAGACAGAAAAGTGTTAAAAGTATAACAAGTTAAACAATCCAAAAATCAATACTCTAATTTTCAGCATTGATTCCTTAGAAATCTTGGCCGCTGCAGCCTAAGAAGTGATAGAACTTGTGTGGCTTACAATTGTTTAAAATAGTCTTTATTATGTTGCAAACACCATGTTACACTTAATTTATTTGGCCACAGATTAAGAGTCATAGAACTGTGAGTTTTTTTGGCAGTTTAATACTTAAGTTTAAAGGTCAAAAAAGATTAGGCAGAAAAAAATGTTACTGAAAGTCCATTTGGTAAGTGCTAACCCAGTGAATCATGTTGCCATTAAATTAAATGTTCAGTGCCTGAAACATTCATTCTATTTGATGTATCTTAGAATTCTTTTGTTAGCTCTAACTTTAGAACAAGATTGTAGGAGGACCAGTGACATCCTGTAATTGCTTTGATGTGCCATCTTGACAGGTTTTGCTGTGACATTCTATATAGGCAATTTAATCTCATTTCAGTCCCAGCAGTTTCCTTCCTAAAGGAAAAAGGCATTATGTGTCTCTAAGTGACAAAGGAACTGTGCTCTGCTGTCCTGATGCATTTTGATTTACACTTTTTAAAAACCTCATTCTAGTTTTAAGAATGGAAAAAATATATAGTACTCTGTGAGGGGTACAATTTCATTTTTCATCTTCTAAAGAAATTGACTGAAAAAAGAAATGATGTGCAAAGTGATAAACCAAAAATGCCAAAGAAGATATTGGCTTTGATTTGATAAACCATAGTAACACACTCAGAGTGTTATCTCAGATGTTGTTTTACTTATCACAAGGACTGTTATAAAGTTTGGCTAAAAATACCACAATTTCTTTAAAAGTTTTGATACTGAAAGTTTTTTTTTTCTTTTAGGCCTCCTTTACATGGGAAGGAGGGGACAGTAAAACAGGTAGTTGAACCTACCTGCTGACCGCCAAGCTGCCAGGCTTTCTTCTGAACACTGGACATTCAGCTTGTTTAGCAGGAGCCAAACATCATACATAGTAGGGGTTTTCTCCCTCTACTATATATGACAGCTTTCTTCTGCTGTCAAGGTTGCTATAAAATGCAGGTACCGACACCTGCTGCATTCTTACCAACCAGTTAAATCATCCAACCCCATTTATTTACTGGCAAGGAATACCTGGCTTCCCAAAAAAAAGCAGTGTAGGGTTTCCCTTCATAAATAATACCAGGCCCTTTGGGGTTGGTATAAATTTAAAGGGGGACCCCACGAAAAAAAACAAAAAACTTTATCTAAGATAAGGGTCTGGTCTGGTTTGATAAAGGGAATCTCCTTCTGTTTGTTTACAAACAGAAGTAAAGCAGCCAAAGCTGTCAATTTAAACTGCATTTCTTTTTCTGACAATGTCGGTTTTGCGGCAGAAGGTTCTATACATCGTGCAGATGCGTCCCTTCACAGGCAGTTTAAGGGCATCCCACAGGCATGGCATTTAAAGGAATTTTGCATTTTTATTCTTTCACTTTAAACATTAAGCTGCTTGTGGGGGGAGCCAAATCACCCAGTGCACCCGCACCTTTCGCTCTCTTTACTGTGTACAAGTGCCTCCAGGACCCACAATACATACACCTGCTCAGGATGTGACATTTTGAAGGAGACACCACTTTGTAGTGTCCCATTCCACGAGGCCACCCATCTCCCAATATAATTGACTCTTCCATACCATGTGGCTAGGTCCCTAGGGTCTCCATTAGAGATGAGCGAAGAAATGAAAAATTCGATTCGACTGATTCGGCGAATTCGTGGACAATATTCGATTCGAGTTGAATAAATTCGCTGTGAATTTAACTTAAAAAAGGGTGTTTCTAGGCTTCAGAGAGACTTAATATTAGTGCAGAACACTGTACCTTTAATTTAAATGCCCTTGGAGTCTGCTGGGGAAGAGAAATAATACTGTCTGTCAGTATGACATGCAGATGAGTGCCGTCGATCTTAGAATCACTGCACACTTCACTCCTTTGGCCAGTCACGGGGCCAAAACCAGTGTTTGGAGCCACAGTGTGGCGGTGGAGGCAGCAGCAATGGGAGGCCATACAGCAACCTATGACAAAATGGAAACCAGCAGGAGCGTGAGGAGACCTGAAAGTGGCACATGGCAGAGTGGGAGCAATGGGAGGCGGTACAGGGACCCAGGTCACACTGTGGGCCCAGCAGCAGCGTGACCAGGCGGTACGGGGGCCCATGGCCGATATGGGGCTTGGTGGCACCTATGGAAGGCCTGTAATCTGCCAGCAACCTATGACAAAATGGACAACCGCAGGAGTGTGAGGAGATTTCAAAGTGGCACATGGCAGAGTGGAAGCAATGGGAGGCCGTACAGGGACCCAGGTCACACTGTGGGCTCAGCAGCAGCGTGACCAGGAGGTACGGGGGCCCATGGTCGATATGGGGCCTGGCGGCACCTATGGAAGGCCGCTAATCTGCCAGCAACCTATGACAAAATGGACAACCGCAGGAGTGTGAGGAGATTTCAAAGAGGTACATGGCAGAGTGGAAGCAATGGGAGGCCGTACAGGGACCCAGGTCACACTGTGGGACCAGCATCAGCGTGAACAGGCGGTACGGGGGCCCATGGCCGATTTGACCTCATTCATCCCATAGTCCTGCCGACTCACGAATAGCGTGGCCTCCTCAAAGGGCCTGAGCAAGCGCAGGTGTCACACATGAGCTGACAATGGCTGACATCTAAGTTACACAGGGAGTACCTTTATCCGCTTTTAACATCAGGAAATCTGTGATGGCCTTTAGCTGTTCGTAAAGGCGGTCTAACATATGTAGGGTTGAATTACACCTTGTTGCAACGTCACAGCATGAGGAGTCGGTACGGGGGCCCATGGCAGATTACATGTCTGGCAGCAGCAATGGGAGGCCCGTAATCTGCCAGCACCCTATGTCAAAAAATTTAACACACCAGCAGTGTGAAGAGACCTGAAAGTGGCACATGGCAGCAGAGTGTGGCGATGGAGACAGCAGCAATGGGAGGCCGTACAGGGACCCATGAGAGACTCTGGACTTGGCAGCAGCATGAGGAGGCAGTATATAGGGGCCCATGGCAGATTAGGGGCCTGGCAGCAGCTATGTGAGGCCCGTAATCTGCCTGCACCCTATGTCAAAAAATTAAACACACCAGCAGTGTGAAGAGACCTGAAAGTGGCACATGGCAGCAGAGTGTGGCGATGGAGACAGCAGCAATGGGAGGCCGTACAGGGACCCATGAGAGACTCTGGACTTGGCAGCAGCATGAGGAGGCGGTATATAGGGGCCCATGGCAGATTAGGGGCCTGGCAGCAGCTATGTGAGGCCCGTAATCTGCCTGCACCCTATGTCAAAAAATTAAACACACCAGCAGTGTGAAGAGACCTGAAAGTGGCACATGGCAGCAGAGTGTGGCGATGGAGACAGCAGCAATGGGAGGCCGTACAGGGACCCATGAGAGACTCTGGACTTGGCAGCAGCATGAGGAGGCGGTATATAGGGGCCCATGGCAGATTAGGGGCCTGGCAGCAGCTATGTGAGGCCCGTAATCTGCCTGCACCCTATGTCAAAAAATTAAACACACCAGCAGTGTGAAGAGACCTGAAAGTGGCACATGGCAGCAGAGTGTGGCGATGGAGACAGCAGCAATGGGAGGCCGTACAGGGACCCATGAGAGACTCTGGACTTGGCAGCAGCATGAGGAGGCGGTATATAGGGGCCCATGGCAGATTAGGGGCCTGGCAGCAGCTATGTGAGGCCCGTAATCTGCCTGCACCCTATGTCAAAAAATTAAACACACCAGCAGTGTGAAGAGACCTGAAAGTGGCACATGGCAGAGTGTGGCGATGGAGACAGCAGCAATGGGAGGCCGTACAGGGACCCATGACAGACTCTAGACTTGGCAGCAGCATGAGGAGGCGGTTTATAGGGGCCCATGGCAGATTAGGGGCCTGGCAGCAGCTATGTGAGGCCCGTAATCTGCCTGCACCCTATGTCAAAAAATTTAACACACCAGCAGTGTGAAGAGACCTGAAAGTGGCACATGGCAGCAGAGTGTGGCGATGGAGACAGCAGCAATGGGAGGCCGTACAGGGACCCATGAGAGACTCTGGACTTGGCAGCAGCATGAGGAGGCGGTATATAGGGGCCCATGGCAGATTAGGGGCCTGGCAGCAGCTATGTGAGGCCCGTAATCTGCCTGCACCCTATGTCAAAAAATTAAACACACCAGCAGTGTGAAGAGACCTGAAAGTGGCACATGGCAGCAGAGTGTGGCGATGGAGACAGCAACAATGGGAGGCCGTACAGGGACCCATGAGAGACTCTGGACTTGGCAGCAGCATGAGGAGGCGGTATATAGGGGCCCATGGCAGATTAGGGGCCTGGCAGCAGCTATGTGAGGCCCGTAATCTGCCTGCACCCTATGTCAAAAAATTAAACACACCAGCAGTGTGAAGAGACCTGAAAGTGGCACATGGCAGCAGAGTGTGGCGATGGAGACAGCAGCAATGGGAGGCCGTACAGGGACCCATGAGAGACTCTGGACTTGGCAGCAGCATGAGGAGGCGGTATATAGGGGCCCATGGCAGATTAGGGGCCTGGCAGCAGCTATGTGAGGCCCGTAATCTGCCTGCACCCTATGTCAAAAAATTAAACACACCAGCAGTGTGAAGAGACCTGAAAGTGGCACATGGCAGCAGAGTGTGGCGATGGAGACAGCAGCAATGGGAGGCCGTACAGGGACCCATGAGAGACTCTAGACTTGGCAGCAGCATGAGGAGGCGGTATATAGGGGCCCATGGCAGATTAGGGGCCTGGCAGCAGCTATGTGAGGCCCGTAATCTGCCTGCACCCTATGTCAAAAAATTAAACACACCAGCAGTGTGAAGAGACCTGAAAGTGGCACATGGCAGCAGAGTGTGGCGATGGAGACAGCAGCAATGGGAGGCCGTACAGGGACCCATGAGAGACTCTAGACTTGGCAGCAGCATGAGGAGGCGGTATATAGGGGCCCATGGCAGATTAGGGGCCTGGCAGCAGCTATGTGAGGCCCGTAATCTGCCTGCACCCTATGTCAAAAAATTAAACACACCAGCAGTGTGAAGAGACCTGAAAGTGGCACATGGCAGCAGAGTGTGGCGATGGAGACAGCAACAATGGGAGGCCGTACAGGGACCCATGAGAGACTCTGGACTTGGCAGCAGCATGAGGAGGCGGTATATAGGGGCCCATGGCAGATTAGGGGCCTGGCAGCAGCTATGTGAGGCCCGTAATCTGCCTGCACCCTATGTCAAAAAATTAAACACACCAGCAGTGTGAAGAGACCTGAAAGTGGCACATGGCAGAGTGTGGCGATGGAGACAGCAGCAATGGGAGGCCGTACAGGGACCCATGACAGACTCTAGACTTGGCAGCAGCATGAGGAGGCGGTTTATAGGGGCCCATGGCAGATTAGGGGCCTGGCAGCAGCTATGTGAGGCCCGTAATCTGCCTGCACCCTATGTCAAAAAATTAAACACACCAGCAGTGTGAAGAGACCTGAAAGTGGCACATGGCAGCAGAGTGTGGCGATGGAGACAGCAGCAATGGGAGGCTGTACAGGGACCCATGAGAGACTCTAGACTTGGCAGCAGCATGAGGAGGCGGTTTATAGGGGCCCATGGCAGATTAGGGGCCTGGCAGCAGCTATGTGAGGCCCGTAATCTGCCTGCACCCTATGTCAAAAAATTTAACACACCAGCAGTGTGAAGAGACCTGAAAGTGGCACATGGCAGCAGAGTGTGGCGATGGAGACAGCAGCAATGGGAGGCCGTACAGGGACCCATGAGAGACTCTGGACTTGGCAGCAGCATGAGGAGGCGGTATATAGGGGCCCATGGCAGATTAGGGGCCTGGCAGCAGCTATGTGAGGCCCGTAATCTGCCTGCACCCTATGTCAAAAAATTAAACACACCAGCAGTGTGAAGAGACCTGAAAGTGGCACATGGCAGCAGAGTGTGGCGATGGAGACAGCAGCAATGGGAGGCCGTACAGGGACCCATGAGAGACTCTGGACCTAGCAGCAGCATGAGGAGGCGGTATATAGGGGCCTATGGCAGATTAGGGGCCTGGCAGCAGCTATAGGAGGCCCGTAATCTGCCAGCACCCTATGTCAAAAAATTAAACACACCAGCAGTGTGAGGAGACCTGAAAGTGGCACATGTTTGAGGCATGATTCATGGCGGATTTAGTCAGTTGTGTCAGGAACTGGTGGTTTGAAATCCAGACTAATCCACGCCTGATTCATTTTCACAAACGTGAGTCTCTCCACACTTTGGGTGGACAGTCGTGTCCTCCGCGAAGTTACAATACCTCCTGCCGCACTAAACACGCGCTCCGATGCCACGCTACTGGCCGGGCATGACAGCCTTTCAAGGGCAAATTCAGCTAGTTGGGGCCAAAGGTCAAGTTTCGTTGCCCAGTAGTCAAGGGGATTGTCTACCTCGGTTGGCAGGGTGCTGTCCAAGTAGGCCCAAGCCTGTTGTTTGAGCTCCTGCTCCAGGTCCACCTGATGCTGCTGCTGCTGCTGCGGCTGGTTAGTAGTTTCCTCACTGCGCTGGTGAAGAAAGCTACTCATCATCGACTGCAGACTGAGGCAGCCGCTGCTGGTGGAGCTGCCACTGCTCCTACCACCCCACCCCTCCCCTGCTGCCATGCCAGCGGAACGCGAGCGCACAGGGCCCACAGTGTCTGAGGATGGACGTTGGCGCACAAAGGCAGAGACCAACTGACTACATAGGTGGTTTTTATAGTACGTAATTTTGGCCTCCCTCTCAGCAGGTGTGAAAAAGGCCACCATTTTGGACCGGTAGCGAGGGTCCAACAAGGTGGACAGCCAAAAGTCATCCCTCTGTCTGATGGTTATTATTCGGCTGTCGCTACGCAAGCAACCGAGCATGCTATGGGCCATTTGTGCCAAGGAATGCGAGGGACTCCCTGCCTCCATCTCCACAGCATACTGCCACGGTGCGTCTGGGTCCTCTGTCTCCTCCTCCTCCTCCTCTACCAGATGCTCCTGCTCCTCCACTCCTGTCCGCTGAGTGGAAAAACCACCCATTTCACTCAATAATTCCTGAGCACAAATGTCCTCCTCTACCTCCTCCTCTTCTTCCTGTCCTGCCCCCACAGGGGTCATGTGGCGTTGAGATCTGTGCGCCACGTCTACCGCACCCTGACCAGCCATTGTTAACAGCATTTGTTCCAGGACGTGCAACAGAGGAATGACGTCGTTCATCCCATAGTCCTGCCGACTCACGAATAGCGTGGCCTCCTCAAAGGGCCTGAGCAAGCGGCAGGTGTCACGCATGAGCTGCCAATGGCTGACATCTAAGTTACACAGGGGAGTACCTTTATCCGCTTGTAACATCAGGAAATCGGTGATGGCCTTTCGCTGCTCGTAAAGGCGGTCTAACATGTGTAGGGTTGAATTCCACCTTGTTGCAACGTCGCAGATCAGGCGATGCTGTGGAATTCCGTTCTGCCGCTGCAGCTCAATGAGGGTGTTCTTTGCGGTGTAGGAATGGCTGAAATGCATGCACAGTTTACGTGACATTTTAAGGATGTCTTGCAGTGGGATGGTGGATTTTAGGAACCGCTTGACAACCAGATTGAACACGTGAGCCATGCATGGCGCATGGCACAACCTTCCTTGACGCAGAGCAGACACCATGTTCTTTCCGTTGTCAGTCAACATGGTTCCGATTTTTAGTTTGCGCGGAGACAGCCATCTGTCGATTTCTCTGTTCATTACACTCAGCAGTTCCTCCCCTGTGTGACTACGTTCGCCAAGGCATACCAGGTGCAGCACAGCGTGACACCGTTGCGCCCTGCACATGTGATATGCCGGTCGGGTAATGGGACTTGGCACGGGGGTGGCGGCTGAGGACACGGCGGAAAAAGAGGTGGTAGAGGCGGACATGCTTGCTGGACCAAGGACGTGCAAACGTGGAGGCAAAAGCGTCGTGACCTGTCCAAGTTGCTGGTGCGGCTGTGCCGGCACCACGTTCACCCAGTGGGCCGTAAATGACATGTACTGTCCCTGACCGTAGTTACAGCTCCACACGTCGGCGCTGCCGTGCACTTTGGCAGAGACCGACATGCTCAAAGACTGGCCCACCATCTCTTCTACATGTGAATGCAGGGCTGGCACTGCCTTTTGGGCAAAGAAATGACGGCTTGGCACTCTCCACCGCGGCGCGGCACAAGCCATCATTTCTCGGAAAGGTGCTGAGTCCACCAGTTGGAAAGGGAGGGACTGCAGCACCAGCAACTTGGACAGGAGGACGTTCAGCTTTTGCACCGTCGGGTGCGTGCTCGCAAACTGTTGTCTCTTGGATACGGATTCCAAGAAAGACTGTTGACGGAATCCGAGAAGAGGAGTAGCAGGAGAAGGAGCATCTGAACGAGCGGAAGATGCCAACGAGCGACAACTCCCCTCAGCAGAGGTGTTGGAGCCTTGACTGGCTGATAGAGGGCGATTGACGACGTCGGGTGACGGAGCAAGTAACGGAGCGGGTGATGGAGCGGGGGCTGGGGCAGGCAGAACCGCCGTATGTTTATCACGGTTTTCCCAGGCCACCGAATGGTGACGCTGCATATGCTGACGCAACGCTGTAGTCCCAACATGGGCCCCCTGGCCACGCTTGCATTTCTGGCCACATAGTCGACATACGGCTACGTTTACTTCCTCGGGCGGCTTGAGGAAAAATTGCCACACCACCGAGTAGGAAACTTTGCCCCCGCTACTCTTCACTGGCTGACTGCTACTTCCTCCGTGCGCACCGGCACCACTACTGGCCGTGGTGGTAGGCTGCAGTGGAGCTGGTGCTCTACTCCGTGGACGTTTGGCTCCACTGACACTGATGCGACCCTGCTGCTGTCTCCTGGGCAACCCACCGACTGTTTTGCTCGCTGCCAAGCTGCCACCCTCTTCTCCTGATGATGCGGAAGAAATTGCCTGATGACGACGAGGCTGCCAAGTGCGATCAACCTCCTCATCATCAAGTAGGGTCTCCGCCTCACTACTAGCCCCCTCGGCTGCGTCTGGGTCAGGAGACAGACCTGTCTCTAGACCGGCTACCGAGCCACTCTCCTCGCCAGTACTTGTTCGCTTGGCTGCTGAAAAGGCCGATGTCTCCCCCCGTTCCTGACCGCCCTCTGTTAGCTCTTCCTCACTGTACAGTGGGGCTGAGCCCACAGCATGCGATACTTCGCTTGGTGAGGGAACAGCAAAGGACAGGGGCAGGTAGAGGACACGTGATTTCAGTGGGCTTGCTCCCGGGCCATGCCAACTAACGGTTGTGTCTGACGTACCCACCGACCGTTGGCTGTAGGTGTCAGAGGTGACCTGGGAAGAGGAAGACGACCGAGCCAACCAATCAATGACGGCAGGGTTGTCGGTGGAGACACGACCGCTGGATGACACCGGGAGCACTGGCCTCTGGCTGCGAATACTGCTGCCTCGACCCCTTCCTCTGCTGCCACGTCTGCTCGCTCCTAAAACATTGCCTCCTCTGCCACTCCTCTGCATGTTGTCTGACATACTATTTAATTCAACGATTAGGTGTCCCTGAGTAACAATTCTCTGGCACTCAGTAACAATTCTGTCTGTCCCTGAGTATGAATTCTGTGGCCCTGAGTAACAATTCTGTGTCTGTGCGAGTAACAATTCTGTGTCTGTGCGAGTAACAATTCTGTGTCTGTGCAAGTAACAATTTTGTGTCTGTGCGAGTAACAATTCTCTGGCACTCAGTAACAATTCTGTCTGTCCCTGAGTAACAATTCTCTGGCACTCAGTAACAATTCTGTCTGTCCCTGAGTAACAATTCTCTGGCACTCAGTAACAATTCTGTCTGTCCCTGAGTATGAATTCTGTGGCCCTGAGTAACAATTCTGTGTCTGTGCGAGTAACAATTCTGTGTCTGTGCAAGTAACAATTTTGTGTCTGTGCGAGTAACAATTCTCTGGCACTCAGTAACAATTCTGTCTGTCCCTGAGTAACAATTCTCTGGCACTCAGTAACAATTCTGTCTGTCCCTAAGTAACAATTCTCTGGCACTCAGTAACAATTCTGTCTGTCCCTGAGTATGAATTCTGTGGCCCTGAGTAACAATTCTGTGTCTGTGCGAGTAACAATTCTGTGTCTGTGCAAGTAACAATTTTGTGTCTGTGCGAGTAACAATTCTCTGGCACTCAGTAACAATTCTGTCTGTCCCTGAGTAACAATTCTCTGGCACTCAGTAACAATTCTGTCTGTCCCTGAGTAACAATTCTCTGGCACTCAGTAACAATTCTGTCTGTCCCTGAGTATGAATTCTGTGGCCCTGAGTAACAATTCTGTGTCTGTGCGAGTAACAATTCTGTGTCTGTGCAAGTAACAATTTTGTGTCTGTGCGAGTAACAATTCTCTGGCACTCAGTAACAATTCTGTCTGTCCCTGAGTAACAATTCTCTGGCACTCAGTAACAATTCTGTCTGTCCCTGAGTAACAATTCTCTGGCACTCAGTAACAATTCTGTCTGTCCCTGAGTAACAATTCTCTGGCACTCAGTAACAATTCTGTGTCTGTGCGAGTAACAATTCTGTGTCTGTGCAAGTAACAATTTTGTGTCTGTGCGAGTAACAATTCTCTGGCACTCAGTAACAATTCTGTCTGTCCCTGAGTAACAATTCTCTGGCACTCAGTAACAATTCTGTCTGTCCCTGAGTAACAATTCTCTGGCACTCAGTAACAATTCTGTCTGTCCCTGAGTATGAATTCTGTGGCCCTGAGTAACAATTCTGTGTCTGTGCGAGTAACAATTCTGTGTCTGTGCAAGTAACAATTTTGTGTCTGTGCGAGTAACAATTCTCTGGCACTCAGTAACAATTCTGTCTGTCCCTGAGTAACAATTCTCTGGCACTCAGTAACAATTCTGTCTGTCCCTGAGTAACAATTCTCTGGCACTCAGTAACAATTCTGTCTGTCCCTGAGTAACAATTCTCTGGCACTCAGTAACAATTCTGTCTGTCCCTGAGTATGAATTCTGTGGCCCTGAGTAACAATTCTGTCTGTGCGAGTAACAATTCTGTGTCTGTGCAATAACAATTTTGTGTCTGTGCGAGTAACAATTCTGTGTCTGTGCAAGTAACAATTTTGTGTCTGTGCGAGTAACAATTCTCTGGCACTCAGTAACAATTCTGTCTGTCCCTGAGTAACAATTCTCTGGCACTCAGTAACAATTCTGTCTGTCCCTGAGTAACAATTCTCTGGCACTCAGTAACAATTCTGTCTGTCCCTGAGTATGAATTCTGTGGCCCTGAGTAACAATTCTGTGTCTGTGCGAGTAACAATTCTGTGTCTGTGCAAGTAACAATTTTGTGTCTGTGCGAGTAACAATTCTCTGGCACTCAGTAACAATTCTGTCTGTCCCTGAGTAACAATTCTCTGGCACTCAGTAACAATTCTGTCTGTCCCTGAGTAACAATTCTCTGGCACTCAGTAACAATTCTGTCTGTCCCTGAGTAACAATTCTCTGGCACTCAGTAACAATTCTGTCTGTCCCTGAGTATGAATTCTGTGGCCCTGAGTAACAATTCTGTCTGTGCGAGTAACAATTCTGTGTCTGTGCAATAACAATTTTGTGTCTGTGCGAGTAACAATTCTCTGGCACTCAGTAACAATTCTGTCTGTCCCTGAGTAACAATTCTCTGGCACTCAGTAACAATTCTGTCTGTCCCTGAGTAACAATTCTCTGGCACTCAGTAACAATTCTGTCTGTCCCTGAGTAACAATTCTCTGGCACTCAGTAACAATTCTGTCTGTCCCTGAGTAACAATTCTGTCTGTCCCTGAGAATGAATTCTGTGGCCCTGAGTAACAATTCTCTGGCACTCAGTAACAATTCTGTCTGTCCCTGAGTAACAATTCTCTGGCACTCAGTAACAATTCTGTCTGTCCCTGAGTAACAATTCTCTGGCACTCAGTAACAATTCTGTCTGTCCCTGAGTATGAATTCTGTGGCCCTGAGTAACAATTCTGTCTGTGCGAGTAACAATTCTGTGTCTGTGCAATAACAATTTTGTGTCTGTGCGAGTAACAATTCTCTGGCACTCAGTAACAATTCTGTCTGTCCCTGAGTAACAATTCTCTGGCACTCAGTAACAATTCTGTCTGTCCCTGAGTAACAATTCTCTGGCACTCAGTAACAATTCTGTCTGTCCCTGAGTAACAATTCTCTGGCACTCAGTAACAATTCTGTCTGTCCCTGAGTAACAATTCTGTCTGTCCCTGAGAATGAATTCTGTGGCCCTGAGTAAGAATTCTCTGGCACTCAGTAACAATTCTGTCTGTCCCTGAGTAACAATTCTCTGGCACTCAGTAACAATTCTGTCTGTCCCTGAGTAAAAATTCTGTGGCCCTAATAACGTTTCTGTGGCCCTAAGTAACAATTCTCTGGCACTGAGTGAAAATTCTGTCTGTCCCTGAGTATGAATTCTGTGGCCCTAACTAGCGTTTCTTTGTCCCTAAATAACGATTCTGTGGCCCTCATTAACAAGACTGTGTCCCTGAGTAATGGTTCTCTGTCCCTAAGTAACTTCTCTCTGTCCCCAATTCTCGTTTCTGTGGCCCTAACTCTGTCCCTGTCCCTAGTACAGAGCGGTCTGCCTCTGTTCAATGACTGCAGGCAAATGAAGATTTCCAAAATGGCCGCTATATATACCTCGACCATTACACAGTGCTGGCTGGCTGGCTGCTGATTGGCTGATGCGATCACATGTCGTTGAGGAATGCATTATGGGGCCTTGTCTGCGCGCCTTGTCTGCGCGCCTTCCCCGACATCCCCGCTCCGTCGCCGCACATGTCAGCCGCCATTTTCGGAAAAATTTCGATTCGCGCGTCCGAATTAGGCTGTTTTTCGGATTCGGCACGAATCGAAATTTTTCCGATATTCGACTCGAATTCCACTTCGGATACTTCGATTCGCTCATCTCTAGTCTCCATCATATGGGTCCATCCCGGTTGCTGGGGCACCAACCTCTCAGGAGGTAGGCCATGAACCGCTGCGCACACTATACATAAGACCTGCCACCCCTGCTGGTACCACTCTCCAGCTGTCTGGCTGTCATCTCATCCTTTCTTGTACTTGGTGCCCCTAGCAACAACATGTCACCACTTCACCCCTTGTGTGCATCACAGCCCTGTTCTTCTATATGCCATTACCACCATGCTCCCCTTTAACCCTTTCGCTGCCAGGTCCGTATGCCATGCAGACCTGACAGTGGGGTTTTTATGCACAATCTAGTGGCTACAGTGGATTGTGTATAAAACTGATAGGCAGACTCCTGCCTGTCAGGTGGAAGCAGTCAGATGGCTCTGCTGGCGCCGATTGCTTCCACAGCTCCTGGTGATTGTGCCCCCACTCGCAGGTGAGCTCCCGCCATGTATCCGGACTCCACTTGCCCATCTGCAGGCCCGAGGAGAGCCATGGCAGGTGCTGGCGGGTGGAGATGAGAGGGGAGAGCGGAGAAGCGTCCTCTCCCTTCCTCTTCTTTGTGTGCCCTGGAAGGCAACATCCCACGTCAAGGCAGTCACTTTCCCAGCTAGAATAGCCGGGGAAAGATGTATTGCAAGACGGTTTGCCTTGAAATACATCTAATGGATCACAGAGGAGACATGCAGGGTCTTTTAGATCCTGCATGTCTCAATAAAGAGAACCTGTCACCAAAAAATTATCACATAGGGAACTTTGTGTCCCCTATGTGATGACAAAAAAAAGTTAAGTACAAAAACCTTTTTTTTTGTAAATAAAATATAGTTACACCCGTGCACATAACATCCCACCCACAAACATTTTGAGGCCCCCCCACCCCCATATATACGCACTTACCAACGTAAACACACCCTTCCGGGCACCTATATATGAAAACGTTGATTGCAATACACATTTTACATATTGCCACACATGCCGGAGTGAGAGCAGTAATTCTAGCACAAGACCTCCGTAACACTAAACTGATGACCTATAGGGGCTTTTAAAGAGTTGTCTTTAAAAAATATAGGAAACTGAAGTTTGACGCAATTTCATAGGTGCACACAAATTTAAGGCTTGACATGTTGGGTATCTATTTACTCGGCACTACCTCATCTTTTATATTTTACAAAAAATGTGGGTAATCTATTGCGTGCCAATAGACCTTTGCAATAATATCGTGTGACATACCGTAGACCAGCCTTTCTCAACCAGGGTGCCTTGAGGTTTCTTCAGTGGTGCCTTGGCAAAATGTCTAAAAATTACCCAAAACTTGTATACAAGCCAAGGGGTAGAACAAGCCTACTTTTTAGTTACACAAAGTTGCAAGTTTTCATTGCGCACCATTTAGGAACTTCTAGCCACCGATGTCCTGACAACCAAAAGCATCATCAGTTGATGAGGAGGATGTCAGCTGCCTGCACAGCATCCTAGTTTGATCCTCCCCTGCCCCTCTCCATCAGTGCTGGGGTGTCAGGGCAGGAGCTGAGGAACGGACAGGCAGGCCTAAACAATGTAACGCACTGGCTGACGACAACCACCACCCACAGACCGAAGTCCCTCAGGGCGTGGAGTCTAAGTTCCAGGCTGCCCTTCACCAGGGCCCCTGATGGTGGGGATGGACTTGACGCAGCCAGGAACCAGGTCGCAGCCCCCGAGACACCTCAGCTGCGGTAATGGCCGCCAATGGCGTGTAGCTGGTGGAAAAGACAATAGAGTAGTCAGGCAGGCTGGGTCAACAACAACGGGACAAAACGGTACAGGACAGCAGACGAGAATCACAGGTCACGAGCCGGGTTCAGCAACAGAGGGTCAGATCAAAGGAGAACGCAAAGAATAGTCGAGTCACAAGCCGAGTCAGATTCCAGGAGAGTCACGAGAGTCAGAACAGAGTAATAGCAACACAAAGACACAAGACACAAGTGCAAAGAGCATGTGCGGAGCACAGGCTTATATGTCATCAGCCACACCCCTCTGGGGGATGGACCTCAGAGACCTGAAGGCATAAAGGATTCCCACCATGCTCAGCAGAAATCCAAGATGGAAGCCAGCACATGGAGTAACATAACCTCTGAGAAAAGGTAGGACCTTGACATGGGGCCACATTAGCTCAGTGATGGAGAAAAACTGAAGGGGAAGAGAAACAATGAAATACTAGTCAGTACCAGTGTGCAAAAGTGTGTTTGCTCTGGAATAATAAATCGCCTAATGTTGGGTGTCCTACATGTGTGGATGTTGCTGCGTTATATAAAACTATTATGATTGTAAAAAGGTTGAGAAACACTGCCGTAGATTGTACGCCCCTTGAGGGTTAGGGACTGATCTGAATGTACAATATATATGTAAAGTGCTGCTTAAATTGACAGTGCTATATGAGTACCTGTAATAAATAAATAAAAAATTGGATCTACCACTATTTTATTCCCTAGGGTGTCTGCGTTCAGAAAATATATAATGTTTGGCAGTTTTGTGTAATCTTCAGGCCTAAAATGATTTTTTAAAGACAAAAAAATGCATAAGCGGCTCTGGCAGCGAAAGGGTTAAGTAACTTCATACCAGGCATAACAAATCTTTAAACATTTTACTTGAATAAAGCAAGATAACAGTTCATCATCAAGTGCAGTCTTTTCCTAACACCCCTAGTTCCTAACTACAGGCTTGTGTACTGCCCCAGCATACCTGCTTAAGAAAGAGTACAAGGCTGACATCTTCTGGGAGCAAGTCCCAGCAATTCTCCAGCATGTGAAATGTTCCAGGACACAGGTTTGTCGCAGCTGTACTGGGATCAGGAACAGAAGCACTCTCCCACATCTTGCTGGCTCTGTGTTGTGGGGAACACAGGTCTCAGCAGCCCCAGGCTTGTCGGTAGGCTCCTCAAGCAGGCATCTCCAGTGAGGACAGATGGAAGAGAAGATAGTTGAAACAGGGATGAGCAGAGTCCCTCTGAGCTGGTGGTGTACTGGAGAAACGGGTTACATAGTAGCTGTCAGCCTATCCATCCCACACATGGCTGATATTTTCTGGGCAGAGCTCCCTCCTAATTTTATATGCACAGGCAAGGGAGGAGGGCAGAGGACAGCAAAAGTCCACCAAAAACAGAGATACAATTACCTTCCTCCCTCCCAGCTGAGCAGCAGCTGATAACTAGCATTTCAACCTGTTTACATGGTCCCTGTGATACTGCATTTTTTGCTTTGGTACATGTTCCTCAGTGCAGTGCCCAGCCCCCCCATTCCATTTGTTTGACAATCCCTTGCCTATGAGTCTAAAAAATGGATGGAACCTCTCCCCCCAGGTTCGTTCAACTCATCCCTAGTCCTAGTTGGATAGGAAGAGAGAGCATTGTGGGAGCGTGTGGTCAGGTTAACTTGAATCTTGCTGCCACTGCACTAGGGAAGGGCATTTAAAATAAAATACTGCATTGCCTACCAATACGGGGGGGGTTAAAACACTGCCTCTGATTACCAATGCAAGGGGACGGGAAGTTAGAAAATACTGCACTGACCACCAATATGGGTGGAAGGTTGAATTTGAAAAACATCACCACTGACCACCAATAGAGGGAAGGGGTTAAATAGCACTACTACTGAGCACCAGTGCAGGAGGGGTGTTAACAGCACCATTGACCACCCATGTTGAGGAGAGTGATTAATTAGTACTGCACTACACCAAATTTTTTATTGCGACCACTGACACCAATGACTACTCCAATGTGCTCTTATCTGTACAATGCGGTACATTGCAAAAATGCAGCAAGACATTTTCAGGTGTTAAGGTGCATTACAGCCCATTCATTTTGGATGAGCTGCCTATTTCAACATAGTGCATCTCAATGCACAAAAAGACAATGCTATTATGTAGATCGCCGGAAGTGTCAGGGGCCTCACTTGAGGCCCTCTAAAATTTTCAGTAGACCAAGTTGACCATCTAGAAGAAAAATTACAATTAAACGTAACTAACAAAAAATAGACTATCCACTCAAAAAAGATTAATTAACTTGCATCAGAGACTTTAGTTCGATGAAAGTTGTAGTGACTGATGGATGGAGGCAATTTCCCTTTTTCTGGCTAAAAGCATATGGTGTAGTCTGCTTTCCTTCCTTACACCGTGCACCCCCTATCCTCACTTGCTCTTCCATGCATGAAAGCCCCAATACCATTAAAATAAAGTATAAACTGATGCAAGACAGTTAACCCCTTAACTCCTATATGAAAGCTACTGATGTTCCCAAACTTGCAACAAAAATCATTTAAAGTGGTTGTAAACCTCAGACATGAGTTCTGAGCAAAACATATATTTCTATGGAGTTTACTACCTTTCTCTAAAGCACTAAGTGTCATTTTTATGTAGTTTTCTGACACGTTTTCCTGTCACCAAGCAATAAAGGTGACAGGGGAGGGATCTCTAGCACACAGCCTGTGATTAACAGCCTCAGCTCTGTTCCTGTGTGCTAAGAGAAGGGGGGGCATGTCCCTTCCAACCAATCAGCTATCAGAGCACTTGTACAGTGTGTAACTGCAGCTTTCCGCTCCCTGCTATGTAAGTCTGTGAAAAATCCTTTTCATCTCTGAGTGTTACAAGAAGGTACAGGACAGGTGGCTGCAAATGTTCAACTTATGAAGGAAGATGTGAATCATCTGAGGCCAGTCATTTCACTGGGTAAGGGTAAAGGTTTACAACTACTTTAAAGTTACAACTAAAGGCTCCTGTATGACAATCTAAAAAAGTACCAATTCCAGTTACTATGTGATGTGCAAGCCAGTGAACAAAAAAAAAACTCTTTATCTTCCCTGATTGAGCCATATCATTTTTCATTTATGTTCCACTGCAGATCTCAGTTACAACATGTCAGCAGCAGAAGTAATGCTGTCAATTCAGAAAGGAGAGGATATGAATAGGTGTGGCTAGGTGCTAAATGACAAGTTGCAGGTTTGTGGATCAACATTTTTCAGCCACTGTAGGGCACAGCCTACATGAAAGTGGCAACTCTGTTTTAAATTCAAGAGCAGTGCAGCATCTTTACTACATAGTCACAGGAAGCTGCATTAGATGGAGTTCAATGGTAAGTTCAACTGGTAAGTGGAGAACTAAGGCCACATTCACACAGCCAGTTACTTGCAGCCACCAGATTCCAGTACAACAAACACTTTACTCCTGCGCTAGGAAAGGACTCAGTAGATCCATTAGGAATGTTCTGGAATTTTCTGGCATATGCACTGCTTGCTGCCCTCAACAGACCGGGGTGGTCCGAATACACTGGATACAAATGGAGAAACAGAAAAAGGGTACACCGACCTAGTGCATTATCATTTAAAATAATTTATTAAAGAAACAAAAATAGGTATCATACTCACAATGGACATAATAACACAGGCATGTCAAACTGAACAAGATGTATGATCCAAACAACATCTGAGTCTATACGATGGAACCCTGGATGACCAACTGACTAACGCGTTTCGAGGACACAACCTTTTCCTCAGAGGATGGAACCCTGGATGACCAACTGGCTAACGCGTTTCGAGGACACAACCTCTTCCTCAGAGGAAGAGGTTGTGTCCTCGAAACACGTTAGCCAGTTGGTCATCCAGGGTTCCATCGTATGGATTCAGATGTTGTTTGGATCATACATCTTGTTCAGTTTGACATGCCTGTGTTATTATGTCCATTGTGAGTATGATACCTATTTTTGTTTCTTTAATAAATTATTTTAAATGATAATGCACTAGGTCGGTGCGCCCTTTTTCTGTTTCTCCATTTGTAACCAGATTCCAGTGGCAGGAATCAGTGGATTCTTCCAACTAAAATGACTATGGCATTCGGCTAGCAGAGGTTTCTCAGCCTATTTAAGTTAATGGAGGGCTAACAGTGGCTGCAGCTGCTTGCATGTAGCTACACAGAAAGGGGATAGCTGTAGTCATGGATGGATGTCCGAGGCTGGACACCATCAGCAAATACAGCAAAGCAGTTATATAGGTATCCCTCTCCTTTCGTAAAATTCTCTAGTAAAATAATAAACACAAACTAGCCATTTCAACTATCAAACAGAAAATTTGTCAAAATCCATAATCATGGCAATGCTGCTGAACAAGCAATCTCCTACTACAATCAAAGATACTGTTCGAGATAGTGAAGAAGTAGTTTTAAATATTATCTTCTCCACGAAAAACTAAGGCTATACGCACATCTAATGCTGCTGCTACTTGGTGACACAGGTCCCTCGTTAAGAATGGCAATGGCTTTCATTTCCCAATACGGAGAGCATTCGGACTTTCGCATGTATTTGCAAATGTGTGCAAATTAACCCCCCCCCCTTTTCCTTCCCCCTCCGCTTGTCTTAGCTTCCTCTCTTTCTCTGTTGAATGGGTTTAGGTTATTTTAATTATATTGATTATTGCTGTATTATATTGGTGATTCACTGCAATTATTGTTCAATTTCCAATTTGTATTTTTTAACCACTTCAAGTCTGGACACTTTTACCCCCTTCCTGTCCAGGCCAATTTTCAGCTTTCAGAGCTATCACACTTTGAATTACAGTTGTGTGGTCATGCAACACTGTACCCATATAAATGTTTTAGCATTTTTTGAGACAGATAAAACTTTATTTTGGTGGTATTTATTCACCACTGGGATTTTTTTTTTTTTTTGCTATATAAATTAAAAAGTCCAAAAATTTAGAAAATAAGTGTTTTTCTTATAAAATTTTGCAAATAAATAATATTTCATCATAAATCTTGGCCACAATTTATTCAGTTATCTTTTTAGTAAAAAAAAAAAATAAGCCAAATTAGTTTATAACCAAAAATTAAAATTTTAAAAAACTTTTTTTACATTTTTATTTTTTTTTTATATTATTATTTATGTTTTTTTTTTTTGCATACTGTCACCCTAGCAGTACAGCGTCACCATGGTGACACTGTACTACTTGTGGGGGGTGATGAAGATTTTTTTTTTTTACACTGATTGCTTTTATACCCATAAAGGCTGTAAAAGCAATCATTTCTCATTCTCTCTGGCTGCATTCTTGCAGCCATTAAGAAATACTGTGTGAGCTGTGATTGGTCACAGCTTGTCACATGGTACAAGGCTGTTGTGAATAGCCTTGTACCATGTGATCTCTGTGATAATTCGCAGATTTCACACATAGTAAGCAATGATGTCAGAAGTGATATCTTGCTTACTACTCTGCATGTGATCACTGATTGGTCAATCAGTGATCACATGATCGGGTCCTCGCACACGACGATCGGTGTTCCTCTGTGTCCGGAGGACAGAGCGGGAACTGGACTGCGGTGCTGCACACTCCCAGGGAGTGCGCACAGTCCAAAATGGCGGGCGCCATTTATGAACAGCAACCCGCCCCTGGACTGCCACCGTCCAGCCGTTTATATACAGCGGCCGGACGGCAAGTGGTTAACATTAATTTTAGTGACTACTTTATCTATATCTGAGATCTAAGGTCCTGATGAAGTGGATCTCCCGTGAAAAGCGTGGACCTATGCTAAGTGATCTCTGAGGACTCTTTAGTTCTCCTACTACTTTTATGAAAAAACAAGTGATAGTGTTGGTGTCTGATTCTATATACTTCTTATTTTACTAATACAGTTGCATGTTTTCAAATGTACAAATAAAGATATGTTAATCTTTTAAACATTTTGAATTATCGCATGTACAACCATTGGAGGTATATCCAAAGTCCCATTACCTGTATATGGTCTTTATAGCGTTACAGCTCTTGAGAGCACATGGATACTTTAAAATGTATACCATAAAGGAGGAATGACAGACAAGGTAGTAAGAGGCGGCTCTGTGATTATCTGGATGTTGGTGTCAAAGCATAAGTCCCTGCCCTCTCTAGAAAATTAACCCTCCTGCTGAGGCTATACCCTCTGCCATATTGTGCCCCACTCTGTTCCAGAGGCTTCCACCTGACATTCCTGACCATTGACCTTTATATTCCCAAGGAAGGAATGTCCACACATAAATCGGGTTGCTGCACTCTATTGGCGGTACTTGGAAAACGTCACTAAACAGTCACATCACATTGACATAAATTTCAGAGTGCATTGTCAATCACATTTAGTGGATGGTCCACAGCAGTCACATGTGAAAGCATATGCAGCACAATAAGCAGTCATCTTCCCTTTAACAGTCTCTCCCTCCACTTGGGGTCATTAGTACTCACTAAGGTAGGATCTCTGCAGTCACCTCCTCCATGTGTACACTTCTCCCAGGACCCTCCAGGGAAAAAGCCTCACTTAGGAAACTCTTGGCCAGGCCTGAAAGGTTTTTCGCAACCTCTCCCTATCACCCACCTTCACCAGGTCTACTTCTCCCCAGCCTCCATCCCTGTCCAGTGCCTCCCTGTGTTGGTTACATCTGTGCAGGTGTGGGGTGTTTGTCTCCCATGCCCCAACTGCACTAGGGCTCCTCTCCACCTGGCTTATAACTAGGCACTGACTCACCCATGGCATCACTACAAGAGGGCTTTAACCAAAAGGGGTCTAGCACCTGTTTCTACTGTTTTCTGTATTAAGATGCTATTCTGGAACTGAGCCATCTAATGGTAAACTAGCTAACTGCAGATGTTTGAAAGAGAAGGAGCTGTTTGAAAGAGAATTCTAGCTGTGCCCAGGGACGGACTGACAACTCATGGGGCCCCCGGGCAATAGGGGATCATGGGGCCCCTGTGTCCTTGCCCAAACTCAAAAAAGCCTATGAAAAGGGTACCAGGGGCATCTCACGGGGCCCCCTACTGACCCCGGGCCCTCGGGCAGTGCCTGAGTTTCCAAATGGTCAGCCCGCCCCTGGCTGTGCCCCAGTGTGAATTAAAGGGAAGCTTTTCATCAGAAGGCCTGCAAACCTGGAAATGATCTATACAACAATGCCAACTGAAATTCCATAATATGAAGAAAGGTTTTTCATAATATACTATATGTCATCTTTGTACTTTGTACTCACCAACCAATCCCTAAACACAGGAAACTTGCTGTGGTTTACTGATGTGAGCATATGTGGTGAGTGAAAATTATTATAAATTCAAATTTGATGATTCTTTTCTATTGGATTGAAAAAAAAAATCTGTATGTAGCTATTTTATTAATTTAAAATATTATGGAAAGCAAGGATGGAATCTACAGTGCCACATATTATTTTGCAGCTTTACATTCCTTGAATGTGCTAGTTCCATTAGTTTTCACTTTTTAGGCTTTCCCCCTCCGGAGGCTCCTTAAAAGTTAGTCCGGCCAGCCACCACCCCACCCGGAGAGAGTTATGAGACTTCACCCACCAGTGGGTGGAGTTTAGAGTGGAGTGGGCGGGTGCAGTCTCATGAATCTCTCCAAGTGGGGTGGTGGCAGGCTGGACTGACTTTTCTGGAGCCTCCAGAGGGAGAGAGAGTGGCAGCCTGGCCAGGGCAGATGGTGTACATCGTTTTTGGTATCGTTTATCTATGGTGGAGAGGGACCCTCTGAGCCATACCTGTATGCTGTGAGAGGCCAGTGTTTGGTGTTCTGGAGTCTTCCCTGTATGCTGTTAGCCCTGTATGCTGTAAGAAGCTATTGGAGTTCCTTGCCTACCTCCACCGCGAAGGAGTTGGATATGATTTTATGCGCAATATATATGCACTTCTATATATAAAGAAAATGCAGCGCTGTGTGAGCAGATATAAATAATAAATGAAACCAAAGCAAATGAATAAATGAATAAATAAATCAATAAATAAATAAATCACAGTTCAGTAATGGTGCTCGCTGATTCCCAGTGCAAAAGTTAGAAATGCGCACTAACCAGAAACGTATTAATAATATGCATGTGTATATGATATCATGGAGATTCCCCTCTCTTTTCTGGTCTGGTAATGGGCAGGAGCTGGAGATAGTAGAGATGAAGCGCCCTCGTGTGGCGAAGTGGAGGTCCAGCAGGTCACAGAAATCCTTACAGAAGTGTGTGAAGTGGAAAATTCCTCCTCTCAAAGGCTGGTGCAGGGATCAATCTGGGTCTGCAGAAGCTGAAAAGGCTCATCGCAGAAGACAGAGGAAAGAACCCATAGTGTAGTAGGCTGATGAAAATGATTTTATTCAAGAAAAACAGGAGTGTTCAGAAAAAACTCACAATGGTGCCAGGTTTAATCAAATGACTGACCCTTTAAGATTAAAGATGGCCGCCGGGCCTCCACATGGCACCGGCGGCGTGGTGTCAATGGCGTCCTGGGCTCTACCTGACGCATTTCTTCAGAGGTAGAGCTGAGGTGAGTGCATTCATACAGCAATCCCTTAGCAGGGAGTCACCTGCATGGATATTTCAAAGGGTAACTTGTTTATCGAATAAATCGTAAAATAATGCAGTTTAGGAAATATCTAGACAACTTTTACTTCATCTGTCCAAGCCCAAAAGGCATTACCTGTTACCTAGAAGATCAAAGGGGCTACTAAAAGTAGCCAATCAGAGTGCTTCCCATTGTACTGAATGGGAAAATGTGTATATTAAGGAAGCTTCTTTTTGGTTAAGTGTGACAGAAGAAAGTGAGCCCTCTGAGTTAGATGGTTGCACGAATATTCTAAATACCCTGTCACCTTATCTGTACCTCTGCTTTAAGAGGAGTTTCTTCTTGTCATTGATATGGAAGCACAGGTATAGATAACTTGCATTATTGCATGCATGGAAGCTACCTAGGTGCATATTATAGATTAGATTTATGCTGGACGGTGTAGTATCTCCATGCTTGATATGAAGTATCTTAAATGGGACTCTGAGAGCTGTTGTTGATTGTAATATTTACAGTATTCATGCTGGATGTCTGTACCTCTGTTTTATGGATCGTCGTTGAGCCCAATAAATCTTTCGGGCAAAAGAATAAGGCAACAGATTGGTGCCATCAAAGTGACCAGAAGAGCATTTTCGGTGATTAACGGTGATGACAACAGTCCTGTAAGGTAGACCCAGAAGCTGTGCTGTGACTCCGAAGTCTGGTTGTGACTTAAGAGTCTGATTCACAAATTGTTGGTGGTGACAACAGTCCTGTGAGGTGGATCCAGAAGCTGTGCTTTGACTCAAAGGTTTGGTGGTGACTTAAGGGGTCTGATTCACAAACTGAACCCCAGAATTATTATTTGGAGGCTGGAAAACTGAAAAAAAGACCGTGCTGTGTACCAGAAGAAGAATCCAATGATCCTATGAGGTGACAGAAGACTGTGAGGACCCAAGAAGGACTTGGAGAAGATCATAAGTCTAGGAGCCCAAGCAGTTGGTGAGTGTACATTGTTCTTATTAACAGATGGGTGTTTTGTTTTTTAATTGTTATATGGATAGTTGCTACTTTTGTTGAGAGTATAAGTTTTTTTTGTATTGCTTGTTAAAGTGTATTGTGCAACAAGCAGCAGTGTTTGGTGGCATTACTCTTGCTTTGGTGACCTTGTGCTGAGTATACTTGTGTATCTCAATAATGGAGGGAATTTTGAAAAAGTTGACACTGAGGCTATTGTTCAAGCTATAAAAGGATCTGGTGATCCATAGTTGCAGGCACAAAAATGGGTGGATGAAAATATTTGTTGCAAAACGTTAAATACACATAAGGTTAAGTATGTACTCATTTATACTGCTGGCTGGATAGCAGGGCAATACAAACCTGTTTTTCAGCAGAAGCAAAATTTGGACGATGAGGTGGAGTTTTTAAAAGCTGAAGTTGAAAATGTGAAATTTCTTGCCTAGCAGGCTGCTGTATTTAACGCAGACAGTAAGCATATTACTAATGAAAATACAAAATAACGCAATGAGATTACATTTGTTAAAGAATGTTTGGAGAATGCCCAGTGTGCTATAGGGGAGATATGCTCCGTACGTGCAAAGGTTGACCATTATCAATGTTTAGCAGAGATAATGTTTCTAAAGAAGCAGAGTGTTGTTGCTGCAAGTAAGGTCTATGATGTTTAGACAATGGTTTTGTAGCAGCTGTTGAGACTGATGTCAAAGTGGCAATATAGGTTTAATAAGTTTAACATACTGCATGCTCTTTGCTCTTAATGAGAATAGAGAGAAATTGTTGAAAGCAGCATTCCATCTGGTTTTTGTTTTTAAAGTAAGAAGACTTGGTTTTATCTTCAAACACAATGTTTAACGACTTGGCTAATAAACCTATGGTTGAGAATTCCAGAATGCCATGAAAAGCTATGTTGTGTTGATAACAACATAAATTAATTATAAAGACTTTAAACTAATGGACTTATCAAGCAATGGACTTTCTACCATCATTTATTTTCCTTATTTTCATTATCTTTTATCTCTTGATCTTTGTCTTAAAACCAGAGAGACATATAAACCTGATAATCATTTTAAAACCTGTATATCCTGTACCATGTGTATACATGTAACTCCTGAGGAGAGATGCTACAAAATGGCTTTGCATAACATAAATTATTGGGTGTCTGAGGATTTGCACACTGATGCTCAAACTGGGTAGAATAAGTTGAGAATATAATACTTTGGGAGGCTTTCTTTAAAATTATAAGAGGGGTGAGTGAAAGTTATCACTCCAGTCAGAATTTTAATTTTATTGAATAAAGGGGATATTTTAGAGGCTGGTGAAGAGAGATGTAACCAGTTTAAATTTCATATTTTATATGAGCCATTATGAAGCATTCAATACCTCAAATCACAATGCAACCCTTCTAGTTGATAATATATGTTCACTATTTATGAATCGGTTTTGAGTAAAAACAGATTCAGGTGGGGGAATATGTAGGGATATTGTAATTAAATATATATACCTGTGCCTTATGTGGTGTATTCTCGCGTTATTGACCAAGCCAGAATATGTGACTGAGCTAGATGTATTTTACACAACAAAAGCAGCCAAGAAATCTTTGCTATGTTAAGTTTATGCCAAATAACATGGGCACTCAGGGGCCGACTTGTTACAATTCAAAGTAGGTAATTTGCAAACTTGCAAGGGTGATAAAATGCAGATAGCTCAGTCAGACTTGAAAGGAGTTGGGCAACATCTACTAAAAGGGATATTAAGTATGGTAAAGAGCATTCTTCAAAGGGTACATTGTTTATCTAATTAATAGTAAAAGAATGCAATTTAGGAAATATCTAGACAATTTTTACATCATCTGTCCAAGCCCAAAAGGCATTACCTGTCACCCAGAAGATCAAAGGGGCTACTAAAAGTGGCCAATCGGAGTGCTAGCCATTGTACTGAATGGGAAAAAATGTGTATATTAAGTTAGCTTCTTTTTGGTTAAGTGTGACAGGAGAAAGGGGTTCTCTGAAAGTTTCCAATGATTGCATGAATATTCGAAGTATCATGTCATCTGCCTTGTCTGTACCTCTGCTTTATGAATTGTTTCTGGGCCGAATAAAAGCATCCCTCTGGAAAAGAATTATAATAATGTACTTTTCTGGCAGGAACTAGTCCAACAGGGTTGAATAGACACTGAGAAGGACAATATCCAGAATAAAACTTTGCAACCACAGCCAAACAATAAAATCAATTGAGAAAATGAACTGGCTCTCAAAGTCACCTAATTCTGTTAGTTAGGTACTTTCTTACAGCCCATTTTAGTCAACTAAAATGAACACTTCATATTCAGAGATGGCAGACAACAGATATAACATCATGGATTTTTACTGCTGTAGTGTATATCTTCATTCTTCTCTAACAAACACTGGTGTGTGACAGAAACACAGTTCCACAGTAATACAGACTTAGTACCCATGATAAAAAGCTAAACTGATGTTCATGTAACTAGATTATGACAGTCCTCTGGCTTTGTGGGAGAAGATCTGGCAACATTTTTGGAAGAATTGCCATTCTAATTTCATCTTTCAAAGAAGCTAACAACATTTTTCAATACAGCACCCAACAGAATACAAAAATGTATAGCTGTTAGGTTTTCAATTTCACGATAGTGAAAAAAATCTCTGAACCGTTCAGAAGAGGGATTCCCATAGATGTCTTCTAAAAGCCTCGTGGATTCACAGGTTGGTTACTAGAATGCCACATGGGATAAACCAGAAATGGGACATTAGCTTTTTTTTGAATAGTAGAATTTTTAAAAGTATAGGAATTCAACATCCTGGGCTATGAAATAAGTCACTGCCATTTTCCTCTTGCTTGCTCATTGAATTATCTTTCTTTTAAATTGTCCTCTTGTAATGTGCATTGTTGTCTTTTTATTCACCTTTTTTAGCTAATTGTTTTTCATAATCACATTTGTCTGATCCCACACTAAAGAGGTGGAGTTTTGAAATAGAGGTAGTGTTATACTGTTTAGCTATGATTAAGGCATCTTGTGGCTGAAACGCATTAGCAGTTTTGCACTATATGATTGTATTACACTGTCTTCAATAAAATGAGTTGTACAGCCCCATGGAGGAGTGCCAGCTTACATCTTATATTCATTATACATGGCTACAGGAGCTTAAGCTGCAGCACCAAACCTCCTCAAAGCTCCTATGGACCACATTGGTTGAGTGCAGTGAGCTGATTTTGTATAGCAGGTTTTACCTCTACAAATTAGTATGTTTATGTGAAATTATACATTTTTCTTTCGATGAAATGTAATTGAAATTAGTCTCAGTTTCACAATGCAGACTACTGAGGTGGAAATTGCTTTGAAAAGTTTCACAAAGTCAGTGCGGATATGGTGATCACATGATGTAAACACAGAAATACTTTTATTTAAGAATTACAAAACATTAAAGTAATACTAAACTATAATTTTTTACTTTGTCCATTTGTATAAAAATCCATCTCTGTTCCCCAATATCTAAGGTCATAGTCACATCCAATGTGGGGCCTTTTAGGCAATGTCCAGGAAAGGAGCTGTTTTAACCCTTTAGGGGTCATCTAAAGCCCATTTCACCTTTGAAAACAACCAAAACCCCTTTAATTTGTCCTGCCCGATAGACTCAGAAGCATTTTAAAGAAATTACTAAATTTTGCTGCAATATCCTAACCCAAAGCAAAACCTCTATATGCCTTTCATCTTTCTTACCTCTTACTGTTTTTCACTGGGCAAAACTATTTTGAATCTAGTGTGCAATATATAAAGTATATATTGTAACAACAGTGTTACCTTTCCCTGCATCATAAAGTTTATTGGTGTTTTGAAATAGCTACTGTTGCAGACATTTGTCAAAGAAATTCTATAATGCATGCTGGTTAATTGCTGACATGGAAGTTACTCAGACAGTGTGGTCTTTACCAATAATGTGGTTACTTACTGTATAGGGTTGTAAATGCACTCATTAAAAATTGTAAACACAATAGGGTTGATTTACTAAAACAACTAAAACTAAAGCAGAGTACAAAATCTGGTGCAGTTGTGCATGGTAGGCAATCAGCTTCTAGCTTCAGCTTGTTCAATTAAGCTTTGACAAAAAAATGGAAGCTTATTGGTTTCTGTGTAGAGCTGCACTAGATTTTGCACTGTTAAGTTTTAGTAAAGGCTCTTTTGGATCACAAATGGATGTAAACGGATGAAAAATGGACATAAACGGATGAAAAATAGATGTAAACATATATGTAAATGAAGGTCTTGATCCGTTTAGCTCCGATTTTGAAAAAAAGGAAAAAAGTGACTGAACTGATAAAAAAAACAGAACGCCCATGTGAAAGAACACTAAATCAACCCCTATGTGTATATTTACCATCATAATCATTAGGAAATCAAAATTCTAAAATCAACTCACTCATTTAATCCACCAAAGAAAAATACAATTCTTGAGCAACCTTGCAACAGGTACCGACCTAGACACTAACTAAGTACACTAACATAAAACAGCAACAAAATGCATTAGTTCACTCAACACTAAGAAGAAGAAGGGGGTAGACATTAGAGAGCAGTTTATAAACATGTACTTCTCTTTACATACTAAATACACATGTACATATATGTATGTCATAATAATTTCTCATTGTGTGTATCCTTGGTTAGTAGACAACCGCATTGTTTTTTTCCCCCTTCGAAAGTTAAATGTGCCTTAAAACATTAATAGATCCCTGAAAAGGTAAATGCCACAATCAATAGATAAAACTTTCAAAACCACTACAAAGCAGCACTGGAGTAATTAAAGCTCCTTTTGTCTAATGGGCAAATGTAAAGCTGAAGTTTATATGCACACCCGAGCAGAAGGAATCAATTCAGTCTGATTGGTTTTCACAGACATCTGTGGTGACTACTTCATTATCTCTTGCAACAGATTGGTTGAGTTACACATCAGATGTCATCCTTCAGAGTTCCAGAATCGTTTTCAGTGCCTAAGCATTGGCTTTGGTTGTGGTAATCAGAAAAGAAGTAAGACAATACTAACAAGGGTGCCTTCATATTATATTTGTATCTGAAATGAAAAAAGACTGAACAACATGTCCTTTGAATATGCTAATGTCATTACATTTTTAGTAGGCTGCACTTAAATTAAATGTATGTACCATAAATATAGTTTGTGCGCACAGTTCTGTACGTATGTCTGAGAGCTGTGAGCAGTTCCAGACTGGAAACTCTAGAATTTGGCAGAAGCGGTGGTGTGCTTGAATTTAGCAAACTACTCAGTCTTTTCTGACAATTTTGAATACAATGGGAAAGGTCCACAGTTCACAGTTCATTATTAGAGATGATCCTCCTGAACTCAGTTCAAAATGGGTCCAAGGTAGGGTTGCCACCTCATCCCTTTAAAACTGAACACACATTAATTACACAGGTTCTGTGGCTGCTTAAGGTGGTAATTAGACTCACTTAGTGCCTTATCTGAATTAAATTAGCCTCAGAACCTGCGCAATTAATATTTGTTCGGGTTTAAAGGGATGAGGTGGCAATCCTAGTCCAAGGAACATTACTAAAGTTCAGGTGCTGAATCTGAAACCCATTGACATCAGTGAGAGTTGATTGCTAAAAAACAGTACTGTCCACTTTCTAGTCTAGTAGATGAGGGATTGTCAAACAAATGACTTGAGGCATTGGGCACTGCCCTGGCAACATGTACCAAAGCAAAAAAAGAAAGTTTTAAAAGCTCGGTTTGAAAGGGAGCAGTGATTTTGATAATGATTAAGGGAGAACATTAAAATTGCAAAGGGGGGCGTGGCCTGGATGGTTGCAGGAATGGCTGCTTTCTAACTTAGCTCTTCTCCCAGCCTGCAGTTTCAAAGGCATTGCTCACCAAATATGGCCAAACCAAAGAGTCTGACGGACCCTTGAACTTCCCGTGAGAGCTCTTGAATCTACTGCTGCCATAAGCATCCAATCTTTTTTTGACCCGGCCGTGGCTCAAGCACTGGGGGACATGCAGCTGCGGCCAGGCACCATCTGGACTGTCTTTTCCACTCCTCCAGCGGCCTCTCCTGCTGTCTTCCTGGCCCCCTCCTCTCCACCTCAGGACAGCTCTTACAGAGCCAAGCCCATGTCTCATCTAGTTCCTTCATAACAGTTCAGCTCTCCTTGGCTGGTGGCTTTACAAGGAGTAGGGGACCCTGCGACTGTGAGTCACTATATAAATAAAAACCCCATGCACTATTCAAAAATATATTAAAAAGAGAAAGCATCTCAGTACAAAATGTGCACTCATCACACTATAACAGAAGAAAATATTACAAACAATGAAGCACTATCAGTGCAAAGACCCCAAATCAATAAATTATAAACACTATCTATATAAATGTATAGATATATACACTATATTGCCAAAAGTATTGGGAAACTCCTCCAAATCATTGGATTCAGGTATTCCAATCACCTCTATGGCCACGTGTATAAAATCAAGCACCTAGGCATGCAGACTGCTTCTACAAACATTTGTGAAAGAATGGGTCACTCTCAGATGCTCAGTGAATTCAAGTGTGGTACTGTGATAGGTTACCACCTGTGCAATAAGTCCACCCATGAAATTTCCTCGCTACTAAATATTCCTCGGTCAACTGTTAGTGGACTATAACAAAGTGGAAGCAACTGGGAATAATAGCAACTCAGCCACAAAGTGCTAGGACACGTAAAATGACAGAGCGGGGTCAGCGCATGTTGAAGAGCACAGCACACAGAAGTCGCCAACTGCCTGTAGAGTCAATAGCTAAAGACCTCCAAACTTCATGTGGCCTTCAGATTAGCACAACAACAGTGCATAGAGAGCTTCATGGCATGGGTTTCCATGGTCGAGCAGCTGCATCCAAGCCTTATATCACCAAGTGCAATGCAAAGCATCGGATGCAGTACTGTAAAGCACGCCACCACTGGACTAGAGGAGTGGAGTTGTGTTCTCTAGAGTGAAGAACTATGATTCTCTGTCTGGCAATCTGATGGACAAGTCTGGGTTTGGCAGTTGCCAGGACATTGTTCTTGACTGACCGTATTGTGCCAAGTGTAAAGTTTGGTGGAGGGGGGATTACGGTGTGGGGTTGTTTTTCAGGGGCTGGGCTTGACCCCTTAGTTCCAGTGAAAGGGACTCTTAAGGCATCAGTATGCCAAGACATTTTGGACAATTTTGTGCTCCCAACTTTGTGGGAACAGTTTGGGGATGGCCACTTCCTGTTCCAACATAACTGTGCACCAGTGCACAAAACAAGATCCGTAAAGACATGGATGAGCGAGTTTGGGGTGGAGGAACTTGATTGGCCTGCACAGAGTCCTAACCTCAACCCGATAGAACACCTTTGGGATGAATTAGAATGGAGACTGTGAGCCAGGCCTTCTCGTCCGACATCAGTACCTGACCTCACAAATGTGCTTCTGGAAGAAAGGTCAAACATTCCCATAGACACACTCCTAAACTAAGCCTGGGATGCCATTAAAGTTCATGTGCGTGTAAAGGCAGGCATCCCAATACATTTGGAAATATAACGTATATATAAATTTGTTAAGATTTTATAAATCAGTGAGTGGCTCAAACCTCAATATAAAAAATGTGCACTGAATCCTGTAAATGATTAAATAAATAATAACATAATCAATCCATAAGTCACAGTGATATTAAATATACTCTGGAGCTTCCTTACACTGTCCAATGATCGACTTATTTGCAATAGGAGACTGCACAAAAATGGAATGTTGTATGGGACTCACTTTATTTACAGATTTTTTTTTTTATGGAATTTTTTTCTATCACTGTTGCACTTTATATTGACTTTGGAATGAATATATTTAATATCACTGTGACATATGGATTGATTATGTTATTATTTACATGATTCAGTGCACATTGCACATTTTTTGTTTTGAGGTTTGATCCACTCACATTACTTGTAGAGTTCATGATTTTGCCTTGAAAGAGGAGATTATGCCAGAAATATGAGCTCCATTGCAGTCATTCATCTTTTTCTGGATCTTTCTTGAATCACTCTTCAATGAAGACAATCTTTATAGCCTTTGATGTCTATGCTACATGATCATTCTGTTTCATATAAATGGGGATTCCATTTAGTTTGATGGCAACTCATGATGGGAAGTCCACAGTACTGCATTTCCTAGAGGACTTGCCATGAATCTGTTTAGATGTGAAACTGACCTGTCCAGAGATCTAGGTTTGGGACCCTCTACCTGTCTTCTAACAGGACACTTTCTCTTGGCAACTAGTGAACTGTTGATGGAGATGGGTTTCGACCAAACAACAATCAACCTAAGGACTTTAAACACTGTTTCTGATTTGTGCAATCTTATGTTTCTTTCCTTCCATTTATTGCATAATCTGTCTTAGCTGTTTTTTTTCTTGCGGCTGCATAGTTAGCAATACAGATGGTTTTACATCCTTATCTTGTAGGGTTATGGGATCTCACCCTACCCCCTTTGGCACAGTAACAGCTGTATATTTCCTATGCATTTACAATGGCTTGGTTTCTCTCGTTGAATGTTAAAGGGCTTAATTCCTTTGTTAAGGGGAAACTTAGTCTCCAGGAACTTAAGCGCCATAGAGCAGATGTGGTGTTCCTCCAAAAAACGCACCTAGGTTCCACAGGTATTTTCAGTTTTGCCTTTGAACATTTTCCCCTAGTTTATGGTGCACCAACCTCTAACAGAAAGTCAGTAGGTATGCCATATTATTCCATAGCAATGTCAAATTTGCCCTTTCTCATTCTATCATTGAACCAGTAGGCTGGTATATTACTTTGCTTGATAACTTTGTGCAATTTATATGCACCTAATGTGGCTCAAGTTGCGTTCATACAGCAGGTTCTTCCATAGCTGTCCTTATACCCCCCCCCCTCTGATAGTTCTTGGTGGTGATTGTAATTTTCCTCTTAATCCTCCGTTAGAACGGTGGCTCTTCCAGAGCTACCCACGACTGCCTGTCAATATCGCTCACTTTGTTGGCTGATTAAAAAATGTATTCTCTACAATATTTGCCGAGTGGCTGATAGGCAATATAAGTTTTTTTGTGCACCCCACTATAGCAATACTGGAAATAACTACATTTTAGTAATATTCCTGTTTTATGACTTACCAGTGATGTCTGAGTTTTGACAATCTCGTGGTCTGACCATGCCCAATTATTTTAAGTCTTGACTCTCTTAATGCTTCTATCAAACATTACCACTGGCATCTTAATGACTTTTGGTGCTGTTTTGGTGTGTTTGCTGCACTAGGGGTGCCTTTATCAAGTAATGAAAACAGCTTGTTTTTGAAACGCATGGCAAAGCATGCATTTTCCGTGCAGTTTGCCATGCGCTCAGAAACACACAGGTGTGAATGAAGCCTCATTGTTCTTGTGTAAACAAACCAATTTCACTTTCAGGACCCATTCACACCTAGAGCAGTGGGAGTGCATGTTTTTTGACCAATTTTTCCAGTAACACATGTAGGGCGGCCTGTTGATTTCAATATTAACCTTAACATATGTAATGCAGCGCTCGGAATGATGTATATGGGCCCACCTATTATAGTAAATACGGAGTGGTACAGAGATGCCCAAAATCACCAGTATTATTGACAATACAGTGTATAGATGAAGTCCTAAACAACAGTGTAGTGGTTAAATTATACCAGACATTCAAAAGTTTCGTAATACACAGTGCAGGTAATAGTCCAAACAATATTTGATGGTGATAAAATCACAAGTGGATTGAATAGAGGTGACTTGATTAAATTCCAGTGACAACTGTGATCTGGTGTCGTGCAGGAATAATAAGTAAATTGCACACCTGGGATGGTCACCTGCCTGGTCAGTGTTCATGTTTTATGCTGCATTCTACCATTATTGCATCCATTGTGCACAAGGATGATTTTGTACTCCAGTACCTAAAAAGGTGTGTTTTTATTTTAAATTTTTAATAAATTAATTTCCACTTTGGATCAAATTACTACACCATGGGTACTTTTTTCTGCTCTATGTTGAGCATTTAACCCCCCAGGACCACCAGGTGACCATCCCAGGGCCCAGAGGAGAGCTGTACCCAGCAGATCCTGTCTGTAGCCAGGACTTTAAAGGGGACCTCTAGGAGTTTACCATCCACTGAGGAGTTGTTTATTCCAGGCTACATTCCATCCATGATTGAGGGGACCTCTGTTGCATATGACATAAATGCGCATTTACATTTCCTCTGGTGAGTGTGCAATCTACTTATTATTCTTGCACGACACCGGATCACAGTTGTCACTGGGATTTAATCAAGTCACCTCTATTCAATCTACTTGTGATTTTATCACCATCAAATATTGTTTGGACTATTACCTGCACTGTGTATTACGAAACTTTTGAATGTGTCTGGTATAATTTAACCACTACACTGTTGTTTAGGACATCATCTATACACTGTGTCGTCAATAATACTGGTGATTTTGGGCATCTCTGTACCACTCTGTATTTACTATAATAGGTGGGCCCATATACATCATTCCGAGCGCTGCACTACATATGTTAATATTATTTTGGAAGGTTTTATGGTTTCCCTTTTTAGTGTATCAGCTGCTGTTTCTTTTTAGCGCTCACTGAACCCCATTTATTTACATTTCTGTTGATTTCAATAGACTGCGCTACACATGCCAAAGAAGTTCATGGGAATTTGGGATTTTGGCGTGATGTGAGTTGTACTTTTTTATTGTGCGTTTGGTTGCATTTGCCACTGTTTTTTCATGTGGCAAAATGTGTGCTTGTTTCTGTGTTAAGTGTGCCGTTAACAATTAATGGCACTGAAAGGCAACTAGTTAGTTTTAGGCGTATAAAGGAGCCCATACACTATAAAATCTGATTGTACAATCGCTGTACGATCTCCTTTAGATTTACCAAAACTATATCATAGGAGGACACAACAGCATAGATCTAAAGGAGATTGGGCAATCTGATTGTATAGCGTATGGTGATCTTTACAGAACCCAGGACACCCTTCCCCTGTTTTCAATACAACAGTTCTGTCCACACAGGCTGTTATCTGATCGCTCATCTCCTGCACACTCAACTAAATGAACAAAAAAAAATGTGATGCCTAGGTATTTAGTGAGAATGATGATCACTGATTAATTGCATTGGAAAACCGTGCATCTGTTTAAGTGGGTGGTAGTGATCTGCTGGAAGGGGGGGAGCCACAGGTGTCAAAAACAAAAGTGCTAAATGTGGCAGGGGAGGCAGACCCTTTTGGGTGGACCTCTGCTAAGGAAGTGAGATCCATGGAATACCTTACAGCTAGACTGTGTTAAACCTTAGCTAAGGTTACTTCTGTAGGGAACGATCACTTAACCCTTACTGCACCCTAACTGCTTTGGGTTACAGCATGCTGAGTGGCTTCTCCTTCATGTCTTTCTGTGGTCTGGTACCCTGCTTCTTTTGTTTTTCTTTTTTGCTCTTGATACATTCCATCCCTCTTTTGTACCACGCTATCTGCATTTTACTGGTATCATGTATTATTTTCTTGTACTACATGTTTTTGTGCAAGCTGACTAGCTTTGGGGGTCACCACTTTGGCTTCGGGGCAGGTCACCCCGGTTTTTGTTTTCATTACTTGGAAAGCAGTTTTCTCTCTATTTTACGTTTTGTCACTTCTGCAATCTTATGCTGGGGTGATTTATGGTACCTATGGAAAGCCTTTCTTGGTGTTTGTACAACTTGAAAACTTTTCTTTAAACAGTTAAATAAAAAAGTGAAAAAGGGTCTAGTTTGGAATTTGGATGGGGAACACACTGTTTTTTGTGAGGCTTTCTTAAAACCCATAACAGCCCTAAAGTTTGGGTGGATCCCATGCATTTTTACAATATGTTTTTACACAATTTCTGCCCCTTTGTTTCATTCTGCTGTCAGCCAAGAATCACAGAGCAAATAAAACAAAATGTATTTTCCAGCTTACTTACCAGTTAACTAGAAAAAAACCCCCACAAAAAACAGGGGGTTATTTACTAAAACTGGAGCGTACAAAATTTGGTGCAGCTCTGCATACAGCTTCCAGGTTTTATTGCCAAAGCTTAATTGATCAAGCTGGATTTAGAGGTTGATTGACTAGCTGCCATGAACAGCTGCACCACATTTAGTAAATCTCCTCCACATTGACTGATATTGTGTTAAAATCTGAGGTTTTATTGTACAACATGTATGTGGAAACCACACTGCCTTGTTAAGACTCTTGTGTATAGTGCAGTCCTAACATTAATCTTTGAGAGCCTCTATATTGAAGCATACTGTATATAGCAATAGATAAGTTAGGGGAAGGTATGCCTACAGGCAGTCCATTTCTTTTTAAAGATGCAGAGACTCACCAGAAATTAAGAAAAGCACAATGGCAGCTGAAGGTATCCAATTTGTCCCTAGCCAATTCCACCAAGCTAAACAAAAATTGCAACCGCCCTAATTTACACCACCTTCTAGAGTAAGATGCAAAAAAACTAAATTAGATTTCTAACATTTTGTGCAAAAAACAGAGGTTTTAGTTGTACAGCATTTATATGTATCACTATCCTCATAAGGGCCGCTGGATTTGATTTGGGTCCCGCTGTGCTCTGCCACATTTGAGGATTGCCCTGGTCACCATGCAAGCCTCCTGCCAAGGTATTGGCCAGGGTTACGTAAACATGCAGATCTGGGCAAATTATTTGCTTCATCCAACTACACTAAATGAGAATGTTATTGATAATTTTTAGAAGCAAACAATAATCCATCTAAATGAATGGGCCAGGGTTCTGAATCAGCTGTGTCAACACACATTGTTTACGAAGCATTAGACCCCGACCGCTTCAACCCTGGCAGAATGACCATACCAAAAATCTCAAGCAACGCAGTCGTGCGCTGGAATGGCTATGGCGCAAAACCAGATCCCAACAAGTGTTCACCTACACTTCCTCCCTCCACGCTGCCAAGCAAGCCTACTTTGTAACCCTCATCAATACCCTCTCCTCCAGTCCTCGCCGGCTCTTCTCTACTTTTAACTCTCTACTCTCTCCGCCCCCACCTCCACCCAGTACCTCACTTACCGCTCATGAGATTGCTAACCACTTCCAAAGCAAGATCGACGCAATTCGTAGGGACACCGCCACTGCTCAGACTTCCGCCCCACCTAGCATCCTTCACACGAAAACCCCTCAACACTCCTTTCTTTCGACTTCGCCACTGTCCAGACCTCCACCCCGCCCAACATTCCTCACACTAAAACCCCCTCAACACTCCACTCCTTCGACCCTGCTACCACTGAAGAGGTCACTAAGGTCTTCTCTGAAGCTCGCCTTACTACCTACCCCCTTGACCCTGTCCCCTAACAACACCTACGATCTCCCTCCTCCTCCATCCTACGCTCCCTCACTCACATCTTTAATCTCTCCCTCTCTACTGGCGCATTCCCCTCCCCTCTGAAGCATCACTCCCACCAACCTAAACAACCTTAGACCCATCTCCTTGCTGCCATTTACATCCAAACTCCTTGAGTACTTAATCTATAATCGCCTGAGTTCCCACCTCACTGACAACAACCTCCTTGACCCCTACAGTCTGGCTCCCGTCCCCTACACGCCACCGAAACCGCCCTACTCAAACTCACCAACGACCTACTAACCGCCAAAGCTAATGGCCACTACTCAGTGCTCCTACTCCTCGACCTCTCCACGGCTTTCGACGCGGTTGACCACCCCCTCCTCCTCAAAAAACTATACGCTCCTGGCCTCAGAGACTCCGCTCTCTCCTGGCTCTCTTCCTATCTATCACAGCGCTACTTCAGTGTTACCTACAACGCTGCCACCTCCCCTTCACTCCCCCTCTCTGTTGGGGTCCCTCAAGGTTCTGTCCTTGGGCCCCTTCTCTTCTCCATCTACACCTCCTCCCTTGGCCAACTGATACACTCCCACGGCTTCAACTACCATCTCTATGCCGATGACACGCAAATCTATCTCTCTACCCCTCGCCTCACCCCTTCAGTCTCCGCCCGAATCACTAGCCTTCTGAACGACATATCAGATTGGATGTCACTCCACTTCCTCAAATTAAACCTTTCCAAAACCGAGCTCCTAGTTTTCCCCACAGCCTGCGCCCCCCCCCCCCCCGACTTCTCCATCATGACCAACAACGCCACCATCAGCCCCACCCCGCAAGCCAGAGTACTAGGTGTCATTATAGACTCCAATCTATCTTTCCAGCCCCAGGTCCAATCGCTGACAAATTAATGTAGACTCCACCTGCGCAACATCTCCAAAATACGTCCGTTCCTAACCCCAGAAACTACTAAGCAACTCATTCACTCCCTTACTATCTCACGACTTGACTACTGTAACTCCCTCCTCACCGCCTTACCTCATCACAGGCTTTCCCCGCTTCAGTCTATCCTGAATTCTGCGGCCAGACTCATCCACCTTACTAACCGTTCCGTATCCGCCACCCCCCTCTGCCAATCCCTCCACTGGCTTTCGATTGCCCAACGCATAAAATTCTAATTACTAACAATGACGTACAAAGCTGTCCATAACACTGCCCCAAACTACATCACTGACCTATTATCCATTTACCACCCAAAATGTACTCGCCGCTCCTGTACAAGACCTCCTACTCTCTAGTTCCCTGGTCTCCTCCTCCCATGCCTGTCTCCAGGACTTCTCCAGGGCTTCGCCCATCCTCTGGAACTCACTACCCCAATCCATCAGACTGTCACCCACCCTCCTCACCTTTAGGCGCACCCTGAAAACCCATCTCTTCAGGGAAGCCTACCCCGCCCTCACATAATTGCCGATCTCCTCCACTCTTCCTATCACTCCATCGCCCACAGCTATTTCCTCCTTTACCACTATCCCCTCCCTCCAAGGAGCAGGGCCCTCGAACCCCTCGTGCATTGTATTGTATTGTTACTGTACTGTCTCATGTACTGTCTCCCATTATAATGTACAGCGCTGAGCAAACTGTTGGCACTATATAAATATTGTATAATAATAATAAAAAAGAGGGGAAATCTTCCAATAGTGAAATTGGTGACAAGTAGTTCTGGTGACAACCAGGGATTCCCTCACTGTAGAGCAATATCCTCTCACTTCCTGTTTTGCTTTTGAGACATAAAATGGCCAAAGCAGGGGTTTTAACCTCCCTTACTCTATCCAATATAAAAACGTTATAATATTCTGTAACAAACTTGCCTTCCTCCATGACCTCTTTATCACAAATTCCTTTAACCTACTTGCCATTACCGAAACCTGGCTTCATGATTCTGACACTGCTTCCCTTTCCCATGGTGGCCTTCTCTGGACTCCGTCTCCCTGCCCCAGTGGACAGAAGAGAGGTGGAGTAGGAATCCTCCTTGCCCCACAGAGCACCTATCAGGTACTTCACCCACCTCCCTCTCTGACACTCTCCTCTTTTGAGGCACATTGTATACGTCTATTCTCTCCTGTTTCTCTAAGAATTGCTGTGATCTACCGGCCCCCTGGACCGGTATCTACTTTCCTTGATGACTTCTTTGCCTGGCTACCCTTCTTTCTCTCTTCTGAAATCCCCATAGTCATTCTCGGTGACTTCAACATCCCTTTTAATGCTAACACTCCTGCTACTTCTAAACCTCTTAGTCTAGCCTCCTCTTTTGGCCTGAAACAATGGACACATGCTTCTACTCACTCCAATGGCAACACCCTTGACCTTCTATTCTTCTATCTATGCACTCCGTGCAACCTCGCCAACAACCCTCTTCCGCTCTTTGATCACCACCTTATTAGCTTCACTCTCTCCCTGTCTCCCACCTCCTCTCCCTCCAACCACCTAACAGTTACATGTAGAAACCTTTGCCACTTCAATCCTTCTCTTCTCTACTCTGCTACTGACCACCTCTATGACAAAATATCATCCCTGTCCTGCCCAGATCTAGCCATTCTGTCTACAATAGTTCACTGTCATCCTCCCTAGACAAGCTTGCCCCCTCGCTACACACACAGTCAGGCCCCAACCCCTACAACCTTGGCAAACAGATGACACCAGAGGTCTCAAAAAACATAGCGGCACTCTTGAGTGTCTATGGCGTAATACTTAGTCTCAGAATTACTTCAACCAAATCTGTCTTCCAGAAATTCTATTCCTGCCTCCACATTGCCAAGCAGACCTATTTCATTACTCTCATTAACACCTTCTCATCCAGTCCCCGCCAACTCTTTTCTACCTTCAACTCTCTTCTTCTTCCTCCACTGCCTTTACCCACTAACTCACTCACTGCCCAGGAGATCGCCAATCACTTCAAAAAGAAAATTGATACATTCCTGAGATCTCTGACGGTCAGATACCTCCCCTACTTAACACTCCACATCCACAGGGACAATCACTACTTCCTGCATTCAAACCCAATAGTATAGATAGTTGCTAAACTTTTTTCTAATGCCCACGCTTACCACGTGCCCCCTGGACCTTGTTGAATCGCAAATGCTATGGTCACCCTCTGGCTCTATCTTACACTTCCTAACTCATATCTTCAACCTCCCTCTCTTCCAGCACCTTCCCCAATTCTTTTAAACATGCACTAGTCACCCCCATACTTAAAAAGCCCTCACTAGACCCCACCAATCTTAACAACCTACGACCCATCTCCTTACTCCCCGTTTACTCCAAACACTTTAAATGCCTGGTCTAAAACCAGCTGAGCAACCACCTCACTGAGAATAACCTTCTTGATCCCCTTCAGTCTGGATTTTGCTCTCAGCACTCCACGGAAACTGCTCTCCTCAAACTTACCCATATAGAAGAAAAATATATTTGAAATATATTTTAAAAATATTCTTCCCAAATATATTGACATATATTTGAATTGCTACAATTTTGGCCATATTAAATATATTTCAAATATATATATATATATATATATATATATATATATATATATATATATATACTGTATGTTGAAATGCATTTTTATTACAAAATATAAGAAAAATATTTTTAAAAATACATTTCAAATATACTGTATGTCTTTAAAATACAAATCTACCTTTTTGGAATGCATTTACAAATATATGTAAAAATATATGTTAAAATGACTTTTTTATATGTTAAAACAAATCTGAAGAATATATTTTAAAAATATATATATTTTTTACATATAAAAAAGTCATTTTAACATATATTTTTACATATATTTGTAAATGCATTACAAAAATGTAAATTTGTATTTTTAAAGACATACAGTATATTTGAAATGTATGTATACAATATATATATATATATATTTATTGAAATATATTTTGAAATATATTGAATAAGGCCAAAATTGTAGCATTCCAAATATATGTCAATATATTTGGGAAGAATATTTTTAAAATATATTTCAAATATATTTTTCTTCCATATGGGTACAAACAATTTACTAACGGCTAAAACCAATGTTTTTTTTCTTTAAACGGCTAAAACCAAGATTTTGTACTCCCACTCCTGGACCTCTCTGCTGGCTTTGACACAGTGGATTACTCCCTCCTCCACAAAAAACTCTACTCCTTTGGTCTCCATGACTGGTTCCTTCCTCGGTTCTCATCCTAACTATCCGACTGCACCTTCAGTATCACTTACAATTCTACTTCCTCTTCTCCTCTTCCTTTCTCCGTTGGGGTTCCCCAAGGTTCTGTTCTGGGACCCCTCCTATTCTCAATCTACACCTCTCTGGGTCATTTGATTGCCTCCCATGGCTTTCAATAACATTTCTATGCTGATGACACCCAAATCTATCTCTCCACGTCTCAGCTTACTCCATCAGTCTCCTCATGCATCACTAATCTACAATCAGACATATCAGCCTGGATGACACACCACTTCCTGAAAATTAATCTATCCAAAACTGAGCTCATAATATTTCCATCCTGACTTATCTGTCAAAATCAACAGCTCAACCATCAACCCGTTCCCACATGCCACATGCCAGGGAGCTAGGTATAATCCTGGACTCTGAACTATCCTTTCGGCCCCACATCCAATCGCTGTCCAAAGCTTGCTGCCTCAACCTCCACAACTTCTCCAAGATACGGCGCTTCCTAACCAATGACACCACAAGGCTTCTAATTCACTCCCTGGTCTTCTCCCGCATTGACTACTGCAACTCCCTCCTCACTGGCTTGCCTTTGCATAGGCTATCCCTCCTCCAGTCATCATCAATGCTGCTGCCAGACTCATCCAGCTTACCAACCTCCACTGGCTCCCACTCACCTAACAAATAAAAGTCAAGATACTTACAACAACTTATAAAGCTATCCACAACTCTCCCCCAGCTACATCACTAACCTGGTCTCAAAATACCAACCAAATCATTCTCTTCATTCCTCCCAAGACCTCCTGCTCTCTAGCTCCCTTGTCACCTCCTCCCATGCTTGCCTCCAGGATTTATCCAGAGCCACTCCCATCTTCTGGAACTCCCTTCCCTAATGTGTAAGGCTATCTCAATCTCTGTCCACTTTTAGACGATTTCTGAAAACTCATCTCTTCAGAGAGGCCTATACTGCCCTCACCTAACAGCTGTACATGTATTTTGTCCAGCAGCCCATCCCCCACAGTTATTACCTTTTGTGTCTCTTGACCCTCCCTCTTAGATTGTAAGCTCTAACGAGCAGGGCCGTCTGAATCCTCCTGTATTAATTTGGATTGCAATTGTACTGTCTTCCCTTATGTTGTAAAGCACTGCGTAAACTGTTGGTGCTCTATAAATCCTGCAAATTAATAATATTCAAACCTGCGCAGGTTCTGTGTAACAAAGCTGATTCTATCAAAAGGGTGGTCCTTTGCACACCAATGGTTGCATACCTAAAGGTTTCCGGGTGTACCAAGTATAACTGGTTACTGATTGTTTAAAGGGGGCACAGAGCTGTTTAAGCAGGCAAAGACATAAGGCATCATTGTTTTTTAACATCCAGAAAGCATATTTTAGGGGTACCAGCTGTTATTATTTTACACATTTATGTAGCCGAAAGTGTTTTTCTCACCGTTACAAATATATTCAGCAGCACCTAATTCTGTAAGTGAATTCTCAAAGTGCATCCTTTCTTAAATAAATGATTATGCAGGTTTTGAACAGGCCTGGTTATTATGAACTTTGTTGGAACTGTAGCACCATCTACTGGATAACAGACTTTCCAGAAATGGTGTTTGAAATTATACACGATGATATCAATATTCTAAGGATCAAGGAGCACGGTGACGGAGGAACTACTTTTAGTTTTTTTTTATAAATATTCAAAAGTGCAATGTTCCCCTGGGCAGTTTAATTATGTTCCATTGTATTCTTTATAACTCTAACATTCATTTTTAAACATGAGACTAAAGATACTTTAAAGGGCAGCTCCACTTAAAAAGGGAAGTTCCGCTTTAAGGACTCGTCCCTCTGCTCCCAGTTAAGATTCAGCACCCTTGGAGGGCGGGTACCCGATTTTGACAGGTACCCGCTCCCACTTCCAGTCCCACAGCCTAGACAATCAGAAGTTCATACCACCCTCCACCCCACTCAGACTTCTGGGACACATGACACAGGAGCATTCACAATGCGCAGCGCTGCACCCATCTGTGAAGTAGCAAGTTGTCACAGCTCACACAGTTAAGATGCACCAGGGACAGAGGACAGCCAGTGAACTTGGCTGGGGTGAGCACACCACGGGATCAAGGGACAGGTGAGTGTTTTTTAAAAGTCAGCAGCTACGGTTTTTGTAGCTGATGATTTTTTTTTCACAGCAGACGGTAGCTCCACTTTAACCACTTCAAGTCTGGACTCTTTCACCCCCTTCCTGCTCAGGCCAATTTTCAGCTTTCAGTGCGATCACACTTTGAATGACAATTGCGCGGCAACACTGTACCCATATGAATTTTTTAGCATTTTTATGAGACATATAAAACTTTATTTTGGTGGTATTTATTCACCGCTGGGATTTTTATTTTTTTGCTATATAAATGAAAAAGGCCAAACATTTTGAAAAAAAAGTATTTTTCTTATAAAATTTTGCAAATAAATAATCTTTCTTCATAAATCTTGGCCAAAATGTATTCAGCTATCTTTTTAGTAAAAAAAAAATAACCCAAATTAGTTTATAACCAAAAATTTTAATTTCTCAAAAAAATTTGTTTAATTTTTATTTTATTTTTTTATATTATTATTTATGTTTTTTTGGGGTGTTTTTGAACATACTGTCACCCTAGCAGTACAGTATCACCATAGGTGACACTGTGCTACTTGTGATGAAGATTTTTTTTTTTACACTGATTGATTGCTTTTACACCCATAAAGGCTGTATAAGCAATCATTTCTCCTTCTCTCTGGCTGCATTCTTGCAGCCATGGAGAAATACTGTGCAAGCTGTGATTGGTCACAGCTTGTCACATGGTACAAGGCTGTTGTGAATAGCCTTGTACCATGTGACATCTGTGATCTTTCAAAGATTTCACTAGTAGTAAGCAATGATGTCAGGAAGTGCTTACTACTATTCATGTGATTACTGATTGGCCAATCAGTGATCACATGATCGGGACCTCACACAGAGGTCCCGTACTCCCAGGGAGCGCGTGCAGGCAGGGAGGACGTTTATAAATGGCCACCCACTCCTGCACTGCTCCCGTCCGACCATTTATGTACATGGGCCGGATAGGAAGTGGTTAAGCAGAATTTAAAAAAAAAATGTAAATAGATCTTATATTTTATACATACATATTCTACAAACATTTCTAATCTTCCTATTAAAAAACAACCCTATTTCATCCATTCCTCACTCAGTGGGTTGATTTACTAAAGGCAAATTGACTGTTCACATTGCAAGGAAAGTTGAAATTTGTGTCGGAACTTCCCCAGAGCTTAGAGAATGAGGTGAAACTCTGCTAACTTTCATTCTGCAATCATGAGCAAGCAAAAATACTGTTCTTTTAGTTTTCCTTGCATGTGATTGTGTATTCTTTGAAAATGAAATCTCACCACATTCACTAAGGTAAGGGAGATTTCCCATGCAAAGTGCAATTTCCCTTGCAAAGTGAATGGCCTATTTTGCTTTAAGTAAATCGATTCCTATATAAATCCCCCTTAGTAACCCTAAACTAATAATTTTTTTCTGTTCCATCATGTTTATTAGTGTGACCCTTTGTATTCCACTGGTGTCCCAAATGTATGATGTCCCGATGTCCATGGCCAGAATCATTCCCAGCAGCAGCTTTTGAATATTTTTTTTTTTCTGCCTCTAGAAGCAAATAGTGTTTTCCTACGTGTCCATGCACACTATTTTGGTCTAAAAGCATTTTTTAAACTTCAGCATTTAGGAGCAGAAAAAAACTTGTTTGCTTTTTTGTGAGTGATTTGCCAGCCTAAAAAAACCACTGGGCACTCCTGAATGCTCCTAAATGCTCCTAAAACAAGCTGGCCACCACATCCTTAACAATGGATCAGAGGCGGACTGACCATTTGGAAACTCGGGCACTGCCCGAGGGCCCAGCGTCAGTAGGGGGCCCCATGAGATGCCCCTGGTACATTTTTCATAGGCTTTTTTGAGTTTGGGCAAGGACACAGGGGCCCCATGATCCCTATTGCCCGGGGGGGCCCCATGAGTTGTCAGTCCGCCCCGCCCCTGCAATGGATGACTCATCAGCTGTCAGCAGGGTTCCCTGCTAATTGCTAAATGTAAACAAAAGAATTGCCAACAATCACAACTTGAGAAAAAAAACAGCGTGGGGATCTTTTTGGGTCTGGTAAGAATTCTAAGGGGAACCCCAGGCCAAAATTTATTTTAAAAATGGCATGCCCCCCCCCCAATCCATACCAGACCCTTTGGTGCCTAGGGCAATATTAAAGGCAAACATTTTATTTTTAAAAAGTAAGAAACTTTATACTATATCATACTTACCTGCTCTGTGCAATGGTTTTGCAAAGAGCAGCCCCGGTCCTCCTCTTCCTGGGTTTCCCGCTGACACAACTGGCCCATCCCCCCAATGAGTGCCATAAGACACACAGAGCGTGACTTGACCCTGCTCCCAGCTCCATACTCACTATCTTGGGCACATCGCTTGATTGAGATGGGGCTCAGGTAAGTATTTGGAGGAGGGCTAGGGGAGAGCACACCACAGAAGGTTTTTACCTTCATGCATAGAAAGCATAAGGGTAAAAAAACCTTCAGCCTTTACAAACACTTTAAAGAATATGTAACCCCAGTATTTGATATTCCTGATATATTTTCTTTAAATTGCTTCCTTCATGTGAAATCCTTGGTGTTCCTACCAGTCCCTCTGCTGTCTTATTTAAAAGCTGACCACACTAGGCATGAGAGCACAGTGTAGTCAGTTCCCTTGCTATGCTGGGAACTCAGTCCTCCAATGGTCAGGCTTGTCCTGACATGCTTTCCCTCCCCGCACAGTCATTCAATGGGAAGATCAGTGTGCTGCTGTCTCTCCCCTGAGCTCGTTATGCAGCTGAAAACAGGGGGTATGTGATCGTTTCTAAAAAGGGTAAAGAAAATATATTTATAACTCTTTTTATATGTATAACCACTTCTATTTTAAATTGAATGGGTTGTTTTACAAGGTGAAGGCTACATATACTTTAAGGTATATTTTAAATCAAAGTCAGTGATAGACCACTAAAACACAAAAGTGCGGCTCTTCGGATAATCACAACAAAATAAATAGAATATATAAAATTAAAGTCCAATGGTATCCGGTATAGATAGAGTTAGATGCCTCTTTACTAGAATAGTATTGAGCAGGGGCGGACTGACCATTTGGAAACTCGGGCACTGCCCGAGGGCCCGGGGTCAGTAGGGGACCCCATGAGATGCCCATGGTACTTTTTTCATAGGCTTTTTTGAGTTTGGGCAAGGGCACAGGGGCCCCATGATCTTCCATTGCCTGGGGGCCCCATGAGTTGTCAGTCCGCCCCTGGTAATGATGTCATATAAATTCCAAAATAAAAAGTTCCAATAAGTTGGGAGAGTCCACCATCACCAACACCCCAAAAAATTCTGTCTCTTACCAGACCATAATGACCCCTAATTGAGTATGGGTCAAAAAGCACACTACCTCGAACACTTTTTGGCTCCAAAAGGACAAACTGACCCCCAGGTGTTGAATGGAGGAAATGCCTGCTGGATCACTTGCAAATGATTGCCATAATCAAGACATTGGCTGTCAACTGGTAATCCGAGCATAAGGCTAAAGATGGACCTGTAAAAATAAATTATCCTCATAGAGGACAATATCATTCAAAAAGCAAGAAAATCCTCATAATGTAGTATATTCAAAAGGATTTATTGCCTTAAAACATGGTATTGAACGTACATCAAAGAAAAAGTAAAAACAGCATGTCACCATATATCCCAATGGTATGTTTCAAACTCATAAGATGGCTGCCACGTTCCGGTATGTGCTGACTTCACGTGTTCTGGCTCCTCCCAACGCGTTTCATCATCAGTGACGTCTTCAGGGGTGTTACCAGTGTCCAGACGGGACACCTATATATAGGGAGGAGGGAGCCCATCTCCTCCCCTAATCTAATGAGAGCATGCACCGGAACAGGAAGAAGGGCGTCTGGCACAGAAGCCAAACATGCTCATACACATTTGCCAATGCCAGCAGATCAGAAATCTGAATTACTTGGACACTGGACAACAATAATAATAAAAAATTGATCAATAATTGGGGAGACTCCTCTGTATATTCTACAGGTAAACATAAGTAGAACTAATTATAAAAAGAAGTACACTACTAAAACAAACCGGACATAGCAGTACTGGCCGTGGCGCCATCTAGCATATAGCAGCTTAACCATTCAAAAATATTATAAAAAGGCAAGAGGATATATTGCATTTTAAAAATAAAAATAAAGGATACAAAATAAACGTAAACATGAGAATAAGGATAAAAAAATGTATATGACAATAAAATATATAAATCATAAATTATAAGTAGCCCAAAATAATAATATAAATATATAGGAAAAGACTAACCATTATTAATGAATGCGTTGACATACCACTCAATATTGAGACCATGGGGCATGTAAGATTTTAAAGTATAAATCCACCATATTTCTAAGTTAGAGATCTCTCGCTTGGTGATAGACCACTGCAAGCCCATGAGCTCAGGTTTGCTTTCCACTGATGCAACTTTTCTTTTTTTTTTTTTTGTGCCACTATTTAAAGGATTGCGCCCTCAGGAAACTCAGGTAGATGATCCATCACTGACTTTTTACATGTAACTGCAACTTTAACTGTGAGATATCAGAAGCTATTTGCTGCATGGATTTTATTTAACAAGATATGAGGTCATAGGAGGAGTGTGATTGCATATCCTGCTGTAGTAGAAATGTAATCAGTAGTCAATCAAATCCACCCTGTGCCAGTCACAGTGTGAATTCCAATGGGGTTTCTATTGCTAACTTCATTTAAGAATAAAGAACCCCTTACTGAACAAGGCTATTTAAGCAGAGGACCTCTGGATTCTTAAAAACTAATAAAATATTTTTTTTTCATTCATATATATTTATGGCTGTTTTTTCAAACTACTGTCAACTTAACAACATGATTATCCATTAAACATTGGGTTATAACATCCAGAGAACATTGGTTGTATCTGTCAAGTTCGTTAGACATTAATAAAATACAGGGACATTTCAAAGAACAAACATTTTTATGGCTTTCTGTTTTATGGGATTGGTCTTGGGGATAATGGAATGTCGGTAAATGCAGTAAAGAGTTTCATGCGGTACTTGGCTTTGCAACAGTGCTCCTGCTGTACTATCAGTTCTATAGCAGCAGAGGTCACTCTACACATCCGAAAAGCTCATTTATCAAATGTATTGGAAACACATTTAAAGAACAAATACAAGCCCTTAAATGAAATTTAATAAAGTGCTAAGTGCAAGTGTACTTATACATAAAGCCGTCTTAAAATGCTTCTAGCTTGTATCCAGAATTCTTAGGATTCAGATCAAATCAGGCTGGATAACACATTTTCCACAACATCATTTTAATAGTTTCCTACACTAAACTGAATGTGGAAACATGTCAAAAGGAAATTAGACTGTTTTTGTGCATAATGAGGAATATTACCCATATTCAGTGGCATATTCCTAATATGTGCAGTAAGTACAGTGCACATGGGCCCCAAACCTCAGGGGCTCACTCTTCACTCACTGCATACACAGAGGATTTGGTTAAGGAATCACTATTCCACTTGTAGGTGCAGCTCAAAGGATATTCACATACAGCCCATAGAGGGGTGAATTTCTTTTTGTATTGTTATTTCTAATTTATCTGCCATACTGCTAGTTTACCCACTAGTAACCACCCCTGCTGTACTGCCTGCACGAGCAACAGCTGCCTCCCCTGTACTGCTTGCCCTCACCAGGACTGTGGATAAGGGGGTACCACCAATCCACCTGTACGGGGCTTAGGCCATCAAGGGGGCCCAGGCAGCTGGGTGAATCGGATGTGGGCAGGGAGGGTGAGCAGCACAGTGGGGGGGGGGGGGGGGGCAATTACTGGAACCAATCCCCTGTATGGCTCTTTCTGCAGCATCTGCAAGCTGGATTCTTCTTCTCTCCCTCTCACTGTTTTTCAGCTGCAGCAGAGAGAGCCATACCGGGGATTAGTTCCAGTAATTGCCCCCCCCCCCGCCCACTATGCTGATCACCCTCCCTGTGCACATCTGATTCACCCAGCTGCCTGGGCCCCCACAGTGCTGGCTTCCTTCCTCTCCTTCGCACAGGCAGCTGCAAGCACACAATAGGATCCTTCAGGATGGAGAGTGGGGGAAGGGTCCAATAATTATGTCATCACATTAACCAGCCCCTTCCGTTCCCTGAATGAACTCAATGCGTGATCAGTACTGATCACGCACTGTGTTCACTCATAACTGAAGCATAGTAAACTGTGTTTTTTTTTAATTGAAGGGGCCATTTCAGCTTGGCTGTATGGGGCCCAGTGGTTTCTAACAGCAGCCCTGGCCCTCATTATTAACTGCTCCACCTCTGCACTGTCCCATCTGTACTGGCTGCCCTAACATCAACTGCTCCCCCATCCCCTTTGTACTGCTTATTTTTTTCTTCCCACTGTCATGGACACTGCAGGATTTTGTTTAAGTTCAGTGACACCACCAACACAGAGACAGTTTTTCCCACTTGAGACACCACCTACACAGTGGCATTTTTTCCTTCCAGTGACACCACCAACACAAGGACATTTTCTCCTCCTAGTGACACATCCTACAAGGATTATGGTATATGTATGCAGTACCCACAGCAAATAGGTAAAGGTTCTGTTTAACCACCCTCCTGTAAGCTACCCCCACTGCAATCTTGCATTACTTACTACTCTCCAATGTTTTCTACCCCAGGGTGCCCCAGGACTTTCATTATATTAGTTATGCTCACATTTTTCACACTCTTGACTTTTTAGCTGTAAAACCAGACAGATTACTTATTTGGGTATTGGTAATGTTTACATATTGTTAATACTGTTTTTTCTTTTTTTTTTTTCTTTTTTTTTTAAATTAGATTTTATTTAAACAACATTTTATACATTAACACCATTGAGACAACCCACCATACAGGATAAAAGACAAAGCAAAAATAAGAAAATATCAATAATATTAAAACCAGAGTAAAAAGAAAACATTCCCCACACATTGTGGGACCTAACAAACATAAATTATATGTTCCATCCATCTTGATCATATAGCATTAAATTTATACATAGAATTTCTTGAATAAAAAATATGCTATTCATAAGAAGTACAGTAAATCTATTTAGATCCATTAGCCACTTAAAAAGCGTTGGTGGGCAAGGGGAGGTCCATTTAAAGTGATTGTAAATGTTCTTTTTTTTAAAATAACACACGCATCTCACTTACCTGCTCCGTGCAAAGTTTTTGCGCAGAGCAGCCTTGATCCTGTTCTTTTTCAGTCTTTACAACCACTTTTAGTGCAATCTGCCTACAAGCTATAAATAAAGCTCTAAAAAAGATAAAGACCAAGTCATGGTCCATAGAGAAAGAATCAATATGGCCTAACAGGCACATAAGAGGTTCCACTAGGAAATTAGTCCTCAATAAGCCCTGTAAGGTACCAACCACCTCAGCCTAATATCTCCTCTACTTACATAGCCACATAGGGTGGATAAGCGATCCTGAAGAGTGACCACACACTTTACAAAAAATTAGAAGTTCTATACCCTCTATGTAGAATGTCAATCTATGAGAAGGAGAAACCCTTTGCACGGATTGTAAGCTATCTTCCCAAATATCATCTGAAATACTGCCTATATCCCTCTCCCATCATGCTCTACAAGTTAATGGGAATTTCAACAAAACGTGGTCTAGTAATGCCACATACATGGTCATAGTCAAACCCTTCATAGACATTTATACTGTTTAAATATAGATTGAAATGAGCCTAAACATAGCAAGGAGACAGAGGTGCAATGTATGATCTTGCACACAGACCCACTGTCTTCAGAATACAACAATAATCCTAATGAGAATAATAATAACCCTGTTAATAAGGTGATTGACTGAGACATGAATACCTTTTGTTACAGGAAGGCTTTATTCCAAATGACAAATAAATATATTAAATATTAGCTACATTGCAAAAAAAAACAAAAATGATTTTTCCTCATACGGACATTTTCGTAAAATTATCTTATCTTATGAATGAGCCATAACTGTCCCTGTTAATACCCAGCAATTAGAATGTAACACCCTGCTGTTATTCAGACTGCATGATGTTAAAAGAGAGGTAGCGTACTACAACTCAGTGACACACACTGGTAAAAGCTTTATGGATCTTATCGGCTGAACTGCAGGACTTTGTTAGAAGGCTGCTAATTGGGGGACTGCATTTTTTCCAAAGAGCTGGTATGTGGGTGGAGGCATATAAATGTAGAAGCCCAGGAACAGGAAGTGAGAGGGGAAAGAGCTGGAGCGCAGAAGTAGAGAGAGAGCTGTGTGAGCCACCAGAGTACCGGACCAGGCTGCAAAGGGAGAGAGGTGAGGAGCTAGGAGGGATTGCCAACCACCAGCATTGCCAGCCTAGAGAGAGAGAGACATCCTGTTGGCAGACAACTCAGAGCGCTGTGATCAGACCCAGCACTCCTTTTCAATCTATCACTTTCCTGCCCACAGTTGCAGACATTGCATATAATTAACATGTCTTGTGGCCTAGTTCCCTTTACTACTGAACACAATTGCAGCATAGTTCAATCATCGGAACTGACTGCAGTGGCTGCCTTCTGCAGGCCAAACCACATCATTGTTTCCTTAACCATTGGCCTATCCTCATAAAGGAACATCTACCACCATTGCCATTAGTTACTGCAGCACAGAGAGGAGGTGTTCTTTGCCAGCAAGTGCTTCTGCCATCTTCTGACACCTTTTTGCCTAAAGTTGGCAACCTGCTTAGTGCATTAAGGGGAAAAGTCAAGTGCCACTTAAAGGGATAGTATCTGTTCTTCCTTTTTTTTTGTTCCCTTGTATTAATCCTTTGAGGGACTGCCACTTTCATCTCTTCCCACTTAAAAAGTCTGGATCGTAGTAGTGACCAACTGGGCCCCAACGAGTGTGCAGAAGATTCATCACTGCATTTAAAGGGATGTTGACTATCTTAATTAAAGGAGCTCCTTCCTATTTCAGATTTAAACCTTGCCATCAGATCCTGAGGGCCAAGAGTGAGCTAGTTCCACCTTTGATAGTTTCCTTGCTCACTGGGGACTAGACGCACCTCAGGTTTGAAGTTTTGGTTAACTTTTGAATAGCAGGCCTGCCAAAACTGATTGAGATTTTGCTGTATGTGTTGTTTCTTTGCTTAGAGTTACTAAGGGTGGTACAAGGAAAGGAAAATCCAGAATCCACTGCACTCTTCAACCTTTATTAAATATCGACAAAATCATCATCACAGACAGTGTCAGAAACAGAAAGGGTTAACGCGTTTCACACTAAAGACTAGCCCTTATTCATAACTTCTTTGGGACGCTATGAATCAGCACTGGTCTTTAGCATGAAACACGTTAACCCTTTATGTTCCTGACACTGTCTGTGATGATGATTTTATTGATATTTAATAAAGCTGAAGAGTGCAGCAGATTCCAGATTTTTCTTTCCTTGTAGTCTCATAGACAAGCTGTGCAAGCACCTTCATTCGCAGTGGTCAGTGGACGACCTAAATTACTCACCTGGAGCAGCTTTGCTTGTTTGTTTGTCTTACTAAGAGTGGTAATTGCCATTATGTACACATATACCACTTTATGCTGTTTGATTGAGTTTACATCCAAGTTTAATATAAAAATCCTATTAGTTCACTCCAATCTGTGTGTGAGTCTGTTTTCTGGTGATAATTTACTCTGGTCAGGAGAGTATTATGGTGTCAGCAGGGGTTGGGCTTTCAAAGAGGGGTCCAAAGTGACAGGGAGCCTGACAACAACTCCTAAAGGGGTAGTGCTACAAGAACAAGATATGAGGAGTACAAACAGCAGACTAAACCTGACAGAGGTTCTAACTCTTCCCTACTCTATTTAATACAATGTTTTTATTAGGGTTGAGCTTAAATTTGTATCAATCAATAAGAAGCAAACTGATGAATTTACCAACAATAGCACGAAGATATTTGAGTCATATTAACACACGTGAACCCCATTTTGCCATTTTTTTGTGAACATTTGCTACAACTAAACTAACTAAAAAAAGACATTGAAAGTAGTGTTACTCAGCATAGCCTGGGTCAAATACAAAGCTAGTGCCCTATGAACAAGCTCCAAAACACGACACACATCTAGGTATGTTGACTTCATATCAGACTTATACAGCAATTATTTTAGCATTCTAACTTGTTTGTACATCACTAATTAGGCTGGCTATACATGGCAAATTGTGCATGGTGCAGGGGCTCTTTTCAACTGGAATTACACGTCCTTGGACTTCATGGCTTGGTTTGTGCTCTGACATGCACTGTTAACCTTATATAGATAGGTTTATGCCTTTCCTAATCATGTCCAATCAACTGAATTTCCCACAGGTGGACTCCAATCAAGCTATGGAAACATCTCAAGGATGATCAGTGGGAACAGGATGCAACAGAGCTCAATTTTGAGTGTCATGGCAAAGGCTGTGAATACTTATGTACATGTGGGGTTTTTTCTTTGTTTTTTTATTTTTAATAAATTGCAAAAATTTCAAAATGAACTTCTTTCACATTGTCATTATGGGGTATTTTTTGTAGAATGTATAGGAAAAAAATAATTTAATCCATTTTGTAACAAAACAAAATGTGGCAAAAGTTAAGCGCTGTGAATACTTTCTGGATGCGCTGTATGTGTGGTGAAAACAGTTAAAAATTGTATTTCTTTCCAGAGGAAAGGGAACAGTCACCATCCAACACACTGAGAATGCTCAGTGTGTTGGAAAAGCTATGTACAATAATATGTGCTCATTATTGCATTTTGTCACCTACAAGTTAACCCCTAAACAGTACATTGGTTGACTGATTCTTGTGGGAGATGCTCAGTCATAATTCATAATAAAGTGATTTAAAACTGTCAAATCAGATGACAAGTCGGTGCGAACCAGGGCTAAAAGGACAAAATGGAGAGATATTGGGACAGAAAACTAAAGTAACTATATGTATAGTGAGGCTGCACTTGCAACACAACTGTAGCGTGTTGAAAAATGAGTGCTGAACAAGAGCTGCCAAGACATGCAGAATGGTATATAGAAGAAGATGCCAAATTAAAAACAAACTTGTTTTAAACCATTTTTTTAACTGACCCTGTATTGGGTTTTTTTTTACTTTTTCAGGAAATTATTTGTGATGGTTCCTTGCAGAGATGTTAGGCAGTTTTTGGGTGAGTGCTTTTTTAAATTGCTTTAGTATGTGAATTGTATGTAACTGGACTGGAAAAAGAGAGAGGGTGTAGCAATCTAGTGCGCTGCTAGGAATCTTTTGTGTATATATTTTACCATCATGTCAGTAAAATAACTAACATTTTCAGAAGGAGATCTTCCTAGATTCTGTACATTCATTCTGTGGCAGCACCCAGATATTGCAGAGTTCCCCTTTAAACTTTAACACTTCTAGCAGCCTCTGTTTGCAAAAGCAAGGTCACCAGCTCACTTTCACCCTCCCTTATTTCCTGTGAAGTAATGTGTTCTAGCTTGTAGCTGGTATCCTTATCTGTAGCTGGTATTCAAGGCCATATACTGCACAGTTTAGAAAGCCTTTTGAATGTACAGAAAGTGAAAGAGGAAAAATATGCATTGTGACGTAATTGTTAATATGCATACTCTGTGAGATGTTTTTGAAGCCACTTAGCTTTGCAAACATGAGTCTGGCTAAGTCTCAACCAGCACTGGTTAAATAAAAGGTTTGTTTTCCTCAAGTTCTTGTCCGGAGTTTACCTGGTATCCCCAAAGTTGCCGCTACAATTCCTCTGCTGATTGGATGAGGTCAGCGTACAGAAGAAAAAAACTTCAGGTCAATAAGAAAAAAGCAATAAAGGACGGTAAAGGGAAAGTAAGTAAAGTCATTTTTATGCAGCCTTTTTGCAGTTGCTATTCATGGAGTGCAAGGGAGCTGTGAAATGAGACAGCAAGAAATAAAAAGTTTACAATCGCCATTATAAACATGTACTGTTAGATGGGGTAACAAGTTGAATAACATGGGGCAATTTAGGTTTTCCTGAATGATGGGGATCAGAATTAGGCGTTTTCCAGATGAGGATGTTTAAAATATTACCCACAAGGTTGGTTTGACTCTGTGTTTTAGGCTTGGCCTATTTTATTATATTTAATTAGCACAACAAATTACTTGTTTTCCAATTAACTGAAAACACATATCTGGGCTACCACTTTTGCTTTCCAAATTCAGCTATTATATAAAGTTGATTTTGTGCAATTGTATTAGAAAACATTTTCATTGTAAAAACTGCTAAAGAGATACATAGGGATGTCAGTCTATCCAAGCTCACTTTTTCCTGGCCTGAGCTGATTTGTAAAAGCCCAAGTGTACTTTTAGAATCCTTTGAAGCTGGTTGCCAATTCAAAATGATTTCCTTTGTATTTCCTTTCCATTTCCGTTACCTTTACTGCCAATGTCCTTCCTTATATCATAGCAAATGTTCCTAAATGCCAAACTGCTCTTAAATTAACATAAAAAGGACATAAAAAATATCCAAACTCCACAAAATAACCAGCTTGATCCTAATGAGCATCAGATTCTTCCACAAGTTCTTTTTCAGCAGAGATGCAGAGATCTGTTTTGATGCTGGGTTCACACTAGCCCACAGGCTGCCGACTGGTTGCGGGGCAGGAATACCCCCTCCTCCTGCACCCTCAACCACCCGCAACTGAATCATGCTGCTCTTCATTCAGAATAGCACCCTCACGGATTTCAGCCCGCAGGTCAAAAAGGCCATGTGGTTTATCTGCAGCCGTGTTTTAAAAAAGGCTTGCATCTTGTTTGTGTGTAAAGCGCTGAGCAAACTGTTGGCGCTATATAAATCCTGTATTATAATAATAATAATAATAACAGCAGCCCATTCAAATGAATGAAAATTCATCTGCTTATTTTGGTTAATGCTGAAGTTGATGCTTAACCACTTGTGGACTTCTGGTGGTTATACTGGGATGATGCCTGCAGCTGCAGACATCGTTCCGATATTGTTTTTCTCAACCAGCAGTCGGCTTTGTTGTAAAAGCAATCCTAAGAGCTAATTAGACGCTGGAAGACCCGAGTGTTCAGCCAGTGGTTCCGCCAGCTGACCATAGAGCTGATCAGAGACCGGAACGGCTCCGATCATCTCTATAGCCTAAGAAACTGGAAGCAATGAGCACTTCATCCCTTCCAAGTTTTGCTGTTGTAAACAAACCCATAGGAGTTTGAAAAAAGCATCAGATTATACTGATCTTGGTATGATTTAAATAGACACCAGATCTTTCACTGAAGAGTACCTGTCACTTCCTATTGCTATCACAGGGGATATTTATATTCCCTGTGATGATAATAATAAAAGTTATTGAAAAAAAAAGCAATTAAAGAGACAGTGTAAATCTTTTTTAATTTTAAGCACTCCTGTCCCCCCTGCTCACTTGCAAAGGTGAACGCATATGTCGGTCCCACGGACATATGGAAACAGTGATCACAACACACATGTGAGGTACCACTGCGAACATCAGATTGAGGACAGTAATTCTAGCACCAGACCTCTTGTGTAAATCCTAAGTGGTAACCTGTAAAGGCTTTTAAAGCATAGCCTATGGATAATAATATGTACAGTTGTGCTCAAAAGTTTACATACCCTGGCAGAAATTGTGAACTTTTGGCATTGATATTGAAAATATGGCTGATCATCCCAAAAATGCTCTTTTATTGAAGGATGGTGATCATATGAAGCCATTTATTATCAAATAGTTGTTTGACTCCTTTTTAAATCATAATGATAACAGTAATCACCCAAATGGCCATAATCAAAAGTTTACATACCCTGGAATGTTTGGCCTTGGTACAAACACACAAGGTGACACACACGGGTTAAAATGTCCCACTTCTGTGGCTTTTTAAATTGCAATTAGTGTCAGTGTATAAATAGTCATTGAGTTTGTTAGCTCTTACATGGAAGCACTGACTGGGCTAGATACTGAGCCATGGGGATCAGAAAAGAACTGTCAAAAGTCCTGCGTAACAAGGTAATGGAACTTTATAAAGATGGAAAAGGACATATAAAGATGTCCAAAGCCTTCAATATGCCAATCAGTACTGTTAAATCACCTATTAAGAAGTGGAAAGTTTGGGGATCTCTTGATACCAAGCCAAGGTCAGGTAGACCAAGAACGATTGCAGTCAGAACTGCCAGAAGAATTGTTCGGGATACAAAGGGAAACCCATCGGTAACCACAAGAAAAATACAGGCTGCTCTGGAAAAAGACAGTGTGGTTATTTTGAAGGAGCACAATATGATGAAACTTGAACAAAAATGAGCTGCATGGTCGAGGTGCCAAAAAGAAGCCTTTACTGCATCAATGACACAAGAAGGCCTGGTTAGGCATGTTAAGGTGTTGTTAGGCATATTGTAACTGTGCTTTTTTGTGGCATTGGTACAGTAAAAGCTTCTTTCTGGCACTTCGACCAAACAGCTCATTTTTGTTCAAGTATCACTGTATTGTACTCCTTAAAAACAACCACACAATCTTTTTCAAGAGCAGCCTGTTTTTCTTTTGAGGTTGCCTGTGGGTTTTTCTTTGAATCCCAGACAATTCTTCTGTCAGTTATGGCTGCAATCTTTCTTGGTCTACCTGACTTTGGCTTGGTATCAAGAGATCCCCAAACTTTCCACTTCTTAATAGGTGATTTAACAGTACTGATTGGCATATTCAAGGCTTTGGACATCTTTGTATGTCCTTTTCCATCTTTATAAAGTTCCATTACCTTGTTACGCATGACTTTTGACAGTTCTTTTCTGATCCCCATGGCTCAGTATCTAGCCTAGTCAGTGCTTCCAAGCTAACAAACTCATTGACTAGTTATACACTGACACTAATTGCAATTTAAAAAGCCACAGATGTGGAACATTAACCTTGAATTGGCATTTTAACCCGTGTTTGTCACCTTGTGTCTCTGTACCAAGGCCAAACATTCCAGGGTATGTAAACTTTTGATCATGGCCATTTGGGTGATTTCTGTTATCATTATGATTTAAAAAGGAGCCAAACAACTATTTGATAATAAATGGCTTCATATGATCATCGTCCTTCAATAAAAGAGCATTTTTTAGGATGATCAGTCATATTTTCAATATCAATGCCAAAATATCACAATTTCTGCCAGGGTATGTAAATTTTGAGCACAACTGTACATGTAGTTTGTTGCCATTGCACGAGCATGCGCAAATTTAAAGAGTGTCATGTTCGGTATCGATTTATTTGGCATAACATCATGTTTTATATTGTACCAAACAATTGAGTATAATGTTGTGCATTAAAATGTAAAAAAGTGTATTTTAAAAAAATGCATTTGAAAAACTGCTGCGCAAATACCATGTGACATAGGAATTCGCAACACACACCATTTTATTCTCTAGGACCACAGCTTTAAAAAATATTCAATGTTTTGGGGTTCTAAGTCATATTCTGGCAAAAAAATACTGATTTTAACATATAAACAAAAAGTGTCAGAAAATTTTCAAATTACAGGCTAACTGACAATTTTATTGGGTTTCCAAACCTTCCCTCACTGCAAAATTACCATTTGCTTGTAATTAATAGTAACAATACTAGAGAAAACAAAGCACCCAGGATTAACTCTCTTCTTTGACTAAAGCGATTAAAAAAAAAAGGGCAAACATTGACAATGTGTTCATTTCCAGGAATCATTTAATTTCCAATGAAGGAAAAGCGACATAGAGAAAAGATGAATAATAATGAAAGGAGATTTGTGACCTTTCCAAGAAGATAGCACCACATAGGTCAGCAGCTCCTGGCTCATACTGAGATCTTCCATAAATGTTTAAAGTAGGGGAAGTTAGATTTGGGGAAGGATGTGTGCTGCCTATAGAAAAAGGCTGGTCAAGGCATAAAATAGCACTTTCTAAAGACAGATCACTATATCCATCCTCATAAAAACCTCAGAACAGTCAAGTCTCTCAGGACGAAGGGAATTTTGCCCACCCAAGTTTTACGACCAAGATTAAAATAAGTTATTCTACAAGCAATTCAGATTTTATTGGAAGTCCAAAAGAAATTCTTCTTCTTTCTTTCTCTTCTAAAAGAAAGTTTTAGGGTTTTTGTCACATAATGAATAATGACCAAGAAAATCCCTCTTTGAAAATTGATTCTTTTAATCTTTTATATGCCATTTGTTTGGCATATACAGCAAAAACTTAAAACGATTTTTGCAGTATGAAAGAGAATCCTGACTGACCAACAAAGCTGAATTACAGGGGTGGACAAAGACGCCACATAGAATAAAAGTTTAACTTTTGAAATTGCCAAATCCTTATTACAAACACAGCTGCAAAGGTGAGCACGGATTGCTAGTTAGCAGTGTCAGCTATAAAATAATGGTGTGCCGATTAGCACTTTGATATTCCAATCAGCATGAAGAAAGTTCCACCAATGGTATAAACACTATCCCCTCATTCCCTACATTCCATAATAATAAGACCTTATAGAAATTGCTAACTTATTTCAGGAGCAGTTTCACAACACATTCCATGGACTCACCAATCACCAGATTTTAACATTAGTGTACCTTTTATGAATGTCCGAAGTACAGAGAGTGAAACAAATTCCCATCTCAGAGAACTAAAAGATTGTCCTCAGCAGAGCAAAATTCTGCTGATCACAGCTGAGGGCTTGTATTATAATATTCCAAGAATTGGCATTATTCTAAAGCAGCCTTTTTCAAATTTATTTTTTTATCAGACAGTTAAAAAAAGAAAACCCTGAAAAATTATTGAGGGTGCACACACATGAGGCTAGCAAGATAAAATGCGTTAGCAGGCATCACACTAGCTTGGGGATTATACATGCCAGCAGATCTCGCATTCACTATTTTTCAGAAGACAAAACATAGCAATCCTCACATGGGGTGCATCCTAGTGCGCAGATAAAGAGCTAAATGGGACATGTCAACACTTCAAGAGGTCCTGGGCTGGGTGGCTTCTAAGATTGTGACACCAAATTTGATGATCTTTACCTAGGCATTCAGGGTTGCAACTTTGGTGAAAACAGACAGTTAGGGATTCTGTGGATTATGGTATATGCTTTTTTGATGTAGGCTGTCTACCTCTGTTTGCACTATTATCACTTTTACCCAATGCCATTCTCTTTTGCCAGAAGCTCTGGGTGGTCCTTTGGTGTCATAATAGACAATACAGGGCTATTGGTCCTGCATTGTATATGGAAGGGGTGAGCTTGTGAGAGCAGCATACAGAGGAGGATCGGTCAAGCAGATCATGGCGGCCTCCTAGAGCAATGAGTAGGTAGTTGATATAACCTCTTCCACAGCTCCCTAGACTTAACACGCATTTAACCCTTGCACTGTGGGAATCCACTGCAAGGATATTTTTGTGCCTGGCACGAGCTTTAAAATTATATTAAACCTAAAAGCAAATATTTATTATATTGCAGATTACCAATTCTTAGATGTGATGGCTGTATTAGTTTCTGTTTATGTCTTTTTTCTTCGATTTTCATCAGATGATCCAGCTTGTAAGTCTGTTGTTTTTCAACAGAAAAGCTCTCTTGCAGTTACTGGGACAAGACAGACCATTTAACACAGACAGGGGTGCTTAAAATGATCAGCTTTGTTTTTAATTTTTTAAAAATGGTCTGATCATGAAGGGGGTAAAATCATCAGGAGCTCAAGTAGTTAAAGTGGAGCTCCAGTCTCTGGTGAAAAAAATACAAATCAGCATCCACAAAAAGCAGCCACTCACATGTCCTAGGATCCAGTGGTGTCCTCACTACAGCCAGGTTCACTGGCCTTCCTGTGTCCCTGGTGCTGGCATCTTAGCTGTGGGCATCCAGCTGTGACAGCTTACGGGCCAGGTGCCCACTGCGCATGTGCAAGCGGTGCTGCACATTGTAGATGGTTCCGCAGTCTTCTGGGACCTTTCACATGTCCCAGAATACTTTGGCAGGGGAGGAGAAATTCTGCTTCCGATTGCCTAGGTGATCGTAGCAAAAGGGGTTGCAGGTACCTGTCAAAATCAGTCAATGAAGGCAATGAAATGCAGTGAGGAGGTAGCGCAGCTTAATAGACATGTAGCACCCTCTAGTGTTGCTAGTTAGGAAAATGTAATGGCTCATTCAGTAGTTTAAGTGAGCATGTCTGAGTAGGGGTCACATCCAGGTTAGGCTGAAAGACTCAGCAGGTTGCGCTTCTATCACCTCCCCCTGGTTCTGGAGGTCAATTTGAAATTTCAGAAGCTAATGTGTGGAGGGGTGAAAACCCAGATCTGCATATTCATGGACGTCTGACCAGTCTGGCTACACTTCCAGGCTGGAGGTTCTGGAAGTGTAGCAGACTGCCCTTCGATAAAAGGAGCCATCTCAGCAGGGGTCTGGAGTCGGGTGGAAGATGGATTACTGAAGCTGCTGCTGTGTAGCCTGGGAGGGGACCCCGGAGAAGGGGGGTTCTGCCTCCATGCTGGAGGACAGGAAAAGAAGCTGACAGAGGGAGCTCCACTGGCTTACAGTCCATCAAGGAAGGACAGCCTGAAAGTGGGGACAGAAACTGTCTCAGTGAGAGGTCTGAACACAATTTACCCAGAGCTACAGGATACAAGGACAGTGTGAGTACCTCTACACCCCTGGGACCTACAGGAGAGAGGACTGCTAGGTGCAATACTTAACCAGTTCTCTCTGGGATAATGTTGCATGCCTATCTTGGAATCTCTTGCTCCAGGATATTCAAGCGGCAATCAGGTGGATAGGCATTTTCTAGTCTGAAGAGGAAATCAGGTGCTCCTCACACAGACTTTGCAATTGATTCATTTGGAGACTGTGAGCGCTACAGGCACCCAGTACAGGAGCGAGCAGACATTGTGTGCCCCATAGCAAAAGGCTTGCTAAGGGGGCATACTAAGAAGAGGAGGAGCCAAGATCACTGGCAGGGGATCCAAGAAGAGGAGGATTGGAGATGCTCTGTGCATTACCGCTACACAGAGCAGGTGAATATAATGTGTTCGTCATTTTAATTTAAAGAAAAATTAGACATTAGTAACACTTTAAAGTGGTTGTAAATGCTGAAGGTTTTTTACCTTCATGCATTCTACGCATGGAGGTAAAAAAACCCTTCATTGTGCAGCCCCCATATAGCCCCCTAATTCATACCATACCTAAGCCTGATTCAGCTCCTACTGCTCTTAATCTCAGCCAGTGAGGACGGAGCATGGGGACAGGACTGAGCCACGCTCTGTGTTTCCCATAGACACACAGAGATGGCTCAGGAGCGAGCAAGCACTCAGCAGGGGGAGGGACCGAAGAAGAGGAGGATCTGAGCTGCTCTGTGCAAAACCATTGATAAGTAAGACATTGGCTATTTTGATGAAAAAAAAAATCTGAACTTTTATAACTCAAACTTGACAACTTGCAGCATGACCTCAACCTCAGCCTAACCTCACTGATAAGAAAATCAGATGGACCAAATGCCAATAAACTTGACACTATGCTAGACCATAAGTTTCAACACCAACCCCCATTATTCAAACTGGCCTGTCTCAAGACAGACACTGGCTTATTAATGAGTAATTCTGCCAAGGTCACACAATCCCAATCAAGCTCATGTCACGCCAATGCCCTTTTGTCCACCATATCCCTTCCTCAAATTCCTAAACATTTACAGACCTTACTTAATAAAGCTATATCACTGAAAGAAATCCAAGACGTCATAAAGAACCTTAAACTCAATAAACAACCTGACCCAGATGGCTTCTTATTACATGGAATTTTTAGATTGCTTAAGTCCTAAACTAATCTTGGCTTACAAGAACCTCTTAAAAGAGAAAAGATTTGGTCCAAACTCCATAACAGCAGTGCAACACCCTGCCGTAATACTGTTTTCAGGATGTTAAATGGACACAAGATGGCAGTGTCCTGCAGCCCAGTTATACAGACTTTACTGAAAAGCTTTGTGGGATTTGTAGCCTGATTGCAGGGCTTCACTGTCTAACATGGAGTTAACAAACTACATTTCCCAGAGGAGCTGATGGAAAGGCGGGGCAGATAAATACAGCAGTCCGGGAACTCAAGGACAGGAAGTGGATGGAGAACATACATATCCAATCACAAGGGTCTACTGAACTATCTGTCCTCCACAGGCCCAGCTGTATGATTGCTCCCATTACAGTCTGCCCCATTCACCAAGGTGCTCCTCCACTGCTGCAGTTTTCTACTGTGGCTCAAGGAAAAAACAATTTCTACAGAAGTGTGTTTTGCCCATTTTTGCTCCCTTTGTTTTCATCCTCTATTAAGGAACTTCTACCTTTGCCTCAAGGAAGATTTCAATCCTTATGTGCACTAACTAGGGCTCCATCGAGCACGCAGAAGATCAGACACTGCCGTTAAAGGGACATTGGCCTATTCAATTGAAGAGCTCTTCTTTTTTTCAGAATTGGACTCAGACCTCAGCCACTGAGAGCCCAACGTGAGTTAACCTCTCTGTTGTGTAGTTTTTTTTACTCACTGGAGAAGAAACATCTCAAGACTGGAGCTTAAATTCTGAATTGCAGGACATATAGAACTGATTGAGATGCTGTTGCTGTGTTGTGGCCCTTACCTGAAGTTACTAGAGTGACAGCTGTTGTCTTATGCACATATTTTTCTGTTGCTTTATTGTGTCTTCATTTGATCTCAATACAACGAAAATATCTGTTTACTCTAAACTGTGTCTGAGTCTATTTTATGGTTGCAATCAGAGGATTCTTCTGGCTGGAGGTTTAAGGTGGTGTCAGCAGGGTTTGGGCTTCTAGAGCAGGATTGAGTAAAACAGGGAACCCGAAAATTACTCTGCAGCCCCTCCTCAAACTGGCCACAGATTAGGGAAATGGGGGGGGGGGAGCCGTAGCATGGCGCCATAGCACCATGACCGAGAGCTCGGGATGCCAGCCTGTAAACCTGTCAACCTGATGGATCTGGATGAGTGAGCTTACCCCCCCATGGATCCGTGGTGTAGTGTGCTCGGGGACCGAGCGGATAGCTGAGCTGGGAGTGCGAGGAGGTGCCCTGTGGAGCGGGAGTATAGGAGCCAGTCTGTGACCGGTTCGGTGGGTCCCGCGTCCAGTGGGGAGTCTGAGGTGTTGCTGGGCGGAGGGAAGGAGAGAGATGAGAACCTTAGAAACATTGAAAGACCCACAGGTGCCCGTGGACTGACTGACATAAAAGTGGATGCATGTCTCTCGGTTCCCAGCAGAAGTACAGGAGATGGAAAACAGAGAGGGAATCGTTTGGGGCTACAGAGTGTAAAAATGAAAAGAAACTCCGTTTAAACCCCAATGAGTTTCAATACCCTCACCCCAGAGCCAGTAAATTAAATAAAAATTAAAGGAGTCCCAATGAACAGCATTTAAGATCGCACTGGGATAGAGAGATGAAAAGAGGTCACAGGACACAGGACCTGAAGATAAAAGTGGCAGAGCTCAACCTGAATATTGGAGGAACAGCAACACAAGAGGAAATTGAAGAGGAGGGTGAGTTGCAGTAGAACTATGTGAAAACTTTTTATATATATATGAACTGTTATTGCCCTGCAACATACAGTGGGGATCGAAAGTTTGGGCACCCCAGCTAAAAATTTGTATTAATGTGCATAAAAAAGCCAAGGAAAGATGGAAAAATCTCCAAAAGGCATCAAATTACAGATTAGACATTCTTATAATATGTCAACAAAAGTTAGATTTTATTTCCATCATTTACACTTTCAAAATAACAGAAAACAAAAAAATGGCGTCTGCAAAAGTTTGGGCACCCTGCAGAATTTATAGCATGCACTGCTCCCTTTGCCAAGCTGAGACCTGCCAGTGTCATGGATTGTTCTCAATCATCGTCTGGGAAGACCAGGTGATGTCAAGCTCAAAGGTTTTAAATGCCCAGACTCATCTGACCTTTCCCCAACAATCGGCACCATGGGTTCTAAGCAGTTGTCTAGAAAACTGAAACTGAAAATAGCTGAAGCTCACAAAGCTGGAGAAGGCTATAAGAAGATAGCAAAGCGTTTTCAGATGTCAATATCCTCTGTTCGGAATATAATTAAGAAATGGCAGTCATCAGGAACAGTGGAAGTTAAAGCAAGATCTGGAAGACCAAGAAAAATATCAGACAGAACAGCTCGCAGGATTGTGAGAAAAACAATTCAAAAACCACGTTTGACTGCACGATCCCTCCAGAAAGATCTGGCAGACACTGGAGTTGTGGTACACTATTCCACTATAAAGAGATACTTGTACAAATATGGTCTTCATGGAAGAGTCATCAGAAGAAAACCTCTTCTACGTCCTCACCACAAAAATCATCGTTTGAACTTTGCAACTGAACATATAGACAAGCCTGATGCATTTTGGAAACACGTTCTGTGGACCGATGACCGATGACCGATTGAACTTTTTGGCCGGAATGAGCAAAGGTACGTTTGGAGAAGAAGGGGCACAGAATTTAATGAAAAGAACCTCTGTCCAACTGTTAAGCATAGGCTTGGATCAATCATGCTTTGGGGTTGTGTTGCAGCCAGTGGCACAGGGAACATCTCACGAGTAGAAGGAAAAATGGATTCAATAAAATTTCAGCAAATTTTGGATGGTAACTTGATGCCATCTGTGAAAAAGCAGAAGTTAAAGAGAGGATGGCTTCTACAAATGGATAATGATCCTAAACACACCTCGAAATCCACGGGGGATTACCTCAAGAGGCGTAAACTGAAGGTTTTGCCATGGCCTTCACAATCTCCTGACCTCAACATAATTGAAAATCTATGGATAGACCTTAAAAGAGCAGTGCGTGACAGACTGCCCAGAAATCTCAAAGAACTGGAAGACTTTTGTAAGGAAGAATGGGCAAAGATACATCAAACAAGAATTGAAAGACTCTTGGCTGGCTACAAAAAGCGTTTACAAGCTGTGATACTTGCCAAAGGGGGCAGTACAAGATATTAACTCTGCAGGGTGCCCAAACTTTTGCAGATGCCATTTTTTTGTTTTCTGTTATTTTGAAAGTGTAAATGATGGAAATAAAATCTAACTTTTGTTGACATATTATAAGAATGTCTAATCTGTAATTTGATGCCTTTTGGAGATTTTTCCATCTTTCCTTGGCTTCTTTATGCACATTAATACAATTTTTTAGCAGGGGGGCCCAAACTTTCGATCCCCACTGTAATACAAAATGAATGTGTAAACTGTTTTAAGAGAAAAAGATAGAGAGGTCCTGTGGTCCTGTGACATAGCGGGACTGTACACTGCTCTATTAATATGTATTAATGTATGCAAAGTCAAATTGAGTACTATTGCTGAGGACTATAAGAGCCTTTCCACAGATTTGCTAGCGGGAAAGGTGAAGAGGATTAGAAGAGCTATATTACAGTTGTGACCAAAATTATTCAACCCCCAATGCTGTAAAGGGGTTTAGGGACTATAGTGTACATTTGGAATTGTATTCAGAATCAAATCCTACAAGGACGTTGTAACTACCCAAATGCAACTAAAATGACATCAATTGTTTATGTAATACAGTAGTAAATGGTTCTTATGTGGTTTCTTCATTGCCACAATTATTCAACCCCTTAAAGACTACCACTCTGAAGAACAGAGGTTCATACAGGTGCTTTCCATCAGGTATTGAAAACACCTGTGGATGTCACCGAGCAGCAATCAAGCATAATAAGCACCAATTAGGCAGCTTTAAAATGACTGTGATACTCAGCTCCTTCTAGACATTTACTGGTGTGGTTACAAACATGGTGAAGGCAAGAGAATGGTCCAGGAAGACAAGAGAAGAGGTGATTTCTCTTCACAGGAAGGGCAATGGCTATAAGAAGATTGCAAAGATGTTAAACATACCAAGAGACACCTTAGGAAGCATCATTCGCAAATTCAAGGCAAAGGGCACTGTTGAAACGCTACCTGGTCGTGGCAGAAAGAAGATGCTGACTTCGACTGCTGTGCGCTACCTGAAGCGTAGAGTGGAGAGAAGTCCCCGTGTGACTGCTGAGGAACTGAGAAAAGATTTGTCAGATGTGGGTACAGAAGTTTCAGCCCAGACAATAAGACGCACACTGCGTAATGAAGGCCTCCGTGCCAGAACTCCCAGGCGTACCCCCTTGCTGTCTCCAAAGAATAAGAAGAGTCGACTGCAGTATGCCAAAAGCCATGTGGACAAACCACAAAAGTTGTGGGATAGTGTTCTGTGGACTGATGAAACAAAATTAGAACTGTTTGGGCCCATGGATCAACGCTATGTTTGGAGGAGGAAGAACAAGGCCTATGATGAAAAGAACACCTTGCCTACTGTGAAGCATGGTGGAGGGTCAATCATGCTTTGGGGCTGTTTTGCTTCTGCAGGTACAGGGAAGCTTCAGCGTGTGCAAGGTACCATGAATTCTCTTCAGTACCAGGAGATATTGGATGGAAACGTGATGCAGTCCGTCACACACCTGAGGCTTGGGAGACGTTGGACCTTTCAACAGGACAATGATCCCAAGCATACCTCCAAGTCCACTAGAGCATGGTTGCAGAGGAAAGGCTGGAACATTTTGGAGTGGCCATCGCAGTCACCAGACTTAAATCCGATTGAGAACCTCTGGTGGGACTTAAAGAAAGCAGTTGCAGTGCGCAAGCCTAAGAATGTGACTGAACTGGAGGCCTTTGCCCATGAAGAATGGGCGAAGATACCCGTAGATCGCTGCAAGACACTTGTGTCAAGCTATGCTTCACGTTTAAAAGCTGTTATAACTGTAAAAGGATGCTGTACTAAGTACTAAGATTGAATGTCACTTGGGGGTTGAATAAAACTGATAATGCTGTGAGCACAGAAAAGACATTTGTGGTTATTTCATTATAACTGTTATGTTATATTTGTCTGACCTACAAGTGCCTCTTTAATGTAAATGTAAGCAAGATGACTGAATGATCAAAAGCAATGTCAAACTGGCCAAAACACTCAATTTCAGTGGGGGTTGAATAATTTTGGTCACAACTGTATATTCGATAAGTAACTGAAGAGTTATTAGCTACATTTGGGAGTAGGAGTAAGAAGAAGAGAAAGAGGAAAGGAAAAAAGAAAAATGAGAAGCAGAGCGAATAAAGGGGGAGACCCTAAAACCCCCCAATCAGCCGTGAGCTCCTCCACTATAAAAAAAATATGCCCACTCAAGAAAAAAAAAGCCCAGAGTTGCAAAATAATGAGAATCACCGTGAAAGGCCTATTAATTTAGAAGGAGACCAATCCAGATTGTCTTTAGGTATAATGGAAGAGAATCAAGATAAAGAAATCTCTCCTATAGGAAGCACAGGTGAACAAAGAAGAGTTGAACAAGAAGGGGCCTCGGCCCACTCAATTTCAAAAATTGATCTGGTTGAAATGTTCGCAAAAATGGAAACGGTTCTGAAAAAGGAGATTAGTGACCTGGGGCATTTATTAGTCCGAATGGAAGATATTGAGAGAAAATCAGAGGAACAAGAAAAAAAAATGAAGAACTTAGAGGGGCAAACAGAAGAGAGGCGGTTAGAACAGAGAGAACTACTCAAATTAGAGGAACAAGAGAACTGCATAAGAAGGAACAACTTAAGGATCAGTGGGATACCTGAAGAAATGGGGCAAGAAGAGGATCTGATGGGGAAAATTTTAAAAATCTGTAACCCAATAATGGGTAGGGTGGAGTCAAGCAATTTGAAAATGGACAGAGTATACAGGGCTAGACACCCAAAAGGAATCCCAGTAGAAAGCCCCCGGGATGTGATCGTAAAATTCCAGGAATTAGGAGATAGAGAACGGATATGGAAAGGGATGTGGGACTTAAAATATGAAGAAACAGTCTTACAGATATTTGCAGATATAGCCCCAGAGACATTAGCTAGGAGGAGAACTTTAAAGCCATTGTTAATCCACATGAGAGAGAAAAAAGTCAGATATAACTGGGGTTTTCCAGCCTCCTTAATTGGATGGAAAGATGGAAGATCGGCAAGGTTGAGATACCCAGAATAATATAATGACTTTTGTGACAAATTGGACTTGCAGAGAATACATTTTGTGGGGTGGTCAGAGGGTGACAGTGAGAAGGAAGGACAGGGCCCAGGGGGGTGGCAACAGGTATCCGGGAGGAAGAATTAAGAGAAAGATGGGAGGGGGAGGGGGTAGAGGAGGGGGGAGAGGCTTAGTGTGTGTTTTAAAATAATTTTTTTTTCGCCTCTGTCTCCATCTTCCCTCCTTCCTGCCCATATTTTCACACTTCCTATTTGATTCCTCATAGGCAGGTTTTTGAGTACCTATCCCCCTTAGCGGTGTTAGTACCCCCTATAGGATAGTGGGGGTATGGGAGGGGGGAGAGGACAGGGCAGGTTGGTGTCAAGGGAGGCCTGGTACATGGCTGCTCCAATCAGGGATGTCATCAATACAGGGAAATAAGGGGCGGCCATGTTCCGAGTTTTACCCCATACTAGGAATCATCAGTAGGGATACCCCTAGTCAGATTCCAAGGATAAATGTTGGCCGGCGGGAGGGGGGTGGGGGGTGGAGGGTGGAAGGTGGAGGGTGGGGTGGAGGGAGCGGGAATGGGAAGAGGAGAATGAGGAATGGTAGAAACTATCTGTATTTAACATCATATGAATGGAAGCCAACAGGTCAGATCAAATATGGGAGAAACAAACTGGATTAAGTTTATGACCTACAATATGAAAGGGCTAAATTCCCCCAAAAAAGACATAAGATACTTAGGGAAATTCAGCAATACTCAATAGAGATACTATTTCTCCAAGAAGCCCACTTAACCAGAAATACAAATGTGAAACTATATTCGAAATATCATCAAACTTGGATATACGCTGATTCACCTGTAAGGGGGGGCAAAAGGAGTTGCAATTGGGTTTTCGGCAAAAGTTAACTTTTCTCAGGAGGACAGAATGGAAGACCCAGAGGGTCGGCACCTGTTCATCAGGGGTAAGCTACAAGGAAAGGAATATACATTGGCTAATATTTATTTTCCGAATAAAAACCCAGCGGGATTCCCAGAGGGTACACTAAGGAAACTCTCAGAATTTAAAAAGGGGTACCTGGTCGTGGCAGGAGATTTTAATCTATGTTTGGATCCTCGATGGGATGCGTCACCGGGAACGAGGAGAGAGGGGGATGGGAACCTTAAATCATTTAAAAAGCTATTGTATAAACATCAACTGGTAGATGTATGGAGAATAAATCATCCAAGGGAAAGAGACTATACTTTCTTCTCGCAGGTTCACAGCTCATACTCTAGGTTGGATTACATAATGATTGAGCATAGACAGTTGGAGATCAGATCACTCTCCTGTCATGATGAGGTTACAAACAGTTGGAGGCAAAGATAAAATTTCCTCTTGGAAACTGAATGAAATGCTCCTACAGGAGGCAGAGAAGAGGTTAAAACAGGAAATTGAACAATTTTTTTGAGATAAACGAGACCAAGGGGATATCTGAGGCAACAGTATGGGAGACACACAAAGCATATATTAGAGGAATATGGATTTCTATGGGAATAGAAAAGAAGGAAAGAGGGGAAAAAATAAAGCGGATAACAGAAAAACTATATACTGTAAATTGGAACAAAGACATAAAATAAAAAAATTAACAGAAAATAGAAATATATTAGAAGATAATATTGAAAAGAGATGAGTTAAAAGATCTAACGGAACAAGAGACTAGGAGGATATTTAATAAAGTTGCAAAAGAAAGATATCAATAGGGGAATAGACCCAGAAAACATTTAATGAAAAGACTTAGGAACAAGAAATCTAGGAACTTTATAGAAAAAATTAGAGATGGGAAGGGTGAGATCATATATAAGACATCTGATATCGCTAAGAGGTTTCACAGTTACTACAGTGAATTATATGATGTGGAGGGGGGGAACCAAAAGGGAAAAGAGGAGGAGAAGAGAAAAAGAAGACAGAAATATTTAAACAAGGTAGGTTTGCTACGACTAACTCAGGAAAAACTAGAGAGCCTCAAGAGCCCTATTACGCAGAGGAAATTAATCTAGCATTAAAAAACACGACGGTAGGCAAAAGCCCAGGACCAAATGGTTACACAGTAAGGTACTTGAAAAAATTTAAAGAGCTTCTTGTACCAAAAATATGTAGATTTATGAACGCATTAGGAGAGGATTAGAAATGTGAGAAGAATCTTTGCAGGCCTATATCACGCTCATTTTGAAGAAAGGTGTGCGAGCTATAGGCCGATATCATTATTAAACACCGATATTAAATTATACACAAAGGTCCTGGCAACAAGATTGAAGGACCTGATGCCTGAATGGGTACACCTGGATTAGGTGGGCTTTATCCCGGGAAGAGAGGGGAAGGACAATGGCCTGAGATCCCTGATATTGATGCAAAGAGCAAAAAAAGAAAAAACATCTGTAATATTATTATCGATTGATGCGGAAAAGGCCTTTGATAGGTCAATTGGGGATTTATGTTCAATACACTGGAATCACTGGGAATAGGACCTAAAATGATGAGTTGGATAAAAGGATTATATAAAACTCCATCAGCTGTGGTAAAAGTGAATGGTTCCCTCTCTCAGTTCTTTAAAATGTATAATGGAACTAGGCAAGGGTGTCCACTTTCCCCATTACTGTTTGTACTGACATTAGAGCCACTCTTGGAAAGGGTTAGGAAATGCATGGATATAAGGGGATAAAATTAGGAGAAATAGAACATAAAGTCGCAGCTTATGCAGACGATATGTTGTTCTATGTTGCTAAGCCTAGAATAACTTTACCCAATCTAATGAAAGTATTAAAACAGTATGGGAAGTTATCTAACCTGAAGATAAACCCTGGAAAATCAGGGATTTTAAATGAGTTCCCTTTGTCTTGGGGGAAAAACTAAATAGGATATCTTGGAATAAAGTTATCTCCCTCATTAAAGAATTTATACCGATTAAATTGTATTCCCTTGATAAATGAAATAAAGGAGGAGTTAAGTAGATTAGCTAAAGGAGGTGCTTCATGGATCGGAAGAATAAATTTGGTTAAGTTGGTGATACTTCCAAAAATTTTGTATAAATTTCATATGCTCCCAATTTCCATTCCAGGAACCTTTTTTACGATAATCAAAAAGTTGATCACTAAATTTATATGGACAAATAAGAGACCAAGAATAAGCCAGGAAGTTTTGTGCAGAACAAAGGAGAATGGAGGACTGGGATTACGAAATATGAAGAATTATTATATAGCTGCAATGTTATCACGAGTATTAGAATGGTCATTTAAGTCACAAGGGAAAAGTTGGGTAAAAATGGAAGGGGTGATAAGTAAATCACAGCTAGAGAAGATGATATGGATACCACATAGGTTACGCACACTGGATGTAGACACTAGTACAGGGGCGGACTGACAACTCATGGGGCCCCTGGGCAATAGGGGATCATGGGGCCCCTGTGTCCTTGCCCAAACTCAAAAAAGCATATGAAAAAGGTACCAGGTGCATTTCATGGGGCCCCCTACTGACCCCGGGCCCTCGGGCAGTGCCCGAGTTTCCAAATGGTCAGTCCGCCCCTGTACTAGTACACTGACTAGGATAGTATTGGGCACATGGGATAGATTACACAGTAAGAATAAATGGAAATTTAATTCACTGATGATCCCACTTGTGGGAACGGAATTTTTTCCACCAAGGAATGATAAAATATGTGCGGCTGGATAAAAAATAAGAACGCATGTTTGAAAGATATTACAAAGGGTGGGAAAATATACACGTTTCAAAGTTTAAAAAAAAATAAAGATTTATTTGTTGGGATGGATGAATGGAGGTATAACCAGCTTCACCATTGTGTTGCGAGTTTTGCACAGCCGTTGAGAACTTTGGAGGATATGAACCCATTCAAAAAACGAATGAATGGAGACGTGACTCCAAAACATATTGCCTCAAAGATATATAAGATCCTAGTGGACTCCAATGGAATAGACCCACCAAGGTATATAGGAAAATGGGAAAAGGAATTGTCCTTAAGAATGAACCCACAGCAAAGGAAATCTGTCTTTAATTTAATACACAAGGCGACAAATATGCACATGGTAGAAATGAACTATAAATGTATGGCCAGATGGTATATAACACCAAGTGTTGCACAAAAACAGCAGGCAGAAATTTGCCCTTTGTGTTGGAGAGGTTGTGGAGAAAGGGGTACTATGGCGCACATATGGTGGAGTTGCCAGAATATACAGAATTATTGGAAGGAAATAGCTCAACTTATTCAGGAAATATGTGGAGCAAACATTCAGAGAGATCCGTGGAAATGTTTATTTAATTATTTGGAACCCACACTGGAACCATATAAAAACAAAGTATTGTACCACCTAATAAGTGTGGCTAAGGGTTTGATCCCCAAATTTTGGCAGGTAATAGAGGTACCAAAAATTGGAGATTGGATAGAGAGAGTAGAGAGTATTGTTAGAATGGAGGAACTGTGTTATATGGAAGATGAAAAATTGGAAAGGTTTAAGAAAATGTGGAGTAGTTGGAGGAAATTTAAAACTTCGGAAACATACACAGAATTAATGAGAGTAAGGGGGATAGTATAGAAGTGATAAAGAAGTTTTACTTTTTCGTTCTTGTTTTTGGTCTATAAAATAAAAGAGATTCTAATACAGACAGAGTGAAGAATTGGTTGGGTTAGGGCGGGTGTGGGAGGAGGCAATAGATTGTATAGGAATAATTATATTATTATTGCTGATGTAATGTATATTACTTCTCTTTTGAATAATAATTAAATAAAAATGTAAATAAAAAAATAACTGGCCACAGATTACTCCCAGTGGTCTAACAATAGACTGATGATACTCATTATCAACGTTTTGGCCAAAGTTCTTGGTTATACAGCTAAATACAAGCATCACTAATGTAATCTCCAGAAACCAAATAGGTTTCACCCAAATCTCCAAAGACTGCAACATTGCCTCATTGCTACTCTCCCTTGATATAGAAAATACTTTTGATAGCCTTCCCTGTGCCTATTTATTTTATGTCCTAGGAAAATAGAGGATTTGGCTCTAACTTTATAAAAATGGATTACATTTATTTTAAATACCTGGGTTTTAAATCTGCAAGCTAATTTGATGACCCTGCAAACCTGTCTACTCACACTGGCCACAGGATTGAAGGTTCCATGCCACTCAAGACACTTTGAAAGCTTCAGGCTTCAAGCCCTAAACCAAGCCTACCAAACCTAGAGAAAAAAATAGAACACAGCTTTTTCTGCTCACAATACACACACTGGAGCTTTTCAAACTGAAACTGTGAGAATCCTGTCATCTTCACATGCCTTTTCTAATATCACACTGTGGCAGGACCATGGACTGATACTATAACATATGTATACTGTATATAAATGTATCACCCTCCTAGATAGCTAGTGGGAGCTAGATCCTAAATTGTTAGTCAGAGGCTGAGTAGCAGCCTGTGGTAATAGTCAGAAGGAGGTCAAATTCAGGTCATAGCTGAGATACCAGCTCTCTGGGACTTCCCCCTGCTCTAGAGTTTTGAAGAAAATTCTAGAAGCAGTGGGAGGGAGTTAGGAGTGGCTGGTCTGCACTCTTGAGGGATCCTAACCAATCCCCAACAGGAGGCTTGGCACAGGCTCGGGACAGCCCTTAAGAGGAGGACTGAGTGAGTAGACATGCACCCCCTGGGCCAGTAAAGGGAAGGAGCACTCTGGTGGTAAACTGGGTTAGCTGCTACCCAGGACTGTCTTACTCTTAAAGTGACAGGCACTAGATCCCCTGCCCAGGGATTCACTCAGAACACTTGGATAGAGGAATATCTGGGGTCTGGGGTGGTACAACAGGAGATGCTAGCTAGCTCTCCAGAAGAGAAAGTTTTACTGTAAAGACTTGTACATAGTTCCTAGAAGTTTGTCCTTGGTTACCATTTCTAACCCATAAAAGTTTATATTCCCCTAATCAAATCCAAAAAACAAGCTCAAGGAATGGTTACCGTCTCCTGGATGCACGTCTGAATGGAAAATGCGTGTTGCCTGGCTGTGCAGGACTGTAGGGGGACCCAAAACATCAGCTATTCCTAAGGGGTTAGTGATATATATATATATATATATATATATATATATATATATATAAAATTAACACAGCTGAACTACAGTAACATAAAAAAAAATACTAACACATGCTGCTTTGTATTCTTTAGTTCATAATTGAAATTTTTTTTTAATTCGTCTAGTGTGATTGCTTGCATTTGACCTGTCTTTACAGTCCCTGTTTCCAGGAGCAGAGATGAGACTACGAGAAGATGCAGATGAATATAATAGTACTTTAGGAAAGATGCCTGCTCATACTTACATGTGCTAATTAATGTCAGGAATCACTATTGGTTTTCAAAGATATACCGTAATGACTCTCATGGTATTTAATTCCTAAAAATGCATGCAACTACTAAGTTGTGGTGGCTCAGGAAAGGAACATATTCTACTATATTAATACAAATGCTTCCAGCTTGTCAAGAGGTATTTTATGTGGATCATTTGCCTGTTAGTTATCCGTGTGATTTGTCAGTGCTTTCATTTGCCAGCAATCTCGCTTTCCCATAAAATATAGCTCTTAATCCTCAGATTTAGAGCAGGATTCAGGCGCCTGCAGAGTTCTCTAATAATGGCATGGCAACATGAATTTATACATTCCTCTGTGTAATCCAAGATACAGCAGATATCATTTGGTCCCACTTCTTAATGTTTAATGGCATTTTCTAAAGTTAGCCACCACATGTACTATACAATTTGATAAATTATTGTGAGTTGCTAGTATATATACTTTAATACCATGAGCACATATCATCACTATCTAGTGTGGTATATGTAAAACAGGTGAAAGTCATACAGTTCAAAAACATTTATCCTGTCAATTTTGCCAGATGTATGTTGCATAAAGATTGCAGAATGAAATAATACTTAATCACTAAAATCTTTATAACGTTAAACTAATTTTAAAAAGTCACTAAAATAATTTTGCATATGCTCTTTTAATTAAAACAATATAGGGTAATACAGCCATAAAGGTCCTTGTGAAGGCACTTCCAGTAGGGCAAGGTTCACACTTGTGTGTGTGGGTGGCTGGAGTGGGACAGCGTGTAGTTCACACATGTTCTTGCACCCGCAACCACCTGCAGCCAAACTAGTAAGATTTTTTTCAAATCAAAAGAATGGGTTGTCATGTCCACACAAATGCTGCTTGTAGAGCCGCATAGACGTGAGCCTAGCTTTATAAGATGACAACAATCTGTTTCCCCAATTGTTTTTCTGCATTGACAGTCTGTTTCACACTCTCCCAGGGAGACTACAATAGGCTGTGCTGCTGCACAATATATAGGTATGGTCCACTGTTATCACCATCAAGAAATGTGTCCTGTAAAATTGCCAAGCTGGAATTTCTTAATGCAGAGAGGTAGTAGATTCCAAAATGCTGCAGGAGATCATCAATGCTAATATGTGCAGTACCAATTTTCCCCTGGGAAGATGAGGAGGACCAAAAGACTGCTCTGTGTGCTAACATTTCAACTCTCAGTGCAGAAACCTTTGATTATTAAGGCTAAAAAATGAGCACGTCTTACAGGTGAGATGCCAAGCAACTGCCCTCTTGCATAGTAAAGACATGACATTGCTTGCTCAGCATTGACGCCATTCAGAGAACACTGTATTTTTCTCAGTGAATACAAGGGGTTCTCTGATTGGATAAGGTGGAGATTGTGACATCATCACCCTGCCTATACACCATGTCCAATCAGTGAACGCTTTGCAATCATTGAGAATAAATGCAAGGCATTCTCCAAATGGCATCTGTGAGTGTTCACTATGCAGTAGGGCATGGGACCTGAAAGACAGTGAGATCGCTGTGGTAGAGCAGCTACTACAGGGGTTCTATATTTCTGTAGCAACTGCCCAGATATGGAACATATATACTTACAATAGTCCAATGTAGCTATGCAAAAAAACCTAACTGGAGTTCAGCTTCAAAGGTGGATTGGTAAACAGAACATGAGCTTGCTTGATAGATATATACATATACAGTGGGGATCGAAAGTTTGGGCACCCCAGCTAAAAATTTGTATTAATGTGCATAAAGAAGCCAAGGAAAAATGGAAAAATCTCCAAAAGGCATCAAATTACAGATTAGACATTCTTATAATATGTCAACAAAAGTTAGATTTTATTTCCATCATTTACACTTTCAAAATAACAGAAAACAAAAAAATGGCGTCTGCAAAAGTTTGGGCACCCTGCAGAATTTATAGCATGCACTGCCCCCTTTGCAAAGCTGAGCCCTGCCAGTGTCATGGATTGTTCTCAATCATCGTCTGGGAAGACCAGGTGATGTCAAGCTCAAAGGTTTTAAATGCCCAGACTCATCTGACCTTGCCCCAACAATCAGCATCATGGGTTCTTCTAAGCAGTTGTCTAGAAAACTGAAACTGAAAATAGTTGACGCTCACAAAGCTGGAGAAGGCTATAAGAAGATAGCAAAGCGTTTTCAGATGTCAATATCCTCTGTTCGGAATGTAATTAAGAAATGGCAGTCATCAGGAACAGTGGAAGTTAAAGCAAGATCTGGAAGACCAAGAAAAATATCAGACAGAACAGCTCGCAGGATTGTGAGAAAAACAATTCAAAACCCACGTTTGACTGCACGATCCCTCCAGAAAGATCTGGCAGACACTGGAGTTGTGGTACACTATTCAACTATAAAGAGATACTTGTACAAATATGGTCTTCATGGAAGAGTCATCAGAAGAAAACCTCTTCTACGTCCTCACCGCAAAAATCATCGTTTGAACTTTGCAAATGAACATATAGACAAGCCTGATGCATTTTGGAAACAAGTTCTGTGGACCGATGAGGTTAAAATTGAACTTTTTGGCCGGAATGAGCAAAGGTACGTTTGGAGAAGAAGGGGCACAGAATTTAATGAAAAGAACCTCTGTCCAACTGTTAAGCATGGGGTTGGATCAATCATGCTTCGGGGTTGTGTTGCAGCCAGTGGCACAGGGAACATCTCACGAGTAGAAGGAAACATGGATTCAATAAAATTTCAGCAAATTTTGGATGGTAACTTGATGCCATCTGTGAAAAAGCTGAAGTTAAAGAGAGGATGGCTTCTACAAATGGATAATGATCCTAAACACACCTCGAAATCCACGGGGGATTACATCAAGAGGCGTAAACTGAAGGTTTTGCCATGGCCTTCACAATCTCCTGACCTCAACATAATTGAAAATCTATGGATAGACCTTAAAAGAGCAGTGCGTGACAGATAGCCCAGAAATCTCAAAGAACTGGAAGACTTTTGTAAGGAAGAATGGGCAAAGATACCTCAAACAAGAATTGAAAGACTCTTAGCTGGCTACAAAAAGCGCTTACAAGCTGTGATACTTGCCAAAGGGGGCAGTACAAGATATTAACTCTGCAGGGTGCCCAAACTTTTGCAGATGCCATTTTTTTGTTTTCTGTTATTTTGAAAGTGTAAATGATGGAAATAAAATCTAACATTTGTTGACATATTATAAGAATGTCTAATCTGTAATTTGATGCCTTTTGGAGATTTTTCCATCTTTCCTTGGCTTCTTTATGCACATTAATACAAATTTTTAGCTGGGGTGCCCAAACTTTCGATCCCCACTGTATATATATATATATATATACACTATATTGCCAAAAGCATTGGGACACCCCTCCAAATCATTGGATTCATGTGTTCCAATCACTTCCGTGGCCACAGGTGTATAAAATCAAGCACCTAGGCAGGCAGACTGCTTCTACAAACATTTGTGAAAGAATGGGTCGCTCTCAGATGCTCAGCGAATTCAAGCGTGGTACCATGATAGGTTGTCACCTGTGCAAAAAGTCCATCCGTGAAATTTTCTTTTTACTAAATATTCCTCAGTCAAATTTTTGTGGTATTATAACAGAATGGAAGCAACTGGGAACAACAGCCACTCAGCTACGAAGTGGTAGGCCATGCAAAATGACAGAGTGGGGTCAGCGCATGTTGAAGCACACAGTGCGCAGAAGTCGCCAACTGTCGGTAGAGTTAATAGCTAAAGACCTCCAAAGTTTGTGTGGCCTTCATATTAGCACAACAGTGCATATAGAGCTTCACGGAATGGGTTTCCATGGCTGAGCAGCTGCATCGAAGTGCATCACCAAGTGCAATGGAAACCGTCAAATGCAGTGGTGTAAAGTATGCTGCCACTGGACTCTAGAGCAGTGGAGATGTGTTCCCTGGAGTGACCAATCACGCTTCTCTGTTTGGCAATCCAATGGACGTGTCTGGGTTTGGCAGTTGCCAGGAGAACAGTACTTGCTTGACTGTATTGTGCCAAGTATAAAATTTGCAGGAGGGGGTATTATGGTGTGGGGGGGGGATGAATTAGAGCAGAGACTGCAAGCCAGGCCTTCTCGTCTGACATAAGTGCCTGACCTCGCAAATGCGCTTCTGGAAGAATGGTCAAACATTCCCATAGACACACTCCTAAACCTTGTGGGCAGCCTTCCCAGAAGAGTTGAAGCTGTTATAGCTATAAAGGGTGGGCCAACTCAATATTGAACCCTACAGACTAAGACTGGGATGCCATTAAAGTTCATGTGCGTGTAAAGGCAGGCATCCCAATACTTTTGGCAATATAGTGTATGTATATATATATATATATATATATATTTAATTAATTAATCAAAACACCCGTGCTACCCTGACAAATCATATACAATCAAAAAAACTCATATACTGTATACTGTAAAAATATATATACTGTATATATGAAAAAAATACTAATATATATGATGCTGCTGTTCATAAAGTGAAAACACCTTAAATAATAAATGATCAATAGTACATCGCAAACAATAATTATAAATGTGAAAAGATCAAAAGTCCCAAACAAACAGTGCTTCAGTGAAAAAATATTCTGTTATATCCAAACCGGAAGTGTTCTGTAAATGGTATCACCCCACAGTACTTCACAATCACCACCTAATACACTCCACACTCACCAGATTCGTTGGACTCCTAGCTCGTATGGCATAAGAGTAAAAAAGGCTTAAACTGGTGGAGTGTGGCTTTGGGCTTTACAGGAAAATACCCAGTTGAAGAAGGAGCAAAAAGGACTTTCTGTTACAGAGTCTTGATTTGGCCATGGGTCATAATTTTTTCTGGCATAATGGGAAATATTATAGGCAAAAAACAGGAGTTGTGATGGGTGCAAAATATGCCCCTTCAGTGGCAAATATTTTTATGAGTAAATGGGAACAAGAATCAATTTTTATGAACAAGAGACCAGAGTTGAAGCTCTATAAAAGATTAATTGACGACATCTGCATTATCTGGGAAGGTACGCAAGAATCTTTAAAACACTTCATTGAAGAAATAATTATAATATTTTATTTTCTGAAGACATTAGTTATGAGTCTATACATTTTTTAGATCTTACTGTATATAAGAGGTGTATACCCAGACTCACTTTAAAGAGGTAGATAGGAATGGTTACATTCCCATACATAGTTGCCATCATCCTAGATGGCTTAATTCAATTCCTAAGAGCCAATTCTTGAGGATTAATTGCAACTGTGATGAGGATAGAGATTATGATGAACAGACAGACATTTTAATACAAAGATTTGAAAAAAAAGGGTACAGGAATGTGAGGGCTATAAGAGACCAGGTAAAAAGTATGGATAGAGATGAATTGCTAATAACAAAGGAGAAGAAAGGAGAAGATTATGGGGTAGCATTTATTACAGGTTTTTCTAAACAACATAAAGCAATAGAAATGATATTTAGAAAACATTGGCCAATTCTTTTGCGGGATGACACATTAAGGGGCGTCTTGCCCAAAACACCTAGATTTATTTATACTAGACAACCCACCCTTAGTACTAAGCTTGTGAAATATGTTCCTGATCCTCCTCAAAAAATTATCTATTTTTTGGATCAGGTTGGTTTCTTTAAATGTGGTAGATGTTTAGCTTGTAAAATCATGGGGAGTATAAAAAAAAAAAAAGATTTTCTATCTCAGATGAAGGGAGAAAATTTACAATTTAAAAAATTATTCTCTTGTGATAGCACTTATGTCACCTATCTTTTGGAGTGCCCCTGCAAATTACAGTATGTAGGGAGGACCACGAGGAAGCTGGCTGTGCGTCTTGGTGGAGATATTAGGAACATTAACAAAGGTTTCAAATACCATAGTCTTTCTCATCATTTTAGGGTCTGTCATAATAGGGATACCTCCCTTTTGAAATTCTGTGGGATAGATAGAGTAGAACCTCATTGGCGTGGGGGTGATATGAAGAAATCTATCTCACAGAATGAAACCCAATGGATCCTTAGACTTGACACTGTAGCCCCTAAGGGGTTAAATATAGATATTGATTTAGACTTTTTCTTTCTAATTGGTAATTGTTCAGAATGGGGATTATTTAGTGTCCAAAATGTTTGTATTAACATTAACATTATTTATATGATGTTGGTGTCTAAACATTTGTAATAATTTTATTAAATTTCTTGTATATTTTATGTTTTTTTTATATTTTATTGTATTCATTTTTTAACAATGTATTTTTGATTTTGTCTTTTGCCTGTTCATCGGGAAATGTAATTCCCGATGTGTTTCCAATTAGCGGGGTCCCCTTTGTTTATGTGACTTAAGTTGAGCACACCAGGAAGCGCTGTTTACATGTATGGAATTGAAGCCTGTACACGCTATGGGAAGTGAGGTAGTAAGATGGGAGGAGTGGAGACAGTGTATATTTAGTGCAGAGGAACCAGAGAGTGTTGTCTTTGATAACGCCCTGGAGGAGGGGTGAAACGCGTCGATATCATTTCCGGTTCCGGTCCGACCTTTTTTTAACAAATGTGAGTGCAATATACATTTTAAAATATACATTTTATTGTTGCTTAATAAAAGAGTATTACAGAGTTACACTATGTGTGCTCCTCCTGTTTTTTAATAACTTCCCTGCATGCATGATGATTATGTTCAAATATTGAAGAAGTATATGGAAACTGGGGTTTATCTATCTGAGTCCTGGCTATACCTGAGAACACACTTCACCAGTTTAAGCCTTTTTGACACTTATGCCATACGAGCTAGGAGTCCAACGAATCTGGTGAGTGTGAAGTGTATTAGGTGGTGAATGTGGAGCATTGTGGGGTGACACCATTTACAGAACACTTCCGGTTTGGATATAACAGAATATTTTTTCACTGAAGCACTGTTTGTTTGGGACTTTTGATCTTTTCACATTTATAAATATTGTTTGCGCTGTAGTATTGATCATTTAATATTTATTTATTTACAGAAAAAAGTACTGCATGCACTACATTTTTTCAGTGCAGCATAAAACAATGTACCACTTTGTACCATACTGCAGTCAGTGGAACTTAATGAAATGTCACTGTGTGCCAGTTCAATAAAGTTCATTAAACAACGATGTACCCTTAGTCTTCTACAATCAATTCATGACTATGAAAATAAACCTTAGTTCAAAGATCATTTATTAAAAATTAAACACTTTTGTTACATATGATTGGTAACAAGCTAAGTCTTCAAGGAGAGCTTCATTAAAATAGCTGTGAATGAGCAAAGACTTAAAGGAGAACCTAGCAACTGTTGAGACAATGAAAGCTTTGGTTTGGAATACATAGTACAACCTAGAGCACAGGATGCAGGGTCATGTGTGAGTAAAATAGAGCCCAGTGTACAGAGTTCAATGATCAGGACTAAGTGATAAGTAGTCGGTTCTGCAAATTGTAGTGGTAAGGATTATGCAAAGTACAGCCAGGGATACAAAATGCAGCGGCTAGCAGTTTAAAATGTATAACCCAGGCAGTGAAGAGAGTGAAGGGTTCAGGACCGAGTAACATGCAGCTCATTGCACATAGTACAAGGGTCAGGATCATATAATGTACAGTCCAGAGCATACATGGCAAGGTCAGGAGTGTGTAACACACAGCCTAATGCAGGCCATAGATGGGTCGAAAATCGGTCGATTGTTCGGCCGAAAATAAAATTGGCCGATTTTCGGATCGTTAGTGGGTTAATAGGACGGCCGTTTTTCGGTATTTTGGCAGATTTTTTTATCGGTAAAGTTTGAAAAAAAATCAGCCGATTTTCGCGGCAATGATGGGCAAATCAGCCGATCTTTTTACCGATAAAAAATCTGCTCATGAGCAGTGACCTGCAAGAGGTAGACAAAAAGAAGACGAAAAAGAAGAAGAGGATGAAGAGGAAGAAGAAGAAGAGGAAGAAGAGGAAGAGGAAGAAGAAGAGGAAGAAGGAGAAGAAGAAGAGGAAGAAGAAGAAGAAGTAGAAGAAGATGAAGAAGAAGAGGAAGAGGAAGAGGAAGAAGAGGAAGAAGAAGAGGATGAAGAAGAAGAGGATGAAGAAGAGGAAGAAGAAGATGAAGAGGATGAAGAAGAGGAATAGGAAGAAGAAGAGGATGATGAAGAAGAAGAGGATGAAGAAGAAGAGGAATAGGAAGAAGAAGAGGATGATGAAGAAGAAGAGGATGAAGAAGAAGATGAAGAGGAAGAAGAGGATGAAGAAGAAGAAGAGGAAGAAGAAGAAGAAGATGATGAAGAAGAAGAGGATGAAGAAGAAGAAGATGAAGAAGGAGAAGAAGAAGAAGAGGATGAAGAAGAGGATGAAGAAGAAGAGGATGAAGAAGAAGAAGAGGAAGAGGAAGAAGAAGAGGATGAAGAAGAAGAAGAAGAGGATGAAGAAGATGAAGATGAAGAAGAGGATGAAGAAGAAGAGGAAGAAGAAGAAGAAGATGATGAAGAAGAAGAGGATGAAGAAGAAGAGGATGAAGAAGAAGAAGATGATGAAGAAGAAGAGGATGAAGAAGAGGATGAAGAAGAAGAAGAAAAAGAGGAAGAAGAAGAGGATGAAGAGGAAGAAGAGGATGAAGAAGAAGAAGAAAAAGACGAAGAGGAAGAAGAAGAGGAAGAAGAAGATGAAGAAGAGGATGAAGAAGAGGATGAAGAAAAAGAAGAAGAAGAGGAAGAAGAGGATTAAGAAGAAGAGGATGAAGAAGAATTCCAGTCCGGCAAAAAGTGTCCCTGCAGAAAGCTCCGCTATTTCTTTGACAGTTCTTTGACATTTATAGCGGCTGCAACAATGTATCTATTTGTTTCCGAATAAAAACATCTGTATCCGAAATGGATACAAATAGATACAATGTTGCAGCCGCTATAAATGTCAAAAACTGTCAAAGAAAAAGCGGAGCTCTCTGCAGAGACACTTTTTGCCGGCTGTAGACGGGATGAAAATCGGCTGATTTTTTTACCGTTCCTGGTAAAGTCAGCCGATTGAACGACCAATTTTCCGGGTTTTTTTAAAGAAAAATTGGTCGGTTTTCTCCCCATCTATGGCCTGCATTAGGCACAAGGTGCAGCACCACCTACTAGGGGCTTCAAATCTTCCCACTCACTATTTACACCCAACAATATTTCCAATAATCATTACTCCCCACTCTCCAGGATTAAGACGGGCTAAACTATTCCTTTAAAATTGACAATGCAAATGTAGTCGCAGTGAGCAGGCACTTATTCTTTTCTGCCATAGTGATGGCAACAGTCTGATTGTAGCATAACATGACTTCAATCTATTAGTCAATTCCTCACTCTGCCATCCAGTCTTTTTTGCCCTGTGTTGCTGAGAACGGATGTGAGAAAGAATTTCATGACTTGTTGAAGGCTGCTCTCCTTGACCTTGCAGATGACAACTGGAGCTATTCTGAAGAAACACATAGGGCAAGGGTGAGCAGCAGTGATTTAGACAGGACTCAACAAACACAGCAGCTGACTTGGGATAGGTGCTACATATGAGGTGATATCAAAAAGTTTCAAGACTAGTTTTGTGATACGCAAATAGATGAAAGCACAAGGCTTCATGCACAGTCACAGGGAGCACTGCTCTTCATAAGTCAGTGTATCAAAAGACATAGTCCTGTGTACATCGGGAGCTGTGCAACTGGTGCTACTCTGACCATGTGCCTGGCAAAAGGTATTTTTCACACAGACTTGCATCCAAAGACAGTGTTAACAACCACCTGGCGATGCCTCTAGCAGTCCACAGGACAGGATTCCCCAGAGCGCCGAGTCTAAGCCCCAGTGTGCTTGTTCACCAGGGCCCCTGATGGTGGGGATGGACTTGGAGCAGACAGGAACCAGGTTGCGGCCCCTGAGTACACCTGCCTGTGGTAGAGGGATCCACCAGAGGTATATGCAGACAGAGAGCCTGACATGAAGAGACGGAAGGCTGGAGCCGGGATGGCTGGATCCGTGCAGGATGGATGGATGGCAGAGTAGTAAGCGTGGTCAAACGGGCCGGGTCGGTAACAGTGGGATCAGCGTAGTACAAGGCAGCAGGCAGAAGAGTAGTCAGGTCACTCGCCGGGGTCGGTAACAGTAGTTCAGATCAGATTGAGGGATATCCAAAAAAGAGAGGTCAAACTAGCCAGGGGGTCAGGGCAGGAGAAGTCAGCAGAGGTCAGGATCAGGCAAAGTCAGCAACGAATCACAATAGCAGGAATATAGGAACACAGGAACAACAAACCATACGGCAATGAGTGTATGTGCAGGGCAAATTAAATAGTGCGCCCTGCCCTGCCATTGGTGCCAGGTGAACGTCCGCAATCGCGAGTGTGCATGTGTGGCCGCCACTGCCCAGGTCCTAGTGCCCGCCGGCTACTATGAATCGGCGCTCCGTGCATGCGCAGATCCGCTTGCCGCCGCGATCCCTGACAGACAGTGACCAGTCCGTGAACTTGGTTTTGTAGGTTTATTAGGGGAATTCAACTTGGAAAGGGAAATAGGGATTGGTTGGTTGGTTGGGGGGGGCGCAGATTGGCATCTTCATCCTGGGCACTGAATGACCATGTTCCTGCACTGTTTGAGAGTAACTCTTTAGGAGCAGTGAAGCACTGTTGTCACACTATTATAGGAAGCTGCATTAGGAGAATTCACTGGCAGGACTTTGCATAGAGATTAGGAGTAAACTGTAATGCACTTAGTCAAGTCTGCACAATGCACTTATAATTAAGGGCTACAGCATATATTTTTCAATGGGGCAAGAAAAAACAAAAAACAGATAACCCAATACACAGCAAATCTTTATATATCTTTGTTCAGCTGTTATTCTGCAACATCTGAATTATGTGCCACTTATTAAAGATGAGGAGAAACACACTTTAAAGATTATGGAAAAAATGATCTATCTCTTATCTTTGAGATAATGAAGAGACAACTTTTAACTAGACAAAAGAGTTTTAATATTAGAATTTTTTGAGCAGAATTATCTGCAAACTAATCCTAAAACATGGCCCTTAAATTCAAGCTAAGCGTACTGCAGTTTCTATAGTTATAGTCAGTATACTAAGGGTTACACTGAATATAAAAGAACATGAAAGAGATGGTACTTCATGGCATGCAGTGTACTATGATAAAATGTCTTTCATGAAGATTGGTTCTTTAGGAATCAGATATCTAGCTATTGTTTGCACTGTCCAGCTAGAATTCTTTTATATTACCAACATAGGTGCCTTTCTCTTACCTAATAAAGAGTACAAGGAAGCCTTAGATCAACATCAGGTATAAAAAGAAAGATACAGTACTTTGGACCAAAGCATGATACACTATAATAACAAATAAAATTACAATACCTTGGAAAGGCAGGCTGAAATACATGAAATGTCAATCTGGCAACAGAAAGAAATACAAAATACATATGGAATACAGGATCAGTATTTAACCCCATTAAATGCTTCCAGAACTCTTTAGCAACACATTTTTTTCTGGATCTGTATAGGTGTTTTTATATTGTTTACTGTAATTAACCACTTTCCTGCTGCCCTATAGCAGAAATACTGCTACAGGGCGGCAGGGGGGCGCAAAATCACGTATATACAGTTGTGTTCAAAATAATAGCAGTGTGTTGAAAAAAGTGAATAAAGCTCAAGATCCTTCTAATAGCTTTTATTTCCATACACACAAATGCATTGGAAACACTATACATTCTATTCCAAATCAAAACATGAAGAAAAATATATCAAATTTGTGTTGTTCCTCTAAAAAAATTGAAGAAAAGTGAATATTAGACTGTTCAAAAAAATAGCAGTGTTTGTATTCTTCTTTACAAACTCAAACATTCACTATATAAACTGAAAAATGTTTGAAGATTTTGCTTTCCTTTGAATCACTTAATGAATATTTAGTTGTATAAGCACTGTTTCTGAGAACTGCTGTACATCTGTGTTGCATGGAGTCAACCAACTTCTGGCACCTGTGAACAGGTATTCCAGCCCAGGATGATTGGACTACATTCCACAGTTCTCTATTTCTTGGTTTTGCCTCAGAAACTGCATTTTTGATGTCACCCCACAAGTTTTCTATTGGATTAAGATCCGGGGATTGGGCTGGCCACTCCATAACGTCAATCTTGTTGGTCTAGAACCAAGATGTTGCACGTTTACTGGTGTGTTTGGGGTCGTTGTCTTGTTGGAACACCCATTTCAAGGGCATTTCCTCTTCAGCTTAAGGCAGCATGACCTCTTCATGTATTCTGATGTATTCAAACTGATCCATGATCCCTGGTATGCGATAAATAGGCCCAACACCGTAGTATGAGAAACATCTCCATATCATGATGCTTGCGCAACCATGCTTCACTGTCTTCACAGTGTACTGTGGCTTGAATTCAGTGTTTGGGGGTCGTCTGACAAACTGTCTCCGGCCACTAGACCCAAAAAGAACAATCTTACTTTCATCAGTCCACAAAATGTTGCGCCATTTCTCTTTAGGCCAGTCAATGTGCTCTTTGGCAAATTGTAACCTCTTCAGCACATGTCTTTTTTTCAACAGTGGGACTTTGCAGGGGCTTCTTGCAGATAGCTTGGCTTCACATAGGCGTCTTCTAATTGTAACAGTACTCACAGGGAACTTTACACCTTCTTTGATCTTCCTGGAGCTGATTGTTGGCTGAGTCCTTGCCATTTTGGCTATTCTTCTATCCATTCGAATGGTAGTTTTTTGCTTTTTTCCACGTCTTTCAGGTTTTGGTTGCCATTTTAAAGCATTTGCGATCATTTTAGCTGAGCAGCCTATCATTTTCTGCACTTCTTTATGTTTTCCCCTTTCCAATCAACTTTTTAATCAAGGTACGCTGTTCTTCTGAACAATGTCTGGAACGACCCATTTTCCTCAGAATTTCAGAGAGAAATGCACTGTAACCAGCATGTACAACATTTGCTGCCTTCCTTCCTTAAATAAGGGCAATAATTGCCACCTGTTTTTCAAAGAATGAATGACCTCACTAATAGAACTCCACACTGCTATTATTTTGAACATGCCCCTTTCAATTAGTGATTCAATTACACAGAATCAGCAGCATGCATGTCATGACTGTTGGGTCTGTTGGATTTCTATTACTCTACTGCACCTGCTAGTAAATTATTTGCCATGTAGAAATATTATTTCTACCAAAAACAGTGATTGATCAGGTTAGTGGTGTCTGACTGCTATTATTTTGAACACAACTGTATATGTGATTTTGCACTTCCAGGTAGGGGGCGTGCCCTACCCGTACCGCTATTCTCGGCCTCAGCTGTCAATCATTGGGTCCCGGCTGGAGATTACTCGCTGGCACCCAATGATCGCCAAGCATTACAGACGGAGGGAGAGAACTGTATGTAAACAATACAGTTTACATACAGCAGTATGCTTACAGTGAAGAACACACACAGCTTACAATAAAACAGCACACAGTTAACCCTTTGATCACCACACGTGTTAACCCCTTCCTGCCCAGTGCCATTAGTACAGTGTCAGTGCTTTTTATTAGTACTAATCACTGTATTGGTGTCTCTGGGGATGTCAGTGACACCAAGTCATTTCCCCCCAGTGTCAGAATGCCTGCTGCAGTCCCGCTATAGGTCGCTTATTGCCGCCATTACTAGTAAAAAAAAAAAATCCCAGTATATATACCACCATTTATAAACGCTATAACTTTCACGTAGACCAATTAATTTACATGTATTGGGATTTTTTTTAGTGAAGCCATGCAGCAGAATACATTTTGGCCTAAATTTATGCCGAATTAGATTTTTTACATTTTTGTACTGGAAATGTTTTATAGCAAAAAGTTAATAATATTGTTTATTTCTCGAAATTGTCATCCTTTTTTCTTATAGCACAAAAAATAAAAAATGCACAGGTGAACAAATACCACAAAAAGAAAGCTCTATTCATGAGCAAAAAAGGACATAAATTTCATTTTGGTGCAGCGTTGCATGACCGCTCATTTGTAAGTTAAAGTAACACAGCGCCGTAACGCAAAAAATGGCCTGGTCGGGAAGGGATGTAAATCCTCTGGAGGGCAAGTGGTTAAAGTAGTTTTAAATCCAATCCATAAAATATATAAACTTTGAAATGTTGATGTCATTTCAAAATTTGTTTACAATATTTTTATAATTGTACATTTTATTACCAGCCTGTAATAATTCTTCATTACCGGATCATTTATCAGTTTTCAGCACTTTGATAGTTTGACTGACAATTACTTGGTCAAGAAACACTGCACCCAAAATATTTTATACCTTTTTTTTTTAGACAGATGACGTGTACTTTGGTTGTATTTATTACACACTGTGTTTTTAAATTTTTTTTTAAGTAGTTGTAAACCTCAGATATGAAATATGAACTAAGCATATCCCTCTATAGTGTGTACTTGTTTCAGCTAAGACCGCTAAGTATAATTTCTGTCTGATGCTTCATTCCTCTGCTATCAGCATGAATCACTTCTGACAAGTTTTCCTGACACCGACAGAAAAACGATGACATGGGAGGGACCACCAAAAGACAGTCTCTGCTTTGTTCCTGTGAGCTGTGTGGAGGGGGGTGTTTCTTCCCTCCAATCAGCTCTCAGAGCTCTCCTCACTGAGCTCTGCAGAGTTTAATTTCAGCTCTCCATCCTATCCAGCCACCTTTTTTCTGAAAACTCAGACAAGCTTTATAAATTCAGCACTTTGTGCAGATGTAGAGAAGAGAAGACTGCAGATAGGCAGGAACAACTTATGTAGGATTATGTGTTTCATCTCTGTGTATCACCTGAGGCCAGTCACTTCACTAAGTATATGTGAAGGTTTGCAACCATTTTATTAAAAAAAGAAAAAAATCATCTTCCTTACTTTCTGTTAATTTACAAATGCTACAACAGTATGAGAACCCCCCAAAATTACCCCATTTTGTAAAGTAGACAACCAAAGGGGATCCCATTTTTTGCCACAATTTTTTGAAAATGAGGAAACATATTGGTATTTAGGAATTAAAACATAGAGCATGGTAATGGTGCACTTGATACCTTAACCAATTGCCTACCGGGCACTTATACCCCCTTATTTACCAGGCCAATTTTCAGCTTTCAGGGCTGTCGCACTTTGATTGACAGTTGCACGGTCATGCAAGAATTTCTCACAAATAGAGCTTTCTTTTGGTGGTATTTAATCGCTGCTGGGCACTTTACTTTTTGTGCTATAAGCAAAAAAATTGCAAAAAAATTTGAAAAAAAAAAAAAAAGTTTCTTTGTTTCTATTATAAAATTTTTCAAACAGGTAATTTTTCTCCTTCACTGATGTGCGTTGATGAGGCAGCACTGATAGGCGGCACTGATAGGCAGCACTGAAGGGCACTGATAGGCGGCACAGATAGGCGGCACTAATGAGGTGGCACGGATAGGCAGCACTAATAGGCAGCACTAATGAGGTGTCACAGATAGGTGGCACTGATATGCGGCACTGATAGGCGACACTGATAATGGGTACTGATAGAAAGCACTGATAGGTGGCACTGACTGACATCACTGCTGGGCACTGACTGGCGGCACTGCTGGGCACTGACTGGCACAACCGCTGGGCACTGACTGGTGGCACTGACTGGCAGCACTGCTGGGCTGCACTGATGGGCACTGGTGGGTGGCACTGGTGGGCACAGGTGGGTGGTGGGCACAGGTGGGTGGGCACAGGTGGGTGGCACTACTGGGCACAGGTAGGTGGCACTTCTTGGCACAGGTGGTGACACTGCTGGGTGGCACAGGTGGACGCACTGCTGGGCACAGGTGGGTGCATTGCTGGGCACAGGTGGGCGCACTGCTGGACACAGGTGGGCGGAACTTGTGTGTGGCACTGCTGGGCACCGATCATCAGGGCACTGATGATCAGTGACCCTGATGATTAGTGCCAATCCCCGCTCTGACAACTGCCGGTTTTCGGCAGTACTTTCCTCACGATCTGACAGCGTGAGGAAAGTGCAGCCAAGAACCGGCATTTGCATGTCATTGGACATGGCTGATCACGTGGTAAAAGGCCGCTGTGATTGGCCTTTTACCACGCCACGTGATCAGCTGTGTCCGTAGGACACAGCGATCACTGAGATCGCCCAGTGCGCGCGCAGGAGAGCGCGTTCTGGGAAGACGTCATATGACGTCCACCCAGAACTGGCCGGCCGCAGTGCAGCCGTCATTCTGCTATCTGCGGTCGGCAAGTAGTTAATGAACAGGTTACATACAGAGGGAGGATGATGATGAAGGGGTAAATGTGCAACTGTACCGGATAAGTGAGATGTGTAGGAGACAAGAGGGACATGAACAGGTTAGAAAATTCCAGGGTCAGTTAAATTAAATACGTGGATCAGCAGCTGCTTCTGCAGATCAATTAATTAAATATTTTCCCCATGCATTACTCACTAGGATTCCTCTCCTTCCCATTTTTTTTGAGGAAGGATATTCAATGTAAACAATAGCATGTAATTATTGTGACTAGCTTATGATGGCTCGGTATACAGCAATTAGCACCTGGAACCGTTGGCCAGCTTCTCTGCAACACTCTTCAGTGAAAGGGGTCCTTGTCCAGTCCAGATTTCTGAGGTAGTGTCCTCCAGCATATTCTCCTTAATTCATGTTTATGCAAACCCTCAGCCAAGCACATGCTGTGGCCTGATAACAACAGTTCTTCAGTAACACAGACTGCATTCCAGGGCAGAGGCCCCAGTAGAGAGAGCTCTGATCAGACCCTCCCAAACATTTATCTTCCCACCAGCCACACCTTCTGGGCCTACCCCCCAGGGATTAGCTGAGGTCAAATAAATATTCATAACCCAGTGGCTAAAATCCTCCTACTCTATTTCTCAAGGCCTCTTCCAGAGACAGGCATGAACAACCCACCACCAGGCTTAGGGAGATCTGACCAGACCTAGAAAATAAATTGCTGCTCAAATGGGTTGAGCCAAAAACTAAATTTATCCAGCCTAAGGCAGGGTTCTACACAGCAATTATAAAGCACCTCATATCTAGATATTATTTACTTGTAAAACAAAATATTAGTTGGTTGTGTGCTATGTGGTAAATTATTTTTATTTCAGAGATACATGCATGAAATGTTTTGTCAAACGAGCAAGTATTTGACTGATAGAGACGGGATGTAAGGGAATTCCCGTGAGACAGCTGGCGAATAGACGTGCACATGCACAGCAAAGATTGGCGCCAGACGGACTATTTAAAAGGTGCCTCTGCCTGTGGTGAGAGCTGACTGGTCTTCAGCTGTTCCCAATTCCCTGCTCGTTCCTATGTGATTTCCTTATTGCTGACCTGGCTTGTTCCTGACCTGACTCGGATTACTCTCCTGCTTGATACTGGTTCCTGACTTCGGATCTGCTCCTGACTTTGGCTTGCTTCTGATTTGTTACCTCGCTGTCCGCCCGTTGATGACCCTGGCTATTTCTTTGACACTGCTCCTGTCTCCCATCCCAGCTTCCAACCTTGCTCTGGTGCACACCTGGTGATCTACCATACCAGCTCTGCATATTACTACTGTGCCTGAATCCGAGGTTCATCAGTCTTCCAAGGTCACCAACCGCAAGAGCTGCAAACAACATCTACTGGCGCTCTTGTCCCCCTGGTCCCTATACACCCTCTGTTCCACCTCCAGTGGGGTCAGGGCTAGTGACACAGTTGAGGCCGACCTCGTCATTTCAGTCTCCTATCAGGTACGTGACATGGGAGCAGCAGTAGAAGCCAATCACATGTACTGCACCTGTAAAAATTTACATGCAGGAGGAGAGAAAAGCAAAATGACATCATCAGTCTGTTTTTGCTCCTTTACTGTGCAATCTTAGGTACATATAGGTCTCATCTATCCACTCCAGCCCTTTCTGGGGTGAAATGTTTTGAAGCTGGAGGTGGACAGGCAAGACTACATTTTGTGAATCCTCTACTATTAAAGATGGTTTTAAATGGTGACAGCATCAGTGTGAGGTCCATTCATACCTACTTAACAAGAAGAACAGTTGAGTGGGGATGCTCTCCTGGGTGTGCATCTCGTAAGAGCTTGAGGTACAGGGAAAAAGGCAATTATGGAGAGGCATGGCCACTATTAATCTTTGAACCAGTACCATACACATCACGGAATATGAATATCTGTATTTTTCCTGTGATGAATGTTAGGACATGGGAAAATATAAAATGGGGGGATCTCCCATTCAAAATCATAGGCCTTGCATTGTCCCAGGTGTGGTATTTAACCCCTTCACGTCGAGCTCACACATACTGTATATGCGGCCCCACTGGACTGGGCTTTACTCTGTGGGCGTATCTGTCTTTTATGATGGGAGCGCGTTGCATGGGGTGCTCCCATCACAGACACCGAGGTCTCACCAGGAGCCCCGGGTCCTTTACTAACAATCATTACCTGGAACTCCGGTTCTGGGTCACCTGATCGCTGTGGTAGCCTGTGATTAGCTATCATAGTGGTCAGTCACTGTGAAGCCCACACCCATGTTTTATCTCTTTCTGAATGGAGGAGAGAGATACATTGAGAAAAAAACCACCGTGTGTAAAAAAAAATTGCCTAGATCAAGGTTAAATTTACATCATTTCCATGGTTAGTGATTGGGTCAAGGTCAAAGGTCAGGGTCAGTATTTTTTTGGGAAGGATTTAAAACATTTTTTAATTAGTATCAGTGTCAGTTAGCCAGTGTGTTTTACTGTAGGTAAGATAAAAAAAAAGCAAAATGCGCACTATTGTTTCTGGGCTGTACTATGGGTACATACAACTAACATACACATACAGTAGGGAAGATAATTATTTGATCCCCTGCAGATATTGTAAGTTTGCCCACTTACAAAGAAATTAATGGTCTATCATTTTTATCATAGGTGTATTTTGAATGATAGAGACAGAATATCAACCAAAAATCCAGAAAAAATCATGATACAAATGTTTTAAATTGAGCTGCTGTTCAGTGAGTAAAATAAGTATTTGATCTCAAGCAAAACATGACTTAGTACTTGGTGGAGAAACCCTTGTTGGCAAGCACAGAGGTAAGACGTGTCTTGTAGTTGGTTACCAGGTTTGCACACATCTCAGGAGGGATTTTTGTCCAGATTTAGATCCAGCTCAAAATCCTTTGGGTTTCTTGTCTGTCACTTGACAACTCAAAGTTTCAGATCCCTCCATAAAGTTGCTATAGGATTAAGGTCTGGAGACTGGCTAGGCCACTCCATGACCTTAATGTGCTTCTTCTTGAGCCTTAGTTGCCATGGTGGAATGTTTTGGGTCATTGTCATGCTGGAAGACCCATCCACGACCCATCTTCAGTGTTCTGGCTAAGGGAAGAAGGTTCTCATCTAAGATTTTATAATACATCGCCCTTCAATGCAGCAAAGTTGGCCTGTACCTTTAGCAGAGAAACAGCCCCAAAGCATAATGTTTCCACCTCCATGCCTGACTATAGGGATGGTGTTCTTAGGGTGATAGTCAACATTTTCCTTCCTCCAAACATCACAAGTCGAGTTAATGCCAAAGAGCTCAGTTTTGGTCTCATCAGACCACAGCACTTTCCCCCAATCCTTCTCTGAATCATGTAGATCAGGGGTGTCAAAATGGTGGCCCTCCAGCTGTTGCAAAACTACAAGTCCCATCATGCCTCAGCCTTTGGGATTCATGCTTGTAACTGTCAATCTTGCAATGCCTCATGGGACTTGTAGTTTGGCAACAGATGTTCATTGGCAAACTTCAGATGGGCCTGTAAATGTGCCTTCTTGAGGAGGGGGGACCTTGCAGGCGCTGCGTATTGTATTACCAATGGTTTGTTTGGTGACTGTGGTTCCAACTGTCTTGAGATCATTCACAAGCTCCTCTCATGTAGTTCTGGGCTGATCCCTCACTTTTCTCATAATCATCCTTACCCCATGAGGCAAAATCTTTCATGGAGCTCCAGTCTGAAGGCGGTTGATGGTTATTTTGTATTTCCTCAATTTGCAAAAAAGCGCTCCAACAATTGTCTCCTTCTCACCAAGCTTCTTGCTGATGGTCTTGTAGCCCATTCTAGCCTTGTGCAGGTCTACAATCTTGTCCCTGATGTCGTTTGACAGCTTTTTGGTCTTGCCCATGGTGGTGAGGTTTGAATGGAAGAAAGGTTCTGTGCACAGGTGTCTTTTATAGACATAACAAGTTGTCGTTAGCAGCACCTTCTTAAATTGAAAAGACTAATCTATGTACCACATGAGCACATAGCCAGTCTGTAGGAGCCAGAATTATTGTTGGTTGGTAGGTGATCAAATACTTGTTTTACTCACAAAACTGCAGCTCAATTTATAATATTTTTATCATGTGGTTTTTTTCTGGATTTGTGGTTGATATCCTGTCTCTATCATTTAAAATGCACTTATGATAAAAATGATAGACCATTAATTTCTTTGTAAGTGGGCAAACTTATAAAAAATATTTATTTTCCCCATTGTATGTGGTATTGCTGCAATTGTCAGGAGCAGGAGAATTTATTTTGGGTTGATTTTGGTAGTAGGTTATGGTAGTAGCAAGAAATATACAGCTACATTTCAAAAACCTATTTTAAAAACAAATTTTCTGTCAGGTTTGCTTTGATAATAAAATAAAAATCAAAAGATAGCCATTACCATTTACCATCAAATGAAAGCCCACTTTGTCCTGAAAAAAGTAAGGTATAATCCACCTGGATGCACAAAGTAGTTGTGATGATATATACAGTTTTACTAACACATGTTATGTTGCAAAATTGTGCTTAGGCATTAACCACTTGCCCTCCAGAGGATTTACCCCCCTTCCTGACCGGGACATTTTTTGCGATATGGCTCTGTGTTACTTTAACTGACAATTGTGCGATCATGCAAAGCTGCACCTAAATGAAATGAATGTCTTTTTCCCCCACCAATAGAGCTGTCTTTTGGTGGTATTTGATCGCCTGTGCGGTTTTTATTTTTTGCCCTATAAATAAAAAAAGACCCACAATTTTGAGAAAAAAACAATATTTTTGACTTTTTGCTATAAAACATGTCCAGTACAAAAATTTAAAAAATCTAATTTTGTCATAAATTTAGGCAAAAACGTATTCTGCTACGTCTTTGCTAAAAAAAAATGTGTAAATTAATTGGTTTACGTGAAAGTTATAGCGTCTACAAATGGTGGTATATATACTGGAATTTTTTTTTTCTTACTAGTAATGGTGGCGATCAACGACTTATAGCGGGACTGCCGCAGGCATTCTGACACTGAGTTGATGTCACTGACATCTCCAGTGACACCAATACAGTTATCAGTGCTAATAAAAAGCACTAACACTGTACTAATGGCACTGGGCAGGAAGGGGTTAACATGTGGGGCTATCAAAGGGTTAACTCTGTGCTGTGTGAGTGTTTTCCACTGTAAGTAGAGCCATACAAAGCAGTGTGCAGGAGCTGACAGGGGAGAGATCTGTATTGTTTATACACAGGTCTCTCCCCGTTGGAGATACTCTGTGATTGCCAGGTGCTGGTGAGTAATCACCGGCCATGACCCGGTGACTGCCAGGAATGGCGGTGCAGGTAGGGCACCCCCTACCCGGAACTGCAAAATCACGTTCAGTACATACACTGTACGTGCGTACAGTATATATACTGTACGTGATTTTGGCGCTCTGTAGCAGTATTTCTGCTATAGAGCGGCGCAGAAGCGGTTAACGTTTGTTTTACTCTTCGGCAGGAAGGGGTTCAAAATGAAAAACAAACTGCCCACACATTAGCTACTAAGGAATAACACTGATTTTCTATTATTACATAGCACGCTTTGAAGTTATAACAAAGCAATGTCAGTTGTTACGTACAGGAATGACAGTTTATCCTTAACAAGCAATAATCATTTGTTCCTATACAGCAAGAGATGTGTATTTTTTCAGTGTGCAATTGCTGCAGGTAATTGCCAGATTCGACTCATGATGACAATACAGATAACATAGCATAATACCGTTTAAATGTATTTCCTGTTTAAAAATAACATCTAATTCATCTTCTCTATCTTTCCCCTAAATCATTCTCCTCTTTTGTGTAATTCTCAGTGAAGCATAGTGGGGACAGCTGTCTGCAACCAAAAGGCATCAAGCCTAGTGGGTCTCTGTGCCAGTATCCTCACTGGTTTTTATTCACCCAGTTTGCTACATCTCAGTCTGTCTTCAAGCACCTCCATATGAATATTTTTTTTCCTAGCTGAAGATTGTATAGATGCACAAAAAAATCAATAGAGGTTTAGAGAAAATCAAGACACTCTTGTTGCAGGAAACAAGCCAAAGTCTGCTTCCCAGACTGACCATCTGGGTTTTATGGCATTAAGTCAACTGCAAAAGCAAAAGGCAGTAGAGAGGAAAGGGGCATTCATTTAGCTTTGGAAGGAATTCCTAAAACCGGTTAGGAGAATTATTGTTCAGACCATGTGGCTGGAGCTTGAATGGAAATATTATTTCTAGAAATCCTGGCTCTAAATCAGGCTAAAAATGAACATGCCTTGTGGCATGGAAGCTGTAATAGATAACAATAATTTTAAGGGAATATTAAGGAAACACTATTACTCTAAACCTAGCAGAAATTAATAATAGCACAGAAAATTTATATGAATATATATATATATATATATATATATATATATATACATATATGACTCAAAATTGCTAGCCAGGCCTTAAGTGTTACCTGCCATCAGTTGCCCCACCCAACCCCTACCTTGCCCCACCCTGATTCCGCCCCTAAACACGGCCTCATAAATTATCTCATGAAATGACACTGTTAAATGTTTTATGCAGAAAAAAGTTACAAAAATAAATATTAACAACAACTTTAACAATATTAACACAAATCAATGTAAACATAAAAGGAAGATAAGTGCTTTACATCACTAAGGAAACAAAATGGCACACAGTGCTGAGGTCAGCCGTGTGACGCATAGTGCAGGAGAGGAGTGCAGAGTGTAAGAAGGAAGGAAGGAAGGGAGGGGAGCGAGGAAGAAAGGGAGGAAGGAAGGAAGGAAGGAGAGGAAGGAATAAAGGGAGGGGAAGAAGGAAGGGAGGAAGGGAGGGAGGAAGGAAGGAAGGATGGAGGGAAGCAAGGGAGAGAGGAAGGTAAGGAAGGAAGGAAAGGAAGGGGAGCAAGGAAGGTAGGGAGGGGAGGAAGAAATGAAGGCAGGGAGGGAGGGAGGAAGGAAAGGGGGTGAGGAAGGAAAGGAAGGGAGGGAAGGAATGGAGGGAGGAAGGGAGGGAAGGAAGGGAGGGAGGGAAGGGAGGGAGGGAGGGAGGGAGGGAGGGAAGGAAGGAAGGGGAGGAAGGAAGGGAGGGGAGGAAGGAAGGAAGGTCAGACACGGATGGTTTCTAGCACAATGGCTCAGTCAGAAGCATCACAGGACTTTCGCCCGCCAGGGCACAGGGGGAGGCAGAGCAAATTCAGCCTCTCTCCTCTCCTATTGGTGCGGAGGATGGGAGGAGGGGCTTGGCACTGAGGAGCACACAGGGGAACCCAGAAAGAAAGGGAAATCCGATGGACGGTGGGAAGTGATCGATGAGGTGGGGGCAGTTACAAGCACCAATCTCTCTATATGGCTTTCAATGAAGCACCTGGAAGCTGTTTCTCCTTTTCTCTCCCCCCCTTTCAGCTGCTTCATTATTTCAAGCAATGCAGGGAGATTGGTGCTGGTAACTGCCCCCACCGCATTGATCACCCAGACTGTCAATTTCACCTGCTGTAGTCTGCCAACCTAATTTAGCAGGTGGGGGGTCGGGGCACACTGCGGGCAAGGCATAACATAGAGAGGGCAATTGTCCCCCTGTAGTGATGCTTCCATGTGGCAGTGACAGGAGGGAGAACCTGAAGGGAAGAGAGAGCACAACGCAAACCTCCTCTTAGCTCTCTCCTCATTTCTAGCTCAATGCTGACAGTGGCGGTAATGCTGTAAATAATCCTCTCAGCCTCCTCTCCAACCCACTGCTAATCCCGGCCCTGCTCATCCCCACGTTATTTCCACTCGCCAAATGTGAGCACGCAAGTGGAAATTTTGAGGGCATATATATATATATATATATATATATATATATGTGTGTGTGTGTGTGTGTGATCCAAGAGGGCAGTGACTTTGTCTTAACAGCATTCCATGGGCATAGGCTGTAGTAGCATACTCTAATTTACGTGTGGAGACATATGCAGAGAGAAATATCCTGGCCTCTTAACTGGTGACAATTTTCTACACACTTGCTTCAGTGCTTCATGTTTCACACCAACTGACCGCCCTTTGTTTAATTCCATTTAGAGCTTAGAAGAAATAAGAGTCCACAACAAGTTTTTCTTAGGCTTTTTGGGCAAGTACCACCCTCTGCTTGGACAAACACATAAAAAGCAAGGGAACCAGTTTTTTGGGGTGCCGCAGTTACAGTAGTAAGACGTCTGGAGGTTTGGTCTCTGGTTTCTCCATCTAAGAATAAACATGCTGCAAAAGATGTTCCCCACTAATTGCACTTAACCACTCTTTCTGGGAATCCAGTGCAGATTTCAGTGATATGGACTTATGTTACTGCTTAAAGGACAAATGGACTCTAAAGGACTTTCCACACCTATTGAAAATATTATGACTGGGACAAGGGGAATCAGGAGAATAACTAAGGGGCACTTAGAAGATCATACACAGGAATGTGTATTGAAGACATCTTTAGGAACTATTTGTCTGTTACATTTAAACAACTTCAGTAAAAGAACTTTTCTTGTTATTTAACTTTGCCTGGTCTGAAATTACTTGAGGACAACCTTAAAGTGATGCATGCATGCTTGGTGTATCGCATAATAGGGTTTATAACAGGGGATCAGATGAGATACAGTAGATGCAGTACATACACTATATTGCCAAAAGTATTGGGACGCCTGCCTTTACACACACGTGAACTTAATGGTCCCAGCCTTAGTCCTTAGGGTTCAATGTTGAGTTAGCCCACCCTTTGCAGCTATAACAGCTTCAACTCTTCTGGGAAAGCTGTCCACAAGGTTTAGGAGTGTGTCTATGGGAATGTTTGACCATTCTTCCAGAAGCGCATTTGTGATCTCAGGCACTGATGTCGGACGTGAAGGCCTGGCTTGCAGTCTCCACTATAATTCATCCCAAAGGTGTTCTGTTGGCTTGAGGTCAGGACTCACTCATCCATATCTTTATAGACCTTGCTTTGTGCACTGGTGAGCAGTCATGTTGGAACAGGAAGCAGCCATCCCCAAACTGTTCCCACAAAGTTGGGAGCATGGAATTGTCCATAATTTTTTGGTATGCTTACGCCTTAAGAGTTCCCTTTACTGGAACTAAGGGACCAAGCCCAACCCCTGAAAAACAACCCCACACCATAATTCCCCCTCCACCAAACTTTACACTTGGCACAATGCAGTCTGGCAAGTATCATTCTCCTGGCAACAACCAAACACAGACACGTCCATTGGAGGGCATGCTTTACACCACTGCATCCGCTGCTTTGCATTGCACTTGGTAATGTAAGGCTTCGACACAGCTGCTTGGCCAAGGAAACCCATTCCATGAAGCTCATTACATACTGGTGTGCTAATCTAAAGGCCACATGAAGTTTGGAAGTCTTTAGCTATTCACTCTGCAGACAGTTGGCGACTTCTGCGCACTGTGTGCTTCAGCATGCTCTGACCCCGCTCTGTCATTTTATGTGGCCTACCATTTCATGGCTGGTTCGTACCTGTATTCTAGGCATTTCCTAGGTGACTCCATTGCGATGCCATTTTAAGCCCATTCATTTGAGTAGGTTGAAATTGCATTGGATCACACCAAAAGTAGAGCATGCTCTACTTTTAAAAAATGCACTACACCAGATAACACCGGATATTATGTGATCCTTTTCAGGAAAATGCACTGCTTTTTGAATGCAGTGCTGGAAACGTGCATGAACACGGGTTTCTTGCACCACATTCCAAAGGGAATGAGCCCTTAGACAGTCAACCAAACAGGTGTCCTCATTGGAAGACCCCCCCCCCATCTCCTGTTTGAGTAACACCTGAAAATCTTGGATTTCCCATCACTTTCAGTCATTACTGTGCTCAGCATAGAGGCGTAGCTAGGGGGGGTTAGGGAGGTACATATGTACCCGGGCGCCAAGGTACAGGGACACCAAAATGAGGTCACAAGATCACTACAGCGGCTGCAGCAGACATGTCATCTGATACGTCTGCCATCCACATTAAGTTATGAGAGGAGAGAGGAGCCGGCCGGGAGAGGAGGGCAGTGAGCCGGGCATGTGCCGGAGGGGACAAGTGGAGTGCCGAGCTGGGTAAGTAGTGCAATGGATGATCAAGACGGTAGGGGTGTCTACAGGGACCATATGAAGCGGGGGAGGGGTGTCATGAGGTGGCCATTAGTCCCTGGGCGCCTCTGGCTCAGCAGGACAAATGGAGAGGGTGAGGTAGTCAAGACAATACCATGAAGCAAAAAATTGTCTTGTGTTTTACAGCCTAGAATCTGAAGCAATGCACTGACAAAGAAGAATTGATTTACCAAAGACAAAGACAAAGGCAAATGTTCACTTTAATTATTCAATCATTTGCAAAGTAAAGGCCAATTTTTAGTTCCCCTGCTCATGACTGATTATTTAAAATGAGCTCAGCTTCATTCTGCTAAGTAAAAATTCATTGTTCATTTAGTAAATCAACCCCAGTGATGGATATTTCCTGTGTAGTACAAAAAATGGTGTATCTTCTTCTCTCTGGACTAAATTCTAAAATAAACAGAAGGCAGATGAAAGAGATAGCCAAGGGCATCACAGAAGAAGAGTGTTTATGTTGTGAATTTTGAATTTTAAATACATTCCAATGAAATGTGTAATTTTCAATTGAGTGAGTCAGTGGAAATCCTCTAATACAAAAATTGAAAATCTCTGTCCTCAGTAAAAATTAATATGCACAGTGTAATTAATGTAAATGTAAGCCAAATGTCCTATATCAGTTCTATAATTGATCATCTCCTATCCAAGAAATACTATAATAATTACAACATAGCTATGAGTGACCATAAGGATTTAATCAGGATGTGATTAAAAGAATCACAGTATCAGCTGCTCGTCCCCAAAACATTACAAAAAATAAGAAAGATACCCCCTTGGGACTTGAATGCATCTAATAAAATACCACACATATATTTATGCAGAATACATTTTATTATGCTTTATTTTACAAAAATACCTACAAAAATACTCATTATATAAAATCTCTGTAGTAGCTCTGACAAAGTTTGTTTGACATCATCCACTATGTGGGGGTCTAGAAATAAGAAAGGCAATACAAATTATTACACATAATAATCCTGGATGGCCCCAATGCTTTTCGATCATTCCAATCCAAAATCTTCAGGGGGGATTGGAGAAAGGAGGATCTACCATCAACATATATCAGAGCAGCTTTAAAAAAATGGCATTCACAGCAGGATCCCATGTCACAGTGAATGATGGTATGAGCAAAGTGAGGGTACACATGTTCACATAAACATCTTAAATAATTACGCAGTTCATGCGCACTTGTGCACCCCCTGGTGCTGCTCCCACGACCACTGTATCCACCGGACAAAGAATATTTTGGATCTCATTAAGCAGCCTTTTTTGAGCGGTGAGGATGTCACATGATCACATAACAATCTCAGTGTTAACACAACTGTTATGAATGGATTTCAATCATAACAGTTGTGCTTAATATTGTGATGTTATGATTCGCCCACAGCTATCACATGGTACAGTGGGCCAATCACAGCACCCTGTGACCACAATACTAAGCACAGATGTTATTAATGACGCTCATTCATGACAGTTCAAAGCACTGGGAGTAGTATGCGTAGTGAATAGTACTATGGTGACCTTGAGCAACTCTAAGGACAGGATGTAAAAAAAAAGAAAAAATATATTAATGTTTTAAAAAATTGAAATAAAAATTTTTAATTTTTTTTAACATACTGTCACCAGTCAGTATCCCTGATCACCACCACACTGGTCATATGATGACGCTGTACTGCACTGGTGACAGTATGTAGAAAAACAAAATTGTGGAAAAAAACACATTTTATTTAATTTCTTATTTTTCAAAAAAAGTGACAAAAAATTACAACTTCAAAAAACTCGCCATGCCTCTTATTAAGTACCTCAGACTTTCTACTTTCCAAAGAGGGGCCGTTTGTACTGTCCTGGCATTTTAGGATCTCAAAAAATAAGATAGGCCATCAGTACATCAGGACTGATCAATTTTCAAATATATATGAAGACACTATAACTTTCACACAAGCAATTATTATATACTTATTGGGATTTTTTTTTTTACCAAAGACATGTAGCAGAATACATTTTGGCTGAATGTACTGTATGAAGAAATTTTATAATAAAAATAATATAATAATGTATAATAATAATATCACAAGTGTAATAAAAGCGCCACACCCTTAATACTTTAAAGCAGCAATTCCACCTCAAAGAAACCAAATAAATTTCTTAGTGCTATAACTTAAATAAAGGAATGTGCTAAAACCACAAACTATTCCTAATTTAGTGTAGAAACATTAGTGCAAAAGATATATATATCTATTCTCAATTAATATCAAAAAATATCAAAATTATGTGCAAAACTATTTTTTAGTGCATAAGTAATTTAAATAATTAAATTTGTGAATATAAAAATTGTCCAATTTTGAATTTCTTCAAATGCCCAAACAAATCCTTTTCAAATTCAAGTGCTCTCAAAGAAATTGTGCCAAAATCCACCACCAAAGTAAAGTTGGGTAACTCACCAGAGCTCCATGCTGATCAATCTCTAGATCAGCAAAAAACACTTTTTGCTCTGGGAGCAGATGCAATAAATGAACTTCTCAGGTGTGATGATCAATAGCTACACAATCACCCATAAGGTAGGTATCCACCACTCAATATAATGGTTCCAGGAGCATTATATCACTCTCTCTTTTTATATCTCTCCACCGAGGTCATGTTTCGGAATGAAAGAAAAAATCATGGTGCAGCCAGTTTTTTTATAAAAGTATCCAACAATTTAATAAAGATTTACACTCCCCCCCTTGAAGACGTCATTCATGACGAAACTAGTAGGGCTTGGCTTGCTGGATGCTGACGTCTGTGGAGAGGATTGAGTCACGAGCGCTGTAGTGAGTGTGCGGGGAGCAGGAGACTGTTATACCATTTGCTGTTTTATGCTGTTATACTGGTGTCGGTGAAGACACCCTTTTTGTGAGTGTAAATCTTTATTAAATTGTTGGATACTTTTATAAATTTTAAATTACTTATGCACTAAAAAATTGTTTTGCACATAATTTTTATATTTTTTGATATTAATTGAGAATAGATATATATATCTTTTGCACTAATGTTTCTACACTAAATTAGGAATAGTTTGTGGTTTTAGCGCATTCCTTTATTTAAGTTATAATAATAATATGCTAAAAAATTTAAAACCCAGTAGTGATCAAATTCCACCAAAAGAAAGCTCTATTTATGTGAAAAAAATGATATAAATTTAATTTGTGTACAGTGTTGCATGGCCAAGCAATTGCCAGCTAAAGTAGCCCAATGCTGAATTGCAAAAATTGGCCTGGCCATGAAGAGTGTAAAACCTAGCAGAAGTGGGCAAGTGGTTAATGTAAAGTTTCATTTCTTTAAGTTGATTCTTTTTTTCTATCTTTTATAAACAAGTTATTTTGATCCGTTGTTGCGGGGCCTGTGATTGGCATGGGGGCTGTAGGCCAGTGCCTGCTTTGCCTATTTAGTTATCTGGCACTGGATATAGATGTGTGATATTTAGAGCTGATGACTGTTCTGCTATAAAGGGCAATACTAAGAAAATGGAAAATCCCTCATTACTAGGGAACTTTCCGTGTAGCAGCAAAAATAGATCTTTAGCAGGGGCGGACTGACAATTTGGAAATTCGGGCACTGCCTGAGGGCCAAGGGTCAGTAGGGGGCCTCATGAGATGCCCCTGGTACCTTTTTCATAGGCTTTTTTGAGTTTGGGCAAGGACACAGGGGCCCCATGATCCCCTATTGCCCGGGGGCCCCATGAGTTGTCAGTCCGCCCCTGATCTTTAGTTACTACAATCCCTATGCAAAAAATAGTATGATTATCCCCATGGTTCAGTTATTTATAGTGCTTAGTGAATTGAAGCCTAGCCATTAAAATACAAAGGCTCTCAAAAAAGATAGTTGTATTGTCTAGACATGCTGAACTAAGTCAATGCAGGATTCATTTTTACGTTCACACCTATGCGCTTTTTAGTGCGTTGCAGAAATGCACTACAGTCCATTTAACATGGTTTCCTATGGATCTAGTTCACATCTGTGCATTTTTAGCAGGTGTGTTTTTTGGAAAGGATCAGAGACTTTTTTTTTCCCACAGCAGGTTCCGTTTTGATTGTAATAGACTTCAATGGACCTGCATCAAAAACACACATGTATTGCACTTGTGATGCATTTTTAATGCGTTTTATGGGGGCAGGTGTTTAGCTAATAGCAAAGTATGACAGTTTTGTTCATGTAGTGCGACTTTGATGTGACTTCACATTTTCTGGCAGCATCAAAGTCACACTACATGAACAGAACTGTCATACTTTCCTATTAGCCAAAAAAAAAACTAAGCGCAAAACCCATAAAAAAGCGTAAAATATGCGTGTTCAAAAACACAAAACGTGCTGGAAAAACACATTAACCACAACCTGCAACCTAACCTAAAGCACTTCTGCCATTGCCAAGTAATCAATGGTGGAAAATGTGCTTATTTTGGCACTTTTAATTTAGGTTTCCAAAATTTCTACAAAAAGCTACTCAGAAGGTACATAATTTCAAAGTTCTTCACAATGTGGTTGGACACTGCAAATAATTATTCAGCATGGACTTGATCAGAGCGAATTACCTTAAAATATTAATCTACGGTAGTTCTTGACAGTCTTGGCTGAAACACGCTACTTTAACTAATTAGTAATTTGCTGCGTGTATTGTACAAAACCCCACTGCGCCACTGACAGATTCCCTTTAAATCACTTGATTTGTTGTTTGAAGGCTAACCTTTCAGAAGTCAATTGAGTATTACTACTGAAGTCAGTATTAAAAGCACATATTCAAATACATTATAGAGCATGTACCAAGCAAGCACAAATGCACGTTAATCAGGTATTTCCTAAAGCTGCAGTATTTAAAGGTGAATTTTGTGAATCATTCTGAGATTAGGATCCAAAGCGTTAAACAACATACTTTTACGTGGATTTGTTGAAAAGTAAATCCCCTGTAATAATTTTACCCTTTTATAAATGTGTTGAAACCACAGTTTTCTGGCAAAGCAAGTGTGCCATTTTGCCTTTAGGCTCACACTTTGGTTTGGCACATTGTCAAGTAGGCTGAAATATGACATTCACATTCAGTTTTCTTAAAACTCTTTTATTATGTGTACTATTCTTGGTGACCTAGGAAATGCAGTAAGCTTGGTTTTCCAGTGAACATTTACAGTATAACAGGCCCAAGTATTTATTTTACTTTCTGGAACACCAGTTCCCTGATTTTTCCAAAAGGTGTTTGAAATCCCTTTTCTGGATAAATGAACAAAATGTAATAAATGCGAAAATATTTTTAACAAGTAAGAAATGGGAGTAAAAACACAGACATAAAAGAGATTTGGCTCTGTAGTTGATGTAAAAGGTTCTATAATTAGCCTGCAGTGCATTGAGTAATGGCATTAATTACAGCAACTAAGTACAATTATTAAAAAGTCTCTCACGCCATACAAGCACATGGAACATTAAAAAAAGAGCCATGCAGGTGCAAAAATACAGTATTTCCCAAATCAAATATGTATATCGATTTATAGATTCTAATTTCTTTTTAGTGAAAGCTTTTATAATATATGACTATTTTGTTTCGTTATGAACTTTATTTTCATTTCACTTTAACCACTTAAAGACCGGCCTATTCTGCCACTTTTTGTATACAAGAAAAACATCCGCTAGAAAATTACTTAGATCCCACAAACATTATATATATTTTTTAGTAGAGGCCCTAGAGAATAAATAGGTGGTTGTTGCAATTTTGTCACACAGATTTGCACCGTGATTTTTCCCACGCAATTTTAAAAAAAAACAAATTAATTTTATTGCAAGAAGACACAATATATAACCCATTTTTTGCAAGATATTACGCCAAGTAAATATATACCTAACATGCCACGCTTTAAACTTGCCAACGCTCGAGGAATGGTGCCAAACTATGGTACTTAAACATTTTTACAGGTTAGAGTGTTTAACCGCTTGCCTACCGAGCACTTTTACCCCCTTCCTGTCCAGATCAATTTTCACCTTTCAGCGCTGTTGCACTTTAAAGGACAATTGCGCAGTCATGCGACACTGTACCCATATCATATTTTTATAATTTTTTTAACACAAATAGAGATTTCTATTAGTGGTATTTAATCACCACTGGATTGTTTATTTTTTACACGATAAACTAAAAATGACCAAAAATTTAGAAAAAAAATGCGTTTTTTTTTGTTTCTGTTATAACATTTTGCAAATAAATATACTTTCTACACACATTTAGGCCAAAATGTATTCTGCTATGTCTTTGGTGAAAATAACCCAAATCTGTGTTTATTATTTAATTGGTAGGAAAATTATAGAGTCCACAAACTATAGTATTTATATAAAAATGAATAAATCCTGATGTACTGACAGCTGATCTAATTTCTTGAGGTTCAAAAATGCCAAGACAGTACAAATATCCCAAAAATTACCGCTTTTCAGAAAGTAGACAGTCTGAGGTACTTAGTAAGGAGCATGGCGAGTTTTTTGAATATGTAATTTTTTTGTCATAATGTTGTGGAAAATGAAGAAATGAAAAAAAAAATCACAATGCACAATTTTTTTTTTTACATACTGTCACCAATGCAGTATAGCATCATCATATATAAAATTACTAATTGTTTTTTGTTTGTTTTTTTATTACTTTTGTTTTTTTTTTACTATTTTTTCTACTTTTGTGACCAGAGCAATACAATGTTACCATAGTAACATTGTACTACTCTGGGCAAGTGATCAGGATTATTTTTTTTACACATTATGATTTTATACGAATTTCATTGGTATAAGCAAGCATTTTTATAGAATTGATTCATTCAGTAGTTTTTGTTGTGATCAGCTGTGATTGGCCATAGCTTATCACATACTATAGATGGGCTGTGATTGGCCCAGTCTGTACATGTGATCACTGTAACCAATCACAGCTCGCAGCAGCGGACACAGCCGGTGACAGACAGCACCAGAGCATGAACTGTGGGGCACGCGTGAGGCACAACCCTGTCAAGTGACATCCTCCCAGGATAGTAGGGTTCCCACTTGGCCGTCATTGTACAATAGGCTGAGCGGAAAGGAGTTAAAAAAAACTTTAATATCTTGCTTCCAAAACCTTTTCTAACATTTCTGTCCTACATGTAAAAATTATCATTTTCTGCTAGAAATTTACTCAGAAACCCCAAACATTATTTATATTTTTTAAGCAGAGGCCCTAGAGAATACAATGGTGGTTATTGCAATTTTTTATGTCATATGGATTTGCGGCACGGTTTTTCAAACTCAATTTAAAAGAAATTTAAAATGATGAATTTTATTACAAGAAGACACAATATATAACCCATTGTTTGTAAGATATAAAAGATGATACTACGCCGAGAAAATAGATACTTAACATGTCACACTTGTGCACGCTTGTGGAATGGTGCCAAACTATGGTACTTTAAATTTTTTACAGGTTACCAGTTTATCGTTACAGAAGAGGCCTAGCACTATATTTATTGCTCTCGCTATAACGTTCGAGACAATACCCCACATATCTGGTGCGAACACCATTTATAAGTGCAGGTACAACCTACATATACGTTATTTTTTTATTTTGTTAAATTTTTTATTTGTACACTTACATTTTTTATCACTTTTATTGCTATTAGAGATGAGCGAATTATTCAAAAATTCGGTTCGGCTGATTCGCCGAATTCGCCGAATAAATTCGCTTCGAGCCGAATATATTCGCTGCGAATTTAACTTATAAAAAGGGTGTTTCTAGGCTTCAGAGAGCCTTTATATTAGTGCAGAACACTGTACCTTTAATTTAAATGCCCTTGGAGTCTGCTGGGGAAGAGAAATAATACTGTCAGTCAGTATGACATGCAGATGAGTGCCGTCGATCTTAGAATCACCGCCCACTTCACTCATTTGGGCAGTCACGGGGCCAAAACCAGAGTGTGGAGCCACAGTGTGGCGGTGGAGGCAGCAGCAATGGGAGGCCATACAGCACCCTATGACAAAATGGAACCCACCAGCAGTGTGAGGAGACCTGAAAGTGGCACATGGCAGAGTGTGGCGATGGAGACAGCAGCAATGGGAGGCCGTACAGGGACCCATAACACACTCTGGACCTGGCAGCAGCATGAGGAGGCGGTACAGGGGCCCATGACAGATTACGGGCCTGGCAGCAGCATGAGGAGTCGGTACGGGGGCCTATGGCAGATTACGGGCCTGGCAGCAGCATGAGGAGGCGGTACAGGGGCCCATGGCAGAGTGGCGGAGCGTAAGCAGCTAAAATTGAAGGCCATACAGAGGCCTATGTTAAAAAGTCCCCCCAGCAGCAGCGTGGGGAGACGACTATCAAGAGTCCAATGGCAGAGTGGCGGAGCAGAAGCAGCTTCAATTGAAGGCCATACACAGGCCTAGGTTTAAAAGTCCCTCACAGTTAATTCCAATGACGAACTCTACTCCTCCGTGCAATCTACTTACGAGACCCTGGGCAGGTCTGGGTCCAATTTGTGGTAGAGACTGGTTTTGTTCAGCCATGCTTGAGCGAGTAATAACAGGTCTATGCTGCCCTTTGGTGTCTGGCTTAATGCGCACAACACTGAACGTCCCAGCGTTTGTCAACGATTTGCCGTTAAGTGATGCAAACCCGCTGAACCACGTTCATGAGGAGCCGGTACAGGGGGCCATGAATCAGTATGGACCTGGCAGCAGCGTGAGCAGACGACAGAGGCACATGGCGCAGGGTGGCGGTGTAGGCAGCATTATTCTGAAGCCATACACAGGCCTAGGTTAAAAAGCGGAAGCCGTCAGCAGCGTGAGCAGACGACAGAGACACATGGCGACGACAGAGACACAACTTAAATTTTCGATTCTTTGATAGCTGTGGCCCTAAGTAACGATTCTGTGTCCCTGAGTAATGATTCTGTGTCCCTGAGTAACGATTCTGTGTCCCTGAGTAACGATTCTGTGGCCCTAAAGTCTATGTGGCCCTAACTCTGTCCCTTAATACACACAGGTCTGTCTCTCTTGAATGACCGGAGGCTAATGGAGAATTCTAAGATGGCCACGATTTATAGCTCCACCATTACACAGTGCTGGCTGGCTGCTGATTGGCTAATGCGATCACATGTCATGAATGCATTATGGGTCAGTGCGCCTTGTCTGCGCGCCTTCCCAGAGATCCCCGCTCCATCTTCTCTGTCCATTTTCTCCGTCGCCACACATGTCGCCGCCATTTTTGGGAAAATTCGATTCGTGCATCCGAAGTTTGCTAATCTTCGGATTCGTCGCGAATAGAATTTTTCCAAATCTTCGAAACGAATTCCACTTCGTCATGTTCGATTCGCTCATCTCTAATTGCTATCACAAGAAATGTAAACATCTCTTGTAATAACAATATTACATGACGGATCCTCTTTATGGAGAAATATGGGGTCTATAAGATTTCTCCTCTATCTTTGAAAGCTTCAGATTAAAAAAAACATTGATCTGATGCTTTTCAAAAAAAAAAGGCAGTGTTTATATCTGCCCTAAACTGGAAGAGACATCATGCCATCGCTTCCAGCTTCCTAGATCATAGAGGGGATCAGACACAATCTGGTCTCTCTTCATTTCTATTGCCAGCTGTGCGAACCATCGAATTGAATCCAGGGCTTCCTGGGTGACACTGGTAAGTCTGAGAAACACCAGCGAGTGGTGGAAGTGGGGGGAAGCGGCCCCTCCCACTGCTTCTAAAAGTGATCCAGCGGCTAACCAGCCACTTGGATCACTTTTAAGAAAAGGAGAACTGCTGGCTCAAAATTTTAATACCAGGGTTATGGCTGACAGCTGCAGCCATAGCCCTGGTAAACCACTTCAGTCCCCCAATGTAATGTACTGTACTTTAGTGGGTCTTCTCTTGTAAGATAGTAAAGTACACGTTATTAACTTGTACAGTAAGACAGGGAAATGACAGTAAGATTCATATACTACAGCTTCTTCAGAGCTATATAATCAGTTGCAATGCATTACTGCACAGGTGTCAAACTCCAGCTGTTGCCAAACTACAAGTCCCATGAGGCATTGAAAGACTGACCATTACAAGCATGATTCCTAAAGGTAGAGGCATGATGGGACTTGTAGTTTCGCAACAGCTGGAGGGCTGCCAGCTTGACAACCCTGCATTACTGCAACCTCAGCGGCAAAAAAACGTAAGTCACCAGAAGGATCGGCATGTGTGTTTTGCTGCCCTGCACCAACTGCTGTGTGTTAATTCACATTGTGGTAAGGCCAGCAAACACACATTTTACCATCTGGTATTACAATGTTAAAAGGCTTTCTATTTTTCAATGTAATTCTTTAAGAAAATCATCCCCAATGTGCACCTATATTTCCATTTACTGCCATTAAACGAGAAAACCAAATTCTGCTGAATTTTGCCTAGATTGGAAGAAGCTTATTACAACAAAGATATAACTACAAATTGTGGTAATAAATTTGAACATTCTTATAGAACAGATTGTATTTCTTTGCAGGTTTCCCATCCCAATAGTGGGTATTGATGATACCACAGAAATAAACATTATTATATTGTTATATAGGAACAAATAAATACCATACCCTTTATGAAATGTAGTGCAGAGAGCTTATTATGACAGGTAAAAACTGAAATAAAGTATAGGGGCTTTGTAACTGTGAGCAGTAGGGGAAAGAAAATAGAACATTTGCATGTCCAAAGACTGACCACAATTTTTAGTTGGAATCCTTTGAAATGAGAAATGAACACAGTATATCCCTCTATAGTGCAGACTAGTCTTAATCCAAGGCACCAAGTGTCATTTCTCCCTGATCTCTCTTCCCTCTGCTATCTGGATGAGTCATTGGTAATGCGCTATGACTCCACAGCCTCCCTGGGGATGGCCCACCCTCCCCTCAAGCACACAGCAGTTGACAGCTTCAATTGTGTATATTTCCCTTTTACAGTGTTTAAGGGGGTCCATTTCCTCTACTCAGGGTTAGGTTTCACTGAGCACTGTGCTCTAGTTGTGCAATGTGTGTGACATCAGATCCCCCTCTGCGTGCTAGAGCTCAAAACTGCCATGTAAAATATGTGCTTTAGGAGGCTCTAGGAAGAGATGGCTGTAGATTATGTAAGAGGATTTGCTTCACCTCTATGTAACTTATGTAGGAGGATTTGCTTCACCTCCGTGTATCACGTAGTTGCTTCAATGGGTAAACCTTATGCAGGGATTTAAAACCACTTTAATGCCCAAATTTAGCCAAAACTGGGCAGAATTCCTTTTACTTCCTTTCACGACAGGAAATGGGAGGATGAAGACTACAACAAAACACATCTCCAGTTGAAGCTGAAGCTGGAGTTTGATCCTTTTTAAGAAGTTTACTACTTGCCACTTGGCGTTTAAAAATATTTTAAAGAAAAAAATCTTTGGTTGTAGAGGTAAAAAAAAAAGTATACTGAATATTAGGCTGTATTACCTTGGATTACAAAATATGAACTACATGATAACTTTTTAACATTTAAACCAATATGTGCATAATATATAAAAAGCTAAATTACCTTTCCTGATGAACTTGTAAAATTCCCTATATTTATGCTAACACACAAAGCCAACTATTTAAAGAGTATACCTATGGAATCTGTCAAGATAGATGCTTTCTTCCACACTGCAGTGTAGCATTACTGTGGTTTTACAGTGTTTATATATTTCTAATGTGTGGTTTTCCGTGACCTGAACTATGACTCAAGAATGGGCCTGGTCATGGTCAAACAGCTGCTGTTAAAATATTCCACAGTGGTTCAGTATAGACTGCAAAATGTGACCATTTTATTGATTTTGTATAAGTTTTTATAAACCTGATGTAGTGAAATAAATATTTGATCTACCTGGATCCCACATTTAATCAAACCTTGAAAATTGCAGCATTAAAAGGAACATCTAACAGTGTTGATTTGGCCTAAGCAGTGCCCTAAAAATGTTACTTTTTGTTTTGAATTCCACTTGAAAAAAATAGCACTGTACATCCTGGTATGTGAGATTACCTAGGCACTACTGTGTCCAGAGCCTCATAGCTGTGTATCTGCATTGTGAGATCTAAGGCACTGCTGCCTCTGACTGCTAGTCTCAGGAAATTTTGGAGTGGCATTTGGTGATGTCAATACTGTTTAGCTCACTTTGGTACATGCTGGAGGCTCTGACTTGTGGAAGTTAAGCCCTGCCTCTGCCAAGATTGCCACCACTGGTAAATCAATGGTAAATCAAAGAGCTTGCAGGCATTTTTGGTGAAGGGTCCTTTGCCTTACTTTTTTTTTATGTATAAAGATTCAACATGGATACATCCAAGAGTCTTTGGGACTTCAGTGCTTATTGATACAGAGTAGTAAAGGGAAAATCAACAACCATATAAAAAGTTCACTATCTCTGGTTAGGCAGTTCACATGCAACCAGGGCTACCCTCCAACATGTACCTGGGAACATCATTCATAGCTTAAAACAAAAGAAGTACCATTCCAAATTCATAAGGGAGTCCAAAAGAGATTTAATGATTTACAAGACAATCAAGGCATTTCGGGGGAAAAAGCCTTGATAAGGGAGAGTGTGTTTTGTAGTTGAAATGCATTGGCTGTCTCATGACTCATTTAAGCAGCTTTAGACTCCTTTATACATTTGGTCTGGTGTTTTGGTCTGTGTTTAAGCTCTGTGTGGCTTTGGGCGTTTCTTAACCACTTGCCCTCCAGAGGATTTACCCTACTTCCTGACCACTTCATTATTTTAACTGACAATTGCGCGGTCATGCAACGCTGCACCCAAATGAAATTTATGTTCTTTTTTCCCCCACAAATGGAGCTTTCTTTTAGTGGTATTTTATTGTCTGTGTTTTAAATTTTTTGTGCTATAAACACAAAAAGACCAACAATTTTGAGAAAAAAAACTATATTTTTGACTTTTTGCTATTAAACATGTGTAGTAAAAAATTTTAAAATCAAATTTCATCATAGATTTAGGCCAAAAGGTATTCTGCTACATGTCTTTGCTAAAATAAAAACTATACTAGTAATACCGGCGGGCATTCTGACAAAGCGGGGAACTGACTAATATCCCCTGATATCCCCAGTGACAATAATACAGTGATCAGTGCTAATAAAAAGCACTGCCACTGTACTAATGACACTAGGCAGGAAGGGGTTAACATCTGGGGCGATCAAAGGGTTAACTGTGTGCTGTTTTACTGTGTGCTTTGTGTGTGTTTTACAGAGTCAGCACATTGCTTTGTATTGCTCTGCTATGCAAAGGTGATACAAAAATTTAACAAAGTTGGAACTGCAACCATCTCACAGAGACATCCAGGCCGTCCACGGAAGTTAACACCGCAACAGGAGCGTCTTCTGATGAGAAGTGTTGAAGAAAATCACCATGCAATTTCACTGCAGTTAGCTAAAGAAGTAGAAAGCCAAACTGGGGTGATTGTTTCCTGCAACACAATACAGCGTACACTGCAGAGGAATGGCATGCATGGGTGCCGTCCATGAAGTAAGCCATGCACAAAACAGCCCTCCCTCCTAGAATTTTCCAGGGCCCATGCTGAAAAAGAAGAAGACTACTGGGAGTCTGTACTCTGGAGTGATGAGACTAAGATAAATGGACAATTAGAGCTGCTCTTCCCCCTTCACGTCCGGTCCGGATACACTTATACAATGTCTCCCTGTGCCTAACTCTTGAACTACCTCTAATACTACAGCCATAGAGGAAAAATTGTAATTCACAGACATGTGGGTAGGGTGGTGGGTGGATTTCACGTGCCCTACATTTCTCTCAGGACTGTGAGTCATCTGGCACATGAAGCAGTTGCATGTCACTTAGTAAAGCAATCAGGGAAGAACCAGTGCTGTGGTAACTCCTAAAGTGTAGTGGCAATTTTGGAAAACCAGGAAATTCCAGACACAGAAAACAAGCTATTTATTAAAAACAGCACTGTTTGACCTAACAGACGGCTCATGCTTTCATCTACTGAGTTATAGAAAATTTCTTACAAGCGTATATACCATCACAATGCATACATTCCTTCTTTCACTTTCTATACATTCAAAAGGCTTTTTAAACTCTGCAGAATATAACATTGAAATAGCAGCTGCAGATAGGGGTACTAGCTACAAGCTGGTTCAAATTGCTCACAGGAAATAAGAGAGGGGGAGAGTTAGCTGAAAAATTTGCAAGCAAATACTGTTAGAATGTTACATTTTAAAGGGGAACTCTGCAATATCTGGGGGCTACCACAAAAGAGCTTGTAAGTAAAAGGAGCTACTGCAGAAGTAGATGTAGAAGTGAGAAGGAACAATGTAAATTTATAGACAAAAAAGGAAGGCAGTAAGAGAAAAGTTAAGATAGAGACATGACACCTTGTAAGTAGTGCTCTGTAATATTCAATTACTTGAAATGGGTTTAATAACACTTTGACCTTTATAATAGAGCTGAAGATATCTAAGATAAAGGTGGTAAGGCATGGTTACACAAGTAGGACCATTCTTACCACAGGTTATGTTTTTTTTCTGAGGCAGCATATTTTAGGGGCAGGAAATATACATAAAGATATGACTGCTCCAGCCAGTCTTACAGATCATCCACTGTCTATTGCTGCATACCTACTGGGAGCTGTTCCTCCCTGCAGCATCTAGACATAAACAAACAGGCTTCACTTTTGATATCCAAGACTGTGGCACATCGCTCACCACTATAGGGGGCTGTCATGATGCGTCACAATCTGGCTTTGTGAGTTTGCACTGGTTGCAACAAAACTTACTGAATGTCAAGAAGAAAAAGAAAACAGTGAATGTGCAGCCCGTTTATTTGTATTGTCTATGGGCAGTATGATACATGATTCTCACCTTGGCCCTAAACTCCTACCAGTATGTCTATGCCAGCCATCTGCTAGTGTAGTATACTTAATTCTCCTTACACAATGTCATTTTCTTAGCGATCTACATCACAATTAGTTTTCTGTATAGGATAATTCATTTCTTAGGATGATGAAGAGGTGCTCTTGAAAGGGAATTCACAACCATAGGTCTATAGTAAGTATGTAAAACTATCTACCAGTCAAGTGCTGAGTCTGTGAAATGAATGTTCTAAAATGCACCATATTGACAATCATGATGCATGGAGCAAACAGATTGTATGCATTTTGATTAGGATTAGTAAGTAAAAACAATTATCTATTGGATTCTGCCAAAAGATATACAGATCATCTATGCTATATATTTACCATACCATGAGATAAACTGGCCTTATTAATAACTACAGTATCTCACAGAAGTGAGTACACCTCTCACATTTTTGTAAATATCTTATCATATCTTTTCATATGAAAACACTGAAGAAATTATACTTTGCTACAATGTAACGTAGTGATTGTACAGCTTGTATAACAGTGTAAATTTGCTGTCCCCTCAAAATAACTCAACACACAGCCATTAATGTCTAAACCATTGACAAAATGTCCAAATTGGGCCCAATTAGCCATTTTCTCTCCCTGGTGTCATGTGACTCATTAGTGTTACAAGGTCTCAGGTGTGAATGGGGAGCAGGTGTGTTAAATTTGGTGTTATTGCTCTCACTCTCTCATACTGGTCATTGGAAGTTCAACATGGTACCTCATGGCAAAGAACTCTCTGAGGATCTGATCTGCTCTACATAAAGATGGGGTAGGCTATAAGAAGATTGCCAAGACCCTGAAACTAAGCTGCAGCACGGTGGCCAAGACCATACAGAGGTTTAACAGTAAAGGTTCCACTCAGAACAGGCCTCTCCATGGTCGACCAAAGAAGGTGAGTGCATGTGCTCAGCGTCATATCCAGAGGTTGTGTTTAGGAAATAGACGTATGAGTGCTGCCAGCATTGCTGCAGAGGTTGAAGGGATGGGGGGTCAGCCTGTCAGTGCTCAGACCATATGCAGCACACTGCATCAAATTGATCTGCATTGCTGTTGTCCCAGAAGGAAGCCTCTTCTAAAGATGATGCACAAGAAAGCCTGCAAACAGTTTGCTGAAGACAAGCAGACTAAGGACATGGATTACTGGAACCATGTCCTGTGGTCTGATGAGACCAAGATAAACTTATTTGGTTCAGATGGTGTCAAGCGTGTGGGGCGGCAACCAGGTGAGGAGTACAAAGGCAAGTGTGTCTTGCCTACAGTCAAGCATGGTGGTGGGAGTATCATGGTCTGGGGCTGCATGAGTGCTGCCGACACTAGGGAGCTACAGTTCATTGGGGGAACCATGAATGCCAACATGTACTGTGACATACTGAAGCAGAGCATGATCCCGTCCCTTCAGAGACTGGGCTGCAGGGCAGTATTCCAACATAATAACGACCCCAAACACACCTCCAAGAGAACCACTGCCTTGCTAAAGAAGCAGAGGGTAAAGGTGATAGACTGGCTATGTCTCCAGACCTAAACCCTATTGAGCATCTGTGGGGCATCCTCAAATGGAAGGTGGAGGCGCGCAAGGTCTCTAACTTTCACCAGCTCCACCATGTGATGTCGTCATGGAGGAGTGGAAGAGGACTCCAGTGGCAACCTGTGAAGCTCTGGTGAACTCCATGCCCAAGAAGGTTAAGGCAGTGCTGGAAAATAATAGTAGCCACACAAAATATTGACACTTTGGGCCCAAGTTGGACATTTTCACTTAGGGGTGTACTCACTTTTGTTGCCAGCGGTTTAGACATTAATGGCTGTATGTTGAGTTATTTTGGGGGGACAGCACACTCACTACTTTACATTGCAGCAAAGTGTAATTTCTTCAGTGTTGTCACATGAAAAGATATAATGAAGTATTTACAAAAATGTGAGGGGTGCACTCACTTCTGTGAGATACTGTATCTAAAAAATTGTGAAGTACCTTTCCATATAAAGAGGCAACAAGAATTAGGCTCCCATGGAAGTTCTATATCTCTGCATAGAGGGGGTGCCTCCCAACAATACAAAACTTAGGAGTGATATGATGCAGCAAGGTCATACGAGAAGGTCTGCAAGAGTCCCATAAACATAGGACTGTCACTGGATAGAGCAACTCTCAATTTCTCAATTCACAGCTCATGTTCACTCCATGACGATGGGGGAATCCTCTCCACTGAGCTCTTGTATTCTGACAGTGTAGAGACCTCCCTGTGGTCAGAATACACTGATAAGTGCTGCAGGCTATAGCCGATGGCACTGAACGAACGGGGAAAATCCGACAAGCTGGTTGTACAAAAGTTGATTTGTAGATTGACTTGTGTTCGACCATCCTGCCCATACATGGATTTGCTTGGTTCCTGTTGAACCAGAAAAATTTCAATCCATGTATGGCTGGCTTTAGGTTAGGTATTAAAGCTTTTTTGGAAAATCTTCTTGCCCTTGCCCATTCAATTGTTTCTCCTAAGCTTTATTATGGGTAGGTGTGGGGAAGGGGGAGTTCTGAGTTCCATAGACATAGGACTCACCTTAGATCAAGCAACTCCCATGTGATGTCTATAAATAACATTTGAAGCTGTAGAGAAATTTCCTCTTCTTTATATCAATTCTGTGAGTTTTAACAAATTAAATGTATACTACTGATAGTTTAAACAACACTCTCTTGTATATATGATGATTGTAAGAAATGACACTTAACAATATGCAAAGGCTTGGTGTCATTTTTTGTGAATGCTGTGGCATAAAGATCTCAACTCTTTGGTTGATTTATTTCACTGCCGCAAAGTAACAAAATTCTAATGACTCACATAATATCCAGGGAGAACGTATCTGAACGACAGATTAATCATGCGTAACATGAAATCTAGTCTGAAGAAGAAAAAATGTCAAATAGAAGGCATGTGACCTTACTTTCCCAAGGGAATCCCTGGTTATATTTAATGTAGATCACACAGATGAAAATGTGTAGATAATAAAAGGGCAAAGTAAAATCAAGTTGATGAGCCTTCTGAAAAAGCCATAATTCTTATGAAACTTCCAGCAGTTTAAACAGCGGACAAACTTGTTGCAACATTTGACCTTCTTACATTTGTCTTCCCCCACTGTTAAAGGATCTGGCATGATAAAACCACATCGAATTCTGTGTATTTTCATGTCTACTCCCTAACAAAGACAAAAATGCCTGAGCTTACAAATGCTTCCCTTGCCTGTAGTAATATTCTACTAGCAATAGCAGATTAAATAACAAAGATTTGATGTCAAAGTATACATGTATAAAATTTGGATTCATGAGTATGTATGATATACTTGACTAATTTCTTGCATTTATACACAGCATAAATTTTTCTTTTGATAATTCATGGAACGGGTTTGTTTTAACTCAATATATTTTTGGTGTGAAGGTAAAACGTCAACATTTTGGATAATGTTATACTTAAAGTGACTGTAAATGTAAAAATTTTTTAAAATAACTGTGCAGCGTGCAGCGTTGACTAACGTTGGATAATGCCCTTGCTATAGGTGTAGGCCATTTACGTATCTCATGAAGCCTCACTGGAATACTCCCAGGCAGGAGCGGACTGACCATTTGGAAACTCGGGCACTGCCCGAGGGCCCAGGGTCAGTAGGGGGCCCCATGAGATGCCCCTGGTACCTTTTTCATAGGCTTTTTTAAGTTTGGGCAAGGACACAGGGGCCCCATGATCCCCAATTGCCCGGGGGCCCCATGAGTTGTCAGTCCGCCCCTGCTCCCAGGACATTGCTAGGACATTGCTAAGTGTAGCCCAGTCATTACTGCTTACCTCCACCATCACAGGAGTGAGCTTTTTCTCTGATTCAAGCTCCTTAACATGCTCTATCTCTCCCCTGATGCAGTAGCACTAAGCTCAGTGCTTGAGAATTTTCTCCTTTGATAGGAGAGGTGAGTTGTAGTAAGTAGGCCTCACTTAGCAACATCCTAGCAACATCCGGAGAGTATCCCAGTTAGGCTTTGTGAGGTACGTAAATGGCCTACACCTATAGCAAGGAAATTATTCAACTTTAGTCAGAGCTGCACAGTTTTTTTTTTGTTTTTTTTTTAATTGTTTTTTTTTAGTTCTTTCATTGATTTTTATTGAGTTTAAATATAACTGCCTATATGTTTAATTCCTCATTTAAGCCATGTGAACTGAGGATATTTAGTTTGTGAATCCAGAAGGTTTCCCATTTACAAAGGCGGGTGAACTTCTCAATGGCAGTAAAGTGACTGGGCATGGTCTCAAGTCTCAATCGTAAACACCTTAAGGCATTGAATGTTTTTCTTGTGATACTAAGAAAAATGAAGAAGAACACTATAATTTATGAGCCCTTATTCTATGAATCTGCTATGTTCCCTCACTCTTTTCCATAGAGTGTGCTTGGAGCACTCCACGTACAGTAATTGGCAGGGTCATCGCAGGACAGAGATTGCATATTGATTGGAACACGTGCTAAACTGTCTAAAGAAAAGACTTCCCCCTTTGAATCCTGAAAAGTGGACTGTCCGTTATCAATGAATTGACATGCCAGGAAGCCACGTTTTCTGCATTTTAACATGCCCACCTTGCCAGTGTATTCTGATATGACACTGCCAGGGTTTCATACGGATATAGATAAAAAAAATAAATATTTTAAAAATTTTCTACACTCTTTTTTTTAGCATTCTCCCTGATGTTCTACTATTCTGCAGTAGTAAGTGAGTGTCCTATCTACCATACCTTTATGATGAGCAGACAAGGCTGAGATGGTGAGAGCATTGGATGGGAGGTTAGAGACATTTGGTATGATGAGAGCATGGGGGGGATTGCAGACTTGGTGTTCAGAGCAGGGGGAGAAGAATAAAGTTCAGGGCATTGAGTCTCAAGAAGGGGGGTGGATGGAGAGAAATGGGGGTGCGCAACAACTTAGGTAGTATGGGGGAAAACACAGGCATGGTTGGTGGCGAGAGATGGGGGGTAGAGGTGTGGTGGTTAGTGTTTCCTGAAGTCTCTTCTGGTATTAGATACTCATAGAGTTATGTACCCTTTCCATGTAGGTGAAGCACTGTCTGATAATAGATGTGGATGCCTTAAAGTTATTAGACTGATGTTTATGAAGCCCAGCCTGACCACTGTCAGAGGGCGCCATTTATCTTAACACCAATTGATACCAGACTACTGTCCCCTGGCATGTCTGTGAAGGATTGGCTGCCTAGCCAGCAATGAAGCACAGTCAGAGGATGGCAGGCAGTCAGCAACCACTCTGTGCTCTGTACACTTACCATTACAGAACTGGAAGAGGAAGTTGGTGTCATAAAGGAAAAGCTGTCCATTATGCTGACCAAACCTGGAATCGCTCCATGTTTTCAGCAGCCCCTCCCTGTGTTCAGCAGCCTCCTCCTATCTCCAGCCTGCAAACACTCTCTGCTACCATAAAAATCTAAAGAGACTATTGAGGGACTGCAACTCAATCCTACTGCACACCTCTTCCCACCCCTTCCCTAGCCACTTGTGTAAAGTGAGTGATAGAATCTGGTATGTTGTGTCCGATGAGGATCAGAGGGATCACTGATCAGACGTTTGCACTGTACATTAGTCATAGTCTAATGGGTCAATAGAGTAGCAAACCATACAAAATTCCTACATTTCAGGAAGCAAGTGTATGTTGCCACATCCCAGTATTATGAGACCAAACAAGAAAAACAGAGGCGAGTACCCTCACTGTGGAAGGGACTTTAAAGGCATCATACTATTACACGTAATAACTAGATAAAAAAGTAATGTGTATTGGTTCACATAAAATGTTGGAAAACTCCATAGCCACCTCATAAAATGCCCACATTTTAATTTAGACAGTAAACATTCATAAAACCATGCAAAATTATGGCTGATGTTGTATCCGTTAAAGAATTCTGATGCTTTTGCAGTTCACAGCTGCTTCATCAGGGACTTCATGGGGCTGTTCAAAAAATTAAACAATTGTTTCATAATAGTAATATGATTGATATAAACAACATTTTACATATCAAATAATTTTAATTAACAGCTTACCAAAATTCAAGCCCTCCCTCAATGCCATTAGGTGGCTCTTTAACCACGCATATAGTGCCCTCTCAGGAATCAGTGGCAATTAGGCCATTTTATGAACAAAAGCTTAATCCCCATACCTAGGGATGTGGGAAGTAAAAAAAACAAATGAAATGTAGACCTTCGTAGAAACATAATAAAGTGCTTATCTGAAGTTAGTTATATGAAAAAATAAAACCATTTTTGTGTTAACAACTTGTAAGAGGCCAGGCTCAAATTTAGGATTCTTTAGAAATGGAGTAAGACTAGATTTCTAGATTAAGTCTATTGGCCAAAGATTTGGTCAGGATCTTGAGATCTGGGAGATGGGACAAATAGTCAATACTCCAAAACTAGTTAGTATTGCTGCCAGGTGGAAGTGCTGACCATTTAGCCATTTAGCCACTGTGACATATGTTACAAGTCAAAGTTATAGTGGTCAATTTCCAGCTTTCTAACTAGAAATACCATAGTAACTGGGAATGTTTTAGATGATATTCTGACTACAGTACCAGAGCATGTACGGAGAAAGAATAATTGGAGATTGAATTACCATCATTCCTAGAATTTGCAATGTCCTTTAAATTCATTGATGGAGAGATTTCCGCTTATGCCGACAACTTTATTAAAATTTGAATAACTACTGACATACAGACATATCGTTAAACAAGCTCAGGTATGATTCCAGCTCCAGCAGATTGATTGGGGACTTCAATCATTTTAAACAGGAGCATTTTATTCTATTTAAAGTAGTATTAGGCTTGCCTTAATGAAATGGAAACCAATTTATAGACCAGCATGAGAGCCTTCTGTGGTCTATTCACATTCCAATGTATTTAAAATACCAGCTACTTAGCTTATATGCTGATCTCTTTGCCATGTATATTGGCTTCCTTGTACTGTGACAGCCTGAAATAACACTTTCACACTATGCTCTTAATAAAGCCCTTCAATCTCTACTGCCTCATTACTTATCTGTGATTCTCGCCAAGGTTCTCAGGCTGTTCTGCATCCTTACAGAGTTAGTGACAGGAGGTACAAATACATGCTCTAGTGTCAATAACATGCACTCAGGATCACGTTTCACTTTGACCTCCCTCATACTTAGCATGAGTGATGTAATTGAAAAAGAAGATGTATGGTATATTAAGCCTTTCCCACACTAAGGACACCAAATTTAACAACACATGCTCACATTGCCAACTTCTGGCAAACAGAACTCTTGGCATTATATGACCTACCAGAGAAAAAAGACACACTGAAGAACCTTTTGCCTAGAATTAGGTGTTGTTTGACGAGGAAAATTAAAACCTGTAAATCTAACATGTAAGGAGAAAAGGAATACTGTAACTGTCAATATACAGGTGAAACTCAAAAAATTAGAATTAAATTAAAAGGTGCAATATTCTAGGCTCAAAGTGTCCCACTCTAATCAGCTAATTAAGCCATAACACCTGCAAAGGGTTCCTGAGCCTTTAAATGGTCTCTCAGTCTGGTTCAGTAGAAGTCACAATCATGGGAAAGACTGCTGACCTGACAGTTGTGCAGAAAGCCATCATTGACACCCTCCATAAGGAGGGAAAGCCTCAAAAGGTAATTGCAAAAGAAGTTGGATGTTCCCAAAGTGCTGTATCAAAGCACATTAATAGAAAGTTATGTGGAAGGGAAAAGTGTGGAAGAAAAGGGTGCACAAGCAGCAGGGATGACCGCAGCCTGGAGAGGATTGTCAGGAAAAGGCCATTCAAAAGTGTTGGGGACTTTCACAAGGAGTGGACTGAGGCTGGAGTCAGTGCATCAAGAGCCACCACACACAGACAGATCCTGGACACGGGCTTCAAATGTCGTATTCCTCTTGTCAAGCCACTCCTGAACATCAAACAACGTCAGAAGCGTCTTACCTGGGCTAAAGAAAAACAGACCTGGTCTGTTGCTCTGTGGTCCAAAGTCCTCTTTTCTGATGAGAGCAACTTTTGCATCTCATTTGGAAACCAAGGACCCAGAGTATGGAGGAAGAATGGAGAGGCACACACTGCAAGATGCTTGAAGTCCAGTGTGAAGTTTCCACAGTCTGTGTTGATTTGGGGAGCCATGTCATCTGCTGGTGTTGGTCCACTATGCTTCATTAAGTCCAGGGTCAATGCAGCCGACTACCAGGAGATTTTGGAGCACTTCATGCTTCCTTCTGCAGACGAGCTTTATGGGGATGCTAACTTAATTTTCCAGGAGGACTTGGCACCTGCCCACACTGCCAAAAGCACCAAAACCTGGTTCAATGACCGTGGGATTACTGTGCTTGATTGGCCAGCAAACTCGCCTGACCTGAACCCCATAGAGAATCTATGGGGCATTGCCAAGAGAAAGATGAGAGACATGAGACTGAACAATGCAGAAGAGCTGAAGGCCGCTATTGAAGCATCCTGGTCTTCCATAACACCTCAGCAGTGCCATAGGCTGATAGCTTCCATGCCTCGCCACATTGAGGCAGTAATTGCTGCAAAAGGGGCCCAAACCAAGTACTGAGTACATATGCATGTTTCTACTTTTCAGAGGTCCGATATTGTTCTATGTACAATCCTTGTTTTATTGATTGCATGTAATATTCTAATTTTCTGAGATTGTGGATTTGAGGTTTTCATGAGCTGTAAGCCATAATCATCACAATTATGACAAATCACAGCTTGAAGTATCTTGCTTTGCATGTAATGAGTCTATCTCATATATTAGTTTCACATTTAAGTTGCATTACTGAATTAAATGAACGTTTGCACGATATTCTAATTTTTCGAGTTTCACCTGTATGTATGGCATGTGTATGTATGGGGTACGTGTATGTTAGGGACATTAGATTGTACACTCCTTGAGGGTTAGGGACTGATGTGAATGTACAATATATATATATAATGTGTATAATATATATATATATATTATATACAATGTATATAATATGTAAAGCACTGCATAAAATGTAAGTACCTCTAATAAATAATAATATATCACTGTGAAAAAGTCTTAGGCAGGTGTGAAAAAATTAAGAATGCTTTCAGAAATAGAAAAATAGAAGTGTTCATAGTTTATTTTTAAACTCTCTGGGGTAGTCAAACCATCACTTCAGGACTCCTTGCTCTTCTTTACACTGAATATACCATCATGGCCAAAAATATTGGGACCTGCATGTTTGTCAGATAATGCACCATTCTCATGTTTATTTCTTTTATTTGTATTGGTACAAAATGTGGAGAAACAAAAAGCCAAATCTGATGCATTCCATGCAAAACTCCAAAAATGGACTGGGCGAAATTATTGGCACCCTCAATTTAATATTTGGTAGCACACCCCTTGGAAAAAATAACAGAAAGCAATCGCTTCCTGTAACCGTTAATGTGTTTCTAACACATCTCTACTGAAATTTTGGAGCACTCTTCTTTCCTCAGCTGCTCCAGGTCTCTCAGATTGGAAGGGTTCCTTTTCCCAACTGCTGATTTGAGATCTCTCCAGAGGTGCTCTATGGGATTGAGATCTGGACTCATTGCTGGCCAGTTCAGTACTCTCCAGTGCTTTGTCTGAAACCATTTCTGTGTGCTTTTTGATGTGTGCTTTGGGTCTTTTCCTGCTATAAGACCCATGATCTCTGACGAAGACACAACTTTCTGATAGTGGACCCTACATTGCACCCCAGAATTATTTGGTATTCTTTATATTTTCATAATGCCATGCACACAAGACATCCAGTGCCTGAAGCAGCAAAGCAACCCCAAAACATCAGTGAACCTCCACCATGTTTGATTGTAGGGACTGTATTCTTTTCTTTGAAGGCCTCATTGCTTTTTCTGAAAACAGTAGAATGATAGGCTTTACCAAAAAAGCTGTAATTTTGTTTTGTCTGTTCACAGCACATTCTCCCTAAAGGATTTTTGCTTCCTCAGGTAAGTTTTGGCAATCTCACTTTTTATGTTTCAGTGTCAGGAGTGGGGTCCTGCTGGGTCTATTACCACAGCGCCCCTTTTCATTCAAATGGCAATGTATAGTGCAAGCTGACACAGTTGTACCCTGTGCTTGAAGGTCAGCTTGATTTTGTCTGGAAGTTGATTGAGGTTCTGTAGCCACCATTCGAACAATCTTTTATTACAATCTTTGATCAATTTTTCTCTTTTGTCCATGTTCAGGGAGATTAGCTACAGTGCCATGGGCTGTAAATTTCTTGACAATGTTGCGCACAGTGGACACAGGAACTTTAAGATCTCTGGACTTGTAACCCTGAGATTGTACAGGCTTTTGCACAGTTTTTGTTCTCTTCTCCATGCGGCACACAGAAACACACAACAGAAAGGTTAATATAATTTTTCACCATTTCGACTGGTTACCGGTGTGTGTTCTATATTGTCAGCACCTGTTAATTGATACAAGTGAGTTTTATTACAAATTACAGGAGCATCACAAACTTGGAATGAAATTATTTCTTACAATTTTGATAAGGTGCCAATCATTTTGTCCAGTCCATATTTGGAGTTTTGCATGGAAAGTGTCAGATTTGGCTTTTTGCTTCTCCACTTTTTTGTGTCATACCAATGCAAACAAAGGCAATAAACATAAGAATGCCTAAACTTGTATTACAATTTTCTCAGCGAAATGGTGCATTATCTGACAGAAATGCAGGGGTGCCAATATTTTTGGCCATGACTGTAGTTCTTAATGACATTGGCTGTATGTTTGGGGTCATTGTCCAGCTTCAGAATACATTTTGGGGCAAATCACACACCTTCCTGATGATATGGCATGACACTACTGATCCTGACGAAATATCCAACTCCATTTTCAGAAATGAAACCTCAGAAGAGAAATCCAAATCAAATCAAAATTTGGTGTGACCACACTCAAATCTCCAACTCTATTTGTAGAAATGCAGCCCCAAACTATGACAAACGCGATGCCCGACCCCTGCCTTTCTCACCAATTCGTGACAAAGGACCAGCCAATCTCACACCTTGTTGTCACTTGTGTAACAATGCCACTCTCAGCTGCACCTTGCACGAAGATTTTCCAGCTCGCAAGACCACAATCTAGGTGCCAGCAGCATGAGAGCAATTATCACTGGGTTAAGTTATTTAGCAATTTTGCCTTCAAACTCCAAACTGCCACCTGATAGCTTTGGGTCTATCAACCCTTCACAATTAACGTCTTTAACACACACTGTCATCACAGACAAGTATATTCAGAGGATTATTATATACAGTAGCACTCTTCAAAAGACAGGGATTCCATAGTTTGCATTAAAAGCCTTACAGATAGTTTTAACACTTTTCAAAATAGGGTTTATTAATGAAAAGTCAAATGGGGCAATTAAAATGTTTACAGAAAAGGATGTTACAAAGACATAAAGAGAACAATAACGCAACAGAGAAATGAAAGAAGGTGAAAATGAAGAATATTTGCAAAGTCCTGCTTTTAGCAGAGTCCAATTGTCCAAGCAAAAACATTGCTGTGGCTCTCTTGAGTGTTCCTTGGTTGATGTTAAAACGAGAGCTTCCTTAACAGGTCCTGTCATTCCCTTTTCTGTGATAGTAAAGAGATGTTGACAGAGACCATCTGACCAATCATCCAGTTTAACCCTTTGAGGACCGTAAGATTTTGGAACGCCAAAAGAATCAATTTGTTTGTTTTTAAAGTTCGTACACTTCAGTTGCTGTAACTAAGCCATTTCATGAAATAATTGGCAAAAAGCTAGATCCATTTGTTGTTTGTTGATAAGAACTAATATTTTGACTCAAACCAAAAAAAAAAAGAAAGCGTTTTAAGTTCTTAATCAGATGATACACGCAATTAAAAACATGGGACAAATACGTCCCTTGGTCCTCAAAGGGTTAATGGATGGGTGCTGGGAAGCCACCACGTTTATGATCAATTTCCAAATACAGTTTCTTATGGAGATTCATATTTCTGGAAATCTACCATTTGCACTCTGCTACCATGAATATTATTGTCCAGCACGAATTTAGCTTCGAAACGGATACAGATATGACAGATCTCTGATATCTATTTCTCATAGGAGGGATAGGAGGGGTGTGGAGGCCTAAACCACTCTGGAACCTCCTAGCATAGGAATATGTGGGTTCAAAATGCTACCCAATAACTAATGACGGTGGCTATGACTTTATTCTTGCTAGATTGTCATAATTTCAGAAATTATAAAACATACTGAAGTCTTAGAATCTTGGCTCATAAGCTTTCTATCAGAAATGTGTATTGGCTATTTTCTTCTGTTGAGTTATTTTTGACTACGTATCTGTTAGTTCTCTTAATTGCTCAAACTTGCAAGGGTGACAATTTTATTAGGGTCTACAGACTGGAATGAGGAATTGAGCTAATTGAGAAATCTGTGTGCCTGATCAGTGTATTTATAATAAAGTTCTGGCATCAGTTAACAGTTGTTTATTGTGCCAGATGTCTCCACATGTCTCTCCAATTGTCCCTTGACAATTCCCAGATCTAGGGTTGTGCTACATTTCCCAGTAGTCTGCAGACCAAGCTCCTCCTAGCTCTGTTGCATTATCCAATCACCCTCCTCCAGACCCACCAAGATGGCTGCCCCCTGGACTGTAGACACTCCATAGATGAGCATTACAAAGTGACCTCCATAAAGATGGCTGCTTCAACTCTGCATTATTGAATATTCAGGTTAACCCTGTCCACACTGCAGAAGTATAATACAACAGCAACAAAGGAAGATGTTCCACAGCAGTTATCAGCCACAGTCCAGGTTACGCAAACTACATTTTTTTTGTGACTGGTCACCTTCTGGTGACTTCTGCTAATGGTAAACATAAAATTCAAAATATATATTTCACTTTCACAAATTTAGAAATCAGTTTTTTTTTTATTTTTACCATTTTACACATATCATTATTTTTACTACAGTTCACTTCGCATATAAACTTGATGCTATAAAAAAACAATAAAAATAAGCAGAATTTTAGGACAGGCATAATTTATTGAAGGCAAGATTTTGCATAATGCGACACAGGGGATCGGTCTTACCTTAAGTTATTATCCCTGTGCTTATTGAGACTCAAAGTAGTTCTAAAGGTTACATTTAAAAAAAAATATTAAACACATCATACTTACCTGCTCTGTGCAGTGGTTTTGCACAGAGCAGCCCCAATCCTCCTCTTCTCAGGTCCCTTGCTGGCACTTCTGGCTTCTCCCCCTTTCCAAGTGCCCATATAGCAAGCTGCTTGCTCTGGGGGCATGCGTGTGTTTGCTCTCCTGTGCCAGCTGTGTGTGTCTATGGGACCACCAAAGTCAAAAAGACAACTGTGTTATGAAAGCAGGAGAGTGACTTGTTCAAATGTATAAGGGAACCTGAGATTTTTCTTTTTCTGGAAATGTAGGTGAATATGGAGAAATTTCAGCACAATTTCACAATCTTAGTGAGCAGGTAAAGTGTTTTTTTGTTTCTTTTTATTGGTGTAGTGGGGTTTAAATAGCTCCTAATTGTTGAAGAAGCTTCATTAACCACTTCCGTGTCGCCCTATAGCAGAAATACTGCTACAGGGCAGCACTGGTGTCCAAAAGATGTTGCAGTTCCAGGTAGGGGCGCGCACACGCTATGTGCGCCCTACCCACGCCGCCATTCGCGGCCTCAGCTGTCAATAACCAGGTTTTGCTGGCACTCGGTGATCGCCGAGTGTCACAGATGGGGGAGAAGCCTGTGTATAAACAACACAGATCTCTCCCCTGTCAGCTCCTGCACACTGCTTTGTATGGCTCTGTATAGAATAACAGTGAAGCACACACAGCCCACATAGTGAAACAGCACACAGTTAACCCTTTGATTGCCCCAGATGTTAACCCCTTCCTGCCCAGTCCCATTAGTACAGTGCCAGTGCTTTTTATTAGCACTGATCACTGTACTGGTGTCACTGGGGATGCCAGTGACACCAAGTCAGTTCCCCCCCATGTTAGAATTTCTGCCGCAGTCCCGCTATAAGTCACTGATTGCCACTATTACTAGTAAATTTAGTTTTGGTGAAGTGTTGCATGACTGCGCAATTGTCAGTTAAAGTAATGCAGCGCCGTATTGCAAAAAATGGCCTGGTCAGGAAGGGGGGAATATCCTCTTGAGGGCAAGGGGTTAACCTGCTTTTATGCCAAAGTTCCCCCCTCCCTTCTATTAGCCCTAATATTTTTCTTTTTCCATAAAGAGATAGTGAAAACATTCAACGAAAATTTTTAAAGCAGCATTGCTCAAGTAACAATCAAATACACCAAAAACTGTAACTAAAGGCATATTTTTTTTAAGTTTTGGATAGAGTGGAAAGGGATTAGAACCCCTATCAGCTTTTATTGCTGTATGTGGCCTCCATTGTTTAGATTCACTCTCTATTTATCCTGTTTACTGTTATCATTGAAAGTGAAAATAAAAGAAAACACCACATTTTTGGCTGACATCAGAACACTAATAGAAGGGAAATTTTCCAATGGGGACACTAGCTCCACGTGACAACCAGGGATTCCCTCACTTTAAAAATATTTCCTTTCACTTCCTGTTTTGGCTATGGGACACAATTTCCCCAATGGTCACGGATGGCAGAAAAAAAGACACTCCCTTAGTCCCCAAACTAAAATGAAAAAAAATTTTTTGCCTTTAGCTACACTTTAAAAACCCCAATAAATACTACATTGATAAAACTAAACTACCATAAATGTACCACCTTCTAAATAATGAAAGAAAAGTGTACATCTTTTAAGCTAATATTGCCTAAGCAGCTCGGTGAGCCAAACTGTGTGTTCAGGCATTGGTAACATTTCGTAAGCAGCAAAATCAGTAATTTTCTGGTGATCCAAAACCAGTGCTCTGATTTACATAATTATTATTATTATTATAATACAGGATTTATATAGCGCCAACAGTTTGCTCAGCGCTTTACAATATAATGGGAGACAATACAGCAACAATACAGTTCAATACAAGAGGGATAGGAGGGCCCTGCTCCTCGGAGCTTACAATCTAGGAGGGAGGGGCTAGTGGTACAAAAGGTAGTAACTGTGGGGGATGGACTGATAGGAAGAGTAGAAGATTCCATTATTAGCTGATGGCAGGATAGGCTTCCTGAGATTTTTCAGATATCGCCTAAAAGTGAGCAAAGTAGGCGATAATCTGATAAATTGGGGTAGAGAATTCCAGAGGATAGGGGAAGCTCTGGAGAAGTCCTGGAGACTAGCATGGGAGGAGGAGACAAGGGAGCTAGAGAGCAGGAGGTCGTGCGAGGAGCGGACAGTACGGTTTGGGTGATATTTGGAGACAAGATCGGTGATGTAATTTGGGACAGAGTTATAAATGGCTTTATAGGTTATTGTTAATGTTCTGAATTTTATCTGTTGGGCAATTGGAAGCCAGTGGAGGGATTGCCAGAGAGGGGTGGCTGATACAGAACGGTTAGTAAGGTGGATGAGTCTGGCAGCAGCATTCATGATAGACTGGAGCGGGGATAGCCTGCGATGAGGTAGATCAATGAGGAGGGAGTTACAATAGTCAAGGCGAGATATAACAAGGGAGTGAATAAGTTGCTTAGTAGTTTCCGAGGTTAGGAACGGGCGGATTTTGGAGATTTACATAAAACAAAACATTAAAATACTGTATTTCATTTCTCAAATTGCCATGTTAAAATCCCCTGTGGAAGTTGCTTGATCAGTGCCAAAAGCCATAGGGGCAGGACCAAACAGATGATGCTGTAAGGCCTGGCTAAGGTGAGTTGATGTATGCTGTGTTATACATATGTATCTGGGAGCATTGCAAAACAGTGGGTTTGGTACCCTATGAGAGGCAATGGTTTTTAGATGCAAATGTGAGTTTTAACTTGGCAATTTGAGAAATAAAATGCTTCAAGGCATAAAGCACTATTGCACTTTTTCTGAATTTTGCATGTTGCCTAGTGGGAGAGAGGACTGGAAAGTGCCTGGAGGAAAGGAAATCTGCCTTCTGATAAAAATTGGCAGTTGATTTGAGTATAAGGGTTCGTTCACACTTGACTTTATTTCTAACTCTTGCCAAACACCCCTATAGCGTTTGACAGGCGTTAGACAGGTGTTTGGGAAGCATTTTTAACGCCCCCCAACAGGGGAGGACTGACAGCTCATGGGGCCCCTGGGCAATAGGGGATCATGTGCCCCTGTGTCCTCAACCACACTTAAAACCACACCCAAAAAAGCCTATGAAAGGTACTAGGGGCATCTCATGGGGCCCCCTACTGACCCTGGGCCCTCGGGCAGTGCCCAAGTACCCGAATGGTCAGTCCGCCCCTGCTCCCCAAATACCCTATGCGCGGTTTTGAGGTGGTTGAAGCAATAAAACCGTACCACAAACGCCTATAATGAAGTTAAATGGTATTAACGCTCTGCAACCTCACAGCAACTGCTCTGCAAATGCCTGCCAGGCGTTTGCGGAGCAGCACCATAGACTTGAATGGGAGGCTTCAATTCCTCCTGATGATTCAGTGTGAACAGCACTGTGTGCTGCCATGTGCAGAATTTTCATAGGCGTTTGAGAAGCTTTAAAAATGCTTCCCAAATGCCTGCCTGACGCCTGCTGACAAAGCTAGTGTGAACTGAGCCTTAAGGAGGAGTGAGAGGAGAATTTAAAGGAACAGAACCAAACATACTGATGATATCGATTTGGATTACCCTTGAAGAGCCATCTAAGTTGATTTAAAAGCTGATAAATGAAAGGGTCCAGATGAGGACACATCTGGTGGAGGTGGTACATATTGCATGATCATAACGGCATGGTAAATGTTTTTGTTTATGTGAGTAGAATATAAATAAAAAGCATTATGTTACTTTAAGGATAAGGCACCATTTAGTTTTCTATTTTTCACATGTAACACTGAGCAGTTGAGGAGAACATGAGAGAATTGTTTGAAGCACACAGTACATCTTATCTGACCTGTCATCTAAGATTATAAAAGGAGGATGTGCACGATCTAAAGTGAGATTTGACCATATTTGATTGTAGGGTCAAAAAAATTCAGGTGAGAGTACAACTTAACTAGTGAAAAAGCACAAAAAGAAGTTCACTCAACACAAAACAAAGACATTTATGAAACAAATTATTAAAACTTTTTTTTGCACAATTTTGTTTTGTTTTATGTAAATTGGAAGTGGAACAGTGCTGCCCTGAATTTGGATCATTTGGAGTTTATACACATTTATGTGGGAGTGTGTTTAAGTACTGGCAGCTGTTTACTAAAAGAGGTTTAAAGAGATCTTAAAGGATAATTTCACCTTTTAGACAAAAATAATAAATGCACATTTTTTGCAGGTAAAAAAAATGTGCATTTACCCTAGGTTCACACCTAAGTGTTTCTGCAACATTTTGCAGAATCGCAGTACAGCCCATTTAACATGATTTCCTATGGGACAAGTTCACATCTCCGCGTTTTCACCCAGTGCATTTTTGGAAAGAGTCAGGAACTTTTTAGAACGCAAAACGTTGCAGTTTTAGTTTTATAGACTTCAATGGGAATGCCTCAGAAAAGCATGTATTGTGTTTTTGCTGCATTTTTAATATGTTTTTGCGGCATTTTTGATGCGTTTTGTGTTCAAAATCTGCCTAGCAACAAGAAAAAGTTTTAAAAATGGAAAAAAAAACACAAAACGCATCAAAAACGCGGCAAAAACGCAAGTGCAAAAATGCAAAATGCAATGCAGAAATGCCTCAAATACAGCCTGCATAGGTGTGAACCTAGACTTATTATTTTTGTCTACAGGAGCCTGGAAAGAAGTGCATCAGTAAATCGCTGATGCCATGCAGGTCTCCTGCAGACCTGCCAGTATGTCTGCTTGCGGTAAGAGATTTACGAGCAAACAAATGTTCTGACAGGAAGCTTCAATGAACTACCACAGTGCTCCACAGTGCCGTGGTAGTTCATTAAAAACTACAATCCGACAGCCGCTAAGGCTGTCGGGACTTGCAGTTCATTCATTCACAGAAGTGTGTGAATGAATGATGCAGCCGTCACTTCAGTCATACCTACTTTACAGTTAGGGCTGGTCCCAGACAGAGTACAGGGGATACATTGCATCACTTGGATAGGCACCATATTATTTAAGAAATGATAGAAAACATTATATGATTGGGAAGGCATACATATACCTCCCAACTTTCTGAGATGGAAACGAGGGAAACTTATTAGCAAAAGTATGTAGGCATAGGACACACCCCCTGCCATGCCCCCCTTAAAGGAGAATTATACAAAAAAAATTGTTGGGTAGCCTCCCTAGCGGTCTGATTATGTCCATATTTCTATGCTCAAAGTGGTACATTTTTTTGCATGGAAATATATATTTTTTTTATTGTAGACCTGTAATTTTTAGGAACAACTCACTGAAATCTGTCCGAACAAGAGTCTAGTAAACATCCCGGGTATGTTAAAATTTGAAACACAAAATCATACATTATAATTTAATAAATAATCATAAAAAATAATAATATAATAATAAATTTAATTAAATAATATAATCAAACCAAAAACACTGAAATTTGAAATATAGAGCCAAGTTCGCACATCACTGAGCAAAGTCACAAAATCGTTTTCAGTGTCTGATGACGAATTTCCCCACTAATCATTATCACTCAATTCTGCAAGTGGTTCTGATTTACTATCGCTGTTCTCTAGCTGGTCTAAAACCGATTTTGACCTAAAGGGACGCTTTTTGGACGCCATGGACATTTCTCAGTTTCCAGGCAGAAAGAACAGTAAAAATGCAGGCAGGGCACAGGACAAAGCACTAGGGACAAAATGTATGTGAAATGCTTTGATACAGTAATGATTTACTATGTGATTTTAGTGAATTTAGTGACAGTCACTTTTACAACTTTCAAATTTCCCGCCGGTTCTGTCCCCGTACGTCCTGACGTCGCATGGAACGGAACCCAGAAGACAGATGGCGGCATCTGCCGGAGGACATTGCAGGGGACACTGCAGGAGGGACATTGCGGGAGCGCAGGACAAGGTAAGTGAAGAACAGATCCCGGAGCAGCGCTGCAAGGTATTCCCGATTGTAGCTCGGGGTTACCGCTTGTGGTGCTGAAACTTTACCCCGAGCTACACTCGGGAATACTGCCAGGGAGGATAAACCCACAAGTAGTTTTTTTTGCCATTACTATTCCTTTATATTAGTTTGGAAATTCACAAATGCAGCAATTTAGAAATTGGATGAAAGGTTTAGCACTGTAAACACTTTTTCATAGATAAATAGTGCATTTTATACAAAACTATATAGATCAGACCAAACTGACGGACAAATGATAAGGAAAGAGGGACAGAGGGACTTTGTGCCAAATAAAGGACAGTCCCTTGAAATCATGGACAGTTGGGAGATATTCATATAGTATACATTGTTTTGCAGAATCATTGCAGCCTTTTAGTCTTTCATGATGCTAGTCCTGTTCACAATGGTCTAGGACAGTGTCACCTCCTACCAACGCAATCCGGAATGAAACAGCATTATAGGGGTTAACTGTAGAGCTGCAAATAACTGCTAACAAATATTTGCACTAAGATGGTCTCCAAAAAGGTAGGTGTGATTTGAGCATAGACAAATCTTCACATTGATCAGAATGACATGCTCTTTGTGTTTGTATATTTGTGATTATAAATCACCTTGGTAAGTGAACTAGGGCAAAAGGGTGTATGTTAATCATATTCATTGTGTTTCCATACTATGATAACAACCAGCATGTCAAGATATAATAAATACAATGTAGACATAGGCAAAGCCACGCCTGCAAGTTCTTTATCTTTCTGATGGTTTGCAGAGGTCACCAATTTCTCTTGTTTGAAACATATTTATTACTATATAAGAAGCATTTTCTCCCAGTAATTCAAACAAATTCAAACAAAAAGCCACAGACATTTAAACAACATGCTGTGTCCATCACTAGGTGACAACCAAAGTGCTTTATTTGGATTTCAGCTGAAACGAAGCAGCTGGTACTAGCAGACCATTACTTTCATCTACAAATACATCTGAGAAGAATTCTGCTCCTTATCTTTCTGCACTGAATTTGAGTAGCCTGTTAACATTTAGCTGTAAAATCAGAAAATATGTTTGGTTCAAAGTTAAATGGAAGTTATCTCTGCAGATGCTGTAGAGATCTGTTATATCTTAAAAGGTATGTAACATTTGTCTTTTTAAAACACAACCATTCTAGCGGTCTCTAAATATTAGCTACATGTTATTGGGTAACATAGTGATACTAAAATAACTAACTATATATATATATATAGATGTATATATACACATATATATATATATATATATATACACATACAGTGAAGGAAATAAGTATTTGATCCCCTGCTGATTTTGAATGTTTGCCCACTCACAAAGAAATTATCAGTCTAAAAATCGAATGGTAGGTGTATTGTAACACTGAGAGACAGAATAGCAACAAAAAATTCAAAAGAAATGCATGTCTAACAAATTATGCACTAATTTGCATGTTCATGAGGGAAATAAGTATTTGATCCCCTATCATTCAGCAGGATTTCTAGCTACCAGGTGTCTTTCATACAGGTAACAAGCTGAGATTAGAAGCAGTCTCGTAAAGGGAGTGCTGCTAATCTCATTTTGTTACCTGTATAAAAGACACCTGTCCACAGGAGCAATCAAACAATCAGATTCCAAACTCTCCACCATGGCAATCCTGTCCCTCCCCTCCCCATGTCAGCCTACACTGGGACATAATACTAATGCCATGGGGGGGGGGGGGCAAACATGTCATATGGAAAGAAATGTATATAGATAAAGAAGCAGCAGTCCCAAGAGAACCCTCAGATCTCAATCTGACATCCAGCCTATAGTGGTGCAGAACGTTTCAACAGGCGCCATCACATTCCTACAACAACACCATTCCTCTCATAGAGTGAGCCCCTAAACCAGGGGTATTTAATTAAAATTCATGGAGGTCTGACCAGTAAAATTTTCTTCCAACAGAGCTCCAAACCACATGCACACAGCACTGCCCCTCTTCACATTTTGCCCCCCCTTTACATCACACACACAGCCAGAGTAGTGTCCTTGGCCCCCTTCACTCTCCTACCTTAGAGTGGAGATCGCGAGGCGGAGCATTTCTGGATCGAATGCAGGAAGCACAGCACTAAATAGAGCGTGGGAGATGCTGGTTTTAACTTTTTATATTAGCCAGCAGGTGATTGGCTGCTAGGACCTCCCTGCTTCCAATCAGCCGCTGGTTAACTTAAAAAGTTAACCCCGGCAGCTCCCGGGCTCTATTCAGTGCTGTGCTGTGCTTCAGAATCCGATCCAGAAATATTAAGACAGCTCCCGCTCCTGCGCTCTGTTCAATACTGTGCTGTTATTCCACACTCACTCCAGAAATGTTACGTCTTCTGCTGTCCACTCTGCTGTTATAACAGTGCCGGAGGATGGGGGGCAAAGAAGCAGTTCCTAAATGGCATGACCGGGTCCAGATGAAACAGTAGTTAGGTACGCATTCGGACCATGGTCCGCCATTTAGTGATACCTGCCCCAAACCCAAGGGGTGGTGGCAAGATTCTACTGGGAGCTGCTGTGCCCTTCTTTGACTTTGAGGGGAGGATTAAAAGGTTTTTATCCCGCATGAACTGTGATGACCTTTCCAGGTTCACGGATTGGCTGTGCACCAAATTCAGTTTGGACATTCTCTATCTTTCTCTGACTGCTCCAATGAATGCAGAAATAAAATCTCTCAGGTGATGTGGAACTCAGGAAACTCAAATGAGACCTCAATAAGATAGGTGAGAACTGGTCTCAGGACTACCCCTATTCAGGTGCCTCAAACAAAATGGTTCTCTAGTTGGCATAGACTGTAGCCGTCAAATTCTTTTGTCACAAGTGATTGCTACTAAGAATATAGTCCTTAATGTAAGGTGAACAAGATGGGATTGGATCAATCAGAATTTTCATTAGGTTTTAAGTACAAGGGTTAAATATCACTTATATAAGAGTGATCTAGGGATGGACTGACCATTTAAACTCTTTCAGTGCAGATAAGGTGGACAGTTGGTCTCTCAGCGTAGTATAAGTAAAGTCTATGTCTCAATACTTTGCTGTAAAAACCTCACAACCTTACTCATCAAAGGACAGAGAATAGAAAAGTAATTTGCAGTGGCAAAGCCCCTAAATTTTCTACAAAATGAAGTACAGACTGAATTCACTGACTTTTTTTTAGCTTTCAAAAGAATCTGAATAACCTCCCCCAACACCTGTAGATGATGCTGCTCAGCATCCTGGCCACGAGGCTGAAGCATCTCGGATTTAGATGCAGGTACTCCCAATGTGTTAACACATCTTCACTTGGATTGGAGGAGCTAGCTTCATGTGCCACAGAACAGGAAACCCACAGTGTTCTTGGGCAGAATGGAAATACTGCTGTCACGCAAGCTCCCTCCTGCTGAATTCTGAGCTGATATCCTCCTTCAGAGAACCTGAACTTCTCTTTCTGGATGGCAAAAGCATGGAGTGAGAAAACCCATGCATGCTTTTTGCCACGGCTTGTCAAATAAAAGATAGAATACCACAAGCCTTTATCTTGTGATACCTCCTTAAGGCATCCACAAAAGGCCACTTTTCCAATGAGGTTGGGCACCCCATAGGCCCAACATTACTTTGTGACTGTGATGCTGGAGGAGATACAGGGCTCTGAGATCCTACTACTCAGTTTATGCTTCTTAGGTGATGTTGAGTGATGATGCTTGCGGGACTTATGCCCAATGAAGGGATTGGCAGAGAGGGGAGACAGAATTGAATGGAGAGAGATTGAATGGTTAGTAAGGTGGATGAGTCTGGCAGCAGCATTCATGATAGACTGAAGGGGAAAAAGCATGTTTAGAGGTAGGCCATTGAGGTGGGAGTTGCAATAGTTGAGGCGAGAAAAAAGTGATTTATTAGCTTGGTGACTGGGAAGTGAAGAAATGTTAGAGTCCCAAATTACACCTAGCACCCTGGTATGTGGGGAGGGACTGATAGTTGTGCTATTGATCTCAGTGGAAAAATCAGGTGGAAGATGGGAGACAAGTGGAGGAAATATTACAGTATGAGCCAGGGGCGGACTTACAACTCATGGGGCCCCTGGGCAATAGGGGATCATGGGACTCCTGTGTCCTTGCCCAAACTCAGAAAAGCCTATGAAAAAGGTACCAGGGGCATCTCATGGGGCCCCCTACTATCCCCGGGCCCTCGGGCAGTGCCCGAGTTTCCAAATGGTCAGTCCGCCCCTGGTATGAGCTTAGCTTAGAAAGATTGACTTTTGGGAAGTGGTGTGGCATCCATACTGTTATTTCAGTTAGTAAATTAGTGATGCACATGGCAACTGAAGGGGTAAACTGAGAAGTAGAGAGGCAGATGTGGGTGTTGCTAGTGTAGAGATGGTATTAGAAACCATGGAAGACTATCAACTGACCAAAGTAGGAGGTGCAGATAGAGAATAGATGGGGTCTGAGGACAGAACTTTTCAGGACTCCTACGGAAAGAGGAAGAGGAGATGAGAGGATTGCACTGTAGGTTACACTAAGAGGAGCACTCAGAGAGGTGAGAGGAGAAACAGGAAACAACAGAGTTTAGGTGAGCAGATGGTCACAGTATCAATGGCAGCAGAAAGGTGAAATAGTATAAGTATAGAGTAGTGGCAATTGAATTTAGTAAATGTTACTAGTAGTTGAAGTCATGAGTTAGTTTTAGAAGGGCAGTTTCTGTGATGAAAAACAGACTGTATGTTGACAAGATGTTTGTTATTTTTTTTATAAAATTATTTTTATTGAGTTTTACATGTGTAAACCAAAACATAAAGGTTACAGTAGAAAAACAAAAAATAACCTTGCAGAGCCAAATCAAACTCAGAACTCTAACATGAACCTTGCTAAATTTACCCTCCTCCCTAACCAGGCTACTCCAACTGGTAATATACGTGCTATACCAGATATCAAAGCCTCCGTGGCCCACAGTGGAGGAAGATGGCACCAATGTTCTCCATATACAATAGGTAGAAAGGGGCCCAAAAGACAGGATACTTATATCTAGTGTCATCCCTGAATCAGGGGAAGAAATATACAATATGTTGAGGCAAAGAAATATCTGAGGGGAGCTTCCAGGACTGGGATAAGAAACAGGGGGAGCTTAAGATATACATGGTTAGGCAGAGGTGGAGGGGCTATATAGCCTGACTTGCCAGACCTTGTAAAATTTTTGGGCACCCTCTGCTCCTATAGGTAACCTTACATAATGGGATCATTTTGTTAACCAACCCCTTCCAGTAGGATAAAGTAGGAACCTCAGGCTTTTTCCAGTATAAGATTGAGACTTTGCAGGCATAGAATAACAGAAGGCTAAGCAGGGTGTGTTAGGCCCTAGTGGGGGCTAGGCCCTCCACCAGGCCAAGGAGACAGACTGCCATGGTTACCGGAATTGGTATAGATGTGACTGTAGTATTGCAATGCAACAGTTCTTTCCAAAAATTCTGAACTACAGGACAAGTCCAAAAGACATGGGCGAAGGTGGCCAGGGAGTGTGAGCAATGCCAACACTCCGTGAACACCCGCTGGTAGATTTGAGCAGGGATATAGTATATCCTGTGCAAAAATTTGAAATTAATCAATCTGTCTCAAGAGGATACCAGATGAGGAAATGGAGAGGTCCACATGTCATCCCAGTCCTCTCCATCCAAATCTGGGACTTCCTTCATCCATTTCACCCGCCACTGAGTTATGTAGGGAGGAGGAAATGGGAAAACTCTTTGTATAAATCTGACATTGTTTTTTTCAGCAATTCATCCCCCAGAGCCTTGACACCGTTGGATGCCCAAATAATAGGGTCAGATATAGAGGCAAAGTGGGGAAACTTGAGATTCCAGCAGAGTGGAGAGGCCGGTGAGATAGCTGTACAGGCAGGAGTCAGAATATGCTGGGTAGCATCCCATGGTTTGATCGTAGCCCGCATGGTGTCAGTAAGAGGAAAGGCAGCTCCCGAGCCTCGATATAAAAGGAGTCTCAGGCTTTCATAGGAACCTAAGACCGCCACCTCCAGCACTGTAACCGAATCACCATCGTTCCCAAGAAGCCATCTATGGGCTACCCTGCTAATTACTCCCTACCCTGCTAAATAATATTTGTAGAGGTCTGGAAGTGTAAGGTCTCCTTAACACAGGGTACCTGCAGCACCCTCAGGCCAATCCTAGAAGGTAAGGACCCCCAAATAAAGGAGCAGAATAGTCCATGAACGTGCCAGAAAAAACAAACGAGGGAGCCAAGTGAGGGAATTTCATAAAAAATAGAGATCAGTAGAATATTCATTTTGAGAAGATGATTACGCCCCAACAAGGACAGCGGAAGACTACGCCATGCCGTTGTCTTAGATTTTAGAAGTTCAATCAGGAGTAGCAGGTTCAAGGTATAATAGTTCTTAATCTTAGCAGATATATGATCACCTAAATAGATATAGTGAGTTACCCACTGCAGAGGTAGAGAAGCATCCCCAACGGCCCGGGTCCCAGGGTCCAAAAGTAGGATAATGAACCTGTTCCAGTTTACCTGGAGTCCAGAGAAAGTTGCATATGTATTCAATATGTAAAGGATAGCACCAAGAGATGGACCCAGATCTTTAAGAAAGAACAAAAGGTCATCAGCATATAATGACAGGCATTCTTTAATGGATCCCACTTCCACCGCACTGACCTCCAGAGAGGAACGTTGGGCCACAGCTAGAGGTTCTCTCATGAGCGAAAATAGAAGAGGGTAAGAGGGAAGCCCTCTCTAGTACCCCTAGACATGTTAACAAAGGAAGAGATAGAAGTTACAATTTTGAGGGCCATTCTGAGGTTGCTATACAGTAGAGAAATCCCTTTACGAAAACTTAGTCGTAACCTCAACCATTTCAACACTAAATGCATATACCCCCAATCCATTGGATTAAATGCTTTTGCGATGTCCAAGGATACCACCACCCTAGAACCAGTGCAGAAGTGAGAAATCTGTAGATGTGTAAACAATCTATGGAGATTGGTATCAGTAGACTTCCCAGGCATGAAGCCTGTCTGGTTAATGTCTACCAGGGCGGAGATAACCATGGACAAGCGTGTGGCAAGAACGTTTATAAGAATTTTGAGGTCTGAGTTAAGCAACACTATTGGCCTGTAGGAGGAACAATATGGCTTAGGAAGAAGAACCATATGACTTCAAGCATAGAGTGGGGAAAAACACTGTGCTGGAAACAGTAGTGTTGAAGGGCATTAAGTTTAAGAACCAGGATATCATAATATTATCAATATCATTCGATGGGAAACCCATCGGGTCCAGGACTTTTATTCAAGGGAAAGGGGGGAACTGCTGCCACAATTTCTTCCTCAGTAATATCTTGGTTTATCCATGACCTTTCTTCCACATTCAGAGTCGGCAACGGTGTGCCAGCCAGTAGGGCATCTAACTCTCCAAGATCATATGGTGGGATGGGGGCATAGAGAGCAAAGTAATAGGCAGTAAATACAGACATGATACCTGGAGAGTCCGTGATCAAGTCCACAGCCGATGACTTGATACAGGGAATACTGGTCATACTGGTTAGCGACCAACATCACAAGCAGCTTTCCATTTTTGTCTCCCTTTTCAAACAGAGACTCAGCCTTACAACGCAGGGAGGTGTGTGCAAGATTAGTAACATGTAAGGAGAGCTTACGCCGTGCTTCAAGCACGGTTGCTGTAGGTTGCATCAGTTGGTGTGTCTGTGTAAGTTGTCACACACTGCTGTTCCTCCTCCTGTAGTTCCCCATATCAGGAGTTATAATCCTTTCTAGTTGTTTTCATTGCAGAAATATGGATACCCTGCATTACTGCCTTGAACGCATCCCAGACAACAGGTTCTGCCGCTGTGGAGGGGTTCATAAGCCAGGAAGTAGCCATGGGTGTCTCCACCTGCTGAATTACTCGCTCCATTTGTAACCACCCTGAGGACAGCCTTATTTTACCCCACCCGGGTGGCCAGAGATAGTGTAATAAGGAGTACGTTATAGTCTAAGATACTGCCTACTAGATAAGAGGTGGCCTGTACCAAATTAAGGAAGGGGGCCGATGCAAAGGCAAGATTCTGCAATGCAGTTTTGTGTGTATTAGAGAGACAGGAAAAGGATCTTTGTGCAGGGTTCTTCCAGTGCCATAGTTCAGTAACCTGAGCAGCGGACGCCCAGGAAACCAACTCTATAGAGGGGACTCTATTTGGGTTTGTAGTGTCCAGCTGAGTATCCAGAATAGCATTATAATTTTCTGGTCATGAGTAGAGGGAGGTGCATTTAGGGTGCAAGTACCACTAGAAAGTCATACAGTAGTTAAGATTGAAATGGAGGTGGTACATATAGATTGACAATGACCATAGTGATATTACCAATATCAAGTACCAATATAAGAAACCTCCCTCCCGGATCAGAGATTACACGGTGGACAGAGCAAGGGACCGCCTTACTTAAAAGGATGGAAATGCCCTTGGCATAAGAAGAGTAGGAGACATGAAAAGTCTGCCATATCCAGGGCCACCATAAGGCAAGTACCTTGCTGCCATCCAAGTGAGTCTCTTGCAGCAGCACAATGTGGGGCCTAACCCCACCAGATAGTGGAATAGTGAGGCCCGCTTAATCCGATCATTTAGACCCCTGACACTCCATGACACAATCTTAAATGAACTAGCCATCTTGTATATAAACTAGGTTGATCTCCAGAGCAAAGTGGTCCAAGGGGACATTGCCCTCTCTTTGAATGACGGAGCAAGGAAAAAGCTCTGTGACCCACTTAGCCATTATTAGAAAACCCTCCGTAAGGAATTGCCTGGTCACCCTAAGTAAAAACATACCCTGCTGTAATAACTAACAGAAAGAAAAAAATAATCAAACAACAAAATCTCAAATCTGTGAAGGGCAGATAGTTCATCATGAGTCACCCAAATAGAAAAAAATGGAAAAAACCCAAAAATTCTGCGTATAGCTTCAAAAAGTGAAGCGACAAAAAAATACAAATTTCAAAAGTGGAGAGGCTGTCTGCCGAGGAGCTCCAGGCATGCAGGATGGAGGAGTTGTAAAGTCAGAATAGCCATGCAGAACATGTGCGCTGCTCACCCTTCAGTGGTCAGCAAGGGAATTTCAGAGCATAGACACCCAAGGTGGAGACCAAGGACAGAGAGAGCACTGCATATAGTCATACATCATATCACAATAACAGGGGCAGTACTCCCCCCAGGGAGCAGTACAGATAATGCTGGGAATCCATCTGGATTTTTGAAGGCACATAGTAAATGTACGACTGAAGACTGGGATAATCCCAGATACATGTGATAAACGTTTAGGCATAGCTCCCTCCAGTGGTCAGTCCAAAGTAGGTAAGGAAGCTCAACAGGAATCCACTGAAAAATGCAGTAGGACTGGTAGGAAACTTGGCAACAACATTAGAAAGTGAATATTATTATTATTATTATTATTATTACACAGCATTTATATAGTGCCAACAGTTTGCTCAGCGCTCTACATTACAATGGGAGACAATACATGAGACAGTACAGTAACAGTACAATAAAATTCACGAGGGGTTCGAGGGCCCTGCTCCTTGGAGCTTACAATCTAGGAGGGAGGGGAGAGTGGTACAGGAGGAAATAGCTTTGGGGGAGGGAGTGGTGGGGAGAGCAGAGGAGATCAGCAGTTAGGTGAGGGCGGGGTAGGCTTCTCTGAAGAGATGGGTTTTCAGGGTGCGCCTAAAGGTGAGGAGGGTAGGTGACAGTCTGATGGATTGGGGCAGTGAGTTCCAGAGGATGGGGGAAGGCCTGGAGAAGTCCTGGAGACGGGCATGGGAGGAGGAGACCAGGGAGCTGGAGAGTAGGAGGTCTTGTGAGGAGCGAAGAGTGCGTTTTGAGTGGTAGATGGATATCAGGTCGGTGATGTAGTTTGGGGCAGTGTTATGAACAGCTTTGTACGTCAATGTTAGTATTTTGAATTTTATGCGTTGGGCAATCGGAAGCCAGTGGATGGATTGACAGAGGGGGGTGGCGGATACGGAGCGGTTAGTAAGGTGGATGAGTCTGGCCGCAGAATTCAGGATAGACTGAAGCGGGGATAGCCTGCGTTGGGGTAGGCCGGCGAGGAGGGAGTTACAGTAGTCAAGTCGTGATATGATAAGGGAGTGAACGAGTTGCTTTGTAGTTTCTGGAGTTAGGAACGTGCGTATTTTGGAGATGTTGCGGAGGTGGAGTCTGCATGAATTTGTCAACGATTGGATCTGGGGCTGGAAAGACAGATTGGAGTCTAGAATGACACCTAGTACTCTGGCTTGTGGGGTGGGGCTGATGGTAGCGTTGTTGGTCATGATGGAGAGGTCGGGGGGGGCGTGGGTTGGGGGGAAAACTAGGAGCTCGGTTTTGGCAAGGTTTAATTTGAGGAAGTGGAGGGACATCCAGTCTGATATGTCGTTCAGAAGGCTAGTGATTCGGGCGGAGACTGAAGGGGTGAGGCGAGGGGTAGAGAGATAGATTTGAGTGTCATCGGCATAGAGATGGTAGTTGGAGCCGTGGGAGTGTATAAGTTGACCAAGGGAGGAGGTGTAGATGGAGAAGAGAAGGGGCCCGAGGACAGAACCTTGGGGGACCCCAATAGAGAGGGGGAGTGAGGGGGAGGTGGCAGCGTTATAGGTAATGCTGAAGGAGCGTTGTGATGGATAGGAAGAGAGCCAGGAGAGAGCGGAGTCTCTGAGGCCGAAGGAGTATAGTCTTTTGAGGAGGAGGGGGTGGTCGACCGTTTCGAAAGCCACAGAGAGGTCGAGGAGTAGTAGCACTGAGTAGTGGCCATTGGCTTTGGCGGTTAGCAGGTCGTTGGTGAGTTTGAGTAGGGCTGTTTCGGTGGAGTGTAGGGGACGGAAGCCAGATTGTAGGGGATCAAGGAGGTTGTTGTCGGTGCGGTGGGAGCTTAGGCGATTATAGGCTAAGCGCTCAAGGAGTTTGGAGGAAAATGGCAGCAGGGAGATGGGTCTAAGGTTGTTTGGGTCGGTGGGATCCAGGGAGGGTTTTTTAAGTATGGGAGTGATGTGCACGTGCTTCAGAGAGGAGGGGAATGTGTCAGTAGAGAGGGAGAGATTAAAGATGTGGGTGAGGGAGCGTAGGATGGAGGAGGAGGGTGATCATAGGAGTTGTGTGGGCACAGGGTCAAGGGGGAAGGTGGTAAGGCGAGCTTCAGAGAAGACCTTAGTGACCTCTTCGGTGGTAACGGGGTCGAAAGAGTGGAGTGTTGAGGGGGTTTTAGTGTGAGGAATGTTGGGATGGGTGGAGGTCTGGACAGTGGTGAGGTCGAGGGAGAGGAGTGTTGAGGGGGTTTTCGTGTGAGGGATGCTAGGTGGGGCGGAAGTCTGAGTAGTGGTGATGTCCCTGCGAATTGCGTCGAGCTTGCTTTGTAAGTGGTTAGCAATCTTGTGGGTGGTGAGTGAGGTACTGGGTGGAGGTGGGGGCAGAGAGAGCAGGGAGTTGAAGGTGGAAAAGAGCCAGCGAGGGCTGGAGGAGAGGGTATTGATGAGGGTTACAAAGTAGGCTTGCTTGGCAGCATGGAGGGAGGAAGTGTAGGTGAGGAAGGCAGATTTATATCGGGTGAACGGTTGCTGGGATCTGGTTTTGCGCCATAGTAGCTCTAGCGCGCGACTGCGTCGCTTGAGGTTTTTGGTATGGTCACTCTGCCAGGGTTGAAGCGGTCGGGGTCTAATGTTTCGTGTGGTTAAGGGTGCTAGGGAGTCAAGATTGGCTGACAGTGAGTTGTTATAAACAGTAGTGGCCAGGTCAGGGAAGGACAGGGGAAGGATACTATCGTAAAGTTGGTCAGCTACAGAGTGGAAGGTGGCAGGGTTCAGGTTGCGGAGGTTTCGGCTGGAGATAGTTTGACGTTTGGGGGGGGGTAGCTGTAAGAGGACGAGGATACAGAGAAGGTGATGAGGTTGTGGTCAGAGAGGGGGAAAGGGGTGTTTGTGAGGTTGTGAGAATATCCCCTGAGTACAGGTGAAGATGCAGATAGGATAAAAGCTTGAAAGGCAGGGGAGCAAAAGACTAAAATAGAGTCCAGACAGTCTTTAGCCTCCAGGGGAGTATCAAAAAAATGCACAGTACCTTTATGTTGGATCCGTAGCTTACTGGCATAAAATATGCTGTATGGTAGTCAATTAACCCAAACCCGAACTTCAGTGAAGGAGCAGCATTTCTTTTGCGTTTTAGAAGAGAAGATAGGGAACAGCATGATCTTTGCGTTCTCATAGATCAATTACAGGTGTTTCTGAGGCTCAACCAGGAACTGGTTACTATCATGGAAATGTAAGAAGTGGACCAGAAAGCCTTGTGGCATGTCTGGATCGCGGGCACACATCGGGACGTGGTGGGCCCTCTCCACCACATAGGTGGGTGCATTTTCCTTAAACTAAAATAGATCTTTAAAAAAGCAAAGATTAACGTTTGTTCCCCTTCAAATTTTTCAGGGAGACCCACCACCCGTTGCGGTGCTGCCTATTCACTGTGTCCTCCATTTTGACAGCTAGGAACTCACCTGCTTCTGCAGATCATCCAGCTGTGAAGAATGTGAAGTAGCTGTGTCCTCCACCTCTGAGAGCGTCTCCTCAGCTTCCGTGATTCTCCTCCATATTTTGTCAAGATCATGTCTGATCAAGTTGCATTCAGCAGCCAGTTGGTTAATCCGGAGCATGAGGGCTACCTTGTACCCATTGATAGCATCCAGGATGGGTTTAGTGATAGCTGCCGAGGGAGAGTCATCTCCTTGCTGTACAGAGGCAGCCGGGAAGGCTGAGGTAGGCATAGCTGAAGTTGAGTTCCATCCAGGTGCGGAACTGCGGGTCTCCATCTTGGCAGGCACTTTGCCTGTGCGGGCAGAGGAGGCCGACATGAAAGGCAAGATGTTAGCAGCAGGACACAAGGTGAGGGAGAACTGGGATCTTTGTGGCCGAGGAGCAGAGGCAGTCAGAGGTAGGCATGTGCTGCACAGCTTCATCAACAGGAGGAGGTGAAAAGGAGACCGGAGCAGTGAAGGTGAGCAGTGATGTCGGTGGATTAGACAGGATGTCCCAAAGCTCAAAGGAAAAGCATCTAGCCTTGTTTACATCCCAGCCATGCCCTCCAGGATGGTTATTATTAGTGAGGTAACAGCTCATACTGTTGGAAACTAAATGTTCTAGAAGTTTGGAGGTAAACAGGAGCAAGAAGGTGGGTCTTAAAATTGTTGTAAACCTCAGACATGAAAAGTAAGCAAAGTACATTTATCTATAGTGTATACAAACTGGGTGTGTCCTTTCCCTCCAATCTGTTCTCAGATTTCACAAAGCTCTGTGCTCTAGCTATGCAGTGTGTGTAAGGTAAGATCCTTGCCTCCTGTTTTCTGCTGCTGAGAGATGCTGTATAAAATGTACATTTTGGTAGGCTGTTGAGAAGAGATGGCTTCTCAACAGGTACATCTTATGTAGGAAATGTATTTAATCTCCTTGTATCACCTGAGGCCAGTCACTTCACTGGGTATATGTAAAGGTTTACTACCATTTTAAGTACTTTAGGCTGGTGTTACCCAGCAAGGGTATTTTAAGTATGGGGGTCACCAGTACATGTCTTAGAGGGGAGAGGAATAAGTCAGTAGAGAGGGAAAAGAGGGTGATATGAGTAATTGTAATGGAGAAGGGTCCAGGGAAGCATGACAGCAGCCTAGAAGGCTGTGTAAAGATAGAAGGATTCCAACTCCACCTCCCTTTCCTCCTCTGGGTCTGGGTGAGTCATGAGAGAGTAGAGCTGGAGAGGTAGAGTCAGATGTCTGAAGCCAAGTTCCAGGAATTGAAGTCTAGAAATTAGAGTGCATGTATTTGGCTGCTGCCAGAAGAAAAGAGTTCCAGGTGTGTTGGAGTGAAAATAAGATAGCAGAGGGCCAGGAGGTTAAGCCAGAAAAGGGTTCAGAATTAGAAGGAGGTGATGAATGCAGTAATAGGGGAGAGTAGGAGTGAGGGTGATATATATATATATATATATATATATATATATACAGTAAGTTGTGGGGTGGAGAAGAGGGGTACAGGAAAAAGAATAGAAGGAGAGAGAACACTATTGTGAGAAGGAAAGGAAGAAAGATCATACTACAGGGTGGACAGAACAGGAATCAGATAGATAAAGACATAGCTGGATGGGAAAATACAAAACCAGTTGCAGTCTCTGTGGTAAAGTATTGTTTGTAACAGGGGCGGACTGACATCTCATGGGGCCCCCGGGCAATAGGGTATCATGGGGCCCCTGTGTCCTTGCCAAAACTCAAAAAAAGCCTATGAAAAAGGTACCAGGGGCATCTTATGGGGCCCCCTACTGACCTCGGGCCCTCGGGCAGTGCCCGAGTTTCCAAATGGTCAGTCCGCCCCTGGTTTGTAAATACTTTCTGTGTCTGTCTTAGTTCAACAGCAGTGTGATATATATGTATGTAATCTAGACTGTAGCTGATAACTGCTGCTGAGCTCTTCCCCTTTGTTGCTGCTGTATTATCTTTCTGCGGAGTGAATAGGGTTAAACTGAATAATAATTTATGCAGATGTTCAGCAGCCATCTTTAAGGAGACCACTTTGCAATTCTTGTCTGTGAAGTGTATCCAGTGCAGCCATCTTCGCTGGGTTTGGATCGGTGATTGGCTGATGAAACAAAGAAAGAAAAGGTCTCTCTGCATGCTGCTGAGAGGAAAAGGAAGGACAGTCTTAAAGCTTGCAGGGGGGTCAGAAAAAGAGATTGGGCTTCTGACTGAACAGAATCCTACCAAAGCTAACCGAAATTGGGAGAGACCTCAGAGAAGCAAAGAAACTATTCATCAAGCAGGACTTTGCCTCAGAGATCTGCAACTTTCTCCCTGGGACGGTGTGAGGTGTAATCAAATTACACATTACTAGAGAGCCCCCCCCCACCGTTTGTAAGGAAGGAAATATCTGACTGTCTTAGCCAGATTGAAAGAGAGAAATCACAGCAACTTCTATCCCTGTCTGAGGACTTGAAATAAATCAAAGCATATTTCTGGAGACCCAGAAGAAGGCTCTCTGGGTCTAATATGAGACTAACATTGCACAAGTTAATCTGTGGTCTGCTGGGAACTGTTGTTCTTTCTTCAAGGGCTCCAACTTTGCCAGCAAATAGTTTTTTTTGTTCATCATTCACTGGCCAGTGGGATAAAATGGGGACTTACAGTATATGGCAAGTTTGAACTGTCTTTATATACAGTTGCTAGGTAAAAGCAAGTCAAATACTGATAGTCAGAATACTGCAGGTGTTTAACCATATCTCTCAGGGCAATGTTGTTGTCTTGATTGTTTGTATAAGTACACATGCTAATGTACTATATTTCAGATAATTGCAAGCTGTCAGTTTTCAAGCAGACACAGAAGTGCAATGGTTAAATGGTTAAAAGCAGTGTACCATAATGCAGAATATTGCTGATATCAGCTTTCACCAGTCAGAGCAGGGCAATAGTTAAAATTGTTAAAGGCATGATACCTATGAAGGACTACAGAAGAGATAAGAAGATGAATTCATAATCTACCCACCATGTTAAACTTCCATAATACTTATGTAGGAATTAACACTTTGTTAGAAATGATCATGGCAGTGTGCCTGAGCCCCCTTGGCAGAGATTAACCTCAATAAGTCATAAATATCCATTGTTTTACAATCTATCATTCCCTGCATATAAATCTGTAAGAGGAAAATCGTTTAATAGTCGTTACCTACACAGTTTAGTTTCTTTCACTACACTAAACCCTATTTAATTAATTTACTATAACAGCAATAAATTATCCCATATCCTGGTTAAGCCTCTTCAGATCTAAATGATTAACTTTCTTGTGGCTGTAATGTATACTATACCAACATAAATACTAAAACTAATAAGAAAAAATGTATAATATTATATACAAAGGAAAAATGGTGTAAGAAATTGTTTCACAGTGTTTTTCTTATGCAATACACTAGCTTTGGTGATGGGAAAAGTCCCTCGCACTTTTTCATTTCAATCCTTCTTTGTACCCTTTCAAAGCATAGGTCCCCTTCTAACAGATCTCTGATCAACAAGAAAAAGAATCAAGGCAAACATGTTTTATACCAAACAAATAAGAGTATCTAATCCACAATGATGCAGGATTCCTATAGCACCAGAGCGATTGGTTCTCTATTCAATGAGGATGGGTAGGGAGCCATAATTTCTGATTATATGCAGTTTGTTACCAAACTTTTGTCAATTTAAAGAAAAATTATAGCCAGAGTTTAAAAGAATACTAAATTCACTTCATTTATTTCACTAAATGTACTTCTAAATTTATTACAGTATTAATAAAGAATATTAATCACTGGCACAACATGTTGTATTAGTATTTTTGAAATATTTTCTTTGAAATGTGTTCATGTTTTTTGGCTGTTCATAACAGCCAGCAGTGGGAGTGATACATAAACTTCCTGCTGATTGCAAAGGTGTAAAAAAAATATCCCTTGGCAACCTTTAGACATGTATGTTTCAGGGAGGGAGCTGGACACTGCATCGTGTAGACTTTAGTTATGAAGTCTGCCCATCAGTTGCTTCATTACATTCTCAGACCTGCTTCAGGAACAGTAATCTAGTAACTGATCACCATAGCAAAGCTAAAGCCTGAACCAACCATTGGCCAGCAGTGAGGAACATGCTCATCTAAAGGGTTTCCGTTGATGAGCTCTTCCACTCAGGCTCGTCACATTGTCATCACACTCTCTCCTCTCAGTGCATCTGAATGTGGCTACATATACACAGAATCTTAAAGAAACAGGTTGAAACAACTGATATTTAAAACATGAAGCATATATGTAATTTTTATTTTTGACTTTAGTTGTGCTTTATTATTTAAAAGCTGTTATTTTTATTACTTGTATACACTCTTTATTCTTACAAATACATTTTATGGATTGTTTGCAGAGCACACTAGGCTTTCTTAGCATGTCTAGCACTTATTGATCACTTCCTGTCTGCCCATTACAAGCTAAGAATCCACATTGGCAGACAGGTGCTTGCAAAAGGTATTATTTATTTCAGGTACTTATATAGCGCCATTAATTTATGCAGCGCTTTACATATATATATTGTACATTCACATCAGTCCCTAACCCTCAAGGGGTGTACAATCTAAGGTCCCTAACTCACATTCATACATACACATACTAGGGTCAATTTAGATAGGAGCCAATTCACCTACCAGCATGTCTTTGTAGTGTGGGAGGAAACCAGAGTACCCGGAGGAAACCCATGCAGGCACAGGGAGAACATGCAAACTCCAGGCAGGGGGTGCCGTGGCTGGGATTCAAACCAATGACCCTAGTACTGCCAGGCGGAAGTGCTAACCATTTAGCCACTGTGCTGCCCCAGGTATGGATTGTGCATGCAATCAGCTCTGTGAGCATGTGAACAAATGAAACCAGCGCTCAAATCTTCATGCTGACTGGGATTACTGTAACTGTCTCGTTGAGGTGCAGCCCTTAGAAGATTGGGAAATCTTGATACTGGTGAACAAAAGCAAAACAGGGTGCACTCTCTTCGTGCATTACCTTGGTAAAAAACGAGTTTATTTGAAAGCATAAAAATGCATAATCACAAACTAAAGGGGGATAAAAACAGAGATAAAGAGTCTGTGATGACGGTCCAAAGTGATGGTAGATCCTTGGTAAGGTAAGCTAACGCGTTTCAGGAGACATACTCCCTTCTTCAGAGCTCTGTTTTGCTTTTGTTCAGCTCTGTGAGAATGTTTGTATTTGTTTTGCAAGTAGCAAGATATTAAATTACACTAGCTCTTTAGGCTCTTCATAACATAGCAATAAATTACCATGCAGAAATTCTGTAGAATAGCTTCAAGGGCTGACAACATCTCTAATTGTTCTGTTTATTGTTATCATCAAAAGTGAAAGTACAGTATAAGACATATCCAATATTTGGGTTGGCACTGGAGCTGTAATTGAGGTGAAATCTTTCAATGAGGACACTAGTGACCCCTGGTGACCACTAGTGGACACTAGTGACCACTGGTGACCCTGGTGACAAGATGGGTTTTCCTGACTTTGGAGGGATTTCTTCTCATTTCCTGTTTTGGCTATGGGACAAGAATTAAAGGCAAATCCTCCTCCCCGTGGGTTATAACTCTCCCTTACACTATCCAAAATGAAAGAAAACAACTTTTGTCTTTAGTTGCACTTTAAGCCTTCTATACGTGGTTAAACATTTGGATGAATTTCGATCCATATATGGGTGTTGTGGTTGTACAGAAGTGTCCCCACTATCAGAATGATAGCTCAGCAGGGAGGATTCCTTCACCCACCTTGAATGTGTAGATGGGGGAATTGGGTCTGTTTTTTGTTCAACCCATCGGTTGAACGAAAAAAAATTGTTCATCTGTGAGCTTAATCATGGCTATTTAAAGTGGTCGTAAAGCCTCAAGGTGTTTTTACTTTCATGCATTCTATCAATGAAGGTAAAAACATTCTGTGTGCAGCACCCCCCCAGCCCCCCAATACCCATCTGAGCCCCATCTCAATCCAGCGATGTGCACGGGAGCCTCCCAGGTGTTTTCCCTCCTCATTGGCTGAGACAGCAGCAGTAGCCATTAGCTCCTGCTATTGTCAATCACAGCCAGTGAGCCAATGAGAAGAGAGAGCTGGGGGCAGGGCCGAGCCGTGTCTGTGAGTCAATAGACACACGGAGTAGTGGCTTGGGAGCCAGCCTGCTTGGGTGCCCCCATAGCAAGCTGTGTGCTCTGGGAGTATTTGGCAGGAGGGAGGGGCCAGGAGCACAAGCAGGGGACCTAAGAAGGGGAGAATTGGGGATGCTCTGTGCAAAACCACTACACAGAGTAGGTAAATATAACATGTTTGTTATAAAAAAAATCAGCCTTTACAATCACTTTAATTCTTTTTCCTTTTCTTTTTAAATGTTAGATAATGTGACATTTTTCTTTATATGGTACTTCTTCTTTATTTGTCCTGATGTTTAGCCTTCAGTGATCTACACATATGCATTGAGGAAATGGAGTAAATACACTTAAAAAAACATGTAAAATGACAATGGAGAATGGTTTTCTAGAGATTCCTATTAAGATGTCTTCTTCTGAGTAAATTAGCAGCCTTATGAACTAAACATCTCAGTGGGGAACAAGTCGTCATAGCAATGAAATGAAACTTCCTGGGGTAGCAGACAGTGCTAAGCTCCACCACCTCTTGATGAACTAATCCCTTCTGTAAGACCAACTGTAGAAATTTTTTGCACGGTGAAAACTGACAGCTCCCTGTAAAAAAGGGAGCAATGTCAGATCTGTGTGTGCCATGAAATTATCTTGGCATTATTTTTTTTTTCTTTCCATGAATCTGTCTCTTCATTTGTAAAGATCTCATGAAAGGCCAGCTTTTCCAAGCTTTACAGTTAACATAGCATGGTATGGCCTAGGAGAGCAGACAATAAGCTTAGTTACTAGGAGTTAGGTGCTAGGGAAAAGACATTCTATCTTTGAGAGCTTCCTATCATTACTGTAGTGCCTAGTAATGTATTTAAGCTATATGAGATGACCTACTGACTATGATTATGCTATGGGTTTTTAGGATTTTGTACCTCCATCTGGAAGGCACAATAGGAAGTGCCGAGGAATAATTTATTATTGGTTCATCTTAATGCCCTTATACATTACAAAATAGTGAAAGCACAATATTCGACAAACTGAAATGTTACTAGAACTGTGGAACTAATAGTTTTCTTTGAACTCTAAAGAGTGTAATGCAATGTACTTATATAAAAACAATTATTTCAGTAGTATTGAGGCTATATTTACTGTATGCAATATGATATGCTTCTACAATGTAAAAGATGTCCAAAATAAAAGTTAAAAAATGGAAGCATATTTTCTTTAGGGCATAAAGGTACCCATTTTCCAGCCAGGTATTAATATTTATGAGTATTAAAAAGGTGATGATTATCATCCAACTTATTGGCAGGGAAATTTTAGTATATTATTAAGCTGCAGGACATATGCCAGTTCTTAAGACAGGTTTCTAATTGAATCTGTGTAATCAGATGAGACTAGCATCAAATGATCCTTGGCCCACACAGATAGCTAATTTAAATAAAGTAAAAGCCATTATTGAATACAAGGGAAAGTTTTATTTTAAAGAACTTTTAATCTAAAAGTAGCACACAAACTCTTTAAGTCTTGTTTTCATAAAGGAACTGTTGCCTAAAGTGGAACTCCAGGAAAATGTGTTGTTTTTGTTTTTTATACAAATTTTATTTTATTATAGAAAGACAGTATCCACAATGGACAAAATAAAAGGCATTGTGTACAAAGAAGGATTCCATTCTGCTTACTGAATACAGATATCATCAAAAACCAATCGCGCCAAAGGGCTACACAAAGAAGGTGGTACATGACTAATAGATCAGTTAGTTTGAAGGATCAAATCCTTTATGACTTCCACCCATAAGTACCCTTAGTGCGACACAAATAGATCATCCTGCACTAACTCCCATGTAGAGAAGAGGGGTACTGCCTCAGTTATTTTTACAAAGTTAAAACAAAGAGGCAAGGATTAGTAGGGGAGAAGAAGAGTAGAAAGATGGGAGGTCTAGAGAGGGGAAGAGGAGAGAGGGGACAAAGGGGTGGGAGGGAGAAATATGGAAAAAAAGGGGGAAGGGGGTTTTGTCAGTCCAGTTCAGAAAGGGGGGGCACAGAGTACCCTCTCACTTAGCAGAGCCCAGATCAAAGAGGGCTTTATGCTCCTCAAAGTAGATCTTCAACTTTTGTAAGCCAGAGCATGATGGACAGAGGCTGCATGCTTTTCCAGGTAAGAGGTATACAAGATTTAGTGGTGTTAAGAAGGTAATGCAGTATCAATTTTTATACAAACTTTGGAAGGTATGTTGGAGGTATACAGGAGGAAAAAGGTTGGGTCGTCGGGGATAACATAATCAGTGAATTTTTAAGTCAACCTATGGATCTCTTTCCAAAAACCAGTCAGTTTGGGGCAAGACCAAAAGATATGCAACAATGTTCCCCGCTCCTCCTGGCATCGCCAGCACTTGTCATCAGCAGTTGAGAAGTAAAAGAGCTGGGGTATGCTACCACCTAGAAAGAATCTTAAAATTAACTTACTGAAATTTCATACAGATCGAAGATTTCAAGGAGAACCGTATAACATTTGTCCTTTGAGTTTAGCTAAAGGTCCAGCCTAGATCTGCTTCCCATTTCTCAAGGAATGGTGGGCAGTATTCCCCTGATGGGGTCACCAAAAGAGCATATATCCTTGAAAATGTACGGGGCAATATACCCATGTCAATACGTAATTCCTCAAGCGAGGTCAATCGATGGCTGAAATTACTTGGAGGGGGTAATAAGTGCAAGAAATGATGCAATTGTGTGGCACACAAATAGCAAATAGAAAGAACCATTGGAATACGTTAAAAGTCATATATAGGACTAGGTCCCCATGTTTAAAAAAGTGGAAGGCCTGATAACACCCAGATTCAAGTAGCAAACAAAAGGTGCCTTCTTGCTGAACCTGCGCTGAAATCAGGGTTGCCCAAAACTGGAAATAGCGGGAATTCCATGGAAGACAATTCTTCGATAGTGAATAGTTTAGAGCAAATGTATGCAGTGGGTTCCAGCAGTGCATGTGCCTTGAAAGAGGGAGGTACTATGGTAAACGATGCAACAATGTCCGGCTTTGAGCCTGTTCTAGAGTCAATGGGTTGATGCTGTTTGTTTCAGAATCCTAGTCGCACTTATGCCAGAATGTGCAGGCAGTATTATACTTCTGACATTGTGGGGATGAGAGCTGCAGCTGTAACAGTGAAGTAATCCTGTTGTTGTTCAGCCTCCCTCTTCTCTCCCCTTGTCCATTCACAAAATGCCTTAGAGATAACATGTTTGTATAGAGTCACAAGCAAATTTCCTGCATTCATAATAAGCTTTAGTCTTTATTTTCATATAGACAACTAATCTTCCTCCCCATGAGTTGGCTCGGAAGCATGTGTAGTGTTATTTTTATTTTTCTTTGCTCTCAGTACTAACAAATGACATTTTGGAAATGATTTTATTTCTTGTCAAACAGGTAAATATTAAAAATGACATATGCATGTTTTTATAGTTAACCCTTGCAGTCAGCAGCTTATAAACATAATACCTGTCAAAGTCAAGCTTGTTTCCAGTCCTACCCATTTCCCAAGCCTCTTTATTGGTTATTTAATGGGATGTGTGGCTATGTGATAAATAGGGAGGTTTGGGACGTTTTTTTACAGGAGCAGCAGAAACCTGCACAACAGTTCAGTTACCCTCACTGTAAATGTATACATTTTGGTTTGCTTCCACTCTATCCTCTTTCTCTATCCTTCTCTTCTTTCAAGACCCACTACATTCAGCTGTTTTCTCCCATTTCTCTGAGGATTGCAGTGATCTATCAGCCTCCTGGACCAGTGCTGCGCTTTCTTGATGACTTCTCTGACTGGCTACCCTACTTTCTCTCCTCTGAAATACCCACTCTTATTCTTGGTGATTTTAACATCCCCATTAATGTGAACAAACCAGCTATATCCCAACTCTTCAACCTAACCTCATTTTGTGCCTTAACACAATGGACACATTCCTCCACTCACTCTGATACGAATACATTAGACCTTGCTTTCTCCCATCTTTGCACTCCCTACAACCTCACAAATACCCCCTTTCCTCTTTCTGATCACAATCTCATCATCTTCACTGTGTCCACATCTTCAAACACCTATTCCTCCAAGCAGCAAACAATTACCCGTGGAAACTTTCACAACTTTAAACCTTCTCTTTTCTACTCTGCAATTAACCACCTCTATTTCAGAATCTCTCCCCTGTCCTGCCCTGACCTGGCCACTTCTGTCTACAACTGTTCACTTTCATCCACACTAGACTCATTTGCTCCCCTAACTACACAAAGTAACAGACCCCGATCATTGCAACCTTGGCAGACTGACAACACCAGAAATCTTAAGAGACATAGTCATGCACTGCAGCGACTGTGGCGTAAAACCAAATCTCAGCAAGAATTCACCCTATATAAATTTGCTTTCTTAACATACAATTCCTCCCTCCATGCTGCCAAACAAGCCTACTTTGTCACTCTTATTAATACCTTGTCATCCAGTCCTCGTCGTCTCTTCTGTACTTTTAACTCTCTTTCAACTCTCTACTTTCTTAACCTCCACCTCCACCCAGTACCTCACTCACTGCTCACAAGATTGCCAATCATTTCAAAAACAAGATTGATGCAATTCATAAGAGCATCTCCACTACACAGACATCCATCCCACTTAGCATACTTTATACTAAACCTCCCTCAACACTTTCCTCTTTTGACCTTGCTACTACTGAAGAGGTCACTAAGGTTTTCTCAGAAGTCCATCTCACCACCTGCCCCCTGGATCCTGTTCCCTCACAACTACTACGGTCACTTTCTTCTATCCTTTGCTCCCTCACTCGCATCTTCAATCTCTCCCTCTCTAATGGTGCCTTCCCCTCCCCTCCCCTCTAAAGCATGCACAGATCACTTCCATACCTAAAAAGCCCTCACTGTACCCCACAAATCTGAACAACTGAAGACCCAGCTCCCTCCTCCTGTTTGCCTCTAAACTCTTAGAACGCTTAGTCTACAATCGCCTGAGCTCTTACCTCACTGACAACAACCTTCTTGACTCTTTTATTGTCTGGCTTTCACTCACTACACTCCAGTGAAATTGCCCTACTAAAACTCACTAATACACATGTGCAAAACAAAAACATTTGTTTAGTTTCGTTTCGAAATCTAACAAATTTCGTATAGTTGGATTTGTTAAATTAGTTCAATTCCTTTTCGGGATTCGTTTCGGTAATTTGTATTTGAATTTAATTAGAAAACATTTAGACCAAATTCAAAAAGTTGTTTGTCTTTGAAATTGGTTCAACCAAATTCGAAATTGATTCAACAAAATTCGAAAAGTCATTCCAAATCAGAAAGATTTCAACCAAATTCGAAAACAATTAAAAAAATAAGAGGGCGAGGGGGACCAGTCCTTAAAGCAGAATTTCCCCTTTTGGGGGGAGCTCCACTTTAAATTTGTTTTCGAATGTTTTTTCAATTATGTTTTTGCATTTGTTTTCGAATTCGAATTTGTTTTCAAATCTAATTTTGGCCAAGTTTCGTTTCATTATTTTGGATTTGTTTAAATTTGTTATTGTTGTAATTTGTTATTCGGATACATCTACATCTCCAAAGAATGAAACATTTTTCTGAAATGCAATTCGGAACTAACTTACCAACTGACATTTTAGCATGGATGTGGCACTACTTCCTCAAACACAATCTTTCTAAAACTAAGCTCATGATATTCCCCAAACCCCCATGTTCATTTCCCTGACTTCTCCATCAAGATCAATAATACAACCATCATTCCCTCCTCTCATGCCACGTACTAGGTGTAATCCTGGATTCCTATCTGTCCTTTCAGCCCCAAATCCAATTACTGTCCAAACCTTGTAAACTTCACCTCCGTAACATCTCCAAGATACGCCAATTTTGCTGCTGCCAGACTCATCCACCTTATCAACCACTCAGTGTCCACCTCCCTTGGTCCCTTGATAAACTCCCATGACTTGAAGTACAATCTCTATGCTGATGACACACAAATGGATGTCACACCACTTCCTAAATCTAAATCTTTCTAAAACTGAGCTCTTACTATTCCCTCCCTCCCTGCTATAGGTAGGAGGAGAACTAGGAGAGAGCAGAATCTCAGAGGCCAAGAGGGTGGAGTTTTTTGAGGAGGAGGGTATGGTCAACAGTATCCAATCCAATCACTGTCCAAATCTTGTAAACTTCCGCAACATCTCCAAGATACCCCCGTTTTTAACCACTGAAACTACTAAGCAACCTATACACTTCCTTGTTATCCCTCGCCTTGACTATTGTAACTCTCTCCTCATTGGCCTACCTAATCACAGGCTATTCCCTCTTCAGTCTATCATGAATGCTTCCACCAGACTCATTCACCTTACCAACCGTTCCATATCTGTCATCCCTCTCTGCCAATCCCTCCACTGGCTTCCCACTGTGAAAAAGGAATAATGTTCAAAACATTAACAATAACATATAAAGTCATTTATGACATCACCAATCTTGTCTTCAAATATCACCCAAATCGTTCTCTCAGCTCCTCCCACAACCTCCTGCTCTCTAGCTTCCTTGTCTCCTCCTCCCATGCTCATCTCCAGGACTTCTCCAGAGCCTCCAACAACCTCTGGAACTCTCTACCCTAATCTATCTGACTATCGCCTACTCTGCCCACTTTTAGGTGATCTCTGAAAACCTATCTCTTCAGGAAAGCCTATCCTGCCTTCAGCTAATTACCAAATCTTCTATTTCTCCTATCAGTTCATCCCCCACAGTTATTACCTTTTGTACCACCAGCCCCTCCTTCTTAGATTGTAAGCTCCAAGGAACAGGGCCCTCCTAACCCTCTTGTATTGATCTGTATCATTGCTGTATTGTCTCCCTTTATATTGTAAAGCGCTGAGCAAACTGTTGGCGTTATAAAAAAAACCTGTAGAATGATAATAATAATGTTACCGTCTTTTTGAATGGCCCTGATTTATGACAGGTTTACTTTAAAGCATTATTGTAATTTTTAAATTGTCCAGTGTATTGAAGAAACATAGAAATGATTAGCTTTACTAGTAGGAAATGTTAACCAAAATGTATTTTCTAATTTTCTCCCTCTCTCCTTCATGGTCTATGCTTAAGGGCTTGTTCTTTTGACTTTATTCATAGCCAGAAGGATGGCTGGCTGCCAATGCCAGCTGCATGTGGGATCATTTGCATTGCATGGAGAGTCTGTAGATTAAAGGGAATCTCTTCCTTCCTTTAGATCATCTATTTCTTTGGAGTCACAGCCATTTCTTCACATGGATTGTATTCTTTCTTTAATCTTTTTTTCTGTACTCTGTACAGTTTAACAAGCTACTAAGATTTAGCATTAGCAGGCTCCCAGTGGCTATGAAAAGCAACCTTTTTATGAGAGCTGACTTATTTTCTACCCTTGGCTGGACACATGAGAGAGGACATTGTAGTACACATATGCCGTTCTTGCTGCTTTCATTTGCTTCTTTGGATCCCAAGGTGTTAAACAAGTAACTTGTAGGGTTGCAGCCATCAGAGGAGACTTTTTCTATACAATTCTGTTGCTCTCTTTTTTTATCTGCTTCATGTATGAACTGAATTCACCTTTTATATTGAGTTCAGGGGTCATCTCCTACCAATTTGTAAAAGTTTAAATACTACAAGACAACCGCAGGCACATTTTTAACTATACCATGTGCGGTTCTAGCTCTACATATATTATTCCAGTTAGTAAATCTATGCATTGTAGTATCCTGCTCACCGATATGATCAAACAGACCAGCTGGGGCGTATCTGCCACAAGGCAAACAAGGCGTTTGCCTAGGGCGGCAGTTTACAGGGGGTGGCAGTTTACAGGGGGGCGTCACCCCCCCAGGCAGAAGGGACACTGTGTGTGCAGGGCCACCATGGGTACAGCCAAGCCAAGCCGACTCACAAGGAGGGTCAACCGGTCCAAGGGACCGACTGCAGAGAAGAGCGGAGTGGTGGGCAGATCCCCCATGTGCGCTCGGAGCGCGTGAGGGCTGGGCCCGCTGTCAGTGTGGGAGACACATCTTGCCGATGTGCAGGATGGCCAGAAGGTGCCGCGGAGGAGGAAGAAGAAGAGGATGAGGGCAGGGTGACAGAGCCCCCCCGCTCTTTTGCAGCAGCCGCCGGAGATCCTGGAGAATACAGGCGTCCCTCCTTGAGTGATGCTGACACCATCTGGAGGAGCCCCTGCTGGACAGGTAAGTGCTTGGAGGACTGGTGCTTCCCTACTCCTGTCTCACTGTCCCCCCGACAGACTGCCCCCCACCTGTTCTACTTCTCTCCCTCATCCGTCGCACTGCCCCTACCTGTCACCCTGCCCCACACCTGTTCCACTTCCCCCCTCCTGTCCCCAACATTGTCCCACTACCCCCCCCATCTCTCCCCACAGCCCCTCACTTGTCCCTCTGCGCTCCTCCTGTCCCGCTGCCTCAATCCTGTCCCATGCCCCTCGTCATGCTGCCCCCCACCTGTCCCTCTGCACTCCTCCTGTCCAACTGCCCCTTACCTATCCCTCTGCGCTCCTCCTGTCCCGCTGCCTTGATCCTGTCCCATGCTCCCTTTCATGCTGCCCCCCACCTATTCCTCTGTGCTCCTCCTGTCCCACTGCCCCATTGCGCTCCTCCTCTCCCGCTGCCTGGACCCTGTCCCATGCCCCTTATCATGATGCCCCTCACCTGTCCCTCTGTGCTCCTCCTGTCCCACTGCCCCATTGCGCTCCTCTTGTCCCGCTGCCCCTATCCTGTCCCATGCCCCCCGTCATGCTGCCCCCCACCTGTCCCTCTGCGCTCCTCCTGCCCCACTGCCTCAATTCTGTCCCATGCCCCCCGTCACGCTGCCCCCGACCTGTCCCTCTGCGCTTCTCCTGTCCCACTGCCCCTCACCTGTCCCTCTGCACTCCTCCTGTCCCACTGTCCCTCACCTGTCCCTCTGAGCTCCTCCTGCCCCACTGCCTCAATTCTGTCCCATGCCCCCCGTCACGCTGCCCCCGACCTGTCCCTCTGCGCTCCTTCTGTCCCACTGCCCCTTACCTGTCCCTCTGCACTCCTCCTGTCCCACTGCCACTATCCTGTCCCATGCCCCCCGTCATGCTGACCACCACTTGTCCCTCTGAACTCCTCCTGTCCCACTGTCCCTTACCTGCCCCTCTGCGCTCCTCCTGTCCCACTGTACCTCACCTGTCCCCCTGCGCTCCTTCTGTCCAGCTGCTCTTCACCTGTCCCTCTGTGCTCCTCCTGTCCCACTGCCCCTATTCTATCCCAAGCCCCCTGTCACTCTGCCCCCCACCTGTCCCTCTGCGCTCCTCCTGTCCCACTGCCCTTCACCTGTCCCTCTGTGCTCCTCCTGTCCCGCTGCCCCTATTCTATCCCAAGCCCCCTGTCATGCTGCCCCCCAGCTGTCCCTCTGCACTCCTCCTGTCCCACTGCCCCTCACTTGTCTCTCTGCGCTCCTCCTGTCCCACTGTCCCTCACATGTTCCTTTGTGCTCCTTCTGTCCCACTGCCCCTCACCTGTCCCTCTGCACTCCTCCTGTCCCGCTGCCGCTATCCTGTCCCATGCCCCCCATCATGCTGACCCCCACCTGTCCATCTGAACTCCTCCTGTCCCACTGTCCCTCTGCGCTCCTCGTGTCCCACTGTACCTCACCTGTCCCTCTGTGCTCCTCCTGTCCAGCTGCCCTTAGGCTGTCCCATGCCCCCCGTCACGCTGCCCCCCACCTGTCCCTCTGCGCTCCTCCTGTCCCACTGCCCTTCACCTGTCCCTCTGTGCTCCTCCTGTCCCACTGCCCCTTTTCTATCCCAAGCCCCCTGTCATGCTGCCCCCCAGCTGTCCCTCTGCCCTCCTCCTGTCCCACTGCCCCTCACTTGTCTCTCTGCGCTCCTCCTGTCCCGCTGCCCTTATGCTGTCCCATGCCCCCATCACGCTGCCCCCCATCTGTCCCTCTGTACTCCTCCTGTCCCTCTGCGCTCCTCCTGTCCCGCTGCCCCTATCCTGTCCCACTGCCCCCCACCTGTCCCTCTGCGCTCCTCCTGTCCCACTGCCCCTCACCTGTCCCTCAGTGCTCCTCCTGTCCCACTGCCCCAATTCTGTCCCATGCCCCCCGTCATGCTGCCTCTCACCTGTCCATCTGCGCTCCTCCTGTCCCACTGCCTTTTATTCTTTCCCATGTTCCCCGTCATGCTGCCTCTCACCTGTCCCTCTGCGCTCCTCCTGTCCCACTGCCCCCCACCTGTCCCTCTGCACTCCTCCTGTCCCACTGCCCCTCACCTGTCCCTCTGTGCTCCTCCTGTCCCACTGCCCTTCACCTGTCCCTCAGTGCTCCTCCTGTCCCACTGCCGCTCACCTGTCCCTCTGTGCTCCTCCTGTCCCACTGCCCCTATTCTGTCCCATGCCCCCCCCCCCGTCATGCTGCCCCCCATCTGTCCCTCTGCTCTCCTCCTGTCCCACTGCCCCTCACCTGTCCCTCTGCACTCCTCCTGCCCCACTGCCCCTCACCTGTCCCTCTGCGCTGCTCCTGTCCCACTGCCCCTATCCTGTCCCATGCCCCCCATCATCCTGCCCCCCACCTGTCCCTCTGCGCTCCTCCTGTCCCACTGCCCCTCACCTGTCCCTCTGCACTCCTCCTGTCCCACTGCCCCTCACCTGTCCCTCTGCACTCCTCCTGTCCAGCTGCCCTTATGCTGTCCCATGCCCCCATCACGCTGCCCCCCATCTGTCCCTGTGTACTCCTCCTGTCCCTCTGCGCTCCACCTGTCCTGCTGCCCCTATCCTGTCCCATGCCCCCAGTCATGCTGCCCCCCACCTGTCCCTCTGAGCTCCTCCTGTCCCACTGCCCTTCACCTGTCCCTCTGTGCTCCTCCTGTCCCCTGCCCCAATCCTGTCCCATGCCCCCCGTCCCGCTGCCCCCCACCTATCCCTCTGCACTCCTCCTGTCCCTATGCCCCTCACCTGTCCCTCTGCACTCCTCCTCCTGTCCCACTTCGCTCCTCCTGTCCCATGCCCCCCTGTCACGCTGCCCCCCACCTGTCCCTCTGCCTCCCCACCCATCACACTGCCCCCCATCATCCTGCCCTCCCCCTGTCACTCTGTCATCCGTAAGGTTGATTACCAGTCCATACAGTTCAACCCATGTGTGTGAGTGTGTATATGTGACTAATATTTTCCATATCCTTGTGTTCACTAAGAAACACATCTAAAAGTTTTTTTAATTTACACTCCCCACGGATACCACTAACTGCAGATTGGAGACCCACATCCATAATGCACTAATAGTAAAGATCCCCTTACGCAGTTTAAGATTGAATCACTTCTTGTCCAAATTCATTTCTTTTTCATAAACCATAGGTAAAATAGTTTCCTCTCAATGCTAGAGTCAACACTGTAAGATTTGTATATTGCTGTCATATCCCCACTTAACACCACATAATAATACATTTAAAGGTTATAGCCATTTCAGCCTCTTTTTTTGCTTTGCTGCCCTTCTCGGGACTCTTCCCGGTTCAAACACATTCTTCCTGAGGATCGGTTGCAGAGCTAGACTGCATACGCAAGATGTTCCAGAGTTTTGTAAAGTGGTAGAATTATAGTTTTATCCATTGAGAAAATGCCCTTTTTAATGCCTGCTAATTAATCCAGACTCTGCCATTGTTGGCAGTAAAATGTAACATTTTACCAAGTCTGCTCCACACCAAAATCCTTAGGGATATATACGCTTTAAAAGTAGATCATATATTTTTCTACATAGTTTGTCCTGTCAACTCTTTCCTTCTGGATAACACCCTCTTTTCTGAATCACATGGCTATCACCTATTCCCCATTGTGGCTCTTCATTAACTCTCTCTCTGTATGGTGCAATTAACTATAAATAGGTGGTATCACAGTGTGAAAAAGAAAAAAAAATCTTGTTAGCCTTCCCTTTCCTTTATGTGCATTTATAAGATTATGCTAGAAAAGAGTGCCTGCTTACTAGTTCAGGAGCCCTTCACAGGACAGCCACACATGAGTGACCAAACAGAAACAGTGTGAAATATAATAAGCAATGAGGAAATCAGAGTGGGTTTCTAATCTTTCAGGAATGGTCTAAATTTATGTATAACAACCCAACAGAGTTTTGCTCAGAGAGATTTTTTTTGCCCCCTAACTCTTTATTCTTATTATTTAGCAGTGTGTGTTTTGTAGTAAGCTGCGCCAGACAGAGGGCACAGGGAACTCTCACGCCTCAATGAACTGCTGAGAAATATAAGCAGAAACAATGTGCTGTGAGCAGCAGTCATGGCACAACCCAGTATCAAAGAAATAGATGTTTTTGATCAGGATTTTTTTCCAAAAGCCTCTCCTGTGTGATGCAGATGGAGAAGAAAAGGGGAACCCAATAACTGTGTGCACTGTCACCTGTTTACCCAATCCTGTTAAAATCCTTATGCGGAAAATAAACTGAGACTCCTCTTGGTCCTGGCCCTTTGAAGTACATTTGCTTTTGTTCTTTACCTAACTTGATGCCATTTTTCACAGGCTAATTTGTATTCAGTCCTAGTACTTTCTGCCACCCACAATTCCATCTGAGAGAGTTTGCAAGCACAGATGATGTCATTACTGTAAGAAAAGTACAGCTCCATTTCATTCTGGCACAAGAGTCATCTGTTATTTTGACATGGAAAACATGGAAAGGGGTATAAAGAAGCTGAAAAGGAATATATCACTTTTTTATTGTTTCTCCTTGTTTTATTTATATTTCAAAATGACTCAAATTTTTTTAAAACCAATGGCTTTGTTACTGCTGTAATTATTAACGTGACTGTGGCTGAAATCTTTGTATTATCTTTAATAGAAATCTGGTATTATAAACACAGTATAAAGAGCCCATCCACCGAAAATCTGACATTCCAGTTATAGGTGAACACTGGTGGGTTATTATCAACTGTCTTTTTCCAGCTTTTGGGGATTGCTGGGCTGAAAGTTCCACTGTCCACATTGCAGTGCTGTGTGTTTAACATGGAGTCACAAGACTTTCTAAAATTGGAGGAGTCTTAGCCAAAAACCTTCAAAAAAGGAGCTGGAAGCAACAAATAAACAAAAGTGAGTGCAGCTCAGGATCACTTCAGCTCATGATAGACCCAGAAATATAGGTAAAGCAATGCAAATAGAATAATAATAATAATAATAATAGTAATAATCTATCAATCTATCCATTCAGTCATATCCGACCCTTGGCGATTACATGGACTGTCACTCGTAAGCGACTTTTTCCATGAATTCTCCCAGCAATTATTTTACAGGGTAGGCTGCGAGGTCTTTCCCCAACTCCTACCATGCATGAAATCCCACGTGTCCTGGGATAATAGTAATAATACCAATAATAATAATAATAATTTGTGTTTCTCTAGAAATACCTAGATTGTGTTTTCAATAAATTCCATAGTGGTTCTGCACATATTCTATTTATTTAATATGTACAGGGGTCAGCAACCCATTGATCACAATTTACCTGTTGATCGGGAGCGAGTGATGGGTAGATTGCATCCTTTCATTGCCAGGCTGCTCCTCTCACATGTACAGAGTGGTGCAGGGAAGGGACAAATTAGTATGCTGTGCCACTGACAAGCAGTAGGAAGGGGAACTTGGACAGGAGGGCCAGAGGGAGTGGCATTTACTGGAACTGGTATTCAGTCCCAACATGTGAATTTGGTGCAATAGTGCTTTATCCTTAATGGTGAACCTTCATACTGAGGTGACAAGTGCTTCACTGTGCTCACACTGGTGCCCCATATAGATTTAAACTCACCGTCATTCCACGACCACCTATCTCTAGGTTGGTCAAATGCACTTTTGGGACTATCCCAGTATGCAACGTAGTAATGTTGACCGATGTTCCTTCGCAACTTTAACCGTTGTTGTTAACGGTAACCTATGACCCTCCACTGGGGCTGCATCAATGATAGAAAGCTCCTCTCCTTCACAGGCAGTAATTCAAATTCTCAGCATAAAATAAAACAAAACCGGACATCTCATAGTGTAAAACAGTATAAGCTTTAACCACTTGCCTATCGGGCACTTATACCCCTTCCTGCCCAGGCCAATTTTCAGCTTTCAGCTCTGTCACACTTTGAATGACAATTGTGCCTTCATGCAAGATTGTATCTATATGAAATTTTTAACCTTTTTTTTCTCATAAATAGAGCTTTCTTTTGGTGGTATTTAATCGCTGCTGAGTATTTTACTTTTTGCGCTATAAACAAAAAAAATTGCAAAAAATTTTAAAACAAAAGTTTCTTTATTTCTATTATAAAATTTTGCAAACAGATAATTTTTCTCCTTTACTGATGTGCGTTGATGAGGCAGCACTTATGGGCACTGATGTGCACTGATAGGCAGCACTGATGTGCACTGATAGGCAGCACTGAAGGGCACTGATAGGCAGCACTAATGAGGTGGCACGGATAGGCGGCACTGATGATGGGTACTGATAGTCAGCACTGATAGGCGGCACTGACTGGCGGCACTGCTGGGAATTGACTGGCGCAACTGCTGGGTACTGACTGGCACAACTGCTGGGGACTGGCGGCACTGCTGGGCTGCACTGATGGGCACTGGTGGGTGGCACTGGTGAGCACAGGTGGGTGGCACTGCTGGGCACAGGTGGGTGGCACTGCTGGACACAGGTGGGTGGCACTGCTGGGCACAGGTAGGTGGCACTGCTGGGCATAGGTGTGTGGCACTGCTGGGCACTGGTGGGTGGCACAGGTGGGTGGCACTGCTGGGCACAGGTAGGCAGCACTGCTGGGCACAGGTGGGCGGAACTAGTTGGTGGCACTGCTGGGCACCGATCGTCAGGGCACTGATTATCAGTGCCCTGATGATCGGTGCCGATCCCTGCTCTGACAACTGCTGGTTCTCAGCAGTACTTTCCTCATGCTTTGACAGTATGAGGAAAGTGCAGCCGAGAACCGGCAATTGCATTTCCCTGTGATCAGCGTGTCATTGGACACGGCTGATCACATGGTAAAAGGCCGCTGTGATTGACCTTTTACCACATCACGTGATCAGCTGTGTCCGTAGGACACAGTGAGCATGAAGATCGCCGGGTGAGCGCCCCCGGGGGCACGCAGGAGGGCGCGTTCTGGGAGGATGCCATATGACGTCCACCCAGAACTGGCCAGCCGCAGTGCAGCCACCATTCAGCCATCTGCGGTCAGCAACTAGTTAATAATGGGGTCAAACAATAAAAATGCCACTCACAAAAAAGTGCCTTTCCTGGCAGTAGGTGTATGCAGCCTTGTTGTATATGAATGGAAGTTAAAATGGCCGCCGCATTCCGGCATGCGTCCCAAAGGGTGGAAGTGATGCCGGCAGAAGTTGCGTCATCACACCTTGACACGTTTCGATCAATAGACCGTCATCAGGAAATGTGTCGAGGTTTGATGACGCAACTTCCGCCGACATTACTTCCACCCTTTGGAACACACACTAAATTTGAAAAACCACTGGCACCAACCAATGCCCAACTAACATCATCCTCTGCTCTACTGACATCATCAACTGCCTTACTGACACCATCCTCTGCCATTCTGACACTGTCTGCTGTCTTACTGACACCATCCACTGCTCTGCTGACACTGTCCACACACCATCCACTGCCCTACTGCCTGACACTATCCACTTTTAATTCAGAGTTCAGATAGAAGGCCACCTCTCAATGGTTGCCTACCCCTGATCTAGAAAAACTAAAAAAAAAATAATAGTAATCAGGTATACATCAAAAATTGTACTGTATATGTATAAGTTACATTCTAGTTGTAAGCCAGAAGATAACCTCTATTGCATGTTTACAGGCTCCTAGTAGCATGTCTGTAGTTTACAGACTTAACTTGTTCTAGACAGCAGAACGCATATATGAGGCCTCATGAAAAGTGGACCTTAACCCCCATCCACCTCGCATACAGTATGTGTCTATGGCAGCCTGAAGTTGTGTGCTCAGCACGCACTCAATGCACGCTTCCAGCACACTGACCAAGCTATCTCCCAAAACATTTGATCATGGCTTCTAACTGGGATATAGCAGGACAGAATCTTGATCATGTGTCCACTGTGAGGGCCATCCAGCATTAAAGTCAGCTTAGAAGGCTCCTGGGGGACAGCAAAAAAGGGTAAATTAATGTTTTAATTTGCTTAGTAAAGTTAATGAAACATCCCAGTACCACATTCAGCCAGCTAGGGCCAAAATTTCAGTCAGTCAAACTTAGGGAAGGCAGTCACTGCTGTGCTGTTTTGTTAGCTAACTCATAATGGTCATTGAATGTTTTGTCTTTTTTATATGTTAATTAGTAAAACACAAATTGTATATATGCTATGTAGTTAGACAACATATAAAACAACAGATTAAAAATGTAAAACCACTGGCATCTTCTGTTGGTAATAACTGTAGGGTTCAGACTTCTTCAGCCTTAACGTCATATGTTGAGATGTACATTTTAAAGCTCTACATATAATATATACTATATTGCCAAAAGTGTTGTGACGCCTGCCTTTACACACGTATGAACTTTAATGGCATCTCAGTCTTAGTCCGTAGGGTTCAATATTGAGTTAGCCCACCCTTTGCATCTTCTGGGAAGGCTGTCCACAAGGTTTAGGAGTGTGTCTATGGGAAGGTTTGACCATTCTTCTAGAAGCGCATTTGTGAGGTCAGGCACTGATGTCAGATGAGAAGGCCTGGCTCGCAGTCTCCGCTCTAATTCATCCCAAAGATGTTCTATCGGGTTGAGGTCAAGACTCTGTGCAGACTAGTCAAGTTCCTCCACCCAAAACTCTCTTATCCATGTCTTTATGGACCTTGCTTTGTGCACTGGTGCGCAGTCATGTTGGAACAGGAAGGGGTCGTCCCCAAACTGTTCCCACAAAGTTGGGAGCATGAAATTGTCCAAAATATCTTAGTATGCTGTCGCCTTAAGAGTTCCCTTCACTGGAACTAAGGGGCCCAGCCCAACCCCTGAAAAACAACCCCACACCATAATCCCCCCTCCACCAAACTTTACAATTAGCACATTGTAGTCCGGAAAGTACCGTTCTCCTGGCAACCACCAAACCCAGACACGTCCATCAGATTGCCAGACAGAGAAGCGTGATTCGTCACTCCAGAGAACATGTTTCCACTGCTCTAGAGTCCAGTGGCAGCGTGCTTTACACCACTGCGTCTGACACTTTGCATTGCACTTGGTGATGTAAGGCTTGGATGCAGCTGCTCGGCCATGGAAATCTATTCCATTAAGCTCTCTACACACTGTTTTTGTGCTAATCTGAAGGCCACATGAAGTTTGGAGGTCTAAACTATTGACTCTGCAGACAGTTGGCGACTGCTGTGCACTGTGCGCTTGAGCATGCACTGACCCCACTCTGTCATTTTGAGTTGCTGTTGTTCCAAAGTGCTTCCACTTTGTTATAATACCGCTAATAGTTGACCGTGGACTATTTAGTAGGAAAGACATTTCACGGATGGACTTATTGCACAGGTGGCAACCTATCACGATACTACACTTGAATTCACTGAGCTCCTGAGAATGATGCATTCTTTCAAAAATGTTTGTAGAAGCAGTCTGTATGCCTAGGTGCTTGATTGTATACACATGTGGCCTTGGAGGTGATTAGAACACCGGAATCCAATGATTTTGGCAATATAGTGTATATGTATATACAATACCATATATACTATATATATATATATATATATATATATATATATATATATTTGCATGTATATTGCATATATATTGCCATAAGTTGTATTAGGTTAATAAAAATACAAAAGGCAAAACAACAAAGTTCTAACTTCCTTATTATGTTTAGAATTCCTGTTAATTCTATTTACATGGTTTCTTCTGTAGCAAGTAGAATATCAGATTTGATTTTCTTTGTAAAAGTGAATTTTGGTGTTATTTGGGGATGGCAGTTAGTGAACTATAATAGAGACTCAACTATATTTGGCATTAAAAAAAATATAATTATAATCATGTTTAAAGGATAATTTCACCTTCGGAACATGTTACCATAGCTGCAGCCATGATCGGTGTCCCCCTCCCTCTGACAGATAGTACAGGGAGAAGTTTCCCCATACTAGCTGTCAGATTTGAAAACAGCGTGGCCGTGGGGGGTTCCGCCCACATGGTCACATCTTTCATTCACGGACTGCCTTAGCAGCTGTGGGCTTGTAGTTTTCAGTGAACTACCACGGTGCTGTGGAGTGCCGTGGTAGTTCAATAAAGCTTCCTGTCAGAATATATGCTTGCTCGTACATCCCGTACAGCAAGCAGATATTCTGACAGGTCTGCAGGGGACCTGCATGGCATCAGCAATCTACTGATCGCTGTCGCAGTGCTTTCCAGGCTCATTTCGGACAAAAATAATAAATGCTCATTGTTTTACCTGCAAAGAAAATGTGCATTTATTTTTGTCCAAAAAGGTGAACTTATCCTTTAATCATGCAACAGAACAAAAAATAATGTTTTAATGTTAATATTCATAAATTGAAGCACTTCGTAAACTAGTATGGGAGCATAGCATATACTGTAGGCAAAGCAGCCTTACAAATATAAGAAGCACAGGTAACTATAAAGTAGGTAAACACTATAATTAAATGTGCCTAAATATGTGAAAAAAAAAGAATTCTAATCATAAGTAATTGCAGGAATATACTCAGTATATCAGATCATGAAATTAATTTACTCAACATCCACCTATCAATAAAGAGTTGGTGGGTTGTGTTGCTGCGGAATACACTACAAATATAAGCAGCACTTAAGAAGAGCTAGCATATTGAAAAGGCAAAGTGACCATTGCCCAATATTCCCCATATTATGCTTTTTTTGTGCCTTGGTAAAAGAGCAACAGATGAATAGGTGCCCTCCTTTGGGTCAAGGGTAATCCATTGGTCATGGCAGGGTATAGTTTGCTCATGGAGGTCAAAGAGTAAACATACAAGTGGAAAGAGTGGTAGGAATTTCATTGCAAAGAGAGACAATTAAGCTGTATAAGAAAAGGTTTACTCAATAACTTCTATAGTTTCATAAGAGGTTCAGATGATTTGACAATCTTTTGATTGTTGGTTCAAAAAGGCAGTATAAACATTTCCTTACAAAAATTGTGTTTAGCACTTACTTTTTTATTTAGGAATACCATTACATCATACAGAAATTAAGAGAAACAAATATATTGCAGCTGCCAACACAAGCTAAAATCATGGTCCTATGAATATGGTTTTTATAAATATGTTTATGTTTGCACACTAGTTTACCATGCATACAGTAAAATACACCTACCCCTAATAGGGAAGCTATGCTTTAATACCATCATCAGCACTATCATAAGTGGATTTACAGGTATACAGTAAGCACATGTACAACATAGGTTTATGACAATTTTATAAAGGAAATTAGCAGATTAACAAATAGGAATCATGTTTCTAAATAAATATATAAATCCCAAAGTCAATAATAATCAAAATGAAGCATCATAATAAACAAAGTTGGAAGATTTGGAGGGGCAAAATGTTTGATAATCTGTATGACTGGTAAAACCAAATTATGTTTTTAATTCCCATTAGTAATCATGTGTGCAATTCATTTTTATTGTTGTGATTTATGCTGCACACAACATGGCAATGGCATTGTTTCTATTTTTGTACCTTTTATACTGTATTTGTGCATTCTTGTGTTTAATTGTTTTACTTATATTCCTAATAATTTCTTAAAGTTTTAAGCCATCTTTCTCTTTTGAGTTTTGAATAGAATAGGAATAGTAAGAATTTCTGTAAAGTTTTTATTTCTTCCAGTGAACCCATAGGGGAGAGTTTCCCTCATTTCCTGTCACCATGATGCCTGTCCAAGAAATGGGAGGTATGGTCATTTTTGGTCAACAGAACAGGAGCTGCACAGACCACAATTAAAATGTCAGAAGCTCTTCCCTACACTACTAAAAATGTGTGTACCAGTTGGAGAACTTGTCTATCATTTGCTGTCCTGACAGGAAGTAAGGGGAAATCTCCCTACAATGGCATAACTGGCAATAAAAACCTGACTGAGGCTGTAAGCATCTCCTCTATTTCCAAAACTAGATAAAAAGGAGTTGGGGTTTAAAGCCCTACTACAGGAAAAATATGAATCCCCTCCCTTCTACCTCCCTTTAGTCCATCCAGCAAGGTTTTTTTGTTGTTCAAACCTGCTGAAGCAAGTAATACTCACCTAAGTTTACCATCCAGCTCCCTTGCCAGTTCTGTTTCCGAGTTCAGAAGACCAATAACCCAGCATCATTGATGGTCCTTCACCAGCTGGTCCCTCAATGTCCCCTCAAACTGCCTTCACTCCTTTCTGGATTCTGGAAGGACACTGTACATCTAATAGGAAGGGTCTACATCTCAAAGGCAGTGACATAGACACCAGAAGAAGGACTTCTCCAGATGTAAACAGAAGAGAAAGCTTTGGACTTCATTGTCACAGGACTGTGGATTTATATAATTAAAAAATACATTTTATCAGTTAGAGAGAGGTGGGAGGGAGGGGTAACATTATCTCAGAGATGGGAGATGACTCCAGACAATTATATTTCAAAGTTTTGAAATGGGTAAGTGGCCTGTCAATCCCATTATCACGTTATTTTAGCATTTCTTAATTTTTTACTATACAGTGTGTATAGCTAAGTATGCAGTCAATTTACTTATTCTTTTATATGCAAAATACCTTGTGATTATGGATGAGCTGTGTTCGGTCTGACCAAACATCTGACATTCAGATGCCAAATGTCCCATAATGCATTGCAAACAGCCATATTTGGCAAATATCTTGCACCTGGTCTCTGATCAGGTGCAAGGTTTTGGCCAGTGATGGTTTTGTCCTAAGTCCCATTCCCCACCCTAAAAAAGGCTGCTCTCTCTCCCTTCCTTTTACAAAATTCCACAAAGGGACAACTAACAGTACTGCCAGGAGAGTTGTGAGTGTAATGTGCTACAATAGCTATACAGTCTTATATGCAGTATTATATTCAGAGCTGTATATTGCCACTGATGCTTTGCAGTAAATTGCAATTCATGTGGCTAGGGAGAATGGAGTGTTAGCCCACCTGCATTCACTGCAATTTGAATTGACGAAACAGTCTTTTTGGGACTACTTTGTTTTTCTTTTTTTGTGTGTGCCAGTAGCAAAATCTGTTACTGTGTTTCTGCTGGTCACCCCTTTTTTGTTTTGTTTTTTGGTGGCATTTGGTTATATTGTTTTTTTTTACTGTAGTGTTTAAGACTAGAGATGAGTGAATTATTAAAAAATTCGATTCGGCTAATTCGCCGAATTCGCGGAATAAATTTGATTCGAGGCGAATATATTCGCTGCGAATTTAACGTGTAAAAAGGGTGTTTCTAGGCTTCAGAGAGCCTTTATATTAGTGCAGAACACTGTACCTTTAATTTAAATGCCCTTGGAGTCTGCTGGGGAAGAGAAATAATACTGTCAGTCAGTATGACATGCAGATGAGTGCCGTCGATCTTAGAATCACCGCACACTTCACTCATTTGGGCAGTCACGGGGCCAAAACCAGAGTGTGGAGCCACAGTGTGGCGGTGGAGGCAGCAGCAATGGGAGGCCATACAGCACCCTATGACAAAATGGAACCCACCAGCAGTGTGAGGAGACCTGAAAGTGGCACATGGCAGAGTGTGGCGATGGAGACAGCAGCAATGGGAGGCCGTACAGGGACCCATGACACACTCTGGACCTGGCAGCAGCATGAGGAGGCGGTACAGGGGCCCGTGACAGATTACGGGCCTGGCAGCAGCATGAGGAGTCGGTACGGGGGCCCATGGCAGATTACGGACCTGGCAGCAGCAATGGGAGGCCATACAGCACCCTATGACAAAATGGAACCCACCAGCAGTGTGAGGAGACCTGAAAGTGGCACATGGCAGAGTGTGGCGATGGAGACAGCAGCAATGGGAGGCCGTACAGGGACCCATGACACACTCTGGACCTGGCAGCAGCATGAGGAGGCGGTACAGGGGCCCATGACAGATTACGGGCCTGGCAGCAGCATGAGGAGTCGGTACGGGGGCCCATGGCAGATTACGGGCCTGGCAGCAGCATGAGGAGGCGGTACAGGGGCCCATGGCAGAGTGGCGGAGCGTAAGCAGCTAAAAATGAAGGCCATACAGAGGCCTATGTTAAAAAGTCCCCCCAGCAGCAGCGTGGGGAGACGACTAATAGTCGTCTCCCCACGCTGCTGCTGGGGGGACTTTTTAACATAGGCCTCTGTATGGCCTTCAATTTAAGCTGCTTACGCTTCGCCACTCTGCCATGGGCCCCTGTACCGCCTCCTCTTGCTGCTGCCAGGTCCAGAGTGTGTCATGGGTCCCTGTACGGCCTCCCATTGCTGCTGACTTCATCGCCAGACTCTGCCATGTGCCACTTTCAGGTCTCCTTACACTGTTGGTGGGTTCCATTTTGTGATAGGGTGCTGTATGGCCTTCCATTGCTGCTGCCTCCACCGCCACCCTGCGCCATGTGCCTCTGTCGTCTGCTCACGCTGCTGACGGCTTCTGCTTTTTAACCGAGGCCTGTGTTTGGCTTCCGAATACTGCTGCATCCACCGCCACCCTGCGCCATGTGCCTCTGTCGTCTGCTCACGCTGCTGACGGCTTCCGCTTTTTAACCTAGGCCTGTGTATGGCTTCAGAATAATGCTGCCTACACCGCCACCCTGCGCCATGTGCCTCTGTCGTCTGCTCACGCTGCTGCCAGGTCCATACTGATTCATGGCCCCCTGTACCGGCTCCTCATGAACGTGGTTCAGCGGGTTTGCATCACTTAACGGCAAATCGTTGACAAATGCTGGGACGTTCAGTGTTGTGCGTATTAAGCCAGACACCAAAGGGCAGCACAGACCTGTTATTACTCACTCAAGCATGGCTGAACAAAACCAGTCTCTACCACAAATTGGACCCAGACCTGCCCAGGGTCTCGTAAGTAGATTGCACGGAGGAGTAGAGTTCGTTATTGGAATTAACTGTGAGGGACTTTTAAACCTAGGCCTGTGTATGGCCTTCAATTGAAGCTGCTTCTGCTCCGCCACTCTGCCATTGGACTCTTGATAGTCGACTCTACTCCTCCGTGCAATCTACTTACGAGACCCTGGGCAGGTCTGGGTCCAATTTGTGGTAGAGACTGGTTTTGTTCAGCCATGCTTGAGCGAGTAATAACAGGTCTGTGCTGCCCTTTGGTGTCTGGCTTAATGCGCACAACACTGAACGTCCCAGCGTTTGTCAACGATTTGCCGTTAAGTGATGCAAACCCGCTGAACCACGTTCATGAGGAGCCGGTACAGGGGGCCATGAATCAGTATGGACCTGGCAGCAGCGTGAGCAGACGACAGAGGCACATGGCGCAGGGTGGCGGTGTAGGCAGCATTATTCTGAAGCCATACACAGGCCTAGGTTAAAAAGCGGAAGCCGTCAGCAGCGTGAGCAGACGACAGAGGCACATGGCGCAGGGTGGCGGTGGATGCAGCAGTATTCGGAAGCCAAACACAGGCCTCGGTTAAAAAGCGGAAGCCGTCAGCAGCGTGAGCAGACGACAGAGGCACATGGCGCAGGGTGGCGGTGGAGGCAGCAGCAATGGAAGGCCATACAGCACCCTATCACAAAATGGAACCCACCAACAGTGTAAGGAGACCTGAAAGTGGCACATGGCAGAGTCTGGCGATGAAGTCAGCAGCAATGGGAGGCCGTACAGGGACCCATGACACACTCTGGACCCGGCAGCAGCAAGAGGAGGCGGTACAGGGGCCCATGGCAGAGTGGCGAAGCGTAAGCAGCTTAAATTGAAGGCCATACAGAGGCCTATGTTAAAAATAATAACATGTTTGGGGCATGATTCATGGCGGATTTAGTCAGTTGTGTCAGGAACTGGTGGTTTGAAATCCAGACTAATCCACGCCTGATTCATTTTCACAAACGTGAGTCTCTCCACACTTTGGGTGGACAGTCGTGTCCTCCGCGGAGTTACAATACCTCCTGCCGCACTAAACACGCGCTCCGATGCCACGCTACTGGCCGGGCATGACAGCCTTTCAAGGGCAAATTCAGCTAGTTGGGGCCAAAGGTCAAGTTTCGTTGCCCAGTAGTCAAGGGGATTGTCTACCTCGGTTGGCAGGGTGCTGTCCAAGTAGGCCCAAGCCTGTTGTTTGAGGTCCTGCTCCAGGTCCACCTGATGCTGCTGCTGCTGCGGCCGGTTAGTAGTTTCCTCACTGCGCTGGTGAAGAAAGCTACTCATCATCGACTGCAGACTGAGGCAGCCGCTGCTGGTGGAGCTGCCACTGCTCCTACCACCCCACCCCTCCCCTGCTGCCATGGCAGCGGAACGCGAGCGCACAGGGCCCACAGTGTCTGAGGATGGACGTTGGCGCAGAAAGGCAGAGACCAACTGACTACATAGGTGGTTTTTATAGTACTTTATTTTGGCCTCCCTCTCAGCAGGTGTGAAAAGGCCACCATTTTTGAACGGTAGCGAGGGTCCAACAAGGTGGACAGCCAAAAGTCATCCCTCTGTCTGATGGTTATTATTCGGCTGTCGCTACGCAAGCAACCGAGCATGCTATGGGCCATTTGTGCCAAGGAATGCGAGGGACTCCCTGCCTCCATCTCCACAGCATACTGCCACGGTGCGTCTGGGTCCTCTGTCTCCTCCTCCTCTACCAGATGCTCCTGCTCCTCCACTCCTGTCCGCTGAGTGGAAAAACCACCCATTTCACTCAATAATTCCTGAGCACCAATGTCCTCCTCTACCTCCTCCTCTTCTTCCTGTCCTGCCCCCACAGGGGTCATGTGGCGTTGAGATCTGTGCGCCACGTCTACCGCACCCTGACCAGCCATTGTTAACAGCATTTGTTCCAGGACGTGCAACAGAGGAATGACGTCGTTCATCCCATAGTCCTGCCGACTCACGAATAGCGTGGCCTCCTCAAAGGGCCTGAGCAAGCGGCAGGTGTCACGCATGAGCTGCCAATGGCTGACATCTAAGTTACACAGGGGAGTACCTTTATCCGCTTGTAACATCAGGAAATCGGTGATGGCCTTTCGCTGTTCGTAAAGGCGGTCTAACATATGTAGGGTTGAATTCCACCTTGTTGCAACGTCGCAGATCAGGCGATGCTGTGGAATTCCGTTCTGCCGCTGCAGCTCAAGGAGGGTGTGCTTTGCGGTGTAGGAATGGCTGAAATGCATGCAAAGTTTACGTGACATTTTAAGGATGTCTTGCAGTGGGATGGTGGATTTTAGGAACCGCTTGACAACCAGATTGAACACGTGAGCCATGCATGGCGCATGGCACAACCTTCCTTGACGCAGAGCAGACACCATGTTCTTTCCGTTGTCGGTCAACATGGTTCCGATTTTCAGTTTGCGCGGAGACAGCCATCTGTCGATTTCTCTGTTCATTACACTGAGAAGTTCCTCCCCTGTGTGACTACGTTCGCCAAGGCATACCAGGTGCAGCACAGCGTGACACCGTTGCGCCCTGCACATGTGATATGCCGGTCGGGTAATGGGACTTGGCACGGGGGTGGCGGCTGAGGACACGGCGGAAGAAGAGGTGGTAGAGGCGGACATCTTTGCTGGACCAAGGACGTGCAAACGTGGAGGCAAAAGCGGCGTGACCTGTTCAAGTTGCTGGTGCAGCTGTGCCGGCACCACGTTCACCCAGTGGGCCGTAAATGACATGTACTGTCCCTGACCGTAGTTACAGCTCCACACGTCGGCGCTGCCGTGCACTTTGGCAGAGACCGACATGCTCAAAGACTGGCCCACCATCTCTTCTACATGTGAATGCAGGGCTGGCACTGCCTTTTTGGCGAAGAAATGCCGGCTTGGCACTCTCCACCGCGGCTCGGCACAAGCCATCATTTCTCGGAAAAGTGCTGAGTCCACCACTTGGAAAGGGAGGGACTGCAGCACCAGCAACTTGGACAGGAGGACGTTCAGCTTCTGCACCGTCGGGTGCGTGCTCGCAAACTGTTGTCTCTTGGAAACGGATTCCAAGAAAGACTGCTGACGGAATCCGTGAAGAGGAGTAGCAGGAGAAGGAGCATCTGAACAAGCGGAAGATGCCAACGAGCGACAACTCCCCTCAGCAGAGGTGTTGGAGCCTTGACTGGCTGATAGAGGGCGATTGACGTCGGGTGACGGAGCAAGTAACGGAGCGGGTGATGGAGCGGGGGCTGGGGCGGGCAGAACCGCCGTATCTTTATCACGGTTTTCCCAGGCCACCAAATGGCGACGCTGCATATGCTGACGCAACGCTGTAGTCCCAACATGGGCCCCCTGGCCACGCTTGACTTTCTGGCCACATAGTCGACATACAGCTACGTTTACTGCCTCGGGCGGCTTGACGAAAAATTGCCACACCGCCGAGTAGGAAACTTTGCCCCCGCTACTCCTCACTGGCTGACTGCTACTTCCTCCGTGCACACCGGCACCACTACTGGCCGTGGTGGTAGGCTGCAGTGGAGCTGGTGCTCTACTCCGTGGCCATTTGCCTCCACTGACACTGCTGCGACCCTGCTGCCTCCTGGGCAACCCACCGACTGTTTTGCTCGCTGGCAAGCTGGCACCCTCTTCTCCTGATGATGCGGAAGCAATAGCCTGATGACGACGAGGCTGCCAAGTGCGATCAGCCTCATCATCATCAATTAGGGTCTCCGCGTCACTACTAGCCCCCTCGGCTGTGTGTGGGTCAGGAGACAGACCTGTCTCTAGACTGGCTACCGAGCCACTCTCCTCGCCAGTACTTCTTCGCCTGGCTGCTGAAGAGGCGGATGTCTCCCCCCGTTCCTGACCGCCCTCTGTTAGCTCTTCCTCACTGTACAGTGGGGCTGAGCCCACAGCATGCGATACTTCGCTTGGTGAGGGAACACCAAAGGACAGGGGCAGGTAGAGGACACGTGATTTCAGTGGGCTTGCTCCCGGGCCATGCCAACTAACGGTTGTGTCTGACGTACCCACCGACCGTTGGCTGTAGGTGTCAGAGGTGACCTGGGAAGAGGAAGACGACCGAGCCAACCAATCGATGACGGCAGGGTTGTCGGTGGAGACACGACCGCTGGATGACACCGGGAGCACTGGCCTCTGGCTGCGACTAGTGCTGCCTCGACCCCTTCCTCTGCTGCCACGTCTGCTCGCTCCTGAAACATTGCCTCCTCTGCCACTCCTCTGCGTGTTGTCTGACATACTCTTTAATTCAATAGTGGCTGTGAAGCAGAAAGTAACGATTCTGTGTCCCTGAGTAACAATTCTGTGTCCCCGAGTAACGATTCTGTGTCCCTGAGTAACAATTCTGTGTCCCCGAGTAACGATTCTGTGTCCCCGAGTAACAATTCTGTGTCCCTGAGTAACAATTCTGTGTCCCTGAGTAACGATTCTGTGTCCCTGAGTAACGATTCTGTGTCCCTCAGTAACAATTCTGTGTCCCTGAGTAACGATTCTGTGTCCCTCAGTAACGATTCTGTGTCCCTGAGTAACGATTCTGTGTCCCTTAGTAACAATTCTGTGTCCCTGAGTAACGATTCTGTGTCCCTCAGTAACAATTCTGTGTCCCTGAGTAATGATTCTGTGTCCCTGAGTAACGATTCTGTGTCCCTCAGTAACGATTCTGTGTCCCTGAGTAACAATTCTGTGTCCCTGAGTAACGATTCTGTGTCCCTGAGTAACGATTCTGTGTCCCTGAGTAACGATTCTGTGTCCCTGAGTAACGATTCTGTGTCTGTCCCTGAGTAACGATTCTGTGTCCGAGTAACAATTCTGTGTCCCTGAGTAACAATTCTGTGTCCCTGAGTAACGATTCTGTGTCCCTGAGTAACGATTCTGTGTCCCTGAGTAACAACTATGTGTCCCTCAGTAACGATTCTGTGTCCCTCAGTAACGATTCTGTGTCCCTGAGTAACGATTCTGTGTCCCTGAGTAACAATTCTGTGTCCCTGAGTAACGATTCTGTGTCCCTGAGTAACGATTCTGTGTCCCTCAGTAACGATTCTGTGTCCCTGAGTAACAATTCTGTGTCCCTCAGTAACGATTCTGTGTCCCTCAGTAACAATTCTGTGTCCCTGAGTAACGAGTCTGTGTCCCTGAGTAACGATTCTGTGTCCCTGAGTGACGATTCTGTGTCCCTGAGTAACGATTCTGTGTCCCTGAGTAACAATTCTGTTTCCCTGAGTAACGATTCTGTGTCCCTGAGTAACGATTCTGTGTCCCTGAGTAACGATTCTGTGTCCCTCAGTAACGATTCTGTGTCCCTGAGTAACGATTCTGTGTCCCTGAGTAACAATTCTGTGTCCCTGAGTAACGATTCTGTGTCCCTGAGTAACAATTCTGTGTCTGTCCCTAAGTAACGATTCTGTGTCCCTGAGTAACGATTCTGTGTCCCTGAGTAACGATTCTGTGGCCCTGAGTAACAATTCTGTGTCCCTGAGTAACGATTCTGTGTCCCTGAGTAACGATTCTGTGTCCCTGAGTAACAATTCTGTGTCCCTGAGTAACGATTCTGTGTCCCTGAGTAACAATTCTGTGTCCCTGAGTAACAATTCTGTGTCCCTCAGTAACGATTCTGTGTCCCTGAGTAACGATTCTGTGTCCCTGAGTAACAATTCTGTGTCCCTGAGTAACGATTCTGTGTCCCTGAGTAACGATTCTGTTTCCCTGAGTAACGATTCTGTGGCCCTAAAGTCTCTGTGGCCCTAACTCTGTCCCTAATACAGACAGGTCTGTCTCTCTTGAATGACCGGAGGCTAATGGAGAATTCTAAGATGGCCGCAATTTATAGCTCCACCATTACACAGTGCTGGCTGGCTGGCTGCTGATTGGCTAATGCGATCACATGTCATGAATGAATGCATTATGGGTCAGCGCGCCTTGTCTGCGCGCCTTCCCAGAGATCCCCGCTCCGTCGCCACACATGTCGCCGCCATTTTTGGGAAAATTCGATTCGTGCATCCGAAGTTTGCTAATTTTCGGATTCGGCGCGAATCGAATTTTTCCTGATCTTCGAAACGAATTCCACTTCGCCATGTTCGATTCGCTCATCTCTATTTAAGACCTTTTTTTTATCGTCAGTTATTTTGATTGTTGTGCTTTACAGTTGGTGTTCAGGTTGTCTATCCAAAAAGGCTTAAAAGGTGTACTTTCATTCACTAACATTTTTCTGCTTTTAAGAATGGCTTTTTGCTGTTTCCACCACTGACAAAGGTTGGATACTTGACAAAAGAATTTATGTAGGAGTGTGAGCACTCTGGTCTTAAACTTGTACACTGATTCTTGGATTTTGTTAGTGATCGAGCAAAGTACAAAACAGTGAACAAAGTACAACATTTTGTCCCGTCGTGCTGGGTTGTCTCTTTCCCATTTTTGAAAGAATGGGTGAGTGTTTCTGAAGGGGTTATTAACCACTTGAAGTCCACCCTATAGACTTACTGCTACAGGACATAAGTTCTGTGCAAAATCAAGTACTGTATATAAACATGATTGTGCACTTCCGCCGTAGTGCTTCTGCTGTGATTGGACACAGCAGAAGCAGATCAACAGGTGCTGGTTAATGGATAAGCACTGACATCTGTTGATTACCGAGGAGACTGACAGAACACAGCTCTGCCTATGTTTTGTTATTGGCAATCTACTAGATTTTCTTATCCTGCAAAGCAGGAAATAAACTCTAGAAGATTTCCTAGTAAAAACAGCATACAAAGTATACAAAAACACTGGTTAGGCACACAGTTAACCCTTTGAACGCCTTAGATGTTTAACCCCTTTACAGCCAATGATTTTAACTAATTGCCGACCGCAGATAGCCGAATGACGGCTGCACTGCGGCCGGCCAGTTCTGGGTGGACATCATATGACGTCCTCCCAGAACGCGCTCTCCCGCGCGCCCCCCGGGGCGCGCACCCGGCGATCTCCGTGATCACTGTGTCCTATGGACACAGCTGATCACGTGACATGGTAAAAGGCCAATCACAGCGGTCTTTTAACACGTGATCAGCAGTGTCCAATGACACGCTGATCACCGGGAAAATGCAAATGCCGGTTCTCGGCTGCACTTTCCTCACGCTGTCAGATCGTGAGGAAAGTACTGCCGAAAACCGGCAGTTGTCAGAGAGGGGATCGACACCGATCATCAGGGTCACTGATCACCAGTGCCCTGATGATCGGTGCCCAGCAGTGCCACCCACAAGTTCTGCCCACCTGTGCCCAGCAGTGCGCCCACCTGTGCCCAGCAGTGCGCCCACCTGTGCCCAGCAGTGCGCCCACCTGTGCCACCCAGCAGTGTCACCACCTGTGCCCAGAAGTGCCACCTACCTGTGCCCAGTAGTGCCACCCACCTGTGCCCACCCACCTGTGCCCACCAGTGCCACCCACCAGTGCCCATCAGTGCAGCCCAGCAGTGCTGCCAGTCAGTGCCACCAGTCAGTGCCCAGCGGTTGTGCCAGTCAGTGCCCAGCAGTGCCGCCAGTCAGTGCCCAGCAGTGATGTCAGTCAGTGCCACCTATCAGTGCTGTCTATCAGTACCCATTATCAGTGTTGCCTATCAGTGCCACCAATCAGTGCCGCATATCAGTGCCACCTATCCGTGACACCTCATTAGTGCCGATTTCTGATTGCATTGGTGGTGATAGGGAGGAGGAAGACATGAGGCAGGCTTACAGGGGTGAGTTTCAAAAAACCCTGGGAGTTCTACATGGGTGGGGGGGTAGATAGTTGAGGACAATGTTGTCCTCAACGACCCTGAGGACTCAGGTTCCTCTGCTTTTAGTAACATGTGTTGGATTGGCTCACTCATGGTCTAGAGCCTTCAAAATGACCCTAGTATTTGTGGCATCAAGGAGATGAACTATTGCTGATTTACAGCATTCCTGCATCCCTGTTACAAGGGTAAAGTGACAGAGCTTATACTGCCGTCACAGAGGGAGCACAGGTTGAAACACCTGGAAGACTGCAACCTTAACCTCCTTTTCAGAGGCTGGCAATATTCTGTCTTATGGACAATATGGCTTGGAGTCTACTGCTGAAGAATGAAACGACAACATTGGAGGTGGCTGACTAAGGTAGACATTTAAAACATTTTTTTCCTCTCTGAACATACAATTAGTGCTGTGGGAGCTTTATGACAGGCAAAAGAGTCTGTCTGTCCCCAGACACAGTTAAGTGGCTTACATTTGATAAAATGAACCAGTCCTGGGTCATGGACAACTGCCAAGCCCCTGTTGTGGATCTTGCAGATTCATTTTTTAGGAGATTTTGGCAAAAATAATTTATTTTATTTACTGTCTAAACCTCCTTTTTTTACCACAGCAGGCCTGAATTAAATCCCACTGCCTACCACCATTGTCATCTCCTGCCCCCATGGTGGGCCCCCATTGCCCACCCAGCCACCAATACCTTCTCCTACTACTGCTGGACCAGCACTGTTAAGTGCCACCCTATAGAATTGTTACCATTACCATATCATACTGGGCCCATTGCTCTTTTCTATTGCGGAACACTTTTTATTTGACTTTTTCCACAGCTATTCCACAGTTGTAAAAAAATTTGATTTTTTTTTACATAACATCTTGTGCTCTGCTCCAATACTTCTGAGGGGTTATAGTATTTTAGAAACCATTAACACCCAAAACCAATATTTTTACTGCTGTTTTACATTTAAGACTGTAAAATTGTTGACAGGCTTCCTCCTGTGCTCTGCATAAATATTGGTGTTCACTTACAGTTTGCTAGGATTAATAATACTCAAAACCTAATTTTTAGACAACTGTTTCTCAGAGAAAAAAAAATTTAATATTTTTTAGCTAACTACTGCGTAGGCCTTTCATGTTTGCATTTCATTTTGTTGCATCAACATTACAAATGGACCATACTATATGTTTCTGTATCATTCCCCCATTCATTTTTTTTGGCTTTCATTCAAGCTATCTCATGCTTTTTGTATCGAGATTTTGACTGTACTTGAAAACATTGTATGATCTAGATTCATTTTAGATACACTCTCTTTAAAGTAGTGCTTCCTAACATTAATTCCTTAAAAAGAAACCACCCTTCCTCACCCCTTAACTCTGAAATATGTTGCCTATAAAAATACTTTACATTTTTAAGGTTAATTTGTACAATATTTTTCTCATTTGATACAGGAGGAACACAATTTTCATTTTTGCTAGATGGAGTCTTTGTTCTCTTTCTCTCTTGAACTGCATCTAATTGAAAAACAATTCAAGAGCCTTTCAGCAAATATTACGTTTTTTATACAAAATACTCCTTGCCTCAAAAAACCTCATAATCAAAATGATTTGATTATGTGCCTCAAATGTGTACAATATTTATATCTTGTCTCTGGAAAAATAAAATTTTCGTTAATATTTCTGGCAGACATATACCTACTATCTTCCTCCAAAACTACTTTACATCAGAAAGAATGTGATTCAGTTCAGCTAATTATTACATTTATTTGATTAAATGTTTTGGAAGCAATACACTTTGATTTAAAGTGATAATAAATCTCTACATAGGCCTGGAAGATACACGGTGATTATTGAAATCCTCCTATATAAGTTGTACCCATTTAATTGCAGCATCTCTCCAGAGCTTGTTGTCAATCACCTGCTAGGTGCTTGGGATGGGATGCATCTCCTGAGAGGAAAAAACGTTCATAAGTGGCTTGTGCAGATAACAGAGGAATAGATAGCAGACAGGACTAAGTTAAGTACACACTATATGAGGATATGTTATTTTAATTTTTTTTCAGAGGTTTGCAACCACTTTTTATATTTATGGCTGAATTATGCCAACACCATGCTGCCTAAATTGTTTCCTTTAAAAAGGAAAAATGTAGGTTAAGAAAATACATACAAACTACCTGTGGTGTAAAAAATACTTTTTACTTTTTCATGCTCAAATAGCACTACTCCTTGTCTCTTAAATTGCCGCCCATTAAAATGGAAGAGATTCTGTTCAGTAAATCAATATGGTTTTCATATATTGTCTTTATAGAAAATTCATTTTTAATTCATATTTCTGGCTCAAAGAAACCAACTCACTGCAGAAAAAGAATACAATTCTGCAAATATGTAAATTTTTTAAGACCTCAGGTTCAGGTATTAATTCTGTCAGAAATAGACTTAAAGTCTGCCTCAAAACTATTACCCTGGCCAAAAGGATGTAAAAGCTTTTTTCATTTTATTTTCATTCTTGGAAAATAAAGAAAAAAAATCTTATTTCCAGATGGAATCTACTTTCTCTCTTCCTTGGAAAAAGTGGCCTGGCCAAAAAGAATTACAAGCTTAGCAATAATCATAAAATTTTCCTTATTTAAGACTGTACAAAATAAGCCAATTTTTAGTTACTGAAGCGATCTGCTTATTCTCTCCCCCATAAATTGTGGCATATCCAATTAAGGCTCCAAAGGTGTGCTGTGATTTTGCACAATGTTTATGATTTCCATTGTAAACATTTTTTTTATTTCCAGATGCAATATGCCCACTCAATCACACAAAAACTTCAGCTTGTAAATACAGGCATAATATCTGTGGTGCAAGTCTGGAACCATTTTCTATTTACAGTCTTTGAAATACAACACTCATTTTTTATTTCTACATGCAATCTGCTTTCTCCTTCTGAAATTGTAGCATTTCCAACAAAGGCTTCAAAGGTGTGCTGCAAATGTATTAATTAATAATTACCGTATTTTTCGCTCCATAAGACGCACCTGACCATAAGACGCACCTAGGTTTTAGAGGCAGAGAACGGGAAAAAAAAATTCTGAACTAATGGACTGCAGACATAGTACAGGAGATGACCAGAGACTGCAGACACAGTACAGGAGATGACCAGAGACTGCGGACACAGTACAGGAGATGACCAGAGACTGCGGACATAGTACAGGAGATGACCAGAGACTGCGGACACAGTACAGGGATGACCAGAGACTGCGGACAGTACAGGAGATGACCAGAGACTGCGGACACAGTACAGGAGATGACCAGAGACTGCGGACAGCACAGGAGATGACCAGAGACTGCGGACAGCACAGGGATGACCAGAGACTGCGGACAGCACAGGAGATGACCAGAGACTGCGAACAGCACAGGGATGACCAGAGACTGCGGACAGCACAGGGATGACCAGAGACTGTGGACAGCACAGGGATGACCAGAGACTGTGGACAGCACAGGGATGACCAGAGACTGCGGACAGCACAGGGATGACCAGAGACTGCGGACAGTACAGGGATGACCAGAGACTGCGGACAGCACAGGGATGACCAGAGACTGTGGATAGTACAGGGGATGACTGCTGACCTTTGGGGAGGGGGGGAGCGGGTACCTGAATTTGACAGATACCCGCTCCCACTTCCGCGGAGTTGTTCTTTCATCTTACCTGTTCCTCTATCCAGCCGCGCGCTGTCTTCCCGGCTTCTGTAATGGCGCTCGGCATGACAGCCGGGTGCCCAGTGCGCATGAGCGAGAAGCACTTGCGCTTTGTGATTGGTCCGGCGGCTTCTGGGATCTGTCATGTGTCCCAGGTGCCGCCTTACCATTCACAAAAAGCACCGCTTCTTGCGCATGTGCACTTGGCACTTGGCACCCGTCTGTCATGCCCACACTACAGAAGCCGGGAAGACCGCGCCGCTGGATAGAGGAACGGGTAAGATGAAAGAACAACTCCACGGAAGTGAGAGCGGGTACCTGTCAAATTCAGGTACCCGCTCCCCCCCTCCCCAAAGGTCAGCAGTCATCTCTATAAGGTCCCGCTGTAGAGCTGAGCGGCCGGCCCGGTATTCTGACACGGCGGCAGTGGAAATACCGGACCGGCCGCTCTATATTCGCTCCATAAGACGCACTGACATTTTCCCCCCTTTTTTGGGGGGAAAAAAGTGCGTCTTATGGAGCGAAAAATACGGTAATCATTTTTTTCTTTTCAGTTTTATACAAAAAGACACAGATTTTTCACTTTCAGATATACCTGCAACCTGTCCATACAGGCTTAATAGTTGTGGTACATATTTGTAACCTTTTTTCCATCTTCAGTCTCTGAAACAATATACTAATTTTTATTTCTACTTGCAATCTGTTTGCTTTGTCCCTGTGAAATCATGCTCTATCCAATAATCTATTAAATTGTCTTTTCAAATCAATATAAAAATACACTAATTGTCTATTTGCAAATGCAATATGCCCACTCAGTAATTCATAAACTGAAGATTGTTCATACAGGCTTAATACCTATGCTGCAAATCTATAATGTTTTCCCATCTTCCATTTCTAAAACAAGACGCTGATTTCTATTTGCAATCTTCCTGCTCTCTCCCTCTGAAAGTCTGGCCTATCCAATACAGGCTTCAATATTGTGCTGTACAATTTGTTTCTTTTAAATTTTGAACAAATAGACACAATTATTCTTTTATTTCCATATATAATATGCTTGCCTAATCCCTAAGAAATTGCATCCTGTCCAAAAAAGGGTTAATAGCTGTGATGCAAATTTATGAAATATTTCCCTCTTGAGTCTACAAATCAATATGCAGTTAAATTTTGAGCACCAATTCACAAAAAGAACATTGGGGAACTGGAGAAAGCACAGAGAAGGACAAACTGATAAGAGGTATTAGAGGAACTGCATGTATTCTCTCTTGAGAAGAGGAGGTTAAGGGGGATATGATCAACATGTATAAATACATCAGTGCTTCATATAGTGAACTTGGTGTACAGTCATTCACCTTGAGGTCATCACAGAGGACAAAGGGGCACTCTTTATGTCTGGAGGAAAATAAATTTAATCTCCAAATATGGAAAAGGTTTCTTCACAGTAAGAGCCATTGTGGAAAAGAGCCCCTCAAGAGTTGGTTCTGGCCAGCTCAGTGGATTGCTTTAAAAAAGGCCTGGATTCTTTCTTGGATACACAGAATATAAATGGTTATTAACATAGGTAAAGTTGATCCAGAGAATATCTGATTGCCTCTTGGGGGATCAAGAAGGAATTTTTCCCTTGCAGGAGCAAATTGGATCATGCTTTGCTGGGTTTTTTGCCTTCCTATGGATCAACTGTGGGAATAGGATTACAACTTTTTTTTTTTATGGTTGAACTGGATGGACTTTTGTCTTTTTTCAGCCAGACTAACTATGTAAGACACTCAATTTTTATTTCCAGATGCAATATGCCTGCTCATGCACTCAGTAATTGCAGCCTGTCCATAGAGGCTTAGGGGTTTATTTACTAAAGCTGGAGAGTGCAAAATCAGACTCACTTCTGCATAGAAACCAATCAGCTTCCAGGTTTCATTGCCAAAGCTTCATTGAACAAGCTGAGGTTAGAAGCTGATTGGTTTCTATGCAGAAGGGAGTCTGATTTTGGACTCTCCAGCTTTAGTAAATAAACCCCTTAATGTCTGTCGTGTAAGACTGTAAAAATTTTCCTTGTCATTCTCTGAATCAAGACACTGATTTTTCATTTATCTGTGATGCAAATCCAAACATTTTTCTATCTTCAGTCTCTTGAAAAATGCATTTTTTATTTCTAAATGCAATGTGCTTGCTCTCTGCCTCAGAAATTCCAGCCTATCCAAAAAAGGCATATAAGGCATGCTACATGCTCACCAGCCACTGTGACATATGTTTGGCTATTATCTCTAAAACATGGCACTGTTATCTTTTTCCCATAACAACTGCCTCATCTTTAAAATGTGGGGTTGTGCTTGAAAGGTGTTTTGGTGGCTTGATGTTTTGTAAAACTTTGTATACAATACATTGTGGTACTGAAAAGAAGATCACAAGCTATGGTATGTGACTTATTTTGCCATTGTTTGGCAATTTGGATGAAGTTAATAGCTTTAGCTTTTTTTTTTTCAAAGTATATACCTTTTAGGAAATTTTAGGTACAGTATATGATCTCTGCTACCTCTACTACCAAGGCATAATGTTAAAATACACTAGATTATTGCTCATGCAATGTATGTGATGCCACAATACTTAGTGGCTGATGGTGTCCCTGAGAATTGTAATGTTCTGTAATACTAAACCCTTTCACTGCCAGAGCCTTTTTTGCGTTTTTGCACACATGTTTAAAAAACCATTTTAGGCCTGAAGATTACTTAAAACCCCCAAAACATGATATATTTTATGAAAGCAGACACCCTAGAGTATAAAATAGTGGTAATTCCAATATTTTATAAAGCATAATATTATGGAAAAGGTCTAGGAAGCACAAAATTTCAGTAAAAAACACACACTAAAGTTAACTTCAGGGTACATGAACAAAATAAATTACCCAATTTTTGGAAAAATTTAAAAGAGGTTGCACCAAGTAAATAGATACCCAACATGTCAAACCTTAAATTTGTGTGCGCCTGTGAAATGGTGACAAGCTTCAATACCCTATATTTTCTATAGGTGACACTTTAAAAGCCCCCTATAAGACATCGGTATAGTGTTAGGGAGGAGGTCTGGTGCTAGAATTATTGCTCTCACTCCAGCATGCGTAGCAAAATGTAACATGTATATTGCAATTAATGTTTTCATGCGTAGGCACCCCAGGCGCTTGTGTTTAGGTTTGTATGTGCTTATATGTGTGGGTGGGGGACTCAATTTTTTTTGGGGGGGGGAGATTTTATGTGCTTGGGTGTAACTTTAATTTTTTGCAATTTAAACTTTTTTTTTTACTTAACTTTTTTTCAGTCCGCTTTAATGAGACATCCAGGGTCTAAAAGACCCTGGATGTCTCCTCTGTGCTCCACTGAATGTAGTGCAATTCAGATCACATTGCAATGCATTCTTACCTGGCCATATTGGCCGGGAAAATGGACATTGAGACCTTGAAATGACGTCAAACATGTTGCTTTCCAGGTCAGCAACAAGGAGCAGAGAAGAGCGGACGTGTGTCCACTCTTCTTCCTCCCCTCCACCTACCAGCACCTGTTATGTTGGTTCCTGGCCCACAGATGGGCAAGCGGAGCCTGAGATACATGGCAGGGATACATGGCAGGGGTGTGCATGTGGGGGGCGCCATTACCAGGGGTGTGTGGAAGCAATTGAGCAGCAGCACAGCCACCCGAATGCTTCCTCCTGACAGGTAGGAGTCTGCTTGTCAGATCTACACAGATCACAGATCTACACAGCCACTGGGAGTGTGTGTAAAATCCCCACTGTCAGGTCTCTACAATGTTAAGGCATCTCCCAAGTATGTAATTTAAATGTATTTTCAGTGTTGCCTTTGCAGCCACCTGAAATCACCCTCTCCATTCTGAATAATAATAATTTTTTCTTTCTTTGGTACATGTTCCCCAAGCCACTGCAGTCCCTTTATTTGTCAACTCCTTGCCTATGAAGAAAATGGGAATTGCTAATGTCTAACATTCAGCTCCCTAACATTCAATCCCTGTCAATGGGGTTCAGATTCAGGATCCGAACTTCAATAACATTCACCCACATACTTGGGTGTGTTTAGGTCATCTCTGTTCATGATTGCTACTCTATATTGCTTTGTACTTAACATGCTGTACTAATTTACTAGAGTCCAAAGTTTAAAGGAATATGTTTTTATTATAACATCTTTGAAATAAAGTGTTTTGCAATCATTTACAAAGACAAGGTAAAAGACAGACAAACATAGGGTAAATTGTGCATGTCAAACAGGAAATTCAAACTTGATTTAGAACAGATGTTTTTACTACAATTGAAGATGCATGCGATATGAACATTGAATTTTCATCTTGCTTCCTGGAATCGCACTTTCACCTACTCATGTGGTGCACACCTGTGGCTTTTGTGGCTGCTTAAGTTGCTATGTTGCACTGCATCATTCAGCTATGGATAAGAGTGGCAATGGTCCTTTGATGTGGATAAGTAGCTCCAAAGGCGCTCATTCTGTTTGCCTACTAAACTGCCTTCCAAAGATTGAGGTAAACCACTTTGCTGTGAAGCCTTTAAGCATTGAGAAGCCAAGAAAGCTGCCAAAGTAAAAGAAGTTGTGCTACTGATACAACATATTTAATTGTTATTAAAGGAAACAGATTAATCTAAGTGAAACATGGAAGTATCATTGACTCCATTCTGCAATATTTTTAATTACTGATTTACAGTATAACAGGTATAAAGATCAGAACTTTTCTTGGATTTTTGGACTCTGCATAAAGTATTTCTTTCAGGTAAAAGTATTGAAGCCACAGGGCCAGAATAGCAGTCAGGCCAAAAATGGCAGCTGTCAAATTTTGCTAAAGACACGTTTACTTTAACCACTTGCTATCCAGAAGATTTACCCTCCTTAATGACCAGGCCATGTTTTGCTATTCGGCACTGCACTGTTTCAACTGGTAATTGCACGGTCATGCAACTCTGTACCCAAACAAAATGTATGTCCTTTTTTCACACAAATATAGCTTTTGGTGGTATTAGATCCCCACTGGGTTTTTTATTTTCTGTGATATAAACGAAAAAAGACCAATTTTTTGGGGGGGAAAATGACATTTTCTAATTTCTGTTATAAAAAATATCCAATAAACTCAAATTTAATCATAAATTTAGGGCAAAATGTATTCTGCTACATGCCTTTGGTAAAAAAAAAAAACCCAATACGTGTATATTCATTGGTTTGTTTGAAAGTTATAGCATCTACAAAGTATGGTATAGATACTGGAATATACGCAGCTTTTACTTTCTGTCTCATTTCTTGCGGTACTAAAATGCCAGGGTAGTACAAACACCCCCAAATGACCCCTTTTCGGAAAGTAGACCGAGTGTTGAGTTCATGGAAGATTTTTTTCTCCATACATTTTTGGAAAATGACAAAAAATTATTTTTTTTTTTTTACACAACGCTGTCACTTAAATGATACATTGCTCACACATGCCATGAGTATATGTGGAATGACGCCCCAAAATATTTTCTGTTACTTCTCCTGAGTATGGGGATACCACATGTGTGAGACTTTGTGGCAGCCTAGCCACACACAGAAGACGGAAACCCAATGGCTCTTTTGAGTGCCTGATGGTGTGTAAATTCCTCATTTAGCTTCTGCACTACCTAGCACAGTTTCAAAGGCTCAAAAATTCAAGGATAGCACAACCCCCCCCCCATGACCCCTTTTTGGAAAGTAGACACCCTATTTAAGGAGAGGCATGTTGAGTCCATGGAAGACTTTTTTGTAACCACATGTTTTTGGAATATGAGAAAAAAAAACATTTTTCTTACACAAAGTTGTCATTAAATGGTATGTTGCTCACACATTCCATGGGTATATGTGGAATTACACCCCAAAAACTGCTACTTCTCCCGAGTATGGGGAAACCATATGTGTAAGACTTTTTGGGAGCCTAGCTGCATACAGGAGCCATTAGGCCATTGGATTGTGGGGTCCTGTACTTGGCTAGACTGCCAAAAAGTCAATCACATGTGGTATCCCCTTACTCAGGAGAAGTAGCAGAATGTGTTTTGGGGTTTAATTACGCATATACTCAAGGCATGTGTGGGCAACATATCATTTAGGTGAAAACTTTGTGTAAAGAACAATTTTTTTTTGTCATATTCCAAAAACTTGTTTTAAAAAGTACATTCTTCTATTGACTCAACATGCCTCACAGCAAATAGTTTGGGCTGTTTTCTTTCCAAAAAGGGGTAATTTTGGTGAGTTTTGTGCTATCCTGGCATTTTATGCCCAACATTAACACACATTACATACTCTTCCAATCACATGAAGACTAGGCCTTTTCTGACACTCTTTGTTCACATGAAAAAAATCTGTATTTTTTGCTAGAAAATTACTTTGAACCCCCAAACATTATATATTTTTTTAAATGAGAAGCCCTAGAGAATAAAATGGTGGGTGCTGAATTTTTTTATGTCACACAGTACTTGTACAGTGATTTTAAAAGAGCAACGTTTTTGGAAAAAATACACTTTTTTTGCATTTCAATGCACAAAAATACAATATATTGACCAATTGTTTCATAAACTATAAAAGATGATGCAATGCCGAGTAAATATATACCAAACATGACATGCTTTAAAACTGTACACACCCCATGCAACAGCGACAAACTACATACATTTTTATTATCCATAGGTGACAGTTTAAAAGCCTTTACAGACTACCAATTTAGATTTACAGTGATACCTCACATGCATGGCGCAACCGCTGTTTACATATTGACACAGGGCCAATGCTCGTATATGTACAGTATTTGCGCTCAAGTGCGAGGGGACAGGAGTGCTTTGATTTGTTTTTATTATTTATTTTGCTTTATTTTATTTTTAATCTGTCCCTTTTACTTATTTTTTTTTTATCACTTTTTTTGTTATTACAGGAAATGTAAATATCCCCTATGATAGAAATAGGCAGTGACAGGTACTCTTTTCTGAGAAATCTGGGGTCTATTAAACTGTAGATCTCTCCTCTGCCCTTAAATCATCTGATCACACCAAGATTAGTGTGATCAGATGCTTTCTTATTTTAAATGCCGCTGTTTATATCCAGCGAAACCAAAGTGATGAAATGCTCGGAGCGTCTGGTTTCTTAAACCATAGTGATGATTGGAGCCATTCTGGTCTCTGATCAGCTCTATGATGAGCAGGCAGAACCACAGTCTGCTTTCCTGGGTTCCCTGCTGTGACGGGAGAGCCCGAGAAAGCCGTGGAAGGCGGTAGGAGGGGGGAATCCCAACCCACTGCTTGTAAAAGCAATCCAGTGGCTATTTAGCCTCTGGGATTGCTTTTACATGAAAGCTGACAATCAGCTGAAAAAAAGAGACCAGGATGATGCCTATAGCTGCAGAAATCATCTCAGTTTAACTACTCAAAGTCCAGCGACATACCAGTACATCATTGGTCTCTGTTGGGCATATATATAATGTTCTTTTTTTCATGCAACCTGTGGACTGAACAAAAAAAGAGAACCTAACAGATTCTTCCATTCACATCGATCGATGTGGATGAAGAAATCTCTGCCAGAAAAATGAAAAAAATATATGCCAAAACATAAGGGCGATCCACCCACTGACCACCCCAGGCCCCCAGGCTTGGGCATATACAGTTGCAAGAAAAAGTATGTGAACCCCTTGGGATTACGTGGAGTTTTGCATGAATTGGGCATAAAATGTGCTCTGAATGTCATCTAAGTCACAACAATAGAAGAACACAGTCTGCTGAACATAATACCACACAAACATTAGATGTTGCCATGGTTTAATTCCACATAACATGTAAACATTCACAGTGCAGGGAGGAAAAAGTATGTGAACCTTTGGACTTAATAAGTGGTTGACCCTCCTTTGGCAGCAATAACCTCAACCAAACGTTTCCTGTAGTTGCAGATCAGACCTGCACAATGATCTGGAGTAATTTTGGACCACTCCTCTTCACAAAACTGTTTCAGTGTAGCAATATTCTTGGGATGTCTGGTGTGAATCGCTCTCTTAAGGTCATGCCACAGCATTTCAATCGGGTTGAGGTCAGGACTCTGACTGGGCCACTCCAGAAGGCGTATTCTGTGCTGTTGCAGCCATTGTTTTGTTGAATTAATTGTATGCTTTGGGTCATTGTCCTGTTGCATCACCCATCCTCTGCGGAGCTTCAGTTGGTGGACAGATGGTCGTACGTTTTCCTGCAAAATGTCTTGATAAACTCTGGAATTCATTTTCCCATCAATGACAACAATCCGTCCAGGCCCTGAGGCAGCAAAGCAGCTCCAAACCATGATGCTCCCTCCGCCATGTTTTACAGTGGGGATGAGGTTTTGATGTTGGTGTGCTGTGTCTTTTTTTCTCCACACATAGTGTTGTGTGTTCTTCCCAAACAACTCAATCTTGGTTTCATCTGTCCACAGCATATTTTGCCACTAGTGCTGTGGAACATCCAGGTGCTCTTTTGCAAACTTCAAACGTGCTGCAAAATTATTTTTGGACAGCAATGGCTTCATCCGTGGTGTCCTCTAATGTACTCCATTCTTGTTTAATGTTTTCCTTATTGTAGATGTGTCAACAAAAATGTTAGCATGTGCCAGAGATTTCTGTAGGTCTTTAGCTGACACTCTGGGATTCTTCTTTACCTCATGCAGCATTCTGCGCTGTGCTCTTGCAGTCATTTTTACAGGACGACCACGCCTAGGGAGAGTAGCAACAGTGCTAAACTTTCTCCATTGGTAGACAGTCTGTCTTACCGTGGACACATGAACATCAAGGCTTTTGGAGATACTTTTGTAACCCTTTCCAGCTTCATGCAAGTCAACAATTCTTGATCGTAGGTCTTCTGAGAGCTCTTTTCTGCGAGGCATGGTTCACATCAGACAGTGCTTCTTGAAACCAGTAAACCCAAAACAGGTGTGTGTTTTTTAAGGGCAGGACAGCTGTCAGCAACACATCCAATATCATCACATTGATTGAAGTCAAGGTTGGCTCACTCCTGGCTCCAATTAGCTCTGGGAGAAGTCATTAAGCTAGGGCCTCACATACTTTTTCCTCCCTGCACTGTGAATGTTTACATGTTATGTGCAATTAAACCATGGCAACATCTAATGTTTGTGTAGTATTATGTTCAGCAGACTGTGTTCTTCTATTGTTGTGACTTAGATGATGTTCAGAGCACATTTTATGCCCAATTCATGCAAAACTCCACGTAATCCCAAGGGGTTCACATACTTTTTCTTGCAACTGTATGTTTTTTTTAACTGCGGATGAAAAATCTCATCCAGCAGTGTTGCGCACACTGATGTATATTCTGAGAGCATGACCCCCCCCTGTTGCTGTCAAAATAAACAGATCGGTGCTGCAGCTGAAAGGTGTTCCTGCAAAACAAAAAACGGTTAACAATAAAACACAGTAACAATAGAACATTAACTCAATAAAACAACAACTTTTTAATTGAAATCTGTGTTTAACTGCAGAAGAAACATCTCATCCAATAGCACTGCACACACTGACATATATATTATGAGAGCAAGACCCTGTTGCTGTCAGAATAAACAGATCAGTACTACAGCTGAATGGTGTTCCTGCAAAACAAACAATTGTTAACAATAAAAGAAAGTAACAATAGAACATTAACGCAATAAAACAACAACTGAATGGTGTTCCTGTAAAGCAAACAACAGTTAACAATAAAACAAAGTAACAATAGAACATTAAATCAATAAAACAACTTTTTTTAGGATTTTAAATTTTTTTATTTATTTTTTGAATTGTTTTAATTTTTTTTTTTACTTTTCTATTTATTTATTTTTTTAACTTTTTTTTGTAACACCCTCTGATTTTTTGGGTCTCTCTAAATGCACTAGACAGTTTCCTGATTATCTAACATCTTTCAAGACCCTGTGTGAGAATGGTGAATATGTGCCTTAGACTGTGCCGTGCTATACCCTATACGAATACTCTACTAGTGTGTGGTAGCGACAAAAGCAGTCCTTGAGAGCAGAGACCAAGTTGGCCAGGACAGGAGGGTCGCATTTTATACCGTGTCTACTACAAACACGACTTCTTCTTTGGGGTGACCTTTGGGTTGGGGTACCAGAGAGGGCATCCGGAAAATGCCTCTCATGCAGCTGGCTAACTGCATCTGAATTTGTGGATAACAAAAGCATTTATATATATCCAATTGAAATAAACAGACACCTTTTTTCTACCAGTGTCGAGCTTTCTAACTAGGTACAGATTCATCATTTGGTGGTTGTAGTCCACCCCTCCCATGTTAAGGTTATAGTCGTGGACACAGAGGGGTTTCTCAACAACACCAGATACCTTGCTAATTTGGATTGTCACTTATGCTGGAATGGAAGACAGGATGAAAATATTGCATTTGTCCTTACACTTCACTGCAAGCAAGTCATCATTTGTCAAGCAGGTTTTCTGTCTCTTCCTAAGTTGGGTATTAACAAGCCGTGTCTGCAAAGCATTGTGGGATCCTTTATGCTTTCAGCCCTCTGCAGCTCCTCCCCCAGGAGGTGGCTGCTTAGCACATATAAGTCTGCTGTTTGTAGCTGTCCATTGCATTCATGTCCTGTCTTTTGCACAGCAGCAAGCTCCTGTTTAGCTACTCATTGCTTTCCTGGATACCGACTCAGCTCTGTCTAAGACTCCTCCTGGCTTCTGACCCCGGCTCTGGCGACCATTCTTCCTTTCTCCTGATCCCGGCTCTGGTGACAATTCTTCCTGGCTCCTGATCCCGGCTCTGGTGACGATTCTTCCTGGCTCCTGATCCCGGCTCTGGCGACGATTCTTCCTGGCTCTTGATCCCGGCTTTGGCTACGATTTCCACTGTTGGACTTGCATAGACTCGTCTTATTTTGATATTAATAAACCTACCTTTAATTGCACCTCCTTGTGTGTCTGGCTCCTCGCTCTCTGACACTACACGAATGCCATGAATCCTGACGGTGCAGGTATGTCCTCGCTCCATATGTTGGTTGGCAGACTTGATCAGCAGGATCTCTTGTTGGATCAGTTTGCTCAGGCGTTGCAGATGCTGCTTGCACGCACAGCGCACCTTACTCCTGGTGCTATTAGGCTGGTTGTCACTCCTGTGGTCGCTCCCGCTGTTGTTCCGGTTTTTGTGCCTATCTCCGCATCTGCTGCTGCACCTGCGGTGCCCAGAGGTATGACTGGTTCAGCCCCCCTTCCACAGCGCTTTGGGGGTGAGCCAAGTCAGTGTTGGGGTTTCCTTAACCAAGTGGGCATATATTTTGAATTGATACCCCACGCTTTTCCTAAGGAGAGGTCAAAGGTGGGCTTCCTTTTATCGCTGCTCTCGGACAAGGCCTTGGCCTGGGCAAATCCCTTATGGGAGAACGATAACCCTGTGATTCACGAGTTTGCCGGCTTTGTTGCCTCCTTCCGTACGGTATTTGATGTGCCTGCTCGTTCCGCCTCTGCTGCTAAGCTGCTCATGTCCATGCATCAGGATTCACGAACCGTTGCCGAGTACGCCATAGAATTTCGTACCCTGGCGGCAGAGGTGGGTTGGAACAATGAGGCTCTGCTGGCTGCTTTCTCTCATGGTCTCTCAGATGCGTTGAAGGACGAGATTGCAGCCAAAGAACTGCCTGTGGAGCTCGAAGCACTTATTTCCTTCCTAATCCTGATTGACACCAGGCTCAGGGAGAGGCCTTCACTTAAGGAATGTCTGCGGAGGCCTCCTAACCGATTGGCGCCTACGTTTTCTGTCCCACCCGGTCCTCCCTCTCCTCCCACGCCTCCTGGGGATGGCTTGTCTGGCGGTGAGCCCATGCAGCTGGGGTTTGCTCACCTTTCCGAGGGGGAGCGGGCCTCTCGGCGTTGGGAGGGTCGCTGCCTGTACTGTGGTCTCGGTGGGCATTTTCGGCAGTCCTGTCCGGTCCGTCCGGGAAACGCTCGGACATGAGATCCTGTCGGGGGCAGATCTTGGGTGGAGTTTCCTCGTCCCCGGTTTCCCGCAAAGATAAACCGCTAATCACCGTTGTCCTCTCTTGGGCGGAAGGCTCGGTGATGGCCCAGGCATTGGTAGACTCTGGTGCTGGCGGGTTGTTTATGGATAGTTCGTTTACTGCCCAGTACTCCATTCCTCTGCAGGCTCGAGTTACTCCATTGGCCCTCGAGGCGATAGATGGCAGGCCCCTGCAACCGCCGCAGGTTACCCACGAGACCCTGCCGGTTGAAGTAGCTATTGGGGCTGTTCACAGGGAGTTGGCCTGTTTCCAGGTAATTTCTTTCCCGTACTACTCCGTGGTTTTGGGATATCCCTGGCTTCAGAAGCACAATCCGACCTTTGATTGGCGGTCGGCCAAGATTCTCTCGTGGCCTCCACAGTGTGGGGCCGGTTGCATCTGTGGACCTGTTAAGGTGTTGTGTGCCTCCTCGGACTCTGTGTTGCCTACTGACTATGGGGAGTACCTGGACGTGTTTGACAAGGTGCGTGCCAGTGCTCTGCCTCCTCATCGTCCATATGAATGTGCCATAACCTTACAACCCGGTGCCACTCCTCCGCGTGGCAGGGTGTATCCTCTTTTGGTTGCAGAGAATCAGGCCATGCAGGAGTACGTTGCGGATGCGCTTTCCCAGTGGGACATTCACAAGTATACTTCTCCAGCAGGAGCTGGCTTTTTCTTCGTGAAAAAGAAAGGCGGTGAATTGAGGCCTTGCATTGATTTTAGGGGTCTCAATTGAATCACGATTAAGAATGCTTACCCAATTCCGTTGATTACCGAGTTGTTCGACCACCTCAAGGGAGCAACGGTCTTTACTAAACTCGACCTTAGGGCTGCGTACAACCTTGTGTGGATCAAGGAGGGTGACGAGTGGAAGACCGGGTTCAACACCAGAACCGGCCACTATGAATCCCTGGTTATGCCCTTCGGGTTGTATAACGCGCCCGCGGTCTTTCAGGAGTTTATTAACGATGTCTTTCATGACTTGTTGCAGCAGTGCGTGGTGGTTTACTTGGACGACATCCTGGTTTACTCTACGTCTATGGAGTCTCATATCCAGGATGTTAAGCGGGTGCTGCAACAGTTACGTGAGAACGAGCTTTTCTGTAAGCTCGAGAAGTGTGAATTTCACCGATCTAAGGTTGCCTTTTTGGGCTACATTTTTTCCGCTGTGGGATTTTCCATGGACCCTCAGAAGGTTTTGGCGGTTCTGCAGGGGCCTCGTCCCAGTGGTCTTCGGTCCATTCAGCGCTTTTTGGGATTCACCAACTATTATCGGAAGTTTATCAGGAACTTCTCCACGCTGGCCAAGCCTCTCTCAGATCTGACCAAGAAGGGCAGTAATCCCCACGAGTGGTCATCCGAGGCCATCTTAGCTTTCGAAGCTCTGAAATCCGCCTTCGCTTTGGCTCCGATACTGTCTCATCCCAATCCTGGGTTGCCTTTTGTCCTCAAAGTTGATGCATTTGAGACGGGAGTAGGCGCCCTCCTGTCTCAGCATTGGTCGCCCGATGGATCCCTACTTTCCTGTGGGTTCTACTCCAGGAAGATTTCCTCCGCAGAATGCAACTACCAGATTGGAGACAGGGAGTTGTTGGCCATTATTCAGGCTCTCAAGGAATGGAGGCACCTGATCGAGGGTTCTGCGGTTCCGGTCCTCATTCTCACTGACCACAAGAACCTGACGTATCTCTCGGAAGCTAAGAGGTTGACGCCCCGTCAGGCCAGATGGGCTCTGTTCTTGTCGCGTTTTAACTATGTGGTCTCCTATTTGCCTGGCTCCAAGAATGTCAGGGCTGATGCCTTGTCGCGGCAATACTCTGAGCTGTCCAGGGAGGACTCTGAGCCGACCTCGGTCATACCTCCGGATCATATCCTGGCTGCCATTCGTACCAGCCTGACTTCTCCCCTTGGGGAGCAGATTTTGGCAGCTCAAACTGATGCTCCCTCTGAGAGATCGGCTGGTAGATGTTTTGTACCTGAGGGATTGCGCACCCGCTTGCTGCGTACCTACCATAATTCCAAGACTGCCGGTCATCCAGGGAGGAACCAGTTGCCCTGGGTCATTTCTCGTTTATTCTGGTGGTCATCTCTCCGTTCCGACATCACCTCATATGTAGCGGCATGTTCTGTCTGTGCCCAGAATAAATCTCCTTGGCATCTTCCATTGGGCCTTCTGCAACCCATTCCCAATGGAGAGCGTCCCTGGTCACACCTGGGCATGGATTTTATTGTAGACCTCCTGCGTCTCGAGGCCATACAGTCATTCTTATGGTCATTGATCGTTTCTCCAAGATGTGCCATTGTGTTCCGTTCAAGAAATTGCAGACTGCGCAAGAACTGGCTACGGTTTTCACCAGGGAGATCTTTTGCTTGCATGGGTTACCTAAGGTGATTGTCTCGGACCGTGGGATCCAGTTTGTGTCCAGGTTCTGGCACGCCTTCTGCTCCCAGTTGGGTATCAAGCTCTCCTTTTCTTTGGCCTACCACCCGCAGTCCAATGGGGCTGCGGAGCGTTCCAACCAGGCCCTGGAACAATTCCTTTGCTGCTATATCTCAGAACATCAAAACAATTGGGTCGATCTCCTGCCATGGGCAGAGTTTGCGAGGAACTCGGCTGTCAACTCCTCCTCCGGGATGTCTCCTTTCATGGCCAACTATGGGTTCCATCCCGTTGTATTGCCTGAGTTGTTCTCGCCACAGGACATTCCGGCTGTGGATAACCATCTTGCTGCTCTGCGTTCCTCGTGGGGGCAGATCCAGAGGTCCTTGAGGGACTCAGCTCAGCGCCAGAAGCTCCAGGCTGATCATAGAGGGTTGCCCCGCTCCTTCATACCAGGTCGGAGATCGGGTGTGGTTGTCCACTCGTAACCTCAGTCTTCTGGTGCTCGCACCGAGGCTGGCTCCCCGTTTTGTTGGTGCTTTCCGCGTCCTCCGCAGGGTGGGCCCGGTTACCTGTGCCCTTCCTCCTGGGATGCGTATCTCCAATGTCTTCCACGTATCCCTGTTGAAGCCTCTGGTCTGTAATCGCTTTACTGCCTCTCCACCTCGGCCTCATCCTATCCAGATTGACAGTCATGAGGAGTATGAGGTGAGCCGCATCCTGGACTCTCGGTTGGTCCGCGGTCGGGTGCAGTTCCTGGTTCATTGGCGTGGTTATGGTCCCGAGGAGGGTTCCTTCCGTGGATGTTCATGCTGCTGCCCTCTTCCGCGCTTTTCACGCCCGCTTTCCCCAGAAGCCTTATGTTGAGCCGCAGAGGGGGAGGGGTTCTTGAGGAGGAGGTACTGTCAAGGTTCTACCTTTCCTCAGGGCTTGTGCTGCTCCATGTACTGGCATGCATCTTAGGTGTGTGCAAAGCATTGTGGGATCCTTTATGCTTTCAGCCCTCTGCGGCTCCTCCCCCAGGAGGTGGCTGCTTATCACATATAAGTCTGCTGTTTGTAGCTGTCCATTGCATTCGTGTCCTGTCTCTTGTACAGCAGAAAGCTCCTGTTTAGCTACTCATTGCTTTCCTGGATACCGACTCAGCTCTGGCTAAGACTCCTCCTGGCTTCTGACCCCGGCTCTGGCGACCATTCTTCCTGGCTCCTGATCCCGGCTCTGGTGACGATTCTTCCTGGCTCCTGATCCCGGCTCTGGCGACGATTCTTCCTGGCTCTTGATCCCGGCTTTGGCTATGATTTCCGCTGTTGGACTTGCATAGACTCTTGTCTTATTTTAAATCCCTGCTCTTTCCCCCCCCACCCCCACCCAGCACCTCACTCACCACCCACGAGATTGCCACTCACTTCCAAAACAAGATTGACGCAATCCATAAGGACATTGTCAACTCACAATAAACCTCTCCACCCAACCTCCCGCCCCCCTTCAACCCCTCAACCCTCCCCTCCCCTGACCTTATAGTTGCACTACCCCCCACTATACCTAACGCCCCGCACATCATCACCTCCCCACCACTCCGCTCCTTCAGCCCAACTACCCCCGAGGAGGTGTCTAAGGTCTTCACTGAAGCCCGCCTCACCACCTGCCCCCTGGACCCTATCCCCTCACAGCTCCTCCAGTCACCCCCCCCCCTCCATCATTCGCTCCCTCACCCACATCTTCAATCTCTCCCTCTCCACCAGCACCTTCTCCTCCCCTCTAAAGCACGCACACATCACCCCCATACTCAAAAAACCCTCCCTTGACCCCACTAACCTTAACAACCTTAGACCCATTTCCTTGTTGCCCTTCACTTCCAAGCTCCTTGAGTGCCTGGTCTACAATCGCCTAAGCGTCCACCTCACTGATAACAACCTCCTTGACCCCCTACAGTCTGGCTTCCGCCCCCTGCACTCCACTGAAACCACCCTACTTAAAATCACCAATGACCTGCTAACTGCCAAAGCCAATGGCCACTATTCTATCCTCCTGCTCCTCGACCTCTCCGCGGCCTTCGACACTGTTGACCACCCTCTCCTCCTTGCCAAACTGCACTCTCTTGGCATCAAGGACGCTGCTCTCTCCTGGTTCGCCTCCTACCTTTCCCAACGCTCCTTCAGCGTCACCTACAACACTGCCACCTCCCCCTCTCTGTCGGGATCCCCCAAGGCTCTGTCCTCGGGCCTCTCCTCTTCTCCATCTATACCTCCTCCCTTGGAAAACGTATTCACTCCCACGGCTTCAATTACCACCTCTATGCCGACGACACCCAAATTTACCTCTCCACCCCCCACCTCACCCCCTCACTCTCTGCCCGCATCGCCCACCTCCTAAACGACATATCAGACTGGATGTCGCTCCATTTCCTCAAACTTAACCTATCCAAAACCGAGCTCCTGGTCTTCCCCCCACCCCGTGCCCCCCCATCCTCTCCATCACTACTAACAATGCCACCATCTCTCCCACCCCACACGCCAAAGTCCTGGGTGTCACCCTGGACTCCCACCTCTCCTTCCTACCCCACATCCAACTGCTATCTAGATCTTGCAGGCTCCACCTCCGCAACATCTCCAAGATACGCACATTCCTCACCCCAGACACCACCAAACAACTCGTACACTCCCTCATCATCTCACGCCTGGACTATTGCAACTCCCTTCTCACTGGCCTATCCAAATGAACGCTATCCCCACTCCAGTCGATCCTAAACTCAGCGGCCAGACTCATCCACCTCACCAAGCGCTCCACATCTGCCTCCCCCCTCTGCCAATCCCTTCATTGGCTCCCGATTGCCCAACGCATCAAGTTCAAGCTGCTAACCCTGACCTACAAGGTCATTCACAATGCCGCCCCGAACTACATAACTGACCTGATACCCAGATACTACCCTACCCGTGCCCTCCGCTCCTCACAGGACCTCCTGCTCTCTAGCTCCCTGGTCTCCTCCTCCCACGCCCGATTGCCACACCTCTCCAGGACTTCCCCCATCCTCTGGAACTCCCTACCCCAATCCATCAGACTGTCACCTACCCTCCTCACCTTCAGGCGCACCCTGAAAACCCTCCTCTTCAGGGAAGCCTACCCCAACCTCACCTAAAACCCGACCTCACCTAACAACTAACCTCCTCCACTCCACCCACCACTCCATCCCCCACAGCCATCTCCTCCTGTGCCACCTTCTCCTCCCTCCTAGATTGTAAGCTCAAAAGAGCAGGGCCCTCAAACCCCTCGTGTAGTGTATTGTTACTGTCTTGTCTCATGCTATGTCCCCCTTGCTACTGTACAGCGCTGAGCATACCCTTTGGCGCTATATAAATACTGTATAATAATAATAATTTTGATATTAATAAACCTACCTTTAATTGCACCTCCTTGTGTGTCTGGCTCCTCGCTCCCTGACAGGGCTCTACAGGTTCATATTCTGAGGTGGATTCTGCCAGAGAGGCTTCCCTTTCATTCTCATCTGACATGCTCAGAATCCTGTAGGCCTCTTCACTAGTGTGCATTTTTGGGACATTTTGGCCTTTAAATTTACAGGTAACTAGTGCGACTCCCTGGCTGTCAGGGATTGCTTGAACTGGTATCAATAGAAATCACCTGCTAGTGCTAGCAGAGATTGGGCCAGATTCTGCTAACGCTGCGGTTTTGTGTGCAATGTATGACAGTGATCAGAAATAGCGCTGATACTGCATTTCTTGTTAGGGATGGGGTAGGGGGTGGTGGGGTTAAATGCAAGTGCTGGTAGTGAACGAGGCTGATCCTCCTAACACTGCATTTTTTGGGACACTAATACTAAGGGGGCACTGGTATAGTTTTATTCGTGATCAATATTTCGATCTGTACAAAATTATACTAGTAATGACGATGATCAGCGACCTATAGCGTGCATACGATAGCGTGCGGGCAATCTAACGCTAGCTGACCCTGGCTGGGAGGGGTGCTAAGTGACCCTGACGCTATCTGACGCTGCTAGTTGCAGTAATACAATGGTCAGTGTAAAATACTGAACACCAACACTGTACTAATGGCACTGGCAGGGTGGCAGGGGGCAATCAAATGATTAATGTGGCAATCAAGGGGTTAAATGTCTCTATCTAATGTGTGTGGGTACAATGTGCTGTGCTTGTCTTTCTTCTCTCCTTGGAACAAAATGGTTCCAGAGAGAGAAGATCCAGCTAGATCCTGTCCCTATATTTACAAATACAGGCACAGCTCTGCTTCTCTATTCACTGTAGGACATCAGCAGAGTCCCAGCCAAAAATCACTGGCGGAGACCTGCTGACATGCATCTCCTACAGCTGTGACAGCGTGTGGAAAGTACTGTTGATAACCAGCAACTGCATTTACCGGTGATCTGCTGTGTTATTGGACACGGCTGATCACGTGGTAAAAGGCCGCTGTGATTGGCCTTTTACCACATCACGTGATCAGCTGTGTCCTTAGGACACAGCGAATACCGTAGATTGCCGGGTGCGTGCCCCCGGGGGTGTGCGGGATGGCACGTTCTGGGAGGACGTCATATGACATCCTCCCAGAACTGGCTGGCCGCAGTGAAGCCGTCATTCGGCTATCTGTGGTAGGCAAGTGGTTAATATATAAAATTGTATGGTATATACAGGTGTACATCGGTTTACGAACGCCTCGGTTAACGTAATTTTCAGTTTACGAATAAAAATCTATTGAAAATTATGCCTCGGTTTACAAATTTTTTTCACAATACGAAGTGTATGTCGGTGCCGATTTTTAAATGCAATTGACGTTTTTTTTTTTCTTCACTATAGCTCACAGGATTAGCTGTCAATTTCCCCGGAGATAAAGGATACTTTGTTTTGTTTATCTCGGCAAACAAACTAAAAGGAAACTTTCTTTTAGCTGGGGCGAAAGTGACAGCTGATTCTCTGAGCTATAGTGAAGAAAAAAAGTGCCAGTAATTACATTTAAAAACTGGCACTGACCTATAGTGACAGCGACTTTTTTTTTACTTTTTTCTGACCTCCAGGACGGATTAATTGGTTTTCAATGCATTCCTATGGGAAAACGCGTTTCGGTTTACAAATTTTTTGCAATACGAAACATCTCGGAGAATGCATTAAATTCGTAAACCGAGGTATACCTGTATTAGACTGGTGGATGACTGCATCTCAAAACTTATTTTGGCTCACGTTCCACTTTAAAGTGAACATGTGGCCAGGTTATTAGCTCAAAATGCTTTCCAAACCAACCATTTTTGATTCACCCTGTAATAATGTAAATATATTTTAATGTTTATTATTTATTACTATTCTCATGGCCTATGAAAAGTAGTATCAAGTCTATCCTATCTTACCAGCCAATTAAAAATAAGCAAGAAAATGGGATGGGGAAGCTGTTGTCCTCTATATTTGACTAGACATGTGCACGCCAGAAATTTTCCTTTTGTTTCATTTCAGATGCATTCCTTAATCGAAGAATTTAGTTTTGTCGTATTGGTTATGTTGAACAGAAGCATTTGGGGAATTTGTTTTGTATCTTCGGTTGACATGTGCATAACAAAAAAATAGTTTCATTTTGATTTGTCGTTTAACCACCTCCCGCCTGCCATATAAGGTAATGACGGGCGGGAGGTGGTTCTCCCATTCTGGAAGGACGTCATATGACGTCCTCCCACTCTAACTGCATATGCGCGCCCCTGGGGCATAGCGATCAGTGGTGCACTGTGTCCCTGGGACACAGCGGACCACCGATCAGAGTAAAGACCCAATGGACACAGGCTCTCTCATGTGATCAGCTGTGTCCAATCACGGAAATACCGGTTATCAGCAGTCCTCTCCTCGCGCTGACAGCGTGTGAGGAGAGGAGAGCCGGTAATCAGCATTTCTCAGAGGGGACATCTACAATGATCATCAAGGCACTGATGATCAGTGTAGCCCCATCAGTGCCACCTGTCAGTGTCCATCAATGCCACCTACCAGTGTCCATCAATGCCACATACCAGTGCCCATCAGTGCACATCAATGCCACATATCAGTGCCTACCAGTGCACATCAATGCCACATATCAGTGCTAATCAGAGCTGCCTTTCAGTGCCAACTATCAGTGCCAGTCAGTGCCACCTATCAGTGCCAGTCAGTGTCGCATATCTGTGCCGCCAATCAGTTCCACCTATCAGTGCCCATCAGTGCTGCCTAACAGTTCTAATCAGTGCCGCCTATCAGTGCCAGTCAGTGCCGCCTATTAGTGCCCATCAGTGCCATATATGAGTGCTGCCTTTCAGTGCCCATCAGTGATGTCTGTCAATGCCTACAAGTGATGACTGTCAATGCCCATCAGTGCCACCTACCAGTGCCTCCTCATCAGTGTCGCCTATCAGTGCCCATAAGTGCAGCCTATCAGTGCCCATAAGTGCAGCCTCATTAGCGCACATCAGTGAAGGAGAAAAATCACTTATTTACTACATTTTATACCAGAAACGAAGAAAAAAATTTTTTTCTAAATTTTGTCTTTTTTAGTTTGTTTAGCAAAAAAAACCCAGTGGTGATTAAATAACACCAAAAGAAAGCTCTGTATGTCTCAAAAAAATTATAAACATTTGTTTAGGTACAGTGTTGCAAGACTGTGCAATTGTCATTCAAAGTGCGACAGCACTGCAAGCCGAAATTGGCCTGGGCAGGAAGGGGGTAAAAGTGCCTGGTAGGCAAGTGGTTAAATAATTTTGTTTTGTTAAATTTGCTTAATTCATTTTCAGAATTACTTTCCCTTTGTTCTTTTTTTTAAATTCGATTCAAATTCAATCGAATTTGGAAAATTTTAATCGGCAATCGAATTGGCATTCAAATTTATTCTATTCTAAATTCTAATTTCAAAAGACGGTTATATTCTATTTTATTCTATTCTATTGCTTTGTTTTTTCTATTATCTTATTTTCTATTCTTTTCTATTCTATTCGAAATTATTTGAATTCAAATTTTGGAAGACAGTTATATTCATTCTATACGATTTTTTTTTCTGTTCTATTCTATTCTTTTCTATTCAATTATAATCTATTTTATTCAAATTCAAATTTATTATATTCCAAATTTGAATTTCGGAAGACAGTTATATTCTTTTTATTCTATTCTATTGTTTGTTCTATTCTATTTCAAATTGATTTCTATTTGAAATTCAAATGTCGGAAGACAGTTATATTATGTTCTTTTCTCTTCTCTTCTCATTTATTCTATTCAAATTTGATTTATTTGAAATTTGAATTTCAGAAGACAGTTATATTCTATGTTATTCTATTCTATTGTATTTTTAATCCATTCTTTTCTATTCTATTCCATTCTGTTCTATTCTATTCTATTCTAATCTATTTTATTTGAATTCAAATTTATTCTATTCAAAATTTGAATTTCAGAAGAAATTATTCTAGTCTATTGTTTTTTTTCTATTCTGTTCTAGTCTATTCTATTCTGTTTATGCTTTTCCATTTTATTCTTCTTGCCCATCCCCTGCGTTTTCTGGCCCACTGGGCTGCCTGCACAGATAAGGATCTGGTTTGGATTTTGAGGGAGACCTGAAGCACCTGGTATAGATCAAGGGGGGGCAGGGGGCCCGCATAGTTTAAAAAAAAAAGTTTAATGCCTGAAATTGTTTGTTTACATCCAGCTGTCAGCAGCCACCCACTCTTTAACAACCAGCTATTCACAATGAATTTGGATCATTTGTTATTTTATTGAATGAATTTGAAAATTAAATCAATCCGAATGATAAAAACCCATTTGTTATTTTTGTTGTATTGGATTTGTTGCCATTTATTTCTATGTCCATTCAGAAATTTGGATACATCCAAATCTGTGAACATGAAATCTTCATCCCAAAAAAAAAAATCAAAATGAAACGAACCCCATATGCCTATATTTGATTTTCCAAAGCACATGCCTCTAAATTGATGAGTACATACTGTACCAGAAATGGAAACAGATATACCGAATCTCACTGAAGAGTTATGGGATCACTGTGTGCCTATACTGTATCACTCAAATGATATCTGCCACAGATAGATTTCTTCAACTCAAATTCTTACACAGGGCATATTACACCCCACAATACCCTCTGTGTTTGAGATGTCAAACATTGGTGGGTACCTTTTTCCATGTGGTGGGGACTTATTTGCCCCTTTTGGGCTGCTTTAGTTGATGTTATCAACATCACCTATGATTTGACTCTGGGGTTAGATCTGGTAACACTTTGATTGGAAGTAAATGATAGCATGGAAATGGTAGATATATTAAGCTGTTTGTTTTTTATGCTTTTTTCTATGCAAGAAGGGGAATCCTCTTTCACTGAAAGTCCTGCACCTCACCCACTCTATCTGCATGGCGCTCATCGATTGATTCTGTCCTATCTCTCTATAAAAGCAGGAAATGTCCAAGGAAGTTTTATAAAATGTGGAGCACCTGGATTGATTATTTTGGTACGTGTTACTGGTCCCGTTTTCAATCCTATGATTTCCTCTCCCCCTTTTTTTCTCTCCCCCATTTTCCATTTCCACAATACTTTCATGAAAGTTGGTACTGACCCAATTCATAGATGGTTTCTCTGCTTCCATTAATTCCTGGCATGGCTATGGTATTGGCTGACAGGGAGCAGGAACCAGAGCTGCTGTGTTGGATGTAATAGACTTGCTACTGAAAGCTGTGAGCACTGTGCTGCTATTCTGTGACCACCAGAGTCTGTGCTGCTGTTTCTGCACTGTTGCTGTTCCTGCCCTGCTGCAAGGAAAGCTGCCATCATGCACCAGCCAGAAACTGTGCTGTTGTGAGACTGCACTACTGCAGACTCTGTGCCATGCTGCTACTAAATTTTCCTAGAGAGAGAAAGACCACTGCTATGGATCCCAGGGACCATCTAGGGTGGTGAGAGGCCTTGTGGTCATTTGTTCCTGTTATTGCTGTTTAAACTTGCTGCCTAAAGACAGTCAGCTTTTACATCCTTTCTCTTGAAATTGCAAACACTCCCAGTTGGATGTAAGCTCTTCAACTGGGAATCCAGGGCCCCAATGCCAACTAAGTATGCTCAGAGGCCACTGGACTATGGATTAGATAGGGCCCTTTTGTTGTTGGCCAGGCTATCTTGTTATTCTGCTGGCTTTTACCATTGTACATATATACAGTTTGTCTCATTTGTGTGCTGAATCCACCACTATATTGTGTTATACTACTGTTACTTGTTACCCATTCAGTTACTTTGCTACAGGGATTTTAACGCTTTTATTTTACAGCCACAGTGTAAGTCAGATTGGGCTCAATAAGGACAGATCATCACTGGATGGAACGTAAGGACCCATCCAACCAGAATGTGAGCAAGGGTAGAAGGCATCTCACCAGAATGTAGGATGACATCGAGAGATCTACCCTGGGGGTGTTCTTATGGGCTATGGTAGGCACCTTGGACGAGGTCACTCGCCATGCACATGGGGTACCTTTACCTGTGTAGTGCTCATCAATGCCCTGGGACAAGGAGGGGACTACTTTCAGGAAGATTCGACCTTAAGGCAGTCCTCCAACAGGTAGCCATACATCATGTGCACTGAGCAAATTAACTGGACTCCAGTTAACTCTCTGGTCCCATGCCAATGCACATCTTATCTTCTGCATTTAGGAGAGACACGCTGAGCCTATGCTTACTCCACCCATCCAGCTTTTCTCTGTCCACCCACTCCTAGTGACAGAATGTGGTCCCGCCATGCACCTAGCCAGGACCTCATGTGTGCACATTGTCTTCTTACTCTCCCGTACCTGGCAGCCAGGTCGAGGGCCTCTGTAATGCTGATCTGCTTCCGTAGCTATGGAAGATGAACTGCTAGGGGAGGGACTCACAGAGGCAACCCCCTTGCTATTGGAGTATGCATTGCCTAGCACAGGTGCCACGCTTCACAACAGGCTGCTTGTACTGGTTACTGGACCTCCATCACCCTTGGTGACTATTTAATAAATTTAGTTAAATTTTGCTGAGCTGTATTCATACTCAATGTGCTTTACTGAGCCAGCTGTATGTGATGTGTCTAGTGTCGGTTACTCCCATACACCTGTTTGAATAACTTCAGACCAGGCAAAACAACATTGCAAAGCTTTACTGCTAACTTGCATTGACAGTTGTAATGGAACAAAATGTCCTTTCCCTAACTAAACTTAACTGGGGCTGCCCCAGCATACCTGCATAGGAAAAGTCCTTGTGGGTGAAGTCCATATTTGGCAGATCCAGACTGGCAGTGTCCATCAGTACGGTGTCCCAGCGAATTGACCTTCTTGGGGTGTACCACAGGTCCCTGCAACCTTCTTCATTAGTTCCTGTTCCTATTTTTGCCTGCCTTGTCTTGGAGACCCAAACCTGTCCCCTTTTATAATACACGGGAAAAAGAGTCTGGACCCCTGAAAGCCCACAAACTTGCCCAGGGAATGCGGCATAAACATTAACCTCTTCCCTCCCTTGCTTTGGCATCCATGCTAGCTCACTTCCAGTAGGCAACCTGCCTACAAGCGTCTCCTCTGGGGGTAAAAATACAAATTTTTTTATTTTTTAGCATATTACATGCTAGGATTTTAGAGTGTTTATAAGGAACCAAAAAAGTTTAGTTGTGCTTATAAATGTTCACTATTAAAAAAATAAAAGTTAATTTTACAGATCATAAATATCTGTTCAAAGATAAAAGTAAGAACAGACACTGTGACTGCTTGGAGTGTATTCCAAACTACGAAACAAGTACTAGTGGTAGTACACATCCTTCAAATTGATAAACTTCATCAAATCAGTGTTTATATTCAAGGTGCATATGTTGGAAATGATGCACACAGTGAGAATTATTTAACTAACAGCAAGACATTATTTTCTGTTGGCTCCGTTGACTATTACAGAGCCAGCACTTTCACACTTTCTCTAGCAACTTTTAATATTGCACTTAATAATGCACTTAAAGTGTAACTAAAGGTAAAGCTTTTTGGATAGCGTGGATAGGCATTAAACACTGGTCTGTTTTTTTATTGTTGTCTCTGTTCTCTTTAGGGAAATTCACCCTCTCTAATTGTCCTATTCATTATTATCACGGAAAGTGTAAGTAAAAGAAACTCCCAATTGTTGGGTTGTCACCACAGCAGGAATAGAAGGAAAATTTTCCAATGGGGACACTATGTCTGGTGATCCTGGCGATAACCATGAATTAACCTCACTTTGGAGCAATTTCCTCTAATTTACTGTTTTTGACATGGGACAGGAAGTGAAGAAAAATCTACCCAATAGGATACAGATGGCAAAAAAGTTATGCGTTTAGTTCTACATTAATGTTGTAGTGTTAATACACAACTAAATCATAGTTTGTGAAACACAGAAATAAGGTAGCAATATATAAAACATTTATACGTGTTACTAAACCTCATGTCTCACCCATATCCCCGATTCACTGTAAATCTACTTTCCTTGTCACTGTCATTACTTTTGCAGTCCTTTGCACTAATAAATGTGTTGATTCCAGCAGTGCTCCCTTTGGTGAAATGTACATTCTTATAGCGTCTTTTAAGCAGCTTTTAATAGTGTCAGAAGACTTGTACGATCCATAAGCACACATTCTATTAAATTAAGAACAACCAGTTATAAGTGCATGTATTATTATTTGTTGTTTTTTTTTATGTTAAATTAAAATTTTGTAGAACCATAGGGTCTGTAGGACTTAATTCTCAGACATATAGCATGCCTTTGGTCCAAATTCCAGCAGAAACCTTTTTATAAGAATTGTGCATGTTTTGGATTTCTTCAGCTACTCTTATTTCCTCCTCTAATTCAGAAATATCGGTAGCTCGGGTGGTTATGACAAGTAAAGTATATACATGTGTGTTTACATTCAGAGCCGATTTAATATATTCCTAATCAAATTTAGTGTAATGATTTTACCATATATGAGTATAAGTAATAAATAACACATTATACTCTGATACCCCACATGGAAGAAAAATTTAAAAAATATTCTTCCCAAATATATATATATATATACATACTGTATGTTGAAATATGTTTTTATATATTACAAAATATATCAAATCTTTTTAAAAACTTTTTTTTAAATATGTTCTTCAGGATTTTTTTAACATATAAAAAAGAAATTTTAACATACACTTTTACATATATTGTATATGTATTCCAAAAATGTAGAGTAAATGTATTTTTAAAGACATACAGTATATATGAAAATGTATTCTTTAAAATATTTTTCATATATATTTTTATATATATATATAAAAATATATTGAATATGGCCAAAATTGTAGTATTTCAAATATATGTCAATATATTTGGGAAGAATGTTTTTAAACTATATTTAAAATATATTTTTCTTCCATGTTGGACATAAGCCTAATGTACTTTAAAAGTGATATTTTAAAATTGTTTAACTCCTTTATGCTGTGCCTCCCGATCCTTTAAAAGTTTTCAATGCCAGGAGGCGGGGTTTATGATCATGTGATCCTGTGAATGGCTGTCACAGTGATTGAGAACCTTCCATTAGGCGGCAGTAACTGTGGCAGGAGCGCACTAGGCGTGCACTCTTGGCACATGTTTATTTACATTTGGGTGCGCAAATATGCAGTCTCTCACAGTCAAGGCCTACCCACCGAAAGGCCACATATTTGTATACTCTTGGTGCATAGAGGTTAAATATACATTTTCACTTAATAAAAATCATGTCTTTCTTCATTGCAATCTAAAACTATCTACTAAGTGCATTAGATGTTTCTGGTAAGCCAGCTCTTACACTGACACTACACTTAAGCTGACCGTACATGGATCAAAATTCAGCTGGTTCAGCAGGAACCATCTGAATTTCGATCCATGTATGACTGTTCCCGTTCAAGAGGAGTTGATCTAATGATTGATTTCTCTTAAAAGAGACTTCTGGTATATTTTTGCTTGATCTGTGCTTGCAAGCAATTGACTGCAGGGCTGATCAGTGTATTCAGGCAGTGGAGGGGTCTCGCTGCCAGAATACAATAGCGCAGTGGGTAGATTCCCCCATCCACCTTGAATGTGTGGGTGGGGGAATTGGTTCAAGTTTTTTTGATCAGGCGGCTGATCCATCAATGGCCAGCTTTTCAGTGTGTGTTTAGCTCTGCAGATCTTAGAACATTCAAAGAGGTCTAATATACTGTAAAAAGGCAAGCACGTGTCCTAAATTAAAATAACTGTTAAATATGATGCAGATGAGATGTCATTAACCATATCTTCCTTGTTGTGACAATTCAAACATTCCTTTCCTTTTCATTTTGATACAGCCATCATTGTGTCTACTTATACTTAATTATATTGTTTTTTATCATCAATAGATTCCAGGTACGTTTTTTATGTTCATTAAAACAGCACGGGAAAACAAATAAAAAAAAAAATTACCATTAGACAAGACCCTAGGGGTTATTTATTAAAACTGAAGAGTGCAAAATCTGCTGAAGCTCTGTATAGAAACCCGTCAGTTTCCAGGTGTTATTGTCAAAGCTTAAAGGATAAGTTCACCTTTTGTAACATGTTACATCCATATTCAAGGTGTAACATGTTACAAACTAACCGGTCCCCCATACACCCCTGATCCCCCGTTTTGACAGCTAGCAAGGGATCTTCTCCCCCCACCGCTAGCTGTCACAATTTTAAAAAACCACTGCCATGTGGGGCTTCGCCCACCCGGCCACGTTACTTATTCACAGTATTCAGGCTTTGCGGCTGTTGGTTTGTAGTTCTCAATGAACTACCACGGTGCTGTGGAGCGCTGTGGTAGTTCATTGAGTCTTCCTGTCAGTAAGTATCTACTTGCTCATACGATATACGGGCACACAGATACACTGACAGGTCTGCAGGAGACCTGCATGGCATCAGCAATCTGCTGATTGCTGGTGCAATGCTTTAGAGCAGGGATGTCAAACTGGCGTCCCTCCAGCTGTTGCGAAACTACAAGTTCCATCATACCTCTGCCTTTGGGAGTCATGCTTGTAACTGTCAATCTTGCAATGCCTCATGGGACTTGTAGTTTGGCACCAGCTGGAGGGCCACCAGTTTGACACCTGTACTTTAGAGGCTCCAGAAACAAACAAAAATATAGTACATGCACATTTTTTTTACCTGCCAAAAAAATGTACATTTATTATATTTTGCAAAAAGGTGAATTTATCCTTTAATTGAAGAAGCTGAAGTTAGAAGCTGATTGGTTACCATGCACAGCTGCACCAGATTCTGAGTGCACCAGTTTAATAAATCTACCCCACTGCTATCTTTATATTGCTTAGCTGGTCTAAAGTACAATTTCATCCAAAATATTTTTAGTTTTCAGAATGGTGGGGCGGGTTAGGGTTAGGAATTTCATTAGGTTTTTATTTGGCCTAAAGAAGAGATTTTCCTTCATATTTTAGGCCCGTGACCACTGTTTCGAAGACAGAACAGTGGCTAAATGGTTAGCACTTCCACCTGGCAGTAATAGGGTTGCTGGTTCAAATCCCAACCATGGCACCACCTGCCTGGAGTTTGCATATTCTCCCTGTGCCTGTGTGGGTTTTCCTCCGGGTACTCCAGTTTCCTCCCACTCTCCAAAGACATGCTGGTAGGTTAATTGGCTCCTGTCTAAATTGGCCCTTATATGTGTATGTATGAATGTGAGTTAGGGACCTTAGATTGTACGCCCCTTGAGGGTTAGAGACTGATGTGAATGTACAATATATATGTAAAGTGCTGTGTAAATTGACGGCTCTATATAAGTACCTGAAATAAATAAATAAATAGAAGGAGGGAATCTTCCTGGGAGTACAACAATAAAAAAACTGACAGAGGTTCTGAAGCTTTTCCACAATACCAAGCTCTTTTCTATTGTTGTCATCCCTTTTGGAGAGATTCTAACTCACTGTTGGTTACAAGCCACTGTAATTTTTTATAAAATGCAATGCAATATGGCAATCTGGAGGCATTCTGTTCACTGTTGGAGTACAAAATGCCTCCAGAAACATAATTTCCTGCTTGTTTGATTGCCTAGCTGATTTTCTCTGAAGTCTGCATACATCTAGAAGGATGCAGACACTACAGCTTTCCTTGTTAGAACACAGAAATTGTATCAACTGATTATAATGAACTAGACGTTCCCATTCAGAATGCCTATGCGATTAGTCTGGTGAAACAAGCAGCTATTTCTTACAAAAGGTAGGAATCTGCTGCAAAGTTTGATAAAATGCCTTGAAATGTACATTGATCACCTAGATGGGAACCTTTTTTCTCAGTTAAAGTGGAAGTATTTTTTTTTACTACCTTTTTAGATGCTTTTTTCCTGAAAATGCCAGCACTGTAATATCCTACTAGTTCTCTTTGCTTATGAGGGGTCTAGGCAGCTGTGTTTACCATAATTATTCCAGTCTGCACTGAGCAGGCAGATCTCATCAGTTCCAAACTAGATTTGAACATTGCCTGTCCTAACAAAGGGTTAAAGGATTATAAACCGGGTTTCTTATATTGTATGTTAATGAGAGGAAACTCAACCTGTCCTTAACCACATGCCGCCCAGCCACTGTAGAAATACGTTGGCAGGGCGGCACGGCTGGGCAAAACCACGTTTTAAAACGTGTGTTTGCAAAACAGGTAGGGGGCGTGTGCGAGGCGCGCCACCGCCCTACCTGTCCCGCCGATCATGGCCGCGGATGTCAGTCGCCGGGTCACAGCCGGTCGTTACCAGCTGTGTCCTGCCGATTAGCGGCAATCACTGACAGAGAGCAGGGCTGCAGTAGCTCTGCTTTCTGTCAGTTCCCTGTCAGCTCCTAACATGCTGAGCCGGAGAGAAGAGTATATCTCTCCCGATCAGCCTATCCCCGGGCAGTACACACCCCCACCCCCTAGTAAAACACTCCCGTCACACAGTTAACCCTTTCAGTAAATAAAAAAGTTAACCCCTTCCTCCCCAGTGCCATTGGCACAGTGTCAGTGTTTTTTTGCTGATCACTGTATTGGTGTCACTGGGGATGTCAGTGACCCCAAGTCAGTTCCCGCCCAGTGTCAGAATGTCCGCCGCAGTCCCGCCATAAGTCGCTGATCGCCTCCATAATTTACTGATCGCTGCCATAAGTCACTGATCTCCGCCATTATTAGTATGAAAAAAAATTTAAAATCCCAGTATCTTTACCGCCATTTGTAAACGCTATAACTTTCACGTAAACCAATTAATTTATACGTATTGGGGTTTTTTTTAGCAAAGGCGTCGCAGAATGCATTTTGGCTGAAATTTGTGGCGAAATTTGATTTTTAAATTTTTTTTTACTGGACATGTTTTATAGCAAAAAGTCCAAAATATTGGTTTTTTTCTCAAAATTATCAGCTTTTTTTTATAGCGCAAAAAATAAAAACCGCACAGGCGATCAAATACCACCGAAAGAAAGCTCTATTTGTGTGAAAAAAAGGACATAAATTTCAGTTATGTACTGTATTGCATGACCGCACAATTGTCTGTTAAGCTAGCGCAGTGCTGTATAGCAAAAAAATGGCGTAAATTGCGGTATCTATACCATAGTTTGTAACTTTCACACAAAGCAATCAATATACACTTATTGGTATTTTGTTTACCAAAAACATGTAGCAGAATACATTTTGGCCTAAATTTATAACTAACTTTGAGTTTACTATATATTTTTTATAGCTGAAAGTAAAAAATATAGTTTTTTTTCAAAATGTTTGGTCTTTTTTTGTTTATAGCATGAAAAATAAAAAACGCACAGGTGATCAAATACCACCAAAAGAAAGCTCTATTTGTGTGAAAAAAAGAACGTAAATTTTGTTTGGGTGCAGCATTGCATGACCGCGCAATTATAAGTTGAATTAGTGCAGCGCCGAGTAGCAAAAAGAGGCCTGGTCATTAACCTATACAAAAAAGGGGGGTTGTGAAAAGGAATTCACAAAGAAAGCGGCTACACAATGAACAGAATGCGATACTCAGAAAAATTTCCAAAAATTATGCTTTATTACACATACAAATTTGACATATGGGCAATCGTCCTGGTTTACCATCACCTCAGTATGAGACAATACACACAGACCTAAAACCATATAAAATGACACCAAGACCGGTTCAAGTACTAGTGCAACAAAGACAGTGACTACTAGAGCCTAAAGTCTTTGTAGCACTAATTCACAGGTGAACACTTCCCACAGGAGGTGTATGCAAAAATTATACCAAAGGTATACCATGTAACATGTTGTGACATGTAGACATATGCTACTACCAAATTGGTTATTTCCCGAGCAGGGAATATCAAAACATTACACTATTGATATAAAGTATCACATGTATGCAGTGCAGCAAGCACAAAATGCGTCAAAAAGAGAAGCATGCCTCAAGGCCTATAAAAGACAAAAAATGAAAGGTCATGAATAAATGCAGTACACTCCTATGCCGGCACATGTGGTTGGGGCCCATTCATCTGTAATCTAAGCGACTATTTTCTTTAGGGCTCTTGAATGAGAATAAGCCCCATTTGTTACCAGGATGGAAGGATAGATGCAAATAGCAGAGCACTGCTTGAAATGGTTTCTTCACCACTGTATGTGGACTACATACCACTTTTTGTAAGGAAAACACGACAAATCCCAATAAACCTTCTGCCTGTTGAGATACACGTGGTATATCCTGTTTCCTATGAAAAGCACCATGATGCCCCCATCCTGTAGTGAAACAAACAATATGTGGAAAGTCACTGGAAGAGCTTTACTCTATATAAGATGTATAGGTTATATCGATCACAGAGGACCATATAACTAATGTCCTGTAACAGTCCACTCACCACCTGCGCAATGGGTAGTAGGAGAGGAAAAGATGTCCTTCATAGGTACTGCCTTATAGGGCCAAAGAGGCCAGGGAACAACCGCTGACATCGGCCGATATACCGCGGGTTCCAGCCTCTTCTCGGCGCCTGTGCTGCTTAAGCCTGCCTCGTGGCATGTGAAGATGGCTTCCTCCTTGTAGGTCAGCGTGCGTTCCACCTGGTGCGCATGACCGGAAGTGACGTATCTGACGTATGACGTCAACGCGTTTCGCCGATGGGCGTATCTCACTCAGCTTCGTCAGGACCAATGAGACAACTGCATTTCAATTTCCTATTTATAGTGGGTTAGGACCCACCCATTTATGCAAAAACTCGTTTGCAGCCATTCCCAATGGAGAAAAAAAGAGGCTAAATACTTAGCACAGCTGCTGGTCATTATTGAATACAATTAAAAACAGGCGACTGGAAATATCAGAGAACGGAAAGGCTTAGCAATTTTAACAATATGTATATAAATCAAAAGAGCATAGATCAAATATAATGATCAGTTAAGGCATTACCACATTCTCACCAGAAGATGGCAACATTAGTGAAAGAATTACCAGGCTTATTTATTAAATCAAATTCCTAAAAAGTACAATATAAATTACCATAAAGCCACCACAAGATGGCAATATTGACTAAGGGATCTCATTATAAATTCCTTTATCAAAAGTACCCAAATTTCAAATGCCCATTTATATTCTAGTTACTCTTGGAAAAGATCAACTTAAACTTATATCATGAGATCATCAATATTGTTCCCAAATGCGAAAAAGGAGAGATTAACCTTAATGATTTAGCATATAATCCAACTATTAATGAAAACAGGGAAATGCCATAGGTTAATCAACATATGGAAATATAAGGGTACATAACTATGTAGATCTATTTATCCAAAAATACTTGGAGATCACATTCCACATTTAACCCCTTGGGGTATAATGTATCAAGCTTATATATCCAATATTTCTCCTTTTTAAGCAATTCTCTGTCAAAATCCCCTCTCCTTTGTGGAAAGTGCAATGCATAGAAACCTTTCACTTTTGTACCGTCCAATTTACCTCCATGATATTTAGCATAATGTTGTGCAAGATTACTTTCAGGGTCATTTGATCTAATATCTCTAAGATGTTCACCTATTCGTACTTTAAGTTGTCTTTTGGTCTTACCTATATACATCTTTTTACAAGGACAGGTTAAAATATATAACACTCTTATTGTAGAGCAATTTATGAGACTTTGAATTTTATATTGAGTGTTGTTTCCTGAATCAGAAAAAGAGTCCGTACGATCCACATATTTACAGATTTGACATTTTCCACATTTAAACATCCCTTTAGTACGCGATTTTAACCATGTTGTTTGTTTTAACGGTTGATAATCAGAATGAATAAGGAGATCACCGAGATTTGGTGCTCTTCTTGCTACCATCTGGGGGCGTTCACCTACAATTTTATTCAATTTGGGACATTGAGTTAAAATTTTCCAATGTTTTTCTAATATTAATTTTACATCTTGCCATTGGGCTCCAAATTGGGTTATCATTCTGACAGGTTGATCACTTAATTTGGCCTTCTCATCCTTTTTAGGAGATAATAAATCCTTGCGGTCAGTTTGATATGCCCGTCTTCGAGCCTTTCTAATTTGAGAGTGAGAGTATCCCCTTTCCCTAAATCTTTTATAGAGGTCCTGAGCCTCCATCCTAAAATCATTGATATTTGAACAATTTCTCCGACATCTCAAAAACTGTCCCACTGGAATCCCTGAAACCAGTGAACGTGGGTGGTAGCTCCTAGCCTCTAATAGGGTATTGGCAGCAGTTGGTTTCCTATATGTCCTTGTGATAAGTCTTCCATTCTCGAGTCTAATTTCCAGATCCAGAAAAGAAATACATCTTTCGTCAGATATATGTGTAAGTCCAATATTGAAGGAGTTTTGATTTAACTCTTCCATGAAAAGTTTTAATTCCTCAGATGTTCCTCGTCATACAAGGAACACATCATCTATATATCTTAACCAAATCTGGACATTAACAAGAAATCTTGGTGATCTAAAAACAACCTGCTCCTCCCAAAAACCTAAATGAAGACATGCGTAGGCCGGAGCCCACGGTGCTCCCATGCTAGTACCTCTGGTCTGTTGATAAAAGGTATTATTAAATTGAAAAAAGTTATGTCGTAATGCAAAATCCAACAACTCACTAATAAATTCATTCTGTCCTCCCAAAGTAGGATATGTTTTATCAAGGAAGTAAGAGGCCGATCTTACACCACATTCATGTGGGATAGAGGTGTAAAGTGATTCCACATCTATTCCCACTAGAATGGAATTTTCATTAATAATCATATTCTCAATCTTAGCTAACACGTCTTTAGTATCCCTTACATAAGAGGGGAGATTAGGGACCATATCTTTAAGAAACAGATCTATATATTTCCCTGTTTTATCTAGGGGACCATTAATGGCAGAAACAATAGGTCTACCCAGAGGGTTTTCTTGATTTTTGTGTATTTTGGGGATAATATAAAAAGTAGGGTGATTAAATTCTTCAGTTCTCAAATACTCATACTCTTTTTTAGTTAACAAACCCACTTCTTTTCCCAATGTTAGGATAGAGTTTAATTTTTTTGCCACCATATGAAAAGGGTTAGTGGTTACTCTCCTATAGGTGGATGAATCACTTAATAGGCGCCTCACCTCCCTAACATAATTTTGTTCATTTAAAATCACTACATTACCCCCTTTATCACTTCTCTTAATTACAATATTCTTAGTCTCTTTTAATTCTTTAAGGGCTTTTCTTTCTTTTTTAGTAAGATTGTCACCAATTGGCATTTTCCACTCAAGATTTTTGAGATCATCAGCAACAAAATCTAGAAATGTCGAGATCCTCATGTTGGACCGAATTTTCGGCATTTTCGTTGATCTAATATTCAGATCGACTTTTCTAATCACATTACTGTGATTATCCAGGTCTATTTCGCTCTCATCACCATCCTCATTTTCCTCCATGAGAGATATCAACATATCGTCATTAACCTCCCTGGCGGTATTCCCGAGTGTAGCTCGGGGTAAAGTTTCAGTACCAAAAGCGGTAACCCCGAGCTACACTCGGGCTTACCATGCAGCGTTGCATAGGGATTCCCTACAGAGCTTACCTTGTCCTTCGCTCCCGCGATGTGTCCCCTGCAGCATCCCCGGCCATCTGCTCCGGCCGATGCCGGCATCTGGCTTCCGTGTTCCGGTCCCTGAGACGGCGGGACGTATGGGCGCCGGAACCGGCGGCAAATTTGAAAATTTAAAAAAAAATGACTTTTTTTTTTTAAACGATTATTTCATAGCAAAACATTCCTGTATCAAAGCATTTCACATACATTTTGCCCCTAGTGCTTTGTCCTGTGCTCTGCCTACATTTTGACTGTTCTTTTTGCCTGGAAACTTAGAAAAGTCCACGGTGTCCAAAAAGCGTCCCTTTAGGTCAAAATCGGTTTTAGACCGGCTAAAGAACAGTGATAGTAAATCAGAACTACTTGCAGAATTGAGTGATAATGATTTGTGGGGAAATTCGTCATCAGACACTGAAAACGATTTTGTGACTTTGCTCAGCGATGTGCGAACTTGGCACTATATTTCAAATTTCAGTGTTTTTGGTTTGATTATATTATTGAATTACATTTATTATTATTATATTATTTTTTATGAGTATTTATTAAGTAAGTAATTACTAAGAGGGAGGCTAAGGGGAGTAAATCCTCAGGAGGGCAAGTGGTTAAGACAGACTCACTCTAACATTATTCAAAAATACTTGCAGTCAGCCATGAGGCCTTCTTCTGAGAAACATCTAAAAAGGAAAAATGAAAGAAATATTATTTTTTTTAATTATTTAGACATGTGTGAATAGAAACACATAACACACATACATACCTCACAACTTTTGAACTTCAGAATAAGGGACACTTGAGGGAGTAAGTGACCTGTGGCATGTGTAACACACTGTGGCAAAAATGGGTGTGACCAAATGCCTAACAGTGGGAGGGGCCTAAGGGACATGGTTAACCACTTGCCTACTGGGCATTTTTCACCCCCTTCCTGCCCAGACCAATTTTTAGCTTTCAGCGCTGTTATACTTTTAATGACAATTGCGCGGTCATGCAACATTGTACCCAAATTAAATTTTTATCATTTTTTGACACATAGAGCTTTCTTTAGGTGGTGTTTGATCACCATAGGGCTTTTTATTTTTTACTAAACAAACTAAAAATTTTGTAAAAAAAAATGTTTTTCTTAGTTTCTGTTATAAAGTTTTGCAAATAAGTAATTTTTCTCCTTCACTGATGGGCACTGATGAGGCTGCACTGATTGGTGGCACTGATGGGCAGCACTGATGGGCACTGTTAGGCGGCACAAATGGGCATTGTTAGGCGGCACTGATGGGCATTGATAAGCGGCACTAATGGGTTCAGGGATGTGTTACGTACAGAGTGCAAAGTTTAGAAGTTAGTTAAACTGCAAAGACACTAAATAAACATACACTTACTTTCTAAAATCTTGATTAACAGCACAAAATGGAGGCAGCCGAGCAGGACCTGCAGCAGTGTGAACTCCTAGCACAGCCAGGGATTGGCATACAAGCCAGCAGGCGTACGGGATGTCAGGGATGGGGGGATGATATGCATTTCAGGGGCTCCGTCCCCTTTTAAAAACAGCCCGTTCATAGGGAAACCGCCAGCATTTATACAGTGCCAACTGGGAAAAGGGTGGCAAGGGACAGGACCAATTGGAACTACTGCATGTGCACCTCCAGTGGTGTATAATTCAGGTTCCCATCTTGGATCACCTTCGATTACATCACTTATGGGTTTGGAGGTGATCCAAGATGGCCGATGACATCACTTCTGGTGGCCAGGAAGTGATGTCACTTCTGGTGGCCAGGGATACATGGGTTATTTAAGGGCTCCACATTTGCCACCTCCCTGCCTGTTGAGGAAGCCCAAATCTGGGGCGTAACACGTATAGGTGGATGGAACTTAGCCATAGACATTTTGAATTGATGACCATCCAGGAGATCGGGGTGGTGAGCCATGTAATGAAATATACATTATATGCTGGCTTGTTTCTTACATTTTGTAAGTGTTTGTAATCTGGGTGCTAATAAATTGTTTTATAAATAGAGAGCACTATGGTTCCACTGTTCTGTTTTCCATAATACATATTATATGAGATCATCAGCTGTAGGAGTGTATACTGTGGCAGTGCTGGGAGAGGAGCTGGAGGAAGACCACAGAGGGTATACACGAGTGTGTCCATATGTTGAGCGCATAATGATCTATGGATGAGGTGAGCAAATTTTTCACTTAATGGTGGTGGCACGGTTGGCACTGAAGAACAGAGAAGATTGATTTTATACAAATTGCACAGTGGTGTTTTAAGAGACTTTTTCATGGAACTTTAATTTTTGTCTTTTATTGATTTTATATGAGATATTAGTTTGTTGCACTACACTTTATTGTTATTCACACTGTTCACACTGCTGCAGGTCCTGCTTGGCTGGAAGTTAGCATATAAAGAATATATAGAGTAATGCGGGACAAAGCCCCAATACACCGGGTCCACGGGACAAAAATGAAAATGCAGGAAAGTCTTGCCTAATCTGGGACTGTTGGGAGGGATGCACATATAGTGGAGTTTTCCCAAAATTTGACTGCAAAAAAGTGGAAATAAGCTATAAATTGCACTTGTGCCCATTCTATGATTTTAAAAAGCTATAAAAGAGTTTTAAAAATAAGACATTCCTGACCTGTAGCTGGTTGTTCTGTGAACTAATCCACCCTCAAAGATTATAACAAAGACTTCTATTTTCAGTTAGCTTGTAACAGTTTACAAGCACTCATAAAAAGAACTGTAGTGTGTTGCTAAAATAGAGAAGCAGGATACATTCTGCATAATTACACAATACAAAGTGCACATCCACTTGCCCTCCAGTGGATTTACCCCCCCTTCCTGACCAGGCCATTTTTTGCGTTACAGTGCTGCGTTACTTTAACTGACAATTGTGTGGTCATGCAGCGCTGCACCCAAATGAAATTTTCGTCCTGTTTTTCCCACGAATTGAGCTTTCTTTTGGTGGTATTTGATCACCTGCGCGGTTTTTATTTTTTGGACTATGAAAAAAAAGACTGCCAATTTTGGGAAAAAAACAATATTCTTGGCTTTTTGCTATTAAACATATCCAGTAAAAAAATAAAAAACTCAAATTTCATCATAAATTTAGGCCAAAATGTATTCTGCTACATGTGTTTGCAAAAAAAAACTCCAATACATGTAAATTAATTGGTTTACGTAAAATTTATAGCGTTTACAAATGGCGGTATAGATACTGGAATTTTTTTTTATTTTTTATTTTTACCAGTAATGGCAGCGATCAGCGACTTATAGCGGGACTGCGGCGGGCATTCTGACACTGGGGGGCACTAACTTGGTGTCACTGACATCCCCAGTGACACCAATACAGTGATCAGTGCTAAAAGAAAAGCACTGACACTTTACTAATGGCACTGGGCAGGAAGGGGTTAACATGAGGGGTGATCAAAGGGTTAACTGTTTGCTGTCTGCTGTGTGCTGTTTCACAGTAAGCTCTGTGTGTGTGCTTTACTGTAATCACACTGCTTTGGATGGCTGTGCGGTGCCATGAATGGCGGAGTGGGTAAGGCGCACTTGTGCCTTGCACACGCCCCCTACCCGGAAGTGCTAAATCACATATATATATGTGTGTGTGATTTTGCAACACCTGTGCCGCCCTGTAGCAGTATATCTGTTATAGGGCGGTTGGGAAGTGGTTAAGGCACAAGTTGCTGATATACTATATTTGCATGAGTAAAACATTTTCCTTCTGTTCGTAAATGTTTGACAATATATAATTCACTAGACACATGAAACTTGGCAATGCAATTTATTTTGAGCCGCCTGAGACATGACAATATATACACTGCTCAAAAAAATTAAACCTTTTAATCATAGTATAGTATCAAATAAAATAAACTCCTGGGATATTGATCTGGTCAGTTATGTAGTAGAGAGGGTTGTTAATCAGCTTCAGCTGCTTTGGTGTTAATTAAATTAACAACAGGTGCACTATATGACCAACAATGGTACGATCCCCAAAACAGGAATGGTTTTACAGGTGGAGGCCACTGACATTTTTTTCCATACTCATCTTTTCTGACTGTTTTTCACTAGTTTTGCATTTGCCTAGGCTCAATGTCCATACTGGTAGCATGAAGTGATACCTGGACCCTACAGAGGTTGCACAGGCAGTCCAACTCCTTCAGGATGGCACATCAAAATGTGCCATTGCCAGAAGGTTTGCTGTGCCTCTTAGCACAGTCTCAGGAGCATTGAGGAGATTACAGGAGACAGGCAGTTACTCTAGGAGAGCTGGACAGGGCAGTAGAAGGTCCTTAACACATCAGCAGGACTGGTATCTGCTCCTTTGTGCAAGGAGGAACAGGATGAGCACTGCCAGAGCCCTACAAAATGACCTCCAGCAGGCCCCTGGTGTGAATTTCTCTGACCAAGCAATCGGAAACAGACTTCTTGAGGGTGGGCTGAGGGCCTGACGTCCTCTAGTGGGCCCTGTACTCACTGCCAGGCACCATAGAGCTCGAGTGGCATTTTCCATTGAACACCAGAATTGGCAGGTCCGCCACTGGTGCCCTGTGCTTTTCACAGATGAGAGCAGGTTCACCCTGAGCACATGTGACAGACGTGAAAGGGTCTGGAGAAGCCATGGAGAGTGTTATGCTGCATATAATATCATTCAGCATGACTGTTTTGCTGGTGGTTCAGTGATGGTCTGGGGAGGAATGTCCATGGAGAAACACACAGACCTCTACAGGCTAGCAAATGGCACCCTGACTGCCATTAGGTATCGGGATGAAATCCTTGGACCCATTGTCAAATGCTATGCTGGTGCAGTGGGTCCTGAGTTCCTCCTGGTGCAGGACAATACCTGGCCTCATGTGGTGAGAGTATGTAGGCAGTTCCTGGAGGATGAAGAAATTGATTCTATTGAATGGCCCCCATGCTCGTCTGACCTAAATCCAATACAACACCTCTGGGTTATCATGTTTCAGTCCATCTGACGACGCCAGGTTGCATCTCAGACTGTCCAGGAGCTCAGTGATGCCCTGGTCCAGATCTAGGAGGAAGTACTCCAGGACACCATCCATCGTCTCATTAGGATCATGCCCCGACATTGTCAGGCATGCATTTAAGCACGTGGGGGCCATACAAACTACTGAGTACCATTTTGAGTTGCTGCAATGAAATTTCAGCAAAATGGACCAGTCTACTGCATCGTTTTTTCATTTTGATTTTCGGGGTGTCTTTGAATTCAGTCCTCTGTAGGTTGATCATTGTCATTTCCATCAAACGATGGGGCATCCTTATGTTCCTAACACATAGTCCATATCAGTATAGATATCCAGCATGATATATTTCCCCATTAGGTCCCAGCGAAAAGACATTCTTTTTCCACCAAGTAACAAAGATCAGAAATACACTCCTATTCATGGTCTCTTTGCCTCGTTTGGCATTTAAAAAGAGGGGGGGAGGGTTTTTCAATTGTATTATACTCACTCCTGTCCCCTGATCCCTGAACCCTAAGCACTATGTTGTACCTTAAATAGTCCTGATCAAAGTGCTCATTGTCTCAACAGATGCTGGTTTTAATGAAGTTCTCATTTAAAGTGATTGTAAAGCTTGTTTTCTAAAATTAAAATCGCAAATATGGTATACTTTCTTGCTCTGTGCAATGTTATTACACAGAGCAGCCCCGAACCTTTTCTACTGGGGTACCCTGCTGGCGATCTTGGCTCCTCCTCTTCTGTGTATTTCCCTATGGCCAGCCACTTGCTACTGGGGCAGACTTGTGGGCTCAACCCCAATCTGGGCTGTGTGTGTCCATAGGCACCCACAACATAGCTTAGCCATGTCCCAGCCCCATCTCTACTCACAAGATGTGACTGACAGCATCAGGTGCCAATGGCTCCCGCTGCTGCGGAGTCTCCTATCAGAAGAGAGGGAGAGAAAAGGAGCTGCTGTAGGCGGGCACAGAGCCGGACCGAGATCAGTAACTGTTTAGGGGTGTGGACTATGTTCCTCCATAATAAGACAGCTGTTAAATTCCATCAATTTTCAATCAAGTCTCTAAATATTATTGCCACTAAGAACTGGAGTTAGTAATAAAAACATTTCTAAAGCATGTTCACAGAGGTGCTAAGTAAAGACCTTTTACGATTTCTAATGCTTGTAACTGAGTATACTCATATATTTACAGTAAAAGAGAAGGTTAGCAATTGTCAATGTATGGTAAAACAAGGTAATATGCCTTAATATATGATAAAATTTATATAATGTATTTAAATGCTTTATATAAAAAACATGAAAATGCATCAGTTTTGCCATCTTTAAGGTGGTCCATAATTGTTCAGTTTCTAAAGTCCGTGGACATTAGCACTTAACCGTATTGTAGATATTTTGGATAGCCTAAACAAGATTTTCTTGAGTTTGGTTAACCTGTGTGTCAAATGCTTTAGGCCATTTCTTTATGTACAGTAGTCTCACGTACATCTAAAACATTGTGGGCAATTCAGATATTTTAAGAGGAGGGTGAAAGGATTTAATGGCCTGCCTGTAGGTTCTATTTAGCAGCTTTCCAGTAGTTCCCAGTCTTTTTTTTGTGTGTGTGTTTGGCACACTAATTTGGCATATTGCCAGTGTGACAATCACTGCCTGAACAGTCTCCTCTGTCTGAGATATGTCTCAGGTTTCTTTGTTTTATGACTGGGTGGGGGAGAAAGTTGGCTCATTCTTAACTGAAACAGGATGTCCTGCTGGTGTCCCTGGCTGTGAGAGGCTTCATTTCATCGGATCTGCGAGCCATGCAGGAGGGTTTATGTTTAATCCAGAAAGACTGGGCTGTTGTTTTTTTTCATATATGTTTCCAAGACTTTAGAACCCGTGAGTAATACTGCCTTTACAATGTTTCAGTATTGAAGTCAAAACAATATATGAAAAACTGTATGGTGACCTTAGTGTTCAGGACGTTCATTGCAGTGCTCAAGGGTATTCTTAACTGCAAACATCATTTATTTGAGAAATTTAAACATAATGGTTACTCGTGCCAGTGGTTTACAGCAGGGAATTCCACCACCAGACATCTATCATGGGTATTTCCAAGACATACTTTGAGCTTTCAAACAGGGCATACATTAAATACTGATATTGCTAAACATAGTATATTGTTGTAATATGGGACATGTGTAAAAATTATTGACAAATATAATAAAAAGAAAAAACATCTTTTATGTGGGTGAAAAAAACATTCCCAATCATAAAGAAGACTGTTTAGCACAGAACGCCTCTGCATGCTTTTTTAAGGGGTTGGCTACATTCACATGGGCAATCAGAAATCAGCTGTTCATTCCTAATCATCTGTTTGAATGTAGCCTGAAATTATTTATTTATTTCAGGTACTTATATAGCGCCGTCAATTTGTGCAGCGCTTTACATACATATATTGTACATTCACATCAGTCCCTCACCCTCAAGGGGCGTACAATCTAAGGTCCCTAACTCACATTCATACATACACATACTAGGGCCAATTTAGACAGGATCCAATTCACCTACCAGTCTTTTGGAGTGTGGGAGGAAACCGGAGTACCCGGAGGAAACCCACGCAGGCACAGGGAGAACATGCAAACTCCAGGCAGGTGGTGTCGTGGCTGGGATTTGAACCAACGACCCTAGTACTGCCAGGTGGAAGAGCTAACCATTTAGCCACTGTGCTGCCCAAATGATCAGAATTGTCTATATGAGAAAAACATCTCCAATAAAATATGTACACGAATATGGTTTTCTTTGTCATATATACAATTTTATTAAAATATGCAGTTATATTAGCTCCTACCCTCAGCTTTATAACTGAAACACCATATTACTTCATGGCAGCTGTATAACAATAAGATCTTCCTGATGTTTACTTTAAGGGGACCTATAGACCTATAACCCACCACCCCACCACCCCTCCTGAGGCCCCTTACAAATAATCTATCATCAAGTTAATGTACAAACTTTAGATGTTAGTTGGTTGTGCATGTACAATGCTAGCATTTTTCTTTTATTGACTAGTTAAAGCAAACATATTCCTGGTTATCTATATTTGACCAGAAGATACCGTCAGAACCAACTTTACCTCAGGGAAATAATAGTCATAGGCCTTTGAAATCCAAATTGGCCAGAAGCATTTTCTTTTGAGAGTGTACTGGCCAGGGTACATATCAGTTTCTGATTTTTCACAAAGTTGTGTTGATTGCTATCTGATTATATCAAATTTGTTGCTACACAGTGCAGTGCATACAGTACAGTGATTAGGCGTTGTCACGCTAGGACAGGAAGTGTGTTACTGGTAGGACCACCATATCTAAGGACTGTTAAACTAAACTATGCTTGCATTTTGTTTCTGGCCTAGATAATCATTAATTAATATGGTTTAATATATCAGCCTCTTCTTTCTGTAGATGTAAATGTCTAACTAAGAGTGAGCCACATCAGGATAGGCACTATAGTAGAATATTACTAACATCTAAACAATACTAATATCTTTAAATGAGAATGTAAATTGCTTTTGCTTTATCATTCTTGTGTAAGTATTTTTTCTATATAGTCTTTAACACTCTCATAAAGAGAAACTCTTATATCTCGTTATGAATGCACTTGGAATAATTTGGATTGGATGCTGGATAACATCTCAAATGGAGGCCTTAGGCCATTGTGACAGCTTTTTCTGTTTATTTTATCATAAATGATATGATGAGTATCCTAATAGCTTATACAATGATGCAAAATATGACTTAAAAGTGCCACAATTAGGCTGTGTACTGCTTCATGTCATTATTGTTGTTTATTTGTCGTACTTTTTAATAAAAATACTTTGCTTAAAAAATATAAATGAACCTGCAGATTACTTTATTGTAGCATAGTTTATATGCATGGACATATTCTAAATAGATGCACTCATATTGGAATATAATTCCTCCATATACTTTCGAGTCAGTTACCAAAGAGCAGAGTGTTACAAAATTGAATCATTAAATGTATTTCTAATCCTTGAATTTATAGCATTTATATCTTATGGAAATACATTGTAAGCAATTAAAAGGTAAGCAGAGCATGAACCTTCTACAATTACAGGACACAGCAGAAAGCACCTATGGTCAGGTAGCCTCTTGAAGTTTGTGAATTTAGTTTGGTTTTCTTCCTTAATAAATTAACAAATAAACTATTAACCTCTGACCTTGATGAATTTAAATATGTAATCATTAACTCATTCCTTGTTAAATATACACCCATGTGGCGCAAGATCTGGACATGTTTGAGTGAGCTCCTGCTATCAACAAGGTTTCTATGCTTTTGAGATTGGACTGCCTTTACAGATAGAGGCATGCTTGGAAAACGGTGACCATTCAGTCAAGCCATACACCTTATACCCACTCCAGAGCACACACCTTCTTCTTTACAAGTTGTGCTTCAAGCAACCAGAACACAAATAGCATGGTGCCAACTTGCCCAAATTCATGTGATGTCTCTTGGTTACAAGAAGATGGACTTCCTACTCTCCTTTGGGATCCCCAGGTACGAGGAAACAGTCCACTCCAGGGGCGGACTGACCATTTGGAAACTCGGGCAGTGCCCGAGGGCCCGGGGTCAGTAGGGGGCCCCATGAGATGCCCCTGGTACCTTTTTCATAGGCTTTTTTGATTTTGGGCAAGGACACAGGGGCCCCATGATCCCCTATTGCCCGGGGGCCCCATGAGTTGTCAGTCCGCCCCTGGTCCACTCTCTTATAAATCCCTAAGAGATATTTCCACAGCTTTTGAATCAAACTACCTAAATCAGGATTTTAAGAGAACATATTAACATGCTACCCACTAAAGCTGATATTATACAATTCATTGCCAAGGTTTTAACAAAAAACAATAACCTCAAACCTAGGAAACAGCATGCAAGGTACATACCGCTCAAAGCTAACCTTCCAGAGATCCCATGCTGCTGGATGTGTCTGTGTGCCTGCTTGGTCCCACAACCACGATCAGTGAACACGAGGAAAATAAGTAGCGGCATTCCAATATACAAACAGCAGACTTTTTCATTATTCAATCCATGAAGATAAAATGACAGCAACACACGGCTCTGGGAACATCAGTAGTCAAAATCTGGGTTACCCAGGAAATGTCAATGGTGGGTTTTGACTTAACCCCCTGGACTTACCATTTTACTATTAATACCTTAAAAATGTGGGATAGACTTAACTACAGAAGTGAACTAGCTCCATCTATATTTTCTTTATCCCCTCTGCAATGTTTTCTCTGGAAAGAATAGCTCCACCAGCTGTTAAAGCAGTTTCCCATGGACAACTGGAGATACTTCCAACTGACCATCCTTCCTGTAAATGTATAACAATGCTTCAATCTCTAGAGCATTTCAGTAGTTTTGAAAAGTTATGTAAAGATTGGGTACCATCAATCTTCTTTGGTTAATGTACAAATATATAACCATAACCAACTTCCCAAACCCCTATTTTATGAGGAAAATACTTAGCATGCAAACTCTCCCCTATCTAAACAAATAAAGTGATCAAACTTACACATAGCTCCTCAATCAGAACAAAAACACAAGAATTTTGTTTACATCCAGATGGTATAAAACTATATATATATATATATCGAATATATAGCAATCTTCCAGAAAAACTGCAAAATGGTTCAAGTCCACCCGCATCATTGAATGGCAAAGATACGAAGTGAATTCCAAAAAAATATTGGGTCAGCATAACGAATATGATGAAACAAAATTCTTTAATCAATGAATGCATCTAAAACAAAATGAAAATTTCTGGCTTGCACATGTCTACTGACTACTATATTTCCCAGGGTATCCCCTCAATGTTGAAGAGGGTGCAGACATGATGGCTCCTTCCTCCACATATGGTGGGCTTGTCCTAAGGTCCAACATTGCAGGAACTTCATACTAGATAGGACGATAAAAAGATATAAAAAAAAAAAATCACCTCCTATCCCGTCAACTGCAAACCTTTACAATTCTTGTTCCTTGATACTCATGCTTTCGTTAAATATTAAAAGAATAGTGTTTCCCCGCATTCACTGAAAGCTGCAGAAAGTCTCTTTACTATGGAAACAAGATCAGTGTCCCACTATATTTTAATAAAAAGCAAACATTGATTACATAATGGAGGCTGAAACAATTGATTCATCTTCCTGATGGCAAACTAAAAATGGAAGTCAGACTCCTTTTTTGGGTTTGCTGACTATTATTTATTAACTATCACAGGTACTTATATAGCGCCTTCAGTTTACACAGCACTTTACATATATTGTACATTCACATCAGTCCCTAAACCTTAAGAAGCTTACAATCTAAGGTCAATAGTTCACATTCATACATACACATCTCTCTCTCTCTATCCATTCAGTCGTATCCGACCCTTGGCGATTGCATGGACCGTCACTTTTAAGCGACTTTTTCCATGAATTCTCTTAGCAATTATTTTACAGGGTAGGTTTCCAGGTCTTTCCCCAACCCCTAACATGCAGGAGATCCAGCGTGGCCAGGGATGAAACTAGGGCAATTTAGACAGGAGCAAGTTAACCTACCAGCAGGTTTTTGGAGTGTGGAAGGAAACCCAAGTGCCTGGTGGAAACATGCAAACTCCAGGCAGGTAGTGCTGTAATTGGAATTCAAACCAATGGCCCTAGTGCTGCTAGACAGAAGTGCTAACCACCTAGCTACTGTGCTGCCCATATTATATGATAATTAACATATTGTAACTTCCATTACTTTTCCACCAAACAATGCTCACGACAAACAGACTTGTTAATTTCTTAGTTGACCATATCCCTTCCCTATTCATTTATCATTTCCTATTCCATCCAAATGTATTTCCCTTTCCTACACATCTCCCCCACCCACTCATTTTTCCTCTTCCTCTCATATCTCTTCTAATGTTTTGTTACTGTGTCTCATCCCTCCCTTACACCCTGCTTACTCACTCAATCCTCCCCAGCATTTTCCCTTCCCCCTCGCTCTCCCCAAGCTTTTTTTTACCCTCTTTTGAGCAGGTGGGTATATACCTTGGTACAAAGAGATCTCATGAACTATATCTTATGCAATGATTATGTTTAGGTATCGAACAAGGAAGAGAGAACGCTTGAGATGGTTCAGATATGTTTAGTAAGTTATTCATCAGATCCATTGTACAGAGCACCTAATACTTGTTGTTTCTTTGTCTTCTCATTTATGTGTTTTATTATATTTATACTTTAATAAAAAAACAGATTATGCAAAATGAACAGCCATGTAATTTGTTCAATTGTTATGAAAAACATTAACAATGAAAAATTAAAAAGTGTATTTTTCTATGCCAAACACAGCCAACACTCCTTATAAACGAGTAAGTACCACTTCATATTCTATTGGTAAACCAATGATTGCTGCCAGTTTTAATAATAGAGAAGATGCTATACAATGAAGGGAAGAAAGATTTTCAGGTTTCTCTAACCTAGAAAAGATGCATAATTGAAGCTGTTCTTTCAGCTGAGGTTTTGACAGTCAAGATATGTCAGAACATGTCACTGATGTCTCATAGAGACAGCGCATTGCATTTATAGCAGAGAAAAATTTGGGATGTATTATTCTGTTAGTCTGCTTTTTATTATGCAGCTAGAGTGTGAATGTGATATGCATACTTTAACATAATAATTACATTCTTATACACACACACAGCTGTAGTTTATCTTTCCCTTTATCTTATCTCTCTATCATTTTATCTAACGATTTATCTATCTTTCTATTGATCTAATTTCTTTTTTGTTTAGAACCCCATACCATAAACAGAAATGGCATGACACAAATGTTTATTGAACAAAACATCATGTTTTAAAGATGTAATGCATGAAGTTTGGTTAATTTTACAAAACTTTTCTGGTGACCTTATCATCAAACACAATACATTTTTCTAGTGCTACACCTATTTCTCAAAGCATTCCCCAAAAAATCCTATTTTTTGTTTCTCTTGGGCAGCACACATATCCATTCCTTGACCAAACCATATCAGATTCTTTGGTTTGCCCATTAATAATAGTTTACCTGAGTGTCCATAAAAATAATATATTGGAGCTTATCGGTTCTAAAAGTGTATGTAAATTTCTCTTATTTGCTCACTTTGTTAAATACTTTATTGAAAGTATTTTAATATATCTGTTTGACAAGTACAAACAAAAATAGTGGTTCATTAGCCAGCACTACTTGTCAGAATACAATAGTTGCAGGAGATGTGTCCATCAATGCTATATAGCATGGTTAGAAGAATCTGTTATAGTGTTATTGTTCAGCAAAAACAAAAAACAAAAAAAAGCTGAGCTGGGCATACACTTACCTGAACAGCATGTAAAATGGGGAATGAGCTTGAAACTTGGAAAGATAAACAAATTACATTTTGGTACATCCCCTTTATCACAGGAAGAAACACTCATACAGCACCATTCGAAGGCAGATACTTAGCTCTCTAGTCATTTCTATATACAGCAAACTAATCTGCAAGTTGCCATGTCTTTTTATATACTCAAATGCTTGTATGGAAAGCCATAAAGGGTCCTTCAATCATATATGAAATGATTATTCGTAGAAATCTTTGCAGCTTTAACCATCCACCTGTATGACAAAATCTCACCCCTGTCCTGGCCACCGCTGTCTACAACACTTTACTCTCTTAATCACTGCATGCATTTTCTCCTCTAACTATACACAGAATTAAGCCCCGACCATTACAACCTTGGCAAACTACCTTAGCAAACCAACGACACCAGAAATTTCAAAAGACATATTCTTGAGCGACTGTGGCGTAAAAATAAAGTCCTTATACCTATACAAACCTGAACAACCTAAGACCGATCTGATTGCTACCATTAACCTATAAACATTTAGAACACTTAGCCTTCAAACATTTGAGCTCTAACCTCACTGGAAACAACTTCTTGACCCCTTACAGTCTGGGTTTCTTTCACAGCACTCCACAGAAACTGCCCTACTAAAACTTAATAATGATGTACTAAATGCTAAAACCAATGGCCACTACTCCATACACTTACTACAAGACCTTTCTACAGCCTTTGATACTGCTGACCACTTGCTCCTCCTCAATAAACTCCACTCCCTTTGACTTAAAGATTCTGCTCTTTCCTGGTTCTCCTCCTATCTATCACAACACAGTATTACCTACAACTCTGTTTCCTCATCTCCAATTCCTCTTTCCGTAGAGGTCTCCCAAGGCTCTGTTCTTGAACCCTTCTCTTCTCTATCTACGCCTCTTCTTTTGGTCACTTGATAACCTCCCAAAACTTCCAATACCATCTCTATCTCTTGATGGCTGTGAGAAACATTTCAGTACTGAATTATATTCAACATCAGGCCTTCTGTGTATGAGAGACAACAAGAAAGGTATTCCAGCTTTATCAACACATGGGTTCTACAATCTCAATATTGCAGACAAAACTGGATGGTGTGGAAAGATGCTGAAGTGAAATGTCTGAAGGAAAATATAACCTACTCAACAAGTACTGTAGGTTGTGCGCGCTCTTTGAAATTCTTGGTTTACATTCTAATTCTGACTGCAGTGTAACTTTGAATATTAACAGTGGCAAAAGTATAACAAAGCAGTTGACAAAAGTTGCTTAGAGGAATACTTACATAAAATACACAAACTCTTATTCACTCCCTTGTTATTTCTCACCTTGACTATTGTAACTCTCTTCCTATAGGCCTACCTCTTTGCAGACTATCCCCTTTTCAGTCTATTATGAATGCTGCTGCCAGACTCAACCACCCTACCAACCGCTTAGAGTCCACCACCACTCTCTGTCAACCTCTCCACTGGCTAACCAACTAATAAAATTCAAAATATTAACAAAACATACAAAGCCATTTACAACTCTGGCCCGAGTTACATCACCAATTATGTCTCCAAATATCACGCACACTGTCCTCTCCTTCCCTCCCAAGACTTCCTGCTCTCTAGCTCCCTTCTCTCCTCCTCCCATGTTCATCTCCAGGACTTCTGCAGAGCCTCTCCCATCCTCTGGAACTACCTACCCCAATCTATCAGGCTATCTCCTACTCTGTCCACTCTTAGGCAATCCATGAAAAGTCATCTTTTTAGGGAAGCCTATCCTGCCTTCAGCTACCAAATGAATCTTTTATTTTTCTCATCAGTTAATCTCACAGTTATTATGTTTTATTCCACAAGCCCCTCCCTATTAAATTGTAAGTTCCCAGGAACAGGGCCCATCTAACCCTCTTGTATTGAATTGTATTGTTGCTGTATTGTCTCCCTTTATATTGTAAAGCGCTGCTCAAACTGTTGGCCCTATAAAATTCCTGTGAAATAATAATAATAACTCTTCCTTGCCCTATTTAACCAGTAAAATGATTATTTACATAAAATATAAAAATGATTACCTGCCCTATCCAAGTTGTAAAATGATAATGTCAAAGACCACAATAATTATGCACATAAGTCAATATTATGGCCCCTTTAAACAGCCACCTATTATCTGGTAAATGTGGTAAGCAGTAACTACTTCATTAAAAAAGTATTGAAAGCTGCATGATGCCTAGGCTCCATTAGATCTCAGATGAACGGCTTTCCCAGGGGTACATGCGGAGTTCAACTGGAAGTCACTGCAAGATATAAGGAAAGTGATCCTGTTCCCATTCATGTTTTGAAAGGTGATATCAAACAGGGATTTACTTTGCAAGGCTACTTATTGACAGTCAAAAGAGATCTGTGTATTTCACAATCTTTTTCTTCCTATTTTAAAGGGACTTCTTCAGTAGATCAGCTTTAAGCATAGTATATCTGATGAAAAAAAAAAGAATGTCTTTAAATTACTCTTTTATTAGCCTAACCGGTATAAAGCTTTTTTAATAGTAGTCAGTCATAGTCTAGTAGAAGTGTTTCTTTGCCATTTTTATGTAAAATTCTTTCTCATTTAACCCATGATTAACCCGTTGTTCATCTTAAATAGCCTTAACTAACTCCTTCCTCCCATCCTGTTCTTAGCTTTTTTTTAATGGAGACTACGTTATGCTTTTATTCATTTAATTCACTTGTTTGTGTAACATCACCCCCCAAAAAAATCAAACTTTAAAATTCAAGAAAATACATTTATTTAATTTGTAATTAACTACACCATGCAATTTACCAGAGTCATACAAAACAAAGAAAAAAATCATACAAAATAAAGAAAATTGTCTCTCTTTATTTTATATATCTTCACTATGATTTCAGTGTCATGATGAAAATCAAAAACTAAATCTAGTACTTTGCATCAACAATAATGCTAGTTGTTTTAAAACCACACAATAGAATTAGCATTTTGTATCTCCAATAACATTAGATGTTTTAAACTGATCACTGCTCAAACTGGAAAAATAATTTTCCATTTTTTACTTTCAATATTTTCATTACGTTTTCCAGGAATAACAAATAGAAACATAATCACATTCAACTAGCAAACTCAAGAAACATTCCTAGAGATTGACTTATATAGACATGTATAGAATTTTTTGTCTAACTGCATATATCATGCACAGTTGCATACAAATAGACGCGATTACAACCAAAAATAAATTCTGAAAGTTAAAGTGTCATTAAAGGCAACTTTTTTTATAGTTTTGGATAGAGTGTGGATATTAGAACACCTGTTAATTCTCATTGTTGTCTGTCCCCACATTAGGGAGATTTACCATCTCTATTTGTCATGTTTATCGTTATAATTGAAAGTGAAAGTAAAAGAGAATCCCGAATTTTGGGTTGACATTGAAGTAATTATATAGGGGGAATCTTCCAGTGGGGACCCTGGTGACACGCCGGCATTCCCTCACTTTGGAGGGATTTCCTCTGACTTCCTGGTTTGGCTATGGGAAAGGAAGTGAAGGCAAATCTCCTCAATGTGAAACATATGACAAAAAATATGACAGGGATTATAACCCTCCTTTACTCTTTCCAAAATGAAAAAAAGTAGTTTTACCTTTAATAAAATTTAAAAGATAGGGCACCAAAGAGAGAATAAAAGAGAAAGGAAAAAGAAAAAGAAGTATGCAGTGTTTCGTTGCCTGTGGATAGATTATAACCAGCATTGATATTGCATACCAGCAATCATGTATTGGTAATAAGTTTGATTCAGGGGTTCAACCTGTTTTCAAAATGTCATTGTCTATCTTCTAATATACATGTTAATTTCTCATGGAACATAACCCAGAACATTTTGTGTTTCACTTATTTAAAGGCTAAGTTCATCTTTGTAAAAACAATAATAAATGCACACCTTTTTTGCAAGCAAAAATTGTGCATTTATTAGTTTTTTTACTAGGGGCCTAGAAAGCATTTCACAGTATGATCAGCAGACTCCTGAAGACCTGTCTGTATATCTGTGAAACGGCTGGGTAGACGGAGCGTCTTTGTTGAGAAGATCCCCTATCTGCTGTCACATCCGGGACTTGGGGGGGGGGGGGGGAGTCGGGGATTGCTGCAGAGCTAACATATTACACCCTGAATGCAGGTGTAACATGTTAGAGAACGTGAACTTATCCTTTAAAAAGAACCACTGAAGTATTCCATGCCCTTGCAATTGAAACTTTAACAGCAAGTAGAATAAAAAAGATCGAAGAATGAGAGTGAATAGGTGCACCCTGGATAGAATCATTAAATAGAAGGAAAAAATTTCCATATTTTTATTCTTGCTTTTATTAGTAGCAGAGTACTGTTCCATGTTAACCATTAAGTAATAAAGAAAGTTTGGAGTTAAATATTATTTATTGACTAAATTAAGTTTTTACATAAACAAACTTTTGGGATAGCGTAGACCCCTTCTTCAAGCTTTTTTAAATAATGTATAAAGCCTGAAGAAAGAATCCAAGGTGTCCCAAAAGTTTGCATCTTTAATAATTTAACTTAGCCAATAAAGGGCATCACTTAAACTCCAAACTTTCTACATGATTCTTGCTTTTGAAATATATAGAAAATTAAATCGTACTTTGAAAACAATGGCATTTACAGAAAGCCTTGTAGCCTGGTAGATTTCAGTCTTCTCCCTACAAAAACAATATACGAGGGGAGTTCAAGTAAAACCAGGGCTTTTAATTATACAGGTATAAAAAAGGGATGCTAGCATGGCGGTACTACGGGCAGTAGTAAGTGGCAAGTGTGTCCTATTACTGATAGGCGGCACACATGTTGCGGGCTAGTCCAGAGACCGTTAATCAAGATGGCAGACAACAGTTTTAGTGTGTACATGGAACAGTATGTGGTGATGAAGTTACTTTTGAATGATGGTGTAAAACCCGCAGATATCTACAGAAGACTTCAAGCACAGTACGGTGATGAAACGCTCAGCTACATGACATGTGAATGGTGTAAACATTTGGTGGTTGGTGGTTCCCAGTCAACAGCAGTCATTACTGGGAACATTCAGCATATGGAATGCCTGATCCTGGATAATCAACACATAACCTGTTGTGAAATTTCACAAGAGATGAATCTTTCTGTGGTCAGCATTTCGGCACTGATGACCAAGCAATGCAAGCTGTCCTAGGATAGTTCAGGCGTACTAACAATGCCGAAGCTTTCTAGGCATTAAACACTGGGATAAGTGTATAGACATTGCAGGTGAGTAAGTCAAAATTATATGCAGTTTCCACTCCTTGAAATTTGTTCTTTTATTATATAAACTCAAAAGTACCAGTTTGACTTGAATGCCCCTTGTATATGTCATTCTAATATCATAAGCAGGGGCGGACTGACAACTCATAGGGCCACCGGGCAATAGGGGATCATGGGGCCCCCGTGTCCTTGCCCAAAAGCAAAAAAGCCTATGAAAAAGGTACCAGGGGCATCTTATGGGGCCCCTTACTGACCCCGGACCCTCGGGCAGTGCCCAAGTTTCCAAATGGTCAGTCCGCCCCTGATCATAAGTGATATGGTTACTTACCAGCGGATCATTGTCTGATTAGTGAAAAATGGCTCTGGTCTATATGGGTCCATATAGGGTAAAAATATCAGATAAACAGATGCAAGAGTGATTAATTAATGAGGAACATTGTGCTACTACAGATTGGGCCTTCCTTTGCTCTCTCAAAACATAATGGATTCCGCATTAAACAATCATTCTCAAAGATTCTGGTTCATGATGGTATGATTGCAATGCACAATTTCTGCAGGTTTGTTAGATGCATATTTATCCTGTGAATCTCCTGTTCTACAAAATCTGAAAGGTGTTCTATTGGATTCAGATCTGGAAACTGAGCTACATTCTGTATGCCTTAACAGGAATCAAGATTTAGCAAACTAGGCTACTAGTAAGCCAGTACGCACTGCGACCTCAGCACTGCAGCCTCTCTCATTAACAAGACCTTTCTATTTGCAGAACAACCATTTACTGAATGACTCTGGATCAGCCTGGCCAACCTATATTCCATGATCAAAATCACAGGAATAATATTTATCTACATCTTGATTTTTCATGTGAACACTAACTGAAACTCCCAGCCTATATATGCATGAGTTTATGCATTGCACTGCTTTTACACAATTGGCTATTAAGATAATTACATGCATAAGCAGCAGGTGTTATACTCAAAAACACTCATACCTACATTTATACATTTCTGGGGGCATGTACACTGAGCACTTTATTCCCTAATAAAATGCTCAGTGTTCATGCCCCCAGAAATGTATCAATGTAATTAGTGAGTGTTTTTGCGTTTTCATCTGTAGCCTCAGTAAAAAGTAAAGTACTGCATATTATAATAATGAAAATACTATAAATTAAAGGCACTATGCAGGTAAGATATTGTATGTCCTCTATTTTCTATTTATGTGACAAATTTTCATATTTGACTAGAGTGTACCATTATCATTTTTTCCAGATCAAAATTACCTTTTTTTTTAACAGCAGTTTAGTGGTCATTTGCCTGATGAAGGGTTCTGCGAGACTCTGAAATGTTGCTTTCTTTATAACTATTTGATTACACATTAAACGCTTCGGACCCATATTGGAGAAACCCAGTGTGCTGGTGATATTTCTATTTCTTGATGCATCAGGGTTCCAGCCATTGGTTGCTACAGCACCAACTATACATACAGCCGTTGTTCAATGCAGGAACGCGTGCATTGGGATTTTGCAACTACACTATAATGATGTAGGGGTTATTGGAATGAACCACAGAGTGCAACGGGGGACCAGGAATCCCACACAACCAGAAGCTGAAGCTTAGTGTTTTGGGGGGGGTTTAGGGCAATACGTTCATTTTAGATGTTAGGGCTCATATGGGGCAGGGTTAAATTTTAGGGCGTGCTTCACAGTTAGATAGGTAGAAAGTAGGCAAACCCGGGAAACTGTTACCAGTTTTGTATTAACTTTGAACGCCGTATTGGCCTCATAACCACAAAAATCTATGAGCTAAAGGAAAGGATCCATGCTCTAAATGAACCCTTTTGGCTGAGAACATTTGAGGCATGCATGCAGGCAACACTGGCCTGTTTTTGAAGTTAGAAAGTCCAGAATGTTTTGCAGGCTGAATTTATTGGTTATATTATGCATTTAATTTTTATATGAAAAATAAAGTTAAAATAATTAAATCTATAAACTTGTAAATGATAAAGCATTCATATTTTCAATAGTTTTTTTATCCATTCCCCACTCTTGTCAGTTTTTATTTGTAATCTGTAATCCCTTAGTTAGTTTTCCTATTACTTCCTGTACTACACACACAACGGAGTAAGAGAAAATTTCTCCAAAGTGAAGGAAATGCTCTTTTAGCTGTAACCATAACAAGTGTCCTTATAGGAAGAGTTCCCCTCTATTCCTGTTCTGGTGTCTTCCCTCACTTTCTGTCTTAGTAACTGCGGTCACCAGGAAAAATAGCGAGAGTAAATCTCTCTAACGAGGACATGGATTGCAAAAAAAATCTGAGAGGCATTTTGAATTTAGATACACTTTCAATGAAAAATTTTAAAACATAACTATTTTAAGCTCTTTTAATGTTTTATTTTATGTGTTTCCTGATGGACCACAAAAGGGGAGGTCCTCATTGTGGTATGGTGATTATTTTTTTTTTGGTGATAATCATTCAGATGACAATATGTACTGTATCATATAGTGCAAATAATTAGACATACGTAGCTTATCTAAGAATATAAAATGCTGTTCAAAAAATTATGTATGCACGGATTACAGCAACAGAGCAGTAGTAAATCATTGTTATGACTACCGGATATCTCTTACTGTGAGACAGAAAAAGTCATATGTGTGCTGGGACTAATTCATCAATGATAAGTGAGGTATCAGGCACTGGGTGTTTAGCACCTGCCTCTAATTCCCAGGACCGTCTTTGTGTTTCCAATGGAAGATGATTACACACTGGCTGAATATTATAAGCCTTATGTGTCCACTGAGACCAATTTAATGTAGCCATGTTCTACTTACTTGCTTGGCTTTAACAATAGCAGGATAACACATGTGCAGTATACTTGGACAGAGTCATCAGTTCTCAAGTCAGATATCATGTTTAAGACTACAAGCTTGTATATTACAACAAAGTTGTGTATGTGAATGCCAAGCAGACTACCATATGTTTTAGCTATATTTAACCATAGCAGCAGGATTTTGTTTCTGTTTCTCCAGATCCTTTTCTGAGGGAAAGCTGTCAATATGTGGCAAGGAATAAAACAACACATAACAGATTATTATTATTATACAGTATTTATAAAGCGCCAATAGTTCACTCAGCGCTGTACATTACAAAGGGGGACAGAACATGTGACAGAACAATACCAATACAATGTGATACATAAGGGGATCGAGGGCCCTGCTCTTTCGAGCTTACAATCTAGAAGGGATGGGATAGTGGTACAGGAGGAGATAGCTGTGGGGGATGGAGTGGTAGGAAGAGTGGAGGAGGTCAGCAAGTTAGCAGGGGGTGAGGTAGGCTTCCCTGAAGAGATGGGTTTTCAGGGTGCGCCTAAAGGAGAGGAGAGTAGGTGATAATCTGATGGGTTGGGGCAGGGAGTTCCAGAGGATGGGTGACACCCTGGAGAAGTCCTGGAGGCAGGCATGGGAGGAGGAGACCAGGGAACTAGAGAGAAGGAGGTCTTGTGAGGAGCGGAGTGTGCGTGCTGGGCGGTACTTGGATATTAGGTCAGTGATGTAGTTCGGGGCAGTATGGTGGACAGCTTTGTACGTCAGCATTAGGATTTTAAATTTGATCCGTTGCGCAATCGGAAGCCAGTGGAGGGATTGGCAGAGGGGGGTGGCGGAAATGGAGCGGTTGGAAAGGTGAATGAGTCTGGCAGCCGTATTCAGGATCGACTGAAGCGGGGATAGCCAGCGGCGAGGCAGGCCAGTGAGGAGGGAGTTGCAGTAGTCGAATCGTGATATGATGAGGGAGTGGATGAGCTGTTTAGTGGTTTCTGGGGTTAGGAACGTGCGGATTTTGGCGATGTTGCGGAGGTGGAGTCTGCACGAGTTTGTTAAAGATTGGACTTGGGGCTGGAAGGATAGGTTGGAGTCCAGAATGACACCAAGTACTCTGGCCTGCAGAGCGGGTTTGATATTGGCGTTGTTGGATGTGATGTAGAAGTCAATGGGGGGTGGGGTTCGGGCTGGGGGGAAGACAAGGAGCTCGGTTTTGGAGAGACTCAGTTTAAGGAAGTGGAGCGACATCCAATCTGATATGTCGCTCAGTAGGTGTGTGATTTGGGCAGAGACCGAGGGGGTGAGGTGGGGGGTTGAGAGATAGATTTGTGTGTCGTCGGCATAGAGGTGGTAGTTGAAGCCGTGAGAGTGTATGAGTTGGCCAAGGGAGGAGGTGTAGATGGAGAAGAGAAGGGGCCCAAGGACAGAGCCTTGAGGGACCCCAACAGAGAGGGGGAGTGAGGGGGAGGTGGTAGCATTATAGGTAACGCTGAAAGAGCGTTGTGACAGGTAGGATGAGAGCCAGGAGAGAGCAGAATCTCTGAGGCTGAGGGAGTGTAGTATTTTGAGGAGGAGGGGGTGGTCAACTGTGTCGAAGGCCGCAGAGAGGTCAAGGAGTAGGAGCACTGAATAGTGGCCATTAGCTTTGGCGGTTAGCAGGTCGTTGGAGAGTTTGAGTAAAGCAGTTTCGGTGGAGTGTAGGGGGCGGAAGCCAGACTGTAGAGGATCGAGGAGGTTGTTGTTGTTGAGGTGAGAGCATAGACGGGTGTAGATGAGGCGCTCGAGGAGTTTAGATGTAAGTGGGAGCAGGGAGATGGGTCTGAGGTTGTTCGGGTCATTGGGGTCCAGGGAGGGCTTTTTAAGTATGGGGGTGATGTGTGCATGCTTCAGTGGGGAGGGGAAAGTGCCGGAGGAGAGGGAGAGATTAAAGATGTGGGTGAGGGAGCGTAGGATGGAGGGGGAGGGAGGTCATAGGAATTGTGAGGGGATAGGGTCGAGGGGGCAGGTGGTGAGGCGGGCATCAGAGAGGATCTTGGAGACTTCCTCGATGGTAGTAAGGTCAAAGGTGTGGAGTGTTGGGGGAGCTTCAGTATGAGGAATGTAGGGTGGGGTGGGAGTGGAGGTCAGAGCAGTGGTGGGGCCGTGGGAGAGGGGTGATGAGGGGGTAGCTGAGTGAGGGGGAACGGGGTTGGAGGGAGTTTGAGCAGTGACGAAGTCCCTGCGGGTAATGTCGAGGGGGAGGGGGGATGAGGGGGTAGCTGTGTGAGAGGGGACGGGTTGAGAGGGCGTGAGTTGCAGCAATGTCCTTGCGAATTGTGTCAATCTTGTTTTTGAAGTGATTGGCAATCTCAAGGGCGGTGAGTGAGGTGCTGGGAGGAGGTGGGGGTAGAGAGAGTAGAGAGTTGAAGGTGGAGAAGAGTCGGCGAGGATTGGAGGAGAGGGCCTTGATGAGGGTCAGGGAGTAGGCTTGTTTGGCTGCGTGGAGGGAGGAGGTGTAGGTGCGGAAGGCAGATTTGTAGCAGGTGAAAGCTTGTTGGGATTTTGTTTTGCGCCATAGTTGCTCCAGGGCACGACTGTGTCGTTTGAGGGTTTTGGTGTGATCAGTCTGCCAGGGCTGGAGTGGTCGGGGTCTGATGTTGCGTGTGGTTAAAGGCGCTAGTGAGTCAAGGGCTGCTGACAGCGTGTTGTTGTAGGCAGTCATAGCCAAGTCGGGGCAGGACAGGGGGAGGATGCGGTCGTGGAGTTGATCAGCTGCAGAGTGGAGGGGGGCAGGGTTAAGGTTGCGGAGGTTACGGCTGGTAGTAGTGTGACATTTGGAGGGGTAGGCGTTGGAAGACGAGGAGATAGAGAAGGTGATCAGGTTGTGGTCAGAGAGAGGGAAGGGGGTGTTAGTGAGGTTGTGGGGAGCGCAGCGGTTGGAGAAGACAAGATCAAGGATATTACCGTCGGAGTGGGTGGTGGATTGTATGCACTGTGCAAGTGCAAAAGAGGAGGTTAAGTGGAGGAGACGGGCTGTGTCTGGGTTGTCAAGGTTGACAGGGATGTTGAAATCCCCAAGAATGATGGTGGGTAGCTCAGAGGAGAGGAAGAAGGGTAGCCAGGAGGAAAAGTCATCCAGGAAGCAGGGTATGGATCCAGGAGGCCGGTATATCACAGCAATCTTCAGGGGGGTTGGGGAGAATAGTCGGACGCAGTGGGCCTCGAAGGAGGAGAAGGATAGGGAGGGGGGGTTTGAGAGGACTCGGAAGGTGCTCTGCGGTGACAGGAGCAGACCAACCCCACCACCTTTACGACCGTTAGGTCTGGGTGAGTGGGTCCAGGTGAGACCTCCATAGGAGAGTGCAGCAGGAGAGGTAGAGTCAGTGGGCTGGATCCAGGTTTCCGTGATCGCCAGGAGGTTGAGGGAGCGGGAAACAAAGAGGTCGTGGATGGCGGTGAGCTTGTTGCACACCGATCGGGCGTTCAGGAGTGCACATGAAAACGGGGGGGAGATTTTAGGGAGCAGGGGGACAGATACTAGGTTGCGGGGGTTGCGGTAGGACATGGAGGCGGGAGGGTGTTGTGCGGGTGAGGGAGGTGGTGGAGGGCCAGGATTCGGGGAGATGTCTCCCGCGGCTAGGAGGAGGAGAAGGGTGAGAAAGGTGGCATGGGAGCGGGATGTGCAGGAGCGTGAGAAACTCCTAGTGGAGGTGTTCGGGTCAGTGGGAGAGTGGAATAATAGGAGGAGGTGGTGGGTGCCATAGAGGGGCGAAGGAAGCAGTGAGGACACAATATACAAATGTTTAGGAGGAGCAGAGGGATATAGTGAATGGATTTTGGGAATGGAGGAGAGGAAAATAAGAAGGAGTAGAAGAGGCATTTTGGGGGGTGATGAGAGCAGTAGTAGGGAAATGATAGCAATGAGGGGGAGATGTGCAAGTTTTGGGGTGGAGCAGAGGGGTAAAGAAATGAGATTTAGGAACAGAGGATAGTAGTATGAAGAGGAGTGTATTATATAAAGGTACACAGAGTGGGACTCAGGCATGTAAGAGATGTTTCCCAGGGTGTTTCCTTGCAGTCTGTCCAGCATGCAGTAGAGTTTCTTGCTGTTGTTGTGTCTTTCTCCTGCTTTAGTTCAACTGCTGTGTTTAACTGCTTCGCACTCTTTCGAAGCCGCACTCCATCAGAAGCAGCACCCCCATCAGATGTACAATTGTAGTTCTTTTAGAGGTTTACATAATAAACATTTGTTCATAAACCATTTTTTTGCGAGTTTTGCTATAAATGTGGGCAGGGCTGTAGATACTATTTTTTTTCTGGGGGGGGGGTCATCTTCAAGCTTCTCCCCCTTGAAGGAAGGAAGGAAGGAAGGAAGAAAGGAAGGGGTGGATGGTTAGGAAGGAAGGAAAGGGTGGGTGGAAGGAAGGAAGGGTAGGTGGAAGGGAGGGAGGGGTGGATGGAAGGAAGAGGTGGGTGGAAGAAAGGAAGGAAGGGGTGGATGGAAGGAAGGGAGGGGTGGGTGTAAGGAAGGAAGGGGTGGGTGTAAGGAAGGAAGGGAGGGGTGGGTGTAAGGAAGGAAGGAAGGGGTAGATGGAAGGAAGGGATGGGTGTAAGGAAGGAAGGGTATGTGGGGGGAAGGAAGGAAGGAAGGGGTATGTGGAAGGAAGGGGTGGGTGGAAGGAAGGAAGGGGTGGGTGGAAGGAAGGGAGGGAGGGGTGGGTGGGTGGGTGGAAGGGAGGGAGGGGTGGAAGGAAGGGAGGAGGGAGGGGTGGGTGGAAGGAAGGGAGGGAGGGAGGGGTGGGTGGAAGGAAGGGAGGGAGGGAGGGGTGGGTGGAAGGAAGGGAGGGAGGAAGGGAGGGAGGGAGGAAGGGAGGGAGGGAGGGAGGGAGGGAGGGAGGGGTGGGTGGAAGGAAGGGAGGGAGGGAGGGGTGAGTGGAAAGAAAGGAGGGAGGGCTGGAAGGAAGGGAGGAAGGGGTAGGTAGGAGGAAGGGAGGGGTGGGTGAAAGGATGGGGTGGATGGAAGGAAAGAAGGGAGGGGTGGGTAGAAGGAAGGGGAGGGTGAAAGGAAGGAAGAGTTGGATAGAAGAAAGGAAGGAAGGAAAGGGTGGATGGAAGGAAGGAAGGAAGGGGTGGATGGAAGGAAGGAAGGGAGGGGTGGGTGGAAGGAAGGGGTGGATAGAAGAAACAAAGGAAGGAAAGGGTGGGTGGGTGGAAGGAAGGAAGGGGTGGGTGGAAGGAAGGAAGGGAGGGGTGGGTGCAAGGATGGAAGGGAGGGGTGGGTGGAGGAAGGAAGGGAGGGGTGGGTGGAAGGAATGAAGGAAGGGGTGGATGGATAGAAGGAACAGAAGTTGGACTCACCATGACTTATTCAGGTGCATCAGAGCTGTTGGCTGCTGTTTTCAGTTTCCCAGGGGGAGACAGAGCAGATCCAGCCTCTCTCCCCTCTTTTCCTATTGGTGTGGAGAATGGAGGGAGGGGCTGGTCAGTGAGAAGAACACAACAGTGGAGAGACGTAGAGGGAGGGGGGTGGCAGAACGAAAACGGAACGATCAGGTATGTTCTGTGCAGCGGTGGGGGCGGTGACAAGCAGCGATCTTCTGTATGGCTTTCTCCTCCTCTCCCTCCTGCGGCTTCCAGCTGCTTTATTGAAAGCCATACAGGAGATCGCTGCTCGTCACTGCCACCCCTCCAACACACCCCTAGTCCCAGCACTATTCACTGCCCCCACCTTATTTCCACTTGCAGGCGAGTTGAAATTTTGTGGGCTGCAGGGATGGTTGGCAACGTTCCTCTGGGAGGGGTTCAGACCCCCCTGACTCCCCCCCTTATCTACGCCCTTGAATGTTGGGCTGCAAAAGCTTGTTTTCAAATTGTAGGTGTATATAATAATGAAGGTTTTAAAGATCTGCTACAGAATATCATCCTGTACACAAGAAAGTTTAAAGCGGAGTTCCAGTTGCAAAAAAAAAATAAATAAAAATCAGCAGCTGCAAAAACTGTAGCTGCTGACTTTTAAAATACAGACACTTACCTGTCCCTCGATCCAGCGGTGTCCTCACCATGGCTGGTTTCACTGGCCGTTTTCTCTCCTCGGCGATGGCATCTGTAGTGTGGGAACTCGGCTGTGACAGCTTGCGGCTTCACAGCCGGGTGCCCACTGCGCATGTTTGAGAAGTGCTACGCTTTGTGAATGGTCCCGTAGTCTACAGAAGACTATGGAGAAGGGGGGGGGGGGGAGGACAACTTCTGCTTCCGATTGCCTAGGCAATCGCAGCAGAAGTGGGAGCGAGTACCTGTGAAATTTGGGTACCCACTCCCCAAAGATGCCAATCCTTAATGGGTAGCGGGAGGGCAAAGGCTTAAAGCGGAACTTCCCCTTTTGGGTGGAGCTCCACTTTAACTCTTCTAAAGGATCAATTAAATGATATATATACTGCTCAAAAAAATTAAAGGAACACTTTGAAAACACATCAGATCTCAATGGGGAAAAATATCATGCTGGATATCTACACTGATATGGACTGGATAATGTTTTAGGAATGTGAGGATGCCCCATCATTTCATAGAAATGAAAATTCTCAACCTAGAGGACTGTATTGAAAGACACCCTGAAAATTAAAGTGAAAAAATGACGCAGCAGGCTAGTCCACTTTGCTGAAATTTAATTGCAGCAACTCAAAATGGTACTCAGTACTTTGTATGGCCCCCACGTGCTTGTATGCATGCCTGACAATGTTGGGGCATGCTACTAATGAAACGACGGATGGTGTCCTAGGGTATTTCCTCCCAGATCTAGACCAGGGCATCACTGAGCTCCTAAACAGTCTGAGGTGCAACCTGGCGGTGTTGGAGGGACCGAAACATGACATCCCAGAGCAGAGGCGGACTGACAACTCATGGGGCCCCCGGGCAATAGGAGACCATGGGACCCCTGTGCCCTTGCCCAAACTCAAAAAAGCCTATGAAAAAGGTACCAGGGGCATCTCATGGGGCCCCCTACTGACCCCGGCCCTCAGGCAGTGCCCGAGTTTCCAAATGGTCAGTTCGCCCCTGTCCCAGAGGTGTTCTATTGGATTTAGGTCAGGGGAGCGTGGGGGCTATTCAATGGTATCAATTCCTTCATCCTCCAGGAACTACCTGCATACTCTCACCACATGAGGCCAGGCATTGTCATGCACCAGGAGGAACCCAGGACCCAAAGCACCAGCGTAGGGTCTAACAATGGCTTCAAGGATTTCATCCCGATACCTAATGGCAGTCAGCATGCCATTGTCTAGCCTGTAGAGGTCTCCTCAGACCATCACTGACCCACCACCAAAACTATCATGCTGAACGATGTTACAGGCAGCATAACATTCTCCACGGCTTCTCCAGACCCTTTCACATCTGTCACGTGCTTAGAGTGAACCTGCTCTCACCTGTGAAAAGCACAGAGTGCCAGTGGCGGACCTGCCTATTCTGGTGTTCAATGGCAAAAGCCAATCGAGCTCTATGGTACTGCGCAGTGAGCACAGGGTCCACTAGAGGAAGTCGGGCCATTAAGCCACCCTCATGAAATCTGTTTCTCATTGTTTGTTCAGGGACATTCACACCAGTGGCCTGCTGGAGGTCATTTCGTAGGACTCTGGCAGTGCTCATCCTATTGCTCCTTGCACAAAGGAGCAGATTTCCGGTCCTGCTGATGGGTTAAGGACCTTCTACAGGCCTGTCTAGCTCTCCTAGAGTAACTGCCTGTCTCCTGGAAACTCCTCCATGCTCTTGAGACAAACCTTCTGGCAATGGCACATATTGATGTGCCATCCTGGAGGAGTTGGACTGCCTGAGCAACCTCCGTAGGGTCCAAGTATCGCCTCATGCTACCAGCAGGGCTGCTGTTAGAAACTACGGGGCCCCATACAACCAACCTGACAGGGCCGCCCCCCCCCCCCTACAAAAAATACACAGGTTACTAGGCTTCAGTTATGAATGAACACAGTGAGTGATCAGTACTGATGACTAATTGTGTTCATTCAGGAAGGAAAGGGGCTGGTAAACGTGACATATTTACCAGACCCTTCCCACATTATCTAGGATCCTACTGTGTGCTTGCAGCTGCTGATGGGAAGGTGAGGATGGAAGCCAGCAGCCCTGCAGGAGTGGGGGCACACAGGGGGGCCTGGGCAGCAGGGAGACATGTATGGTGTACAGAGAGTATGATGGGTGTGGAGGGGGGGGCAATTAGTAGAACCGACTCCCTGTATGAATCTCTATACAGCAGCTGAAAACCAGTGGGAGGGAGAGAAGAAGCCAACTTCCTGTAATTGCTCCCTGCCTTGCTGATCACCCTCCCTGCCCACATCTGATTCACTCAGCTGCCTGGCCCCCCTGCTGACTCGGGCCCCGTACAGGAGGACTGGTCATACCCCCTTATCCATGGCCCTGGCTATCAGTAGTGACACTGACCCTAGCCAAATGCAAAACTAGTGAAAAAAAGTCAGAAAAGATGAGTATGGAAAAAAGGTCAGTGGCCTCCACCTGTAAAACCATTCCTGTTTTGGGGGTCGTCACATTGTTGCCCATCTAGCACGCCTGTTATTAATTTTATTAACACCAAAGAAGCTGAAACTGATTAACAACTCCCTCTGCTACTTAACTGACCAGCTCAATATCCCAGGAGTTTAATTGACTTGATGCTATATTCTGATTAAAAAATGTTCCTTTAATTTTTTTGAACAGTGATTATATATATATATACATACATACATCCTCCAAGTGACAGTCCAAGGTATTTAGTAAGAGGCATGGCGAGTTTTTTGAAGTTGTAATTTTCTATCACACGTTTTTGGAAAATGAAGAAATTAAAAAAAATGAAATTCATATTTTGTCATTTTTTACATATTGTCACCAGTACCAGTCCAGCGTTATAATATAACTAGTGTGGTGGTGATCAGGGACACTGGTGACAATATATAAAAAAAAATAATAATTTAATGTTTCAATTTTTTCTATTATTTTTTTCTTTTTTATTACATTTTTTTTCTTTTTTAATATTTTTTTCAACACACTGTGAGCAGAGCAATACAATGATACCATAGTAGCATTGTACTACTCTGGGCAAGTGATCAGGATATATATATTTTTTTTTTTACACATTATGAGTGCTTATACCAATGTATTTCATTGATTGTAAGCCCCAAAGAGTAGGGCCCTCTTACCCCTTGTGTGCTGTTTGATGTTACTGTACTGTTTCATGTATTGTCCCCCCTCTATTGTACAGCGCTGAGCAAACCCTTTGGCGCTATATAAACTCGATAAATAAATAAATAAATAAATAATATTAGCAATTTTTACTGAATTAAACTGATTTGTTCAGTCTTTTTTCTGTGATTAGCTATGATTGGTCAAAGCTCATCACATGGTACATATGGGCTGTGATTGACCCTGTCTATACCACGTGACCACTGTGACCAATCACAGCTAACAACAAAATTGTAAACAATGGATGGCATGAAAGGACGCCATCCACTGTATACAATTGTCATGTGATCTGCTGAGATTGGTCACAGCGATCACATGACACTGGCAGCGGGCAGGGGTAGTGATCTGTCGTCGCCTGTGTTCCAGTGACAGAGGACACAGCCGATGCCAAGAGAGACAAGGAATATGGTGAGTGTGCGCATAGGATGCACCTTGTCTCACGTGTACCATAGGTCCAGGTGAAGAGGAGAAGAACATTGCTTAGAGGGCTGTGGATTATGTGCAGCCTAGAGTTAGGCCTTAGTTCTGTATTAGGCAAGCCCAGGTGGAGGACATGTGGGTGACTCAGTCACAGTCCTGGGACCTGCCCACATGCTGACTGTGGCACCATCCACAGGCAGCTTAACTCTTCCATAAGTCACAGCCATGAAACCCAATTCAATTTTACATCAGGTAATTGCAGTGCAGAGGATGTTTTCCAGTCTTTGGAAGTGTAAAGGGACAATGGCTTTCCTGAGCCCTTCCTCTGCATGTGGGCTGGTCAATGTTGACTGTTCCTAGTGACTGTAAGCCCACCAGGTTCTTCTGGACTACTCTAGGCACTGTGGGCGGAATCACTCACCATGCACATGGACTACTGCGTCATGCTCATCAATGCCCCGGGACAAGGTGGAGACCGCTTTCAGGAAAGTCAACCTTAAGGTGGTCCTCGAACTTAGAGATGGGCTGTACACGGTGTACATTTAGTGTAAAACTGGATTCCAGTGTGCATTCTAGTTCCATGTCAATGCACACCTTGACTGTAACTTGCATGTAGGAGGGACTTTATACTCATCTCTAGTTACCCTTGGCAACTACTTGCTCCTCCATACTATGTTAACTCCTGAAGAGCCTGTTTTCATACCCTGTGTTCTACTGACCCGAGCTTCAGTGTGCCAGTTACTTTTATACACCCCTTTAGAATAACTTCAGACCAAGCATGGTCATTTCCAAGGCTTTACTGATAAAACTTCAGCATAACAGTTTAAATAGGCAGAGTCTTTCCTTAACTATCACTCAATGTGGTTGCCCCAGCATACCTGCACATGTAGAGTCCAATAGTGGTGAATCCAGAGTGATAGTAGTCCATGACAATGGTTTCCCAACAAGTTGTCATCAGAGTGGACTACAAGTCCCAGCAGATCCTTTACGTGGTGGCGAAATTTGCTGTTCTCCGAGCAGAGTTCAGTGAAAGACTCTCAGGCAACTCACTGTAGACACTCTGGACCCCCAGGATCCAAGCGCCTATAATTTTATAAACACACAGTGCAGGTGGGCTGGACCCAGAAAACCCTGCGAATTAAGCCTGGGGAAGGCAGCAGAAGCATTAACCCCTTCTCCCTGGCTAGGGAAGCCATAACTATATACCTACAGTAACTAACCTGCCTACATGCAAACAACTAACGCCGACTGAAGGAACATGGAGGAAGTGGGGAAATTAATTTACCAACTGCTTGTGTACTAGAATCTCTGTACAGACTTTGTAACAAAGAGCAACTTAGCAGCAATTTAAACAACCCAGTCAAAACATTTTAGCTCTACAACAAGGGCCAAAATAGATTTATTTCCAGTCCTGCTCTGCAGAGAAACATTGTCGAGCTCTTAACCCTACATATAAATATTAATATCATGTCACTATTATTTAGTCTAGTCCCATGCATCAAGTCCCAGCTACATGTGTGCTCTAAGTGCTCAGTCACGATTGTACATTTACATGTTGTTGAACCCTTTCCATGAGCTAGACTGGATTTCCTGTATCAATGACAAGTTCTATTCATCTCTATGCTTGAGCAGAGCTATTATTCAGACATAGGTTGGCTGTTTATGCAGACATTGGTAAAAATGTTTCACTGTTGTTGGAGATTCTGTATACAGCCCTACAGAATAGACAGTGCGCAGTCCACATATGTTTATCTGCTGCTTTTCTGTAAACAGGAAACAGGAACTTTTTATTCAGAAAGAAGACAAAGTATAATCATAGATGCAGCTACAAACATATAAACACTGCCATCTACTGGTTGAAGAACATATCTGTAGTTTTTGCACAAAATACTAACACTCAATTCCAACACCTGTGCACATAAATGTCTTATCCTACAGTCCTACATCTGCCCAACAGTTTGTGGAATTGCTGTCTGTTACCTGTACAGCCAGGAAGAGTTCCCACTCTCCTACAGTGCTTGCTTAAAGTAATACTAAAGCTTCTTTTTTTTCTCATTAAAATAACAAACATGTTATACTTACCTGCTTTGTACAATGGTTTTGCACAGAGCAGCCCCAAACCTCCTCTCAGGTCCCCCGCCAACGCTAGAGGTTCCTCCCCTCCACTAAATACCCACTAAAGGAAGCCACTTCCTATGGTGGTCACTCGTGCAGACTCACATCCAAGCTGAGCTTCTTGTGTCTTTTCAGACACACAGCCCAACTGGGTCCCACCCCCTGCTTTCTGCTCACAGGTTGTGACTGACAACAGCAGGAGGCAATGGCTCCCGCTGCACTCAGCCAAGCCTATGAGTGGCCTGTGAGTGTCAGCAGAGGGGAGAAAAGTTGCTGCAAATGTGCACAGTGCTGTACCGTGGGCTTAGGTGACTATTTAGGGGGGGCTGTAGGGGGAGCTGCATGTAAATGATCTTTACCTTGATGCAGAATATGTATTAATGTTAGAAATGTTTACCTTTACAATCACTTTAACTTTGAGAAAACAGTATTGATCAGACAATGAGAAGATTGGCTGGCAGGTCGAATATTAAGCATAAAATTATTTAGTTTTGCTTTAAAGTGTTAAAAATGACTTTTCTGTGAATCTTTTGTATACCCACATCACTCAATGTTTCCTCCTGCTGACTTCCACATCTCCACATCACTACTGTGTCCTTACAATACTTTTAAACAGGTAAAACCTAACAGTGCCCCCCCCCCCCCATCTTGACTTTATGTATGCTCCACACTACAGTCCTTAGATTAGCTGGTGAACTGGACTAGGAACTGCCACCTACTAATAAGAAAGCCCAGCACTACCTCTGCACTTGTTGGCCACTCCCACTGAGAAAATATTCATGCAGACACTTGCTCTGCTAGGAGAACAACAGTTGCTTCTTTCCCTCCCCTGAGTCATTCAGGTGTGTGTATGTGTAATTGTCTGCTATTCAATTCAAAACCCAGGCTATTCACAGCATAGAAGAATGCGCACGTTGCTTAGCTGGCTTTGTTGACTTACATTTACCATTTACTGATGGTACATGATAGAAATGAATACTTGGTATAAGTCAGTGTCTATGAAAGTAAAGAAGCTAGATACAGTCAGACAACTAGAATTTCCAGATGTAGGTCAGCCATGGCAGCCTCCATATTTCAATTTGTAGGGACTGCCCTAAGCAGTACTGCCCTTGGTCTAAATATAAAGCTATTATGCTGTAGTCAGCTGGAAGAAGGGTGTGTTGCTGAGGTTCTCTTCCTCCCTGGCCTGCCTGGGAGGAAACCCAAGCCTGGTTCCTGAAGCTATCTGCTGTCCTGGATTACCAGGGTTGAACCGTTACCTGCTGAAGAAGGTCTAGAAGAGTTGGGTACAAACTGTGGACATTGTGAGGAGGTGCTGATAGATCATTCAAGGAAGCCCATTGGATAAAACCTGTAGAGGGCGGAGCTGCTACTGCCTACCTGGCTGGAGTCTAAAATTGATGGACTTCCTCAGAAAGTAAAAACCCCCTGAGGAAGTCCATTGTATGAAATGCATTGAGAAACATGCAATGTCAATGTTGATTTATATTAATGTGTTTATTATTGGGGGGATATTATCCAGCAGCTGGGAAATACATTAAATAAGCTGAGCAAATAAATTTCAATTATTTGACTATATTATAATTCATTGCTAACTCTAAACTGATAACCAGTAAAGGTTTGTAAAGAATTGCCTCTGAAAAAGTTTAGGTACTATAGTTTTTTCATGGGCTCGAAGAATCTTGATATGTTTGCTATCAAATTACTTTATGCAACCATGTCTTTTATATTTTACCAAAAATGTGGGTATTGTATTGCATTTTTGTGCACTAAAATTCATTTTCTGTATCTTCTCTGAAAATTTGCATTTGCTAATCAGCTGGGCAAATATTGTGCAATATAAAAAATTGTAACTGCCACCATTTTATTTTACAGGGCCTATGCTTTCAGAAAATATATTATTTTGGGGGATCTAAATAATTTTCTAGCAAAAAATGCTGATACATATGAATATATTTACCCATGTTCCTTTAGGTCATGCCAATATCCAGAACAATTTCACCACACCCACTTCTCTCTGGGTCACACTACGTGATCTGTATGTTATTTCCTTGCTAGGTTGTCTCTCTTTCTCAGCTTCAGATGTTGGGAGGTATGCAAAAACAGACAGGCATTAGACAGAATATACAAATTTGAATATAAAATATTATCAAACAATACCGGAAGTTAACCATTACTGTCAGGTAAAGTTATTTTTATTTTTCACAATGGGGGAATTTATCATAGCTGAGGCAGCTGTGAATGGCAACCAATCAGCTTCTAACTTTAGCTTGTTCAATTAAGTTTTGAAAAGGAAAGATAATAGCTGATTGGCTACCATGCACAGCTGTTCCAGATTCTGGCTACTCCAGCTCTGATAGAGTCCCCTCTAATGCAAGCCATACATGGGTAAATTCCAAACTAATTTTCTTTAGAAAATCAGAAATTTTGTGCGTTTTGGAATACGATAGTGCCACCATTGATTTCTAAATTCGACCAACCAAGCCTTCATTTTCACCTCATGTTGCAACAGAACAGAATTTTCGTGGCTAGGAATTTTTTATTTTTATTTCAAGGTCACAGCTCATTTCTTTTTCGATTATATTTATCGCACGATTCTCCCACCATTGATTAGAAATTTGTTAATTTTTTCAAAAAATTTCCAACATGCTCGATCACTCAAATTTGATGGCCACATGGTCCACTAATGGTGCGAAATTTGAACAAAAAATTATTAGTTACAATTTTTGAAAGAAAAGTCTTTTTGAATTCAACCATGTATGGCCTGCATACGTTTATTTGCTGACTGCTCTATAGCTTCCCTTTACAAAAAAATGTTTTCAGTCCCACTCTCACTTCCATTATGCAATTACTGTCCTCCCAGTGATATTGTTTCACGATTGCAGAGTCCAGCATGCTTAGGAATTTATTTTAGACTGTAAATTTTATTTGGGTTAAATGATTTATTTATGTTAAAAAGCACTCTGAAAGCTATATAATACAATTTATTTTAGGAGCACTGTGTTTCATCAAACTGATATGGTTTATTTGTTTTGGATTTCAATGGCTGTAGGGTTCATAAAAAGCTTCTTCTCTCGTATTTGAATGCCTGTAGTCTGTCTCCGTTTTTTTTGTATACATACTGCCCACAGGAAAAGTGTAAAAAGGTGCCCAAGATGAAGAGTATGTACTAATGACATGTCAAAAAACTGTATTTTTTTAAAATAAGAAATTCCTGAAACCAGCAACTATAACAATTTATTAATTTTACATACTTCTTTTGCATTGGAAAATACGTTGGAATGCCAATTGACTGCTTGGCAGCCATGCACACTATGATGTAGTAAAGTAGTACAGACTGTTCACTTTGTAAAGTGAAAATTTGTAAATAAGGTGTTTATCCTAATCAACTAATCATGTGCTAGCAAACATTCAGTTTTTTACCTTGCAGCACATGGTTGTGTATTCAAAGTGAACAAAGGTATTTACTAACATTCAGCCCAGGTTCACATGTGATTTGTGTGTGGTGCGATTGAAGCCATACATTTTGTATGGCTCTAATCGCACCGCACCCGCACCAAAAAGGCGCAGGACCCTTTTTTTGGTCCGCACTAGAATCGGATCGCATGGGTATTCACACTTATGCGATCTGATTCTGCACATCGCACCGCATTTTGTGGACCGATTTCGGGGTGTTGTTAACTTACACACACAAATACACACCTGCAGCAGTTCACATGAACAGGGTGCGATTCTGATGCTGTGCGGAATTCGCATAGAAAATGCTGCGAATTCCGGACTGCATCAGTGTGAACCCAGGCTCAGTTTGATCACAAAAACCCTATGTGTCTTAATACATCCATTTTAACCTACACCTAAGCGTTTCCAGCAGTGTTTTGCATTTTTCAGAAATGCAGTACAGTCCATTTAACATGATTTCACCCAGTGTGTTTTTTGGAAAGAGTCAGGGACTTTTTTGAATGCAAAAAGTTGCATTTTGGTTACCACAGACTTCAATGGAAATGCTGCAGAAAAGCATGTATTGCGTGTTTGCTGCGGTTTGCATTTTAAATCTGCTGAGCAACATGAAAAATTTAAAAAATGAAAAAATGCAAAACACATCAAAAATGCAGCAAAAACGCAATGCAGAAATGGCTCAAACACAACCTGCATAGGTGTGAACCTAGGGTAAAACGCTGTTCAGAGTAACAGTATAACTCACACAGAAGCAAACCGGAGAAAATTCATACTGCACTTGCTATAGTCTGGCACTAAGTGCAGAAGCTGAATCGATCAGCGAAGCCAAAGCAGTATAGCAATCTATAGCACGGTAGGAGATACCATGGCATCAGCTGAGACATCCCCGACACATCCTGGAAGACCAGTTGCCATGGCAAGACAGGACAGGGCTTATCATATTTACATCAAACAATACAAAGGGTATTTGCTACAAGCAGGCAGGAACACAATTATTCTCTTATGAAATAATAAATGTTTAATAATAGTTAATAATTCCAATTGTCACCAATAGTAAGCATGTAAAATACTAGTCGTTAAATACAACTGTCACCAATAGTTAGCATAATGTAATCAGAAAAAAGGTTAAAAGAGCAATAACAAACCAGGTACAAGAATGGTATACAATGTTTTGGGGTATAGTAACCCCTTTCTCAAGTAGGTCCCCAAGGTGGGAACCACCCACCTTACTTACAAACTGTTATTATATATGTATTATCTTATAGGAGCTCTTTGTCTCAAGTACCCGTGATAATTTCTACTGGTCTGATAGTCTGACTTTTTTGTAGTTTATGCTTCTAAATACACAACGATCAACCTTAACATTATGGTGCCCCGCCTAATATTGAGTAGGTTCCACTTTTGCTGCCAAAACAGCCCATTTTGCCACCAAAACAATCTTGGCTCATCGCAGCATGGACGCCACTAGACCTCTGAAGGTACTGTATCTGCCCACGGATTTCTCTTGTTCAACCTGGTGGGCAGAACAAGAGAAATCTTTCTATGTTTGACAATCTTTAGAGCCCATTCTCACGTGTGCAACTGGTCGTGTGACTTCAGGATCCACATTTGCATGACAAGTCGCACCCCATGTTTCCCAATGAATACCATTCATATCTATGTGACTTCAAGTAGTTCATGCACTACTTTGGTCCAACTTTCATGCAACTGAAGGGCCATGAACATCAATGTAAACCTTCCGAAGTCGCATGAAAGTCACACTTGAATGATATACAGTTGTCTTCAAAATAATAGCAGTCAAACATCACTAACCTGATCAATCACTGTTTTTGGTAAAAATGATATTTCTACATGGCAAATAATTTACTAGCAGGTGTAGTAGAGTAATAGAAATCCAACAGACCTAACCAGTCATGACATGCATGCTGCTGATTCTGTGTAATTGAATCACTAATTGAAAGGGGCATGTTCAAATAATAGCAGTGTGGAGTTCTATTAGTGAGGTCATTCATTCTTTGAAAAACAGGTGGCAATTATTGCTCTTATTTAAGGAAGGAAGGCAGCAAATGTTGCACATGCTGGTTACAGTGCATTTCTCTCTGAAATTCTAAGGAAAATGAGTCGTTCCAGACATTGTTCAGAAGAACAGCGTACCTTGATTAAAAAGTTGATTGGAGAGGGGAAAACATATAAAGAAGTGCAGAAAATGATAGGCTGCTCAGGTAAAATGATCGCAAATGCTTTAAAATGGCAACCAAAACCTGAAAGATGTGGAAGAAAGCGAAAAACTACCATTCGAATGGATAGAAGAATAGCCAAAATGGCAAGGACTCAGCCAACAATTAGCTCCAGGAAGATCAAAGAAGGTCTAAAGTTACCTGTGAGTACTGTTACAATTAGAAGATGCCTATGTGAAGCCAAGCTATATGCAAGAAGCCCCCGCAAAGTCCCACTGTTGAAAAAAAGACATGTGCTGAAGAGGTTACAATTTGCCAAAGAGCACATTGACTGGACTAAAGAGAAATGGCGCAACATTTTGTGGACTGATGAAAGTAAGATTGTTCTTTTTGGGTCCAGTGGCCGGAGACAGTTTGTCAGATGACCCCCAAAGACTGAATTCAAGCCACAGTACACTGTGAAGACAGTGAAGAATGGTTGCGCAAGCATCATATGGGGATGTTTCTCATACTACGGTGTTGGGCCTATTTATCACATACCAGGGATTATGGATCAGTTTGAATACATCAGAATACTTGAAGAGGTCATGCTGCCTTATGCTGAAGAGGAAATGACCTTGAAATGGGTGTTCCAACAAGACAACAGCCCCAAACACACCAGAAAACGTGCAACATCTTGGTTCCAGACCAACAAGATTGACGTTATGGAGTGGCCAGCCCAATCCCCGGATCTTAATCCAATAGAAAACTTGTGGGGTGACATAAAAAATGCAGTTTCTGAGGCAAAACCAAGAAATAGAGAAGAATTGTGGAATGTAGTCCAATCATCCTGGGCTGGAATACCTGTTCACAGGTGCCAGAAGTTGGTTGACTCCATGCAACACAGATGTACAGCAGTTCTCAGAAACAGTGCTTATACAACTAAATATTAATTAAGTGATTCAAAGGAAAGCAAAATCTTCAAACATTTTTCAGTTTATATAGTGAATGTTTGAGTTTGTAAAGAAGAATACAAACACTGCTATTTTTTTTGAACAGCCTAATATTCACTTTTCTTCAATTGTTTTAGAGGAACAACACAAATTTGATATATTTTTCTTCATGTTTTGATTTGGAATATAATGTGTAGTGTTCCCAATGCATTTGTGTGTATGGAAATAAAAGCTATTAGAAGGATTTTGAGCTTTATTCACTTTTTTCAACACACTGCTATTATTTTGAACACAACTGTACATTTGACTTGTGTGCGACTTTGTACAGAACAAGCATTCTTCGTCAAAGCCAAAGTCGCACCAAAGCCACACTTCCAAAGTCACGTCAAAGTTGGACTGTAAAGTCACAATGAAAATCACAGGATTTTGAAGTTGAACACGTGTGAATGGAGACTTAGAGAGATACACCCTCCCTTTTTTGTTCAGGTAACAAACTTTTGACCAGACAAGAAGTAAAGAAAATCTGCAATGGGGGAACAGATACAGTAAAGGAAATAAGTATTTGATCCCCTGCTGATTTTGAATGTTTGCCCACTCACAAAGAAATGATCAGTCTAAAAATCGAATGGTAGGTGTATTGTAACACTGAGAGACAGAATAGCAACAAAAAATTCGAAAGAAATGCATGTCTAACAAATTATGCACTTATTTGCATGTTCTTGAGGGAAATAAGTATTTGATCCCCTTCACAAAACATGACTTAGTACTTGGTGGGAAATCCCTTGTTGGCAATCACAGAGGTCAGACGTTTCCTGTAGTTGGCCACCAGGTTTGCACATACCTCAGAAGGGATTTGGGCCCACTCCTCTTGGCAGATCCTCTCCAAGTCATTAAGGTTTGGTGGCTGGCGTTTGGCAACTCGAACTTTCAGCTCCCTCCACAGATTTTCAATCGGATTAAGGTCTGGAGACTGGCTAGGCCATTCCAGGACCTTAATGTGTTTCTTCTTGAGCCACTCCTTTGTTGCCTTGGCCGTGTGTTTTGGGTCATTTTCATGCTGGAACACCCATCCACGACCCATTTTCAATGCCCTGGCTGAGGGAAGAAGGTTCTCACCTAAGATTTGATGGTACATTGCCCCGTCCATCGTCCCTTTGATGTAGTGCAGTTGTCCTGTCCCCTTAGAAGAAAAACACCCCCAAAACAGAATGTTTCCACCACCATGTTTGACAGTTGGGATGGTGTTTTTGGGGTCATAGGCAGCATTCCTCTCCTCCTCCTCCTCCAAACACTTCTTCCTTTGTTGCTTCTGTATGATCCTTCTGCAGTGCTGACAGGGTTAAAGGCTAAGTTCACCTTTTTTCTATATTCCAGTTTCCCTATCTACTAATGTACCATTAATGTGCCTCTTTTTTAAAAAAACAAATCAAATAAATAAAGCATTCTGTAATATTTCACATCAGCACTTACCCAGGCATCAGTGTGATCTATGGCGAACTTCTCCAATAGTTCCTGGACAGCTCTTAGGTTGGGAAAACCAGTATGACACAGAAAGCAATTCACCAGCTGACCTCATTAACTCACACCATGCCACTGCCTTCCCCACTCCATCAGATTGGCCGCACCCACCTACACAGGTGCACGCAAATCTAATACAGTGATCACCATTCTCACTGAAAACCCAGCCATTCTTTTTTTTTTCTTACCTTCATCTTGCATAGATCGTTCATTTGGCAGAGTGTGCAGGAGCTGAGTGATCAGCCTATGTGGAGCAGAGCTGTAGTTATGATGACGGGAGAAGTGTGTCCTGGAAGTCTGTACAGCCCACCATACACTGTGCAATCTGATTGAACAATCTCCATAAGTTCTACCATATTTTGCAAACATAGGTGAAAGCCACAGTGCCTCACCAAGGCTCTTTTTTATACTGTGGTTCTAGCTCTATAGTTTTGAGAGTCTCCAATTTGGGGCACACATAGCAGTGGATATATTTAGGCCAGGCTTGTCTGGAGGGAGCCCACTCCTCCTTGAGAGCTGATTCACACATGTGGTGCAGACTGAAGCTCAGGTTTACAGCTAATTGATACAGTAATTGTTTACAGGTTCACCTTAGATTTACATCAGGTTCAGGACAGGATTAGCTCTCAGGATTTTATCCTGTTCACACATATGTGGTTTAGAAACGGTTCCAATAGAAGTCAATAGCCTGTAATCTGTACCTGAACCAGACCACACTGCTCAGAAATCAGACTTGACTCATTTTAAAACCATACTGATCCACACCGCAAATTCACCAGACATATGTGAACAGGCACCATAGGAAGCAATGTTTTTTCACGTCATGCGGATTGGATGCGGTTCAAACCGCATCCAATCCACATATATGTGAATGGGCAGTAAACACGCAGGAACACATTGGACACGTAGCAAAAGCACAATGGCAGCTAAATGTATCCAATGTGACTCCATACACTCTCCGCTCCCACCGGCAGTGTTCCTTCTGGTCACCTGCTAGCAGATTAGCCCTCTCCACAGTGAGGCAAGGTCAGTGATCAGCAGACTCTCCTTGCCTCCTCTCTTACTCTCTCTCCAGCCTGGTTAGCACACAACTCTCTTGAGGTCTCTTCCCTCTCACTTCTTGTCTCATCTCCCAGGCTTTCATATGCATATCCCTCCATCCAGCTCCTCTGGGAAACGTTGTTCTTTACTACACTGTTTCTTAGCAGTCCTGTGGTTCAGCAAACAAGTTTAATAGGGCTACTCTACAGAGTGTGAATGCCACTGTTCTGCAGGGCACTGCCATCTTGTGTTCGTTTTAACATCTTGCATCAACACTTGTAGCAGGGTGTTACACTTCCTATAGCCAGCCAGTAGAAGGTTTATGGCCACTAGTGCAGTCTGGGGGAGAGTATAAATATATGGGGAGGGCCTGGCGTGGGTTTGTAAAGGAGCAGCTGAGTGATGAGGCCTAACGCCTGAGGCCTATACATGTGCTTGCAGCATTAGATGTCTGCCTGCCCAGTGTGTCCTGGTGCCTTAGGCTCTGTGGTATGGGAGACTAGCAGAGGACAGGAGAGAAATATATAATGCCTGAGATGAAGTACGAGAGGTCACTCGAGGTCCTGGCTAAAAAACTTGTGGAGAGCCTGAGAAAGCACCCAGATGGAATCAATGAAACTACTGCTACTGGAAAGATTTGGTTGCTAATGGAGACAGCTGCTACCAAGAAGGTACAGATTGCTGGAATTAGCTAAAAGGCTATTTTCTGTGCTGGTATTTCTTCTTTTTGAGCTATTGAGCCTAAAGTCAAGTAATGGGTGTTTTGAAGTCCCTAGCCCTTGCTCTATGGAGCTTTCTGTGTGACCAATAAACTCTGTTTTGTTATGCATTTTAAAGTGACTTGCACCCATCTTTTCACATCCCACTATTGCCTAAGTAATCACCTTAAGGTGAAATGTCAGCCCATCCTGCCTCTGGGTGTTTCCAACATGCTTCCAGGGGTTGGGGGGGGGGGGGGTGCTACCTTAAATTTGTAGTTTTGGGTTTAATGCTGCTTTGAACTGTGAGGATAAAGACACACAGTTTCCTTATATTATTTTGTGTGCTATATTATAAAATATGATCAGATTGGATCATACCCAGGGGTGGACTGACAACTCATGGGGCCCCTGGGCAATAGGGGATCATGGGGCCCCTGTTTCCTTGCCCACACTCAAAAAAGCCTATAAAAAGGTACCAGGGGCATTTCATGGGGCCCCCTACTGAACCCGGGGCCTCGAGCAGTGCCTGAGTGCTCGAATGGTCAGTCTGCCCCTGATCATACCATCTCATTCAGATATATTCTGTGCAACCAACTCTCTCTGATTGGTAAAGATATTGTTTACCAGGAAACTTTTTGTACAGATAGCTCAGCTACTCTCGAGGGTTTCTAAATACACACATTAGTGCCTTCTCTTAGCAATAGATGCAGTTCTGTTTTATATCACTACAGCCTAATGTTTTAAGTAAAAGAGAAAATATATTTTTGTTTATATAGCAGGTCATTTTAAACTTCCATCAAGGCTGGCAATGAACAGGATTTACAAATATAGAAGGAAAAAATGATGTTTACTTAGAATTTCCAACAAATCTTTTTGAATCAATATTTTCCTGATAGCAGATTAACTTTAATCTCATATTTTAAATCCTTCAACTGGAAAAAATGTGTGCTGTTAACACTCTGGCTGTCGGTAATTGCTCTTTAAAAATCATGTCATGGGAGCATCGAAGCGAATGCAGAGTGTTGACTGATTTAGTCCTCAAGTAACTGGCTATCCAGGCTTTGAAGATTTTAAGTTTGTTAAACCCACTTACATCGGTATACTGGACTAGAGTTGTAAATGTGCTTATGTTGGATGGCGGCCAAAATCATTACAAAGGTTGTTATTCTCTGGGCTGTAATTTTGTGGAATTTTGATGAGAAGGGTTTACAAAGTTGTATTATCAAGTTGCCTTGGCTTCCTAATACAAGAATATTATTAGATCCCTAACTCACCCATGAATACAGATCCATGAATATGATTATTCATTTTCACATGATCACACCCAGTGGCGTCACTTTGGTTGGTATCACCTAGTGCGGTAAAACGTGGTGTCACACCCCCATCCATGACAGCACCGATGCACGCACTTCATGTATGGGGGTAACTTGATGGTGTCACCCATGGGTGTTGTTGGAAATCACAGCCCCCCCCCCCTCAAATTACATAAATGACATTTTAAAAAATATATTTTTACAATGTTTGGTTTTTTTTTTCAATTATTTTTCACACACCCCCCCCCTCACATCAGTTATCACTGTACCCCTCCTCGTTCCCCCATACCATCCCTGCACACCAGTTCCCCACTGTACCCTCCCTGCACACCAGTTCTCCTCTGTACCCCTCCTACTCACCTTTCCCCACTGTACCCTCCTACATACCAGTTCCCCACTGTACAACCCCCCTGCACACCAGTTCCCCACTTAACCCCCCCCCTTGCACTACAATTACCGCCCTCTGAAGAAGAGCAGCACTGACTCCTACTACAAGTCCCAGATGGTCTGGGAGGAAGTAGAGGGACGTGATATTGTGGCAAGCCAGGACTTACATGCAAGGCTTCAGTCACCGCTTCTCTTCATCCAGGCTCTCTCCTCTCCTGCTCAGACTGCACTGGAATTCTGGAAAGGTTTTGATCACATATAATGCAACAAATGGTCTACTTAACTAATTATTTATTTTGCTGCTCTCTTTAACGAAACAATATAATTTTTTTTTTTTACTAATGATTCTGTTACTAGTCCTGCTAGGACAGATTCTAAAAAAAAAAAAAGACAGAAAATTGGTTTACAATTTCAAATTTGTGGACATTTCACCTTGTGAGTGCCACACAGGGACAAATGCCAGTCAAGCACTGCATTTGTAGTTTCAATGTACTGCCATTTTCCATACCTCTGTTTGAAATAAAAGATATTTTTTTCTCTCATCTATATATTTTTTGCAGTATGAATTACTTTGCTGTTCTCATTTGCAAGGAAAACAAATGTAATTTTAAAGATCCTCCTCTGACCTCGCAATCGCCCTGACCCCCACCACACCTAACATCCCGCACACTAAAGCCTCCCCAACACTCCACTCCTTTAGCCCTGCTACCACTGAAGAGGTCACTAAGGACTTCACAGAAGCCCACCTCACCACTTGCCCCCTTGACCCTGTCCCCACACAACTCCTCCGGTCACCCTCCTCTTCCATCCTATGCTCCCTCACCCACATCTTCAATCTCTCCCTCTCTACTGGCACATTCCCCTCCCCCTAAAGCACCCGCACATCACCCCCATACTCAAAAAACCCTCCCTGGACCCCTCCGACCTGAGCAACCTTAGACCCATCTCCCTGCTGCCACTTACATCCAAGCTCCTTGAGCACTTAGTCTACAATTGGCTAAGCTCCCACCTCAATGAAAACAACCTCCTCGATCCACTACAGTCTGGCTTCCATCCCCTACACTCCACCGAAACCGCCCTACTCAAAAGCACTAATGACCTGCTAAACGCCAAAGCTAATGGCCACTACTCAGTCCTCCTACTCCTCAACCTCTCCGCGGCCTTCGACACAGTTGACCACCCCTCCTCCTTAATAAACTATACTCCCTTGGCATCAGAGACTCCGCTCTCTCCTAGCTCTCCTCTTATCTATCCCAACGCTCCTTCAGCGTTACCTATAACGCTACCACCTCCCCCTCTCTGTTGGGGTTCCCCAAGGCTCTGTCCTCGGGCCCCTTCTCTTCTCCATCTACACCTCATCCCTTGGCCAACTGATACACTCCCACGGCTTCAACTACCACCTCTACGCCGATGACACACAAATCTACCTCTCCACCCCTCGCCTCACCCCCTCAGTCTCCGCCCGTATCACCCACCTACTGAACGACATTTCAGACTGGATGTCGCTCCACTTCCTCAAATTAAACCTTTCCAAAACCAAGCCCCCAGCCCACGACCCCACCCCTACCATCACGCCCAACAAAGCCACCTTCAGTCCCACCCCGCAAGCCAAAGTCCTAGGTGTCACTCTAGACTCAAACCTGTCCTTCCAACCCCATGTCCAATCGCTGGCAAACTCATGCAAGCTCCACCTCTGCAACATCTCCAAAATACGTTCGTTCCTAACCCCAGACATTACCAAACAACTCATACACTCCCTTATTATCTCACGACTCAACTATTGCAACTCCCTCCTCACTGGCCTACCCCAACACATGCTATCCCCGCTTCAGTCTATCCTGAACTCAGCGAGCGGCCAGATTCATGCACCTTACCAACCGCTCCGCATCTGCCACCCCCCTCTGTCATTCCCTCCACTGGCTTCCGATTGCCCAACGCATTAAATTCAAACTACTAACACTGATGTACAAAGCCATTCATAACACTGCCCCGAACTACCTCACGGACCTGATACCCAAATACCACCCAACCCGCACTCTTCACTCCTCACAAGACCTCCTACTTACTAGATCCCTGGTCTCCTCCTCCCGCGCCCTACTGCAGGACTTCTCCAGGACTTCCCCCATCCTCTGGAACTCACTACCGTAATCCATCAGACTGTCACCTACCCTATTCACCTTTAGGCACACCCTGAAAACCCATCTCTTCAGGGAAGCCTACCCCACCCTCACCACCAGCCGATCTCCTCCACTCTTCCTACCACTCCATCCCCTACAGCCACTTCCTCCTGTGCCACTATCCCCTCCCTCCTAGATTGTAAGCTCGAAAGAGCAGGGCCCTCGAACCCCTCGTATACTGTTTTGTTACTGTATTGTCTCATGTACTGTCCCCCACTACACTGTACAGCGCTGAGCAAACTTTCTGGCGCTATCTAAATACTGTATAATAAAAAAAAATTATAAAAAATATATTTTTAATGTATGTCAATAAAAGTGTGTGCAGACTCTACGTCCATAAACCAAATGAGTCACAGAATTAATTTTAGGGTTTGCAGATAGTTATACATTGATTTCAGCTTACCATTTCTAAGAACCACAGCTTTTTGGGTTATTTTCTTTCTAGGTAGTTCTTACCTAGCATGGAGGTATGTTTTGGATCATTATCTTGCTGTAGGATGAACACTTGACCAACTAGACATATTCCAGAGGGTATTGCATAGCGCTGCAAAATGTTGTGGTTGTAGCTTTGGTTCAGGATGCCACTCACTCTGTGCAAGTCACTGACTCAGGATCTAGCAATAGAGCCCCAGACCATCATGCTTTCTCCACCATGTTTAACAGTTACCATCCTTTCACCTACTTGACAGCTTACAAAAATACTGCGTGATAAACTGAAGATCTCAAATTTTGATTAATCATTTCACAAGCCCATCTTCCAGACTTCAGTAGTCCACTGGTGGTGCTTCATGGCTCAGGCAAGCCATTTCTCTTTTTTTGTCATCTTAACAATGGCTTTCTTACAGCCATTTGACCTGTCAAACCTGCAGCTCAAACTCGTCTCTTCACAGTGGAAACTGTGACTTGCTTAGTTCAATCAGTGTTAAGCTGTGCTTGAAGCCTGTGAGTCACCTGTTATGCAAGCTGTTGACTCTTAGAAACTTGTCTGTTGATTCTGTTGTGGCTTTGGGTCTGCCAGACCTCCTCCTGTCAGAGATTCCTCCTGTTTCCAAGTGCCTTTTGATGGCCTTTTTGTGCAATTTCTGTAAAAGGAAAGACCTACACTTTTAAGGATTATAATGGTCTGTCTACCTTCCTCTGTTAATTGCCTTTTTCTTGTCATTTTGAGAGCTATGTACTACTCCATGCATTACAATACTGTCCAAAATTTGCTTAAGAGGGTGTGGTAACACAGTCTGTTTCAACAATGTGGGAATTGTTAGCATAAACTTTTAGCCCTTTCCCGCCACCACCTCCCAGCTCTTTAAGAGCTTTTAAATGGCAAGAGGCCGAGGGAGGAAATTGGGTCATGTGACCACTGTGTCACAGTGCTCACATGATTGGAAAGCTCCTGATTGCTAGTATGCATCGGGAGCTTTCTGGTCCATGCTGGTACCTGTGCCTGAAGCATGCAGGGCGCATGCTGCAGTTGTTTACATAGGGCAGCATATATGTGACTTCTCGGCGTTAAAGCCCATCCACTGAGAGGCCACATATATGCTCCACGTCAGCGTGAAGAGGCTAAGGCTTAATTTACTTACATTGCTGCAGAACTGCTGTGAGTTGTTAACTAGAGATGAGCGAATTATTCAAAAATTCGATTCGGCTGATTCGCCGAATTTGCGGAATAAATTCAATTCGATGCGAATTTATTCGCTGCGAATTTAACTTATTAAAAGGGTTTCTAGGCTTCAGAGAGCCTTTATATTAGTGCAGAACACTGTACCTTTAATTTAAATGCCCTTGGAGTCTGCTGGGGAAGAGAAATAATACTGTCAGTCAGTATGACATGCAGATGAGTGCCGTCGATCTTAGAATCACAGCACACTTCACTCATTTGGGCAGTCACGGGGCACGACGAAGAAGATGAAGAAGAAGATGAAGAAGAAGAAGAAGATGAAGAAGAAGATGAAGAAGAAGATGAAGAAGAAGATGAAGAAGAAGAAGAAGAAGAAGAAGAAGATGAAGAAGAAGATGAAGAAGAAGATGAAGAAGAAGATGAAGAAGATGAAGAAGAAGAAGAAGAAGAAGATGAAGAAGAAGATGAAGAAGAAGAAGAAGAAGAAGAAGAAGAAGATGAGGATGAAGAAGAAGAAGAAGATGAGGATGAAGAAGAAGAAGAAGAAGATGAAGAAGAAGATGATGAAGAAGATGATGATGAAGAAGAAGAAGAAGATGATGAAGAAGAAGAAGATGAAGAAGAAGAAGATGAAGAAGATGAAGAAGAAGATGAAGAAGAAGAAGATGAAGAATATGAAGAAGAAGATGAAGAAGAAGAAGAAGAAGAAGATGAAGAAGAAGAAGAAGACGACGAAGAAGATGAAGAAGAAGATGAAGAAGAAGATGAAGAAGAAGAGGATGAGGATGAAGAAGAAGAGGATGAGGATGAAGAAGATGAAGAAGAAGAAGATGAGGATGAAGAAGAAGAAGAAGAAGATGAGGATGAAGAAGAAGAAGAAGAAGAAGAAGAAGGAAAATAATAATAATAATAATAAGAAGAAGAAGAAGAAGAAGGAAAATAAGAAGAAGAAGAAGGAAAATAAGAAGAAGAAGGAAAATAAGAAGAAGAAGAAGGAAAATAAGAAGAAGGAAAATAAGAAGAAGAAGGAAAATAAGAAGAAGAAGGAAAAGAAGAAGAAGAAGAAGAAGAAGAAGAAGAAGAAGAAGAAGAAGAAGAAGAAGAAGGAAAATAAGAAGAAGAAGAAGAAGAAGAAGAAGAAGGAAAATAAGAAGAAGAAGAAGAAGGAAAATAAGAAGAAGAAGAAGGAAAATAAGAAGAAGAAGAAGAAGGAAAATAAGAAGAAGAAGAAGAAGGAAAATAAGAAGAAGAATGAAAATAATAAGAAGAAGAAGAATGAAAAGAAGAAGGAGAAGAAGAAGGAGAAGAAGAAGGAGAAGAAGAATGAAAAGAAGAAGGAGAAGAAGAATGAAAAGAAGAAGGAGAAGAAGAAGGAGAAGAAGAAGGAGAAGAAGAATGAAAAGAAGAAGGAGAAGAAGAATGAAAAGAAGAAGGAGAAGAAGAAGGAGAAGAAGAATGAAAAGAAGAAGGAGAAGAAGAATGAAAAGAAGAAGGAGAAGAAGAAGGAGAAGAAGAATGAAAATAAGAAGAAGAAGAATGAAAATAAGAAGAAGAAGAAGAAGAATGAAAATAAGAAGAATTCCAGTACAGCAAAAAGTGTATCTGCAGAGAGCTCCGCTATTTCTGACAGTTCTCTGACAGTTCCTTCACATTTACAGTGGTTGAAACATTGTATCTATTTGTTTCCGAATAAAAACATCTGTATCCTAAATGGAAACAAATAGATACAATGTTTCAACCGCTGTAAATGTGAAGGAACTGTCAGAGAACTGTCAGAAATAGCGGAGCTCTCTGCAGGGACACTTTTTGCCGGCTGTAGAAGGGATGAAAATCGGCCGATCGGGAAAAATTCGATTCGTGCATCCGAAGTTTGCTAATTTTCGGATTCGGTGCGAATCGAATTTTTCCTAATATTCGAAACGAATTCCACTTCGCCAAGTTCGATTCGCTCATCTCTATTGTTAACCTATTGCTTCTTCCATGAAAAGACCTGTTTGTTAAACTCTAAAATGTACAAAATTTTTAAAGTTTTTCTTAAAGTAGCATAGTGTACACTTACAGTGTATATTAGTGCATATTATTAAATCTAGAAAAAGAAATAAAAATCATGTTAAAGATAAACTTCAGGCAAATATAAACACAGAATTTTATGAAGTTATGTATCCCTTTAAAAATACATAGAACTATCAAAAGTAGACATGTACATGCTGACAAGTGTTGTCACCCTACTGATTGTGCTGTTTGGCAGAGGTGTATATCTCCCACAGTGGGCTGAACAGAATTACAAATGCTTTGGCAAATAAGACAGTTCATATGTATGTATTTCAGTTGGGTATTTAGCTGTGTTCCTGGAGGTCAGTTTTAAAAAATGTTGAGCTACATCTACATAGAATATTCCTCATTTATATTTTCACTGGAAAAGAGATAAAACTTACTGTACCTATGAGATTTGTGAACATTCAAACTGACTAAATCTTTTTGTTAAACCGGGTGAAGTTCATAGTGCAAATTTTTCCCCTCTCCATATACGTTTTGGACCTGCAACAATTAATAAGTATTGAAGACAGTTCTGCTGCTTCATTTCCCTCATAATCAATTTAGGAATTAGAGTAAAAGGAATGTGGATCTAGAAGAATAACTAAGAAAAAAAAACATTGATGCAAAGGTCTACCCTGTTAACAGGCTGATGTTAAAGGAAATACACTAGATTGCCAAAAGTATTGGGATACCTGCCTTTACACGCACATGAACTTTAATGGCATCCCAGTCTTAGTCCGTAGGGTTCAATACTGGGTTGGTGCAACCTTTGCAGCTATAACAGCTTCAACTCTTCTGGGAAGGCTGTCCACAAGGTTTAGGAGTGTGTCTATGTGAATGTTTGACCATTCTTCTAGAAGCGCATTTGTGAGGTCAGGCACTGATGTCAGACAAGAAAACCTGGTTCGCAGTCTCTGCTCTAATTCATCCCAAAGGTGTTCTATCAGGTTGAGGTCAGGACTCTGTGCAGGCCACTCAAGTTCCTCCACTCCAAGCTCGCTCATCCATGTCCTTATGGACCTTGCTTTGTACACTGGTGCACAGTCATGTTTGAACAGGAAAGGGGCCATCCCGAAACCGTTCCCACAAAGTTGGGAGCATGAAATTGTCCAAAATGTCTTGGTATGCTGATGCCTTAAGAGTTCCCTGGAACTAAGGGGCCAAGCCCAACCCTTGAAGAACATCCCCACACCATATTCCCCCTCCATCAAACTTTACACTTGGCACAATGCAGTCAGGCAAGTACCGTTCTCCTGGCAACCAGGATTGCCAGACAGAGAAGTGTGATTTGTCTTTCCAGAGAACACGTCTCCACTGCTCTAGAGTCCAGTGGTGGCGTACTTTACGCCACTGCATTCAACGCTGTGCATTGCACTTGGTGATGTAAGGCTTGGATGCAGCTGCTCAACAATGAAAACCCATTTCATGAAGCTCTCTATGCACTGTTTTTGTGCTAATCTGAAGGCCATACCAAGTTTGGAGGTCTTTGGCTATTGATTCTGCAGACAGTTGGCATGTGCTGACCCCGCTCTGTCATTTTACGTGGCTGACCACTTCGTAGCTGAGTTGCTGTCGTTCCCAGTGTCTTCCACTTTTTTTATAATACCACTAACACTTGACCGTGGACTATTTAGTAGGAAGGAAATTTCACGGATGGACCACACTTGAATTCACTGAGCTCCTGAGAGCGACCCATTCTTTCACAAATGTTTGTAGAAGCAGTCTGTATGCCTAGGTGCTTGATTTTATACACCTGTGGCCATGGAGGTGATTGGAACACCTGAATCCAATGATTTGGAGGGGTGTCTCAATACCTTTGGCAATATAGTGTACATACAGCAAATATATGTATAGCAGATATATTTTCACAATTTTTATGGAAATAGTGAAATGTTTAAAAATAGCTTTTTTGTGTTATTAAACCCAGGACCCTGCATTCACTATATGGTCTACAGTACACACAACATGGAAATGCAATTATTTTAGTAAATATAAACTGCTAAATACCTTTTCTCATCAGCAGTATATAGCAGCAGTCTTGTGACTTCCAACAGTGTCAAGATGGGCACTGGTTAAAGCTGGTAGGAGGTTTTCATTCTCCTCTGACTGTCCTATGAGGCTGCATGACTCCTGACCCTCTGTCTGGACAGTGCTGATTGGCCCTTTGCTGATCATATGCACTGTCCCAAAGAAAAAAAAAACTCTCACACTAAACTGAGTATGTGCAGAGTGACTCCTAGAGCTCTGTACTATCATCAGATGGATTGGGGATAGTAGAAGAAGAGGAGGATCAGAGAAGACAGGATCAAACAGCCTTTTACACAATGTGAAGGATTAACTCCTTAGGTTCCTCAGTAAGTATAACAAGCATGCTTTCCTGCACATACAGACTGATTTTATTGTTGTGGGTTTAGTAAAACTTGAATTACCTCATGCATTTAATTATTTCCTTCTGTGAAATCACTTTAACCCCTTTTTATTTGAGTGTTTTGCGGTAAATACTACAAAATGACATAGTGAATTGACAATTTCAGCAATGCATGCAATATTTAGGGAAAATGTGTCCGGATACCTAAATACCACATGCGATCTGCTTTAGTGAATGAAGCCTATTGACCTTACTTTTGGAGATATAGTTAATCACCTGCATTATTCTCAATAACAGTAATTTACAGAACTGAACTGTTTTCTATAACTAATTTACTATAACTTACCCTGTTTTATCCTACTGGCCAGTAAATGATGAGAAAAAAAACATTGGCTGGCAATGTTGGGGCCCTTAAAGAAAGCACAACAGTTCTTGGCCAACAACAGATTACCTTGTAGGTTGTTATTCTCTTACCCATCCCAAGGGACCCTCTTCTGGGTCTCTGGACACTCCTATGAGTCAGTAAAATTCAAGTTCAAGTCAGACAGGGATAGAAGTTGCTGTTATCTCTTCATTTCAACCCTGCTGCGACAGTCCCTCTTTTCCTTCCTTACAAGTAGTGGGAGTGCTCTCTAGTACAGTCTTTGTAATCCAACAGAGCACTGGATTGTGTCTGAATAAAGAGGTTAATGCAACCACACATGCAATCAGTAGCCAAGGGGTCTGATTTGACTGTTGTGGGTTTAATAACTGTTTAATATGTTATAAAAATCCTTTTGAACTAGCATGTTGTACTTTGAGCACCTTTTTTATATATATTGTTTTTGCTCCTTTGTTTCAAAAGCCTATTGTTAACAAAGCTCAGTAGCTCAGAGCAAAATCTCATGCCCTATCTCTTAATGCCTATCTCTAAGCCCTGGTTCACATGAATGTGACCCCAAAGTTGTGTGATTTTGAGTGCGACTATGCTGTGCGACTTGCTTGACATGTCAAGGCGACATATCAATGCAAGTTGCAATGAAGCCGCAAAAAAGTAGTTCACCTATTAGAACAGGGCAATTGAAATACATTGGATGTAACTTGTCAAGTAACTTCAAAGGAACATTACAAGCCTCATTGGTGTGAACTGGGGCTAAAGGTTTCAGGGAGAGACAGACTGCCTGAAAGGAGATAACTACCACTGTGCTAGACCTTTACATAACCTGTAGTGGTCTGGGAATTTTTTGGCAGGTAATACATGTTATCTGTACAACAAATGTATATACAGAGAAAAAAATTTGTTTAAAAACATATTGTTTTTAATCAAGTTACCCCAAACCATTATAGTTTTTCATTAACAATGCTCTGTTTTAAAGCCAAAAGAAACAGAGAAGAAACATTGTTATAATTATTTAATGCTTTAATCTTAGACATTGAAAAATGCTGACAACACAAATAAGCCATCATCTCACTAAACTGCAAGAATTCAATTTGTTGTAACCTAAAAAAAAAAAGGTATATGCTTGTCACACAAATATCCTGACATCTCTCCTAAATTAAGCTATCAAATGATAATCAATTCTCTGCCACCCTGGACCACCCAACAAGGCTTTGAATATAAAACACATGTTTTTCTAACACAAGCACTCTGTTCTGAAAAGGATCAGCATTACACTCGTTAATACAGAGCTTGGCAGCATCATCCACTTTGTACTACACCATATCTCTGCTATGATATGTGAGAGAAGTGAACCAAGTGATCAACAGACAAATATGTGTTTTTACTCTGGCAGAAGAAAATACTTAAGGTAGTATTAAACCATCAGCGTTTTTTAGCTTAACACATTTAATACAATGAGAATTCCCCTGTAAATGGTTCAAATTCATATCCCAGCAACTTTCAATGCTGCTGGCACCTGCTTTCCCAGTCCTTCTTTCCTGAACGTTATGGTCTTCACAGTTAAACCATTAGTAGTGGACAATGCAGTCTCCAGCTAGTCTGCTTTGAGAAGGGATGAGGGAGAAGCAGAGGAGTGCATTTCCACTCTAGGCTACTGGGTTGTGTGATTCTATTGATGCACACAGTGTCGGGAGACAGAACTTTAGTCTCTGCATGCAAGTGTGACCCCATAGGATGCTGCAGAGGAAAGGAATCTCCCTGAAACAGAAAACCTGGGTCAGTGGTCATGGCACCAGCTTAAACTGGAACATAGGCAAGGATTAAAAGATAAAGAAGCTGCATATCCAGTAAGTGATTAAACCAGCTGCTGAAGATGCTTAAAAAACAGAGTTTAACCGCTTTCCTGACGCCCTATAGCAGATATACTGCTACAAGGTGGCAGGGGTGCGCAAAACCACATATTATATATATATATATATATATATATATATATATATATATACACACACACACACACATGTGATTTTGCATTACCGGGTAGGGGGCGCGTGCGAGCCTACCCGCGCCATCATTCGCAGCCACTGAACTTGAAATTGTAGTTGTCAGTTTGCGTCCCTACGAGATAGCGTCAGATTGCCTGCCACTACATCAGTCATCACATTTAACCCTTCAACACACTCACATATACAATAAACCTCCATTGCTAGTATACTGTCTGAACAGATCAATATCTTTGATCGGATCAGAACTATACCAGCGTTCACAATAGTATAGTGTCCCCAAAAATGCAGCGTTAGCAGGATCAGTCTCGGCACCTACCAGCACCTGCATTTAGCTCCTACTGTTCATTCCCCCCCTTCTTCCCCAGCAAGTGCAGTTTCAGTAGATCATTGTCACTTGATACATTGCACACAAAACTGCAGGGTTAGCAAGATCAGGCCTGATCTCTGCTAGCACTAGCAGGTAAATTTTTTTTGTAGCGGTTCAAGCAGTGTCTAACAACCAGGTGCCTTTTTTCCTGTGAGTTGCACTAGGTACCTATAAACTTAGTGGCCAAAATGTTCACCGAAAGGTACTCTAGTGAAAAGGACTACAGGATTCTGAGTATGTCAGATGAGAGCAAAAGGCGAAGCCTCACTAACAGAATAAGGCGAAGCCTCACTAACAGAATAAGGCTCAGAATACGAACCTGTAGAGAGCAGAGGCACCCTGACAGATAGCTCAGATGATTGAGTAGAGGTAGAGGTCCCTGCTAAGGTCAGATGTACCTGACCCATTTCCCAGGTTGCTGAGGTGTTACAATTGCATAATGATTCTCATATGCAGCAGAGTGCCAGTACTAGTGCCTTCTACCTTGTGGTGAACTGGCGAGCACCAGCGGCCTAGTATATCCTGGTCTTTTACATATCAGCACTGCAGTATCACTTGGTGATGTGGTGAGTTCCATAAGTGCAGTACAAACTGGTGCAGTAGCTAGCACAAGTAGTGTCCTGCAGCCACCAAGAATTCAAACACAGGCCCATAGAGCCTATAGTGTCCTTCCATGTGCTTGCAAATTCTGATTGGCAGCCCACAAATTCTGCAGCACCTGTACTTCCCCCATTCACTGCCCAACCCAGAATTCAGGTGGAAACAGTGAATTTACCTACTCCCCTTGATCTATTGGAGCTGTTTTTCATGGAAGATCTGTATGATTTTGATTGATTTTGGATCAAAGCAATTTATATGCACAACTATTTATCACCGTCAACCCAAATTCACACCTTGCCAGACCATTTGCCTGGAAACCTATTACAGTTTCTGAATTTAAAGGTTTTTTTGGGGCCTAACCTTCAACAAGGGCATTACTAAAAAGAAATGTGGTTGTATTGGTCCACAGACCCGATTCATCGTATGTCTGTGTCCTCTGCTGCCATGGCCAGGCATAGATATGAGAATATAATGCGATTTATGCATTTCAATGACAATACGCTCTGTCATCCTTGGGGTGACCCTGAATATGATAGACTCCACAAAATTCGGCCCCTCGTAAATCACCATAACCAGAAATTTGCAGATGTGTATACTCCCCAGCAATGTAATGATGAGTCCCTCATTAATTTTTCTGGCCGCCTTACATTCAAGCAATTTCTCCCCAGCAAGCATGCCAGATATGGGGTCAAAATGTATAAGACCTGTGTGAGGGCAACAGGCTATATATGTAATTTTCTGATTTACGAGGGAAAAAGCGTACAAGGCTTTTGTGCTTTACAAAGCAACTGGACGTAGTGGATCCTTGCTAAAATTCTAGGTAGAGATCATCATGGTCCTTTTGTATATAGAAGGTGCTGTGGCCCAAACCCCCAACACAGATGCAATTGGCTGGCTGCATGAGAGGCATTTTAAAATATAAATGGTGCAGCGCTACTAGTATACAGCCAGCACTAAAAATACATGCAAATAAATAAGTCCAAACTGCATGGGTGAATGACCCCCTAAGTAGATATATAACATAAAATGACAAATATCAATATCAATCACTGATGTCAAGGTGCCAAAGTGCCACGCACTTAATAGGTGACTAAAGGGTGATGAATCAGTCCACTTTAAGCACACAGGTGAGAAAACTCTTCTTACACGTGGATGTGTCATGCGTGCCAAACAAATCCCAAAATGGTCTGAGTGCCCCCTCACCTCCTTGCAATGACCTCAAGGGCCAACCAGCGTTTTCTACTAGTATTCAGACAATCTCCTGCAGATCCCCTCAATATAACCGGAATGACAGTAGCTTTATCCAGACCTCTTCCTGCACTCCACAGCTCCGGCAACACCTCTAGGGTCCACTCAGAGACACAAGGGAAACAAGCTCCATAGTGCAATATTGTCAATTTATTTAAATGAAAATTAAAATACCCACTCACATGTTAGCAGGTAACAGCAAACATCCTCAGTTGTCCTCATAACATGTGGCTTCATGGAGTCCCAATATGGCGCGGGCGCCGGAAATGACGTCACCGCGTCCCGGAAATGACGATGGACGTACCAACGCGTTACGTCACGAATATCACGTGACTTCATCAGGGTGACCGCCCATACTCACACATCCCATTTATATTGGCTGCTTGGGTGTCAATCAACTTAAAAGACAACCCCCGGCGGCCATCTTATTGAAGTCCCGACTAGTGCAGACGATACTACTCAGTCTCAATAGGACTGAATATGACTCTAAATAACTTTAACAAAAGACTCAATGGTAATTTAATTTTATAATTAAAACACCAGTCATCCCCAAACCATTAAATAAAATCAAATGATGGGGTATAGAAGAACCAGTAATACCCAAAAATATATACATATATATATATAGAAAATCGATGTATAATATGTATAAAATATATGTATAAAATCTATGTATAGACCCTATGCTCCGACTCCATGTAGACACTCCATGTAATAAGTTTACAATCATGAATAGAATAAATGAACACAGCAGAAAAAACTACTCTGATAAACAATATATATATATATATATAGCCAGATAGATCCTATAGAATTCGAAAAATATATAATAATAAATATATAAAAAATATAAAAATATAAAAATATTTTTAAAAATCACTTATAAAACAATTCAGGTCGAATTCAATATTCAAACCTTTGGGTACTTGCGTTTGCATTGTATATATCCACCGTGACTCTGCCTTACTAAGAGACCGCACTTTGTGACTCCCCCCTCCAATGGCTCTTGTATTTTTCGATGCCCCAAAATATTAATGTCGTCTGCACTAGTCGGGACTTCAATAAGATGGCCGCCGGGGGTTGTCTTTTAAGTTGATTGACACCCAAGCAGCCAATATAAATGGGATGTGTGAGTATGGGCGGTCACCCTGATGAAGTCACGTGATATTCGTGACGTAACGCGTTGGTATGTCCATCGTCATTTCCGGGACGCGGTGACGTCATTTCCGGCGCCCGCGCCATATTGGGACTCCATGAAGCCACATGTTATGAGGACAACTGAGGATGTTTGCTGTTACCTGCTAACATGTGAGTGGGTATTTTAATTTTCATTTAAATAAATTGACAATATTGCACTATGGAGCTTGTTTCCCTTGTGTCTCTGAGTGGACCCTAGAGGTGTTGCCGGAGCTGTGGAGTGCAGGAAGAGGTCTGGATAAAGCTACTGTCATTCCGGTTATATTGAGGGGATCTGCAGGAGATTGTCTGAATACTAGTAGAAAACGCTGGTTGGCCCTTGAGGTCATTGCAAGGAGGTGAGGGGGCACTCAGACCATTTTGGGATTTGTTTGGCACGCATGATACATCCACGTGTAAGAAGAGTTTTCTCACCTGTGTGCTTAAAGTGGACTGATTCATCACCCTTTAGTCACCTATTAAGTGCGTGGCACTTTGGCACCTTGACATCAGTGATTGATATTGATATTTGTCATTTTATGTTATATATCTACTTAGGGGGTCATTCACCCATGCAGTTTGGACTTATTTATTTGCATGTATTTTTAGTGCTGGCTGTATACTAGTAGCGCTGCACCATTTATATTTTATTTTGGATTAAGGTATTTATTGGTACTTAGTAGGTGCTAGCAGCTTTGTTAGGACCATCTAAGCGCAGGGGCTTTTCTCACTATTTATGAGAGGCATTTTACTGATGCTGTTACCAGTACCCCATAGCAAAAGTCACCTCAAAAAAGATGTGTCAGTAGCAGACACGGAATTAGGCATGACACCCGCTTTTTTTTGTCCCTAATGTCCTGGCCAACCTGGTCTCTGCCTCAAGGACTGCTTCCGTCACTATCTCACATTAGTGGAGTATTAGCAGAAGGTACAGCACAGTCTAGGACACATAAATACACAGGATCTCGAAAGATATTAGGTAGTCAGGAAACTGGCTATTGCATTTTGAGATATCCTCATCATCTGGAGATTACATTTTTTTAAAAAAAGTTTTAAAAAGTAAAAAAAAAAAAAAAGTAAAAGAAAATAATATGAAAAAAGTAAAAAAAAAACAAAAAAAAACCAAATAGTTGTTTTATTGAGTTACTGTTTTATTGTTAACCATTGTTACTTTCTTTGCAGAAATGCCATTCAGCTGCAGCACCGTTCTGTTTATTCTGACAGCAAAGGTTGTGCTCTCAGAATATACGTCAATGTGTGCAGCACTGTTGGGTGAGATTTTTCATCTGCAGTTAAAAAAATAAAAGAACATGTATGTCCATGCATTAGGGGCCTGGGGTGACCAGTGAGTGGATTGCTCCAATGCTTCGGCATGTATATTTTATATTTTTGGCACAGATTTCAATAAAAAAAGTTGCTGTTTTATTGAGTTACTGTTCTAGTGTTACTGTTTTATTGTTAACAGTTGTTGTTTTTTTTTTTTTTGCAGGAACACCATTCAGCTGCAGCACCGATCCGTTTATGCTGACAGCAACAGGGTGTGCTCTCAGAATATACGTCAGTGTGTGCAGCGCTGCTGGATGAAATTTTTCATCCGCAGTTAAAAAAAGAACATATATGCCCAAACATGGGGTCCTAGGGTGGTCAGTGGGTTTATTGCTTCTGCTTATATGTTTTTCATATTTTCTGGCACAGATTTCAATACAAAAGTTGTTTTATTGCGTTACTGTTCTATTGTTACTGTTTTATTGTTAACCTTAACTGGGTGGATCGCTCCTACTCTTTGGCATATATTTAAAAAAAAAATTTGGCAGAGATTTCTTCATCCACATCGATCGATGTGAATAGAGGAATTCTTTTAGGTTATCTTTTTTGTTCAGCCCATAAAAAGAACATTTCATATATGCCCAACATTAGAAGTGGGTGGATGCAGCGTGGTATATTCTAATGGTGGGCATACCACACACTTTTTTTGGCAGAGACTTCTTTTCTTTTTTCATTCAGCCCACAGGCTGAATAAAAAAAAGAACATAACTATATGCCCAACAAGGACCAGCGATATACTGGTACATCACTGGACTTTGAGTGGTTATACCAGGATGAGCAGGCATCATCCTGGTATAATTTTTTTCAGCCGGCAATCGGCTTTCATGTAAAAGCAATCCTAATGACTAATAAGCTGCAGGATTGCTCTTACAAGCATTGGTAGGAGATGCCTCTCCCCCCCCCCCCCCGGTGCCTTCAACGACTTTCTCGGGCAGTCCTATGCCATCGGGGGACCTGAGAAAGAAGCCGGCATTTCCACCAGCGGACCATAGAGCTGATTGGAGACCATAATGGATCCAATTATCTCTATAGTCTAAGAAACCGGAAGCTACAAGCAATTCATCACTTCAGTTTGCCGGATATAAACAGCACCATTTTTAAATTGGGAAAGCATCTGATCACACCGACCTTGGTGAGATCAGATGATTTAAGGACAGCGGATATATCTACAGTCTAATAAACCTCATATTTCTCATAAAAGAATGCCTGTCACTGCCTATTGCTATCACAGGGGATATTTACATTCCCTGTGATAGCAGTAAAAGTGATAAAAAAAATTAAAGGGACAGTGTAAAAATAAAAAAAAAATAAAAATAAATGATTAAAAAATTTTTTAAAGCACCCTTATCTCCCCGCATGTTGCCGCAAGGCCTATGCAAGCATCGGCCCCGTGTTGGTATGAGGTATTGCTGCGAACATCAGATTGAGAGCAGTAATTCTAGCACTAGACCTCCTGTGTTAAGCTAAAGTGGTAGCCTGTAAAGGCTTTTATGTAGTATGTGGCCGTTGCACAGGGCATGAGCAGTTTAAAAGCATATAATGTTTGGTTTCTGTTTACTTGGCATAACATCATCTTTTATACTACACCAAACAATTGGCCAATATATTGTGATTTTGTGCATTAAAATTCAAATAAGTGTATTTTTTTTTAAATTTGAGTTTGAAAAAGCATTGCGCAAGTACTGTGTGACATAAAAATTGCAACACCAACCATTTTATTCTCTTGGGCATCTGCTTTAAAAAATATAATGTTTGGGGGTTCAAAGTAATTTTCTAGAAAAAATACACTGATTTTTTTCATGTGAACAAAAACTGTCAGAAAAGGCCTGGTTTTCAAGTGAATAGAAGAGTGAATGATGTGTGGCATAATTTCTAATGTTGGCCATAAAATGCCAAGAAAAACCCCTTCCCCAAGTGACCCCTTTTTGGAAAGTAGACACCCCAAACTATTTGCTGAGACGCATGTTGAGCAAAAATCTATTTTTTACCACAACTTTTTGAAAAATGACAAAAAAAAATTAATAGGTAGTGAGGAAGTGAAATGAGGAATTTACGCACCTTCGGGCTGGCTAGGCTCCCAAAAAGTCTCACACGTGTGTTATCCCCAAACTCAGGAGAAGTAGTAGACTATATTTTGGGGTGTAATTCAAAATATACCCATGGCATGTGTGAGCAATATACCATTTAAATGACAACTTTGTGTAAAAATAAAAATAAAAAATTTTGTCAAAACATTTTTGGAAAAAAATAAAGCTTCCATGGACTCAACATGGCTCTCAACAAATAGCTTAGGATGTCTACTTTCCAAAAAAGGATCATTTGGGGGTGAAATGTGATAGACAGCCACAAAGTAAAAGAAAGTCAGAAAGTAAAAGTGTAAGTGCCCGTTCACATATATGCGGATTGGATGCAGTTTGATGCAGTCCACGTGATGTGTAAAAACATTGCTTCCTATGCTGCCTGTTCAAATATGTCTGGTGCACTGGAGTGCAGGTTCAATGCAGATTCAGTGTTGTTTTAAAAAGAGTCTTGTTCGATTTCTGAGCAGTGCTTTCAGGTTCAGGCACGGATTACAGGCTATTGACTTCTATGGGAACCATTTCTAAACCTCATATGTGTGAAAAAGATAAGATCCTGCGCTAATCCTGTCCTGAACCTGATGTAAACCTGAGGTGAACCTGTGAACAACTACTGTATCAATTAGTTGTGAAACCTGAGCTTCAGTCTGCACCACACGTGTGAATCAGCACTTAATTTCAGTATCTATACTATTGTTTGTAGACGCTATAACTTTCACACAAAACAATTAATATACACTTACTGGGATTTTTTTTACCAAAGACATGTAGCAAAATATATTTTGGCCTAAATTTATGACGAAATTTGAGTTTATTGGAAATTTTTGTATAACAGAAATGAGAAAATGTTTTTTTTTTTAATTTTTGTTTTTGTTTTTTGCTTGTAGTGCAAAAAATTAAAAAATACAGAGGTGATAAAATACCACCAAAAGAATGCTCTGTGAAAAAAAGGACAAACATTTAGTTTGGGTACAGCATGAATAGCAAGAAATGGCCCGGTCAGGAAGGGGGGTAAATCTTCCGGAGGGATAATATCAATGGATTGAGACTTTGACGGGCATCTGCCGTTGCTCTGCTCTTTAATGGCCAGAATACGGGCGTGGTAGCTAGATTTATATCTATCTCTTATTTGAGGCATGTGTCAGGGAAAAAGAGTTTTGCATCTGCGCACATCTGTGTGCCAGTACCGGGTGTCCAGTGGCACTGCCGGTGCACATGCGCACACAGTTGTGCACACCCAAATGCGTACATGTGCACGCACTGACGTGCACAGGCAAGATATTTAAACCCCTGCTGCACTTAGAATGGTGCATTCTGGTCTACTATGTTCTGTGCCTGTATCCTGACTCCTGTTATCTACCTGCTTGATCTGACTACGATTGAACTCCGCCTGCACCGACCTGGCTCACCCCTTAACTATCTGCTTGCCTGCTCCTCTGTACCTGATTCGCCCAATTCATCCTGACCCGGCTTGCCTGACGCTTCTACCTCTCCTGCCTTTGACTATTCCTGGCTGCCAGCTGCCACGGTTGTCTGCATCTCCGCTATACACCTTTCTGCTGCTGCACCTGCTCACCTGCATCTGCCACTGACCTGCATCTTGGTCTTCCGAGTCATCTTGTTGGTAGCTAATCTTTGCTTTTTTTCTTTACTGTTATAGTAATTATACAGACAAATTCACCACAGAACTATGACATAGCATCTGGTTTGCATATATTATTATTATTATTATTATACAGGATTTATATAGTACCAACAGTTTGCTCAGCGCTTTACAATATAACGGGAGACAATACAGCAACAATACAGTTCAATACAAGAGAGTTAGGAGGGCCCTGCTCTTTGGAGCTTACAATCTAAGAGTATATATATGTCAATAAACCAGAGAGAACGTATACAGTTTTATATAGCTAATATACTTGTTTTAGGGTAATACACTTTTTAATGCATCATTACCTTTAAAGGTTGGATTACCTCTCATGGTAAATTGCTCTTTTTATAGGGAGAAAAAATAAGAATCTAACAATGATGTTGTGTCATGTCAGAAAATGTGAAAGGTCCATCAAAACGTCTAACACCAAGCACTTTAGACCTTTAATTCAGACTTGATATAAACTTTAAACTATTCAAATACTTACATTTCTTGAAAAGTCATGCAAAAGCTATTTTTTTTACTTTGCCACTTGAGCATTGTATTTCTTCTTTGATGAAGAACAGACATCAGTTACTTAGGCCTAAGTGCTACACCACATGGAGAAAAACAACAACGATCTTTCTCAAAACATATTAAACCAAATCCTTGAACTGATACTTCAGTAACTGTATCACACATACAGTAATAGCAGATGAGGCAGGGATGAAAATGTCTTTGCAATTCCAAACAAGCAGGTAAATATACAGTTCTTATGCATATACAGTATGTGTTACATGCTAAAGGATTTGCATTTCTGTTCAGCTTTGTAATTCAGGCACTACTGCAAGAGGCAAAAACAGGTTGGTGACCTCAAATTTCTCCACTGCCTACACTGGATAGCTGAACATTTATTAGATCATCACTTTGGTCTCTCCTCCTTTCAGTAAGCCTGAAAAACTGCATTTTTTTTTATTGTAATGCAGCCAAGCATGACTGGCGTAAACTGCTGTTCCTCGGTCACCAAGTCGAAGGCTTGCAAAGCGAGGGATTACATGAAGGTGATGTATGGATTCAGTCACTTGCAAAAAAATAAAATAAAACCAAAAACATTTAAAGAGCCCTCAAAATACTTGTGACTATAAAAACGTAAATGAAAGAACTTGTGAAATGTAAACAAAAATTAAGTCCATCAGAAAAAACATTACATGTGCATAAGGTATTAAACCACAAATCCTTAGTCCAGGCATTGGGATCATCAAAAGTAATAAAATATCTCTTGCTGCCTTTGGTGCTGCTCCTCAAAAGATTGGGGTAATATACAAATGACAAACACTGCAGAGCACTGGGCATGGCTACGTGTTTCAAAGGACCTCCATTTTTGTCAAGCCTACTGGTAGGCTTGACAAAGAAGGAGGTCCTTCGAAACATGTAGCCATGCCCAGTGCTCTGCCCACATGTGACATCATCCAGGAGATCCCCTACAACACTTTGTGCTTGTGTACAGAGGACTTGTTTGTCCTTCAGCTGCAACTATTCTTCCATCTAAAAGCACTACTATCCAGCACTACAGGTGTAAACACAGAGAGGCGTCCTTGCTGGGAATGTTGAGTACATGGTTTTTCTATTTAAACTTTATGCGTTGCCAATTTGCATTTTATTTTACCATTAAAGCTTTTAACTCTACTACACTTAGTGTGTGCTCTTCTTGTTTGTTTGTAGGTACTTGCACTAGCTGCATTTAAAAATGCCTGTTGTGATCTTAATGGTACTTTTGTATATTTGCCTGGAGTTCATTATTAAATACTTTATGGGCAATGGTTAGTTCTCTGTGTCTGTTAAAAATTTTTCATAAATAAAGAATTATTAAAAAAAGGGTCCCCCTACCCCTACCAGACCTAAAGGGTGTGGTATAAATTCGGGGGGGAACCCAAAAAAAAAAAAAAAAAAAAACATACTTTATGGGCGTGTTGCAGGTATGAAAACATGTCTCTTTTATCATTGCTTTCCTTTATTTCACTCTAGGCAACGTTTGCAAGCACTCATAAGATCCTATATTTCAAGATTCCGTCTTACACCAATACTCTGTACTGTGAGGGAGGCACCCTTGGACCAGAGGGAATTAGCAATGCAACACACTGGGGGAGATTTACTAAAACTGGAATACTTAGGATCTGGTGCAGCTGTGCATGGTAGCCAATCAGCTTCTAACTTCATATATAAAAAATCACCAGTGCCAAAACCGTGAAATTATATACTAATAAATAAATGCTGCTGCTCATTAGTGTAAACACCAAAAAATAATACAAGACATCAAAACAGCGCAAATATATAACTCCAGTGAAAAATTAAATAAATACTAATTGATAAAAAATATAAAAAATGAAAATTAATGAGCTCCACTCCAGATCAATAAAGTGAAAAATAAAGATAAAAAAAATATTCATAAAAGACTTTTACAAAAAAACTTTTAACCTGTGTTTCCACCGAAATAGTGCTCAAATACCACACCGCACTCTCCAGATATTGGTGAAAAAAAACACCTTTTAGGGTTTTTTTGGGATCCTAGACCCAGTCAATAAACCTCCAAACACCAGATATTATTGGATCTCCCCTACTCCAGACAGGAATATAGCCAGCCTCCAGGATCACCAGGCACCACTCTCCAAGAAAAAGTTTTGAATAATGCAGAGAAAAAAAAACAAATATATTATTATTATTATACATTATTTAGAAAGCGCCAACAGTTCACTCAGCGCTGTACATTACAAAGGGAGACAGAACATGCAACAGTACAGTAACAATACAATGTTATACACGAGGGGTTCGAGGGCCCTGCTTCTTCGAGCTTACAATCTAGGAGATAGTGTAATACAGCAATACTCGGGCAGAATCAATTTCCAAATACCAAACCACTCACATTCTTAAAAAGTATAATCAACAATTATTGTATTTCAAATGGAGCCAAAACACCACATCACCAGGGTATTTCTGAGATCTCACGGTCAGCAACAGATGACAGCACAAGAATCACCCACAAGCAAGATGGCCCCCTGGAAAACCGCACGCCGGCCATATCACTCCCCCCTCCAAGGGGTTTTGACTCTATCTACGCCACAAAACATCAACGATGATGGATCTCGATTATGAAATATTCTATAATGGTGCGATAGACTATGATATTAATAACCCTTTTTTTTTTTGTTCCTAATGTGTTCCCCTAATCTAGTGGATAATTTTCTTGTGGTCCTACCTATATACTGGAGATGACAAGGACATTCCAGTAAATATGTGACATAAGTACTATCACATGAAATTAATTCTCTAATCTTATGAGACATCCTATTAGTTTGTCACTGAAAATGCGTGTAACTCTTATTTTTATTCCCCTTCATACTTTTTATTTACTTTTTATTGGTGTGTGGCTTGTAGATCCTGGAAGTAAAGAGTCCAATTAAACAGAGAAAGTCAGAAAAACAAGTAAAAAATGTAGACTGCGATAAGGTAAATATATTTTTGAAGTTTGTGTCTGCAGTTTTTGTTGGAGATGATAATTCCTAAAAAGTTTGGTGGTGCCTTTAAATGTTCCATGTAACTGAATGTTGTGAATGTAGTGGCGAGAAGGAAAAAAGGAACAAAGACAACTTTGTGGGTATGTTCATAGCAATCACAGTGCTTCGGTCTAGGTTGAGGTTTCCATGAACTGTGTGTTTGTTGGGGGAGGGAGTCAGGGCCTTTTGGCCATGCCGGGTAGGTGCATTCCTTGCAGTGGCCATGCACACAGGCCTAGTAAGGTATTTATCCTCCCTGGCAGTATTCCTGAGTGTAGCTCGGGGTAAAGTTTCAGCACCACAAACGGTAACCCCGAGCTACACTCAGGAATACCTTGCAGCGTTGCCCCGGGATCTCTTCTGCACTTACCTTGTCCTGCACTCCCGTGATGTCCCTCCTGCAGTGTCCCCAGCAATGTCCTCCGACCGATGCTGGCATCTGTCTTCTGGGTTCCATTCCCTGCAATGTCAGGACGTACGGGGGACAGAACGGCAGGAAATTTAAAAATGGGAAAAGGCGACATTCACTAAATACACTAAAATCACATAGTAAAACATTACTGTATCAAAGCATTTCAAATACATTTTGTCCCTAGTGCTTTGTCCTGTGCCCTGCCTACATATTTACTGTTCTTTCTGCCTGGAAACTGAGAAATGTCCATGGCGTCTAAAAAGCGTCCCTTTAGGTCAAAAGCGGTTTTAGACCAGCTAGAGAACAGCGATAGTAAATCAGAACCACTTGCAGAATTGAGTGATAATGATTCGTGGGGAAATTCATCATCAGACACTGAAAACGATTCTGCGACTTTGCTCAGTGATATGCGAACTTGGCGCTATATTTCAAATTTCAGTGTTTTTGGTTTGATTATATTATTGAATAAAATGTATTATTATTATATTATTATTTTGTATGATTATTTATTAAATTATAATTTATGATTTCGTGTTTCAAATTTTAACATACCCAGGATGTTTACTAGACTCTTGTTTGGACAGATTTCAGTGAGTTATTCCTAAAAATTACAGGCCTACAATAAAACAAAAAGACATATTTCCATGCAAAAAAATGTACCGCTTTGAGCACAGAAATACTGACATAATCAGACTGCTAGAGAGGTTAACGCACGTGATTTTGTGTGAGTGATTCTAACGCAATTCTGCCTATCGCACATTCACCTGAATGGGCTGCTCCATGCACAAAGAAGCTCACCCACCAAATTTTGACCTTGAGCCAGGCTCCATTTCACATGAGTATTTTGTTGTATGAGCATCGCTGCAAAATCGCACTGGGCTTGAGGAGCCATTCAGGATGAATGGCACCCAAACGCATGTCACATTTGCCGTGATTTGGAATCACCAAGTGCAAACAAGGCCTTAAGATATGGTCCCTGCTGCACTTGGAAAGTCAAATACAGTCCTAATGGGGGATTTCCATAACTATGGACAGCTCACAGGATATCAAAACAAATGCATGCGGTGAGATTCTTACTTGCCTTGATCCATACAAAATCTACATGCCTTGTGCAGCTAATTTTTAATATTAATACTTTTCCACCTTTTATTCCTTAATAAGATGGCCACGGGACAAAAAAATCTTGTTATTCCTCTCCAGCCTCCACCAATATAAACAGTTCATGTAGACCTCACCTCTGCAAGTTCATGACAGAAATTAACTAAGAGGAGTTGTTTTAAGCATATCTAAACACAAAAACAATATTGTAATTTTTTTTGCAGCATATCACGCTTTAGATTTGATGCTGCATTACAATTTTTAAAGGGCTGGTTCACACCACAATGCATGCATTCCTGTGTGGTCCAGTTTTGCAGCCTATTCATTTGATACTGCATATGGAATTCGGAAAAACGTAGCATAACAAATATTTTTTCAGAACACACTGCACCTAATTGCATAATTGCATGGTACCGCAATACCAATTGGTGCCATAAATGCGTTGCATTGCAAGATGTGTTTGGGGTGCCATTAACAATTTATTGGCTCCTGCACACTCTTGCAATGTGCTTTTCCTGCATCACATATTAATGTGAACCAGCCCTTAGGCTTTTTCCTTTATTCTCACCTGGCAATTCCCTCATTACACACTTCTTGTCTTAAGGCGGCCATACTGTAGATGATTCGGTCCATGCTGAACCGGCCAATAGAACCATCTATGGTCCATGTATAATCCATGTATGGGCACTGTGGTTGCCAACAGAAGTCGAGCTACCGATACTGATCTACTCTACTGGAAAATTTCCTCTCGATCAGTGCTGCAGGCAATCTGTGTATTCCGACGGTGGGGAAGTCTTCCCACTGTCAGAATATGACAGTGAATGTGTGGATGAGAGAATATTGTCAGTTTTTTTCATTCAGCTAGCTGGTTGAATGAGAAAAACTGATCCATCTATGGCCAGCTGAAAAGGTTATGATTAAGCACGAGATCGTGTGAAACACGTTAACAGGTCCTGTATTCATGTCCTGGTGTTTTGTGTGTCCTATGGATCAATAAATATACACTATATTCATCAATCCTTCGGTGTGCGGCTGACCCTTCTTCCTATTGCAGCTGAAAAGGGAGCAGAGATATGTTTGTTAGGGTTTACATACCCTGTAATATAGGAGAGACATTGTAAAACTATGACATATCACCCTCACTTCTTCCCTCTCAATATCATTGCTATTATTTCCTGCTCTCTCTTGGTCCATATAATGTTACAGCTGCAAAATCACTGGGGCATTTGCCCTCATATAAATCTCGCTCCCACCTCACCTCCCTCACCCTCCTACTACTACTAACTTCCAGAGACATTGCCCCTGGCCCTCCACCCTCAAACTCCAACCCACTGAAGCAGCAGCCTCCCCTCTCTGGCTGCAGCCGCAACCCTCAGTCTCTCATCTCAATTCCCCTGCTTCCACGCACCGACCCCTCCCTCCTATGTGCCCTCTGGAATGCCCGCTCAGCCTCTAACAAACTTTCTACTATAAATGACCACTTCCTCTCCCACTCTCTCAACCTACTTGCGATTACTGAAACCTGGCTCCAGGATTCCGACTCTGTCTCCTCAGCTGCACTCTCCCATGGCGCTGTCCTCTGGACTCACTCGTCCAGACCCAGTGGATGAAAAGGGGGTGGAGTCAGACTTCTTCTTTCCCCACAAAGCACGTTCCAGGTTCTTCCTGCCCCTCCGTCTCTCCCTCCGCTCTTTTGAAGTGCACTGTATTTGTTTCTTTTCTCCTGTTTGTCTGAGGATCGCAGTCATCTACTGGCCCCCAGGCCCAGTTTCAAGCTTTCTTGATGACTTTTCAGCATGGCTACATTACTTTCTCTCCTCTGAGGTGCCTGCCATCATCCTCGGTGACTTTAACATCCCAGTCAATGTTAACACCTCAGCCACCTCTCAACTACTCAACTTAACTTCCTCTTTTAACCTAACACAATGGTCACAATCCACTGCCCACTCCAATGGCAACACCCTTGACCTTGTATTCACCCACCTATGCACTCCCTGTAACCTCTCTAACACCCTTTTTTCTCTCTCTGATCACAACTTTATCAGCTTCACACTCTCCCTGCCTCCTACCTCCCATTCCTCCAACCAGCAAACCATTACCTATAGAAACCTCCACCACCTCAGCCCTGACCTTCTTCACTCTGCTATGATGAAATTGCACTCCTGTCCTGCCCAGAACTGGCCACATCTGCCTACAACTATCTATCATCCTCCCTGGACACTTTTGCTCCTCTTTCTACACGCATAACCAGGCTTTGCCTGTCACAACCCTGGCAAACAGATGACACCAGAAGTCTCAAGAGACGCAGCCGCACTCTTGAGCGAGCATGGCGTAAAACTAAATCCCTGAAAGACTTTACCCTCTACAAATCCGCTCTTCTCAAATACAGCTCCAACCTCCACGCTGCTAAGCAAACCTACTACAACACTCTCATCAAGACCCCCTCATCCAATCCTCATCAACTCTTCTCTACCCTTAATTCCTTACTCCACCCCCCACTGCCTCCACCCACCAACTTACTTACCGCACAGGAGATTGAAATTGCCATTTCAAGAAGATCAACTCATTTTGTGATGAGATCTCATGTGTCAAGCTCCCTCCTCTAACCAACATATCAGGCCCAACACCAAACTCAACACTCTCCTCCTTCGACCCTGTTACCACCAAGGAAGTTACCGAACTCCTTTCCAAGGCCCACTTTACCACCTGTCCCCTGGATCCTGTCCCCTCACGATTGCTGCAGCCTCCTTCCCGCTTAATCTTAAACTCTCTAACAAACATCTTCAACCTCTCACTCTCCATGGGCACCTATCCCTCCCCACTCAAACATGCACTGGTTACCCCCGTTCTCAAAAAACCCTCGCTGGACCCCACCTGTTTGAATAACTTAAGACCCATCTCCCTGCTCCCTTTTGCCTCCAAGCTTCTCAAGCGCCTTGTTCACAACCGTATGAACTGCTACCTCACCGACAACAACCTTCTTGATCCCCGATAGTCTGGCTTCCACCCACAACATTCCACAGAAACTGACCTACTAAAACTCACTAATGACCTACTAACTGCTAAAACCAATGGCCATTACTCCATACCCATACTCCTTGACCTATCGGCTGCCTTTTACACAGTTTACTACCCATTCCTCCTCAGTAAACTCCACTCCATCGGCCCCTGTGACTCTGCTCTCTCCTGGTTCTCCTCTTATCTTTCTCAGCGCACTTTCAGTGTCACATACAACTCCTCCTCCTCCGCTCTTCTTCCTCTTTCTGTTGGGGTACCCCAAGGTTCTGTCCTTGGGCCCCTCCTTTTCTTTCTCTATACCTCCTCCCTGGGCCAACTGATAACCTCCCATGGCTTCCAATACCACCTCTATGCTGATGACACCCAGATCTATCTCTCCGCTCCCCAGCTCACCCCCTCAATCTTCTCACGTATCACAAATCTACTAAGCGACATATCAGCATGGATGTCACATCACTACCTTAAACTCAATCTTTCCAAAACCGAGCTTGTAATATTTCCTCCTCCCCGATCCCCCACTCACGACTTTACCATTAAGATCAACAGCACAACCATTGGTCCTTCCACTCATGGCAGGGTGCTAGGTGTAATTCTAGACTCTGACCTCTCCTTTGGGCCCCACAATCAATCACTGGCCAAATCCTGTCGCCTCAACCTCCGGAACATTTCCAAAATCCGCCCCTTTCTGACCAATGACACCACAAAACAATTTATCCACGCCTTGGTTATATCCCGCCTTGATTACTGCAACTCCCTCCTCACTGGTCTACCATTACACAGGTTATCCCCCCTTCAGTCTATTATGAATGCTGCTGCTAGACTCATACACCTTACCAACCAATCAGCGACTGCCTGCCCCTCTCTGCCAATCCCTTCACTGGCTTCCACTAACCCAACATATAAAATTCGAACTACTAGCCACAGCTTACAAAGCCATCCACAACACTGCCCCTAGCTACATCACCAACCTCATCCGCAGATACCGCACAAATCGCCCACTCCGCTCCTCCCAAGATATCTTCCTCTCTAGCTCCCTCATCACCTCCTCCCACGCTCGCCTCCAGGACTTCTCCAGAGCCTCCCCCATCCTCTGGAACTCCCTACCACAGCATGTCTGGTCAGCCCCCACCCTGTCTGCCTTTAGGCGATCTTTGAAAACTCACTTCTTCAGGGAAGCCTACCCCACCCTCCACCTAAGAACTGTACTTGAATCACCTCCGCCAGATCATCCCCCGCAGCGATCACCTTTTGTATCACCTCCCCCTTCCTTTAGATTGTAAGCTCCATGAGCAGGGCCCTCACATTCCTTCTGTACTGAAATGTGTTGTAATTGTACTGTCTCCCTTATATTGTAAAGCGCTGCGCAAACTGTTGGCGCTATATAAATCCTGTATAATAATAATAATATGAATACTAGTCAAGAATAGCTTAGCTTGGAATTTCATGTTAAGCAAGGGGAAAAACAATCACAGCTGCATAACTGATAAATGGGAGCGGTGCTTATGTTATGGTTGTAAAATGATAAGCTCCAGTAAGAATAGACAGGGTCATGTTTTTTTTTTTCTTGCAAGCAGTCATAAAATGAGGATTAGGGGAATGGGTTGTTCTCTATAGAAATCCCAATCACTCGGTTTATTAGCAAAGATGTTAAATGAAGAACAGACATCAGCTGCTCTTAAGCATTTAAACACATGGGTGAACATGTCAATGTTTCACCATTGGACCATAATAGAGTAACTATTGATTTTTTAAGCTTAGAACTAATGTCAACAATTTGCCAGCTAAAATATAGGCTAGTGATGGAAAAAAGACTATTTTTTAATGTTAAAATAAAATTTGTCAAGCTTAACCCTAATCTTGTTTTTTTTTTTTATTCAAAACAGAGGAACAAAAACACAGGTGCCTTCTACTAAATGCAATACATGTGTTGAGGAAAGTGTAACTTAATTAAAAAAATATAAACAAATAACACCTTGTGTCAGTAGTTACCGGACTGTGGGACCGAGCAATTGTTAAGAGTGATAACATTCTATTAAAATAACTCCTCAGATTTATTCAAATACTCCACACCTGTTATACTCACATTCTTTTCCAAACGCTCAAACGTTCCTTAGGTTGGGAAAGTTCTGTCCAATAAAAAAATATTTTTATTAGGTTTTTGATTTGGCCTTTAAAAAGATGTCAGTTCCTTCCTGTGCATTATCTCATTATTGTTCATATCCAAAGCATTAAAAGAGCCTTCTGAGATTTTCTAAAGTAAGGCAGGACTTATGTGTTTTCTTATATGTTTTCTGTACTATCTTACTATTATATAGTAGAAATATTCAATCATCAAATTTTGCAAAATGCATAATTATTACCAGGTCTCACAAAAACACTCCACCAAAATACCTGCCTTTCTGATGTGTGTGTATATGTATATATACTTTATACTGCCATATACTGCCAAAATTTCTTTTCTTCTAATTCTAAGATTTTTATAGTCCCATCATACAGCACAGCCAGGTGAAGGATACCACTTATCCTGGTCATTGGTCTTCTTACTCTGCTCTCTCCTCCTATTTTCATGTTCCTTGTCAGCACATTTGCATTCCACATGATTGGCTCCCAGCTCTACCCCTCCCATTCTTTCCCAGTCTGAAATCTGTCATATAGAAATTAATATATTGATTCCAAGTCATATTTCTAAACCACTTGCAGGCTGCCTGCCTGCAATGTACTGCAGACGGGCGGCCCGTGCATTGAGAGCAACATACTACTACATCGTTACCTGCCCTTTAGAGCATACGCGCCCCCATTCCCCCCCGCTGACACCTGTTGTGATTGTATACAGCGGGAATCTATCAGCAAGTCCCGGCCAATGGTTCATGGAGATGTCAGTGGTAGTTAGTTCCCCTCAGTGTCAGTTAGTGTCAGATTGCCCGCCACACTATTACAGTCCAATTATAAGTCACTGATCACTGCCATTAGAAGTATAAAGAAATAATTAAATAAAAATTCCAGTATATATACCGTAGTTTGTAGATGCTATAACTTTCATGCAAACCAATTAATATACAATTATTGGTATTTTCTTTATCAAAGACATGTAGCAGAATACATTTTGGCAGAAATTTATGAAGAAATTAAATTTTTAAAGAATTTTTTATTGGATTTTTTTAGCAGAATGTAAAAAATATATTCCTTTTAAAATTATTTTATTCATATATTGCTAAAAAATAAAAAAAAACAAGTGGTGATCAAATACCACCAAAATAAATCTCTATTCCTAGATTGTAAACTCTAACGAGCAGGGCCCTCTGTTTCCTCTTGTACCAAATTGTATTGTAACTGTAATGTCTACCTTCATTTTGTAAAGCGCTTCACAAACTGTTGGCGCTATATAACTACTGTATAATAATTTGTGTGAAAAATGATATAAATTTTGTTTTGGAATAGTGTTGCATGACCGCGTAATTACCGGTTAAAATAGTACAGTGACTTATTAAAAAAATATCCTGCTCATGGAGGGGGTAAAATCTTCCAGAGTTTAAGCTCCACCTATCTGCCTCTCCCCTCCTCCCCCCTCCGCTGCCACATTTGGCACCTTTTGGAGGGAGCAGGTACCTGGTTTTTACAGGTACCTGCTCCCACTTCCAGCTCAGTTCGCCACGGAAAACTGAGCCAGAAGTTCGGGTTCCCCTCCAAAGCCCTCTGGGAAACTAAATAGGTCCCAGAAGACTGCAGTCCATTCACAAAGAACAGCATGCTCTGCACATGTGCAGTAGGACACCGGCTGTGAAGCCGCAAGGCTTTACTGCTGGTTTCCCTTTGTCAAGATGGCGGTGCCAGCATGTGACAGCCAATTGAAAAATAGGCTCAGGGTGAGGACACCACTGGATGCCTGGACAGGCGGGTGCCCTAATATTAAAAGTCAGCAGCTGCAGTATTTGTAGCTGCCTATTTTTAATTTTTTTCTTTTGAGGGGGGGCTAGGACTATGCTTTAAGTGATTAAATAATAAGTTTCTTTTTTTTTTTTAAGAATGCAGAACTGCATCCATTTGTGTATTTTATGGGAAGGGAGAAATCATAAAAAAATACATATACACTTTTGTAATATCAATCTTAAAGGCTCAAGAAATTGAACCTTCACAGAGCCATCATAACCCTCAAGGCTCAATTTGCTAGGCCAGGACTATCATTGATTGCTGTAACAACTGAACTCTAGCAATAACAGCAATATGAACTGAAGATAACAGTCACCTGGCTGAAATTACAGATTGTTATGGCAAATAGCAGATGTTATAACTTGGAGAATTGAACTTATTGTGTTCAGATGTAGAGTGCAGCTGCTGTTGCAAAAATGCATTTCGCTATGTATTAACTAAAAAACTGGTAGACTGTCACACAAGTGATAAAGCATGCTTAAATATGAATGTCGTCAATGAGAACATTTTACATTTGCAAGGCTAGCGCAGCCTGCAGACATTTGATGCATAAAAATGACCAAGGTATCTATTATGATAGTAACAAAGAGAAAAGGTAGGGTTTTCCCAAGTGTGAATATATTAAATAATTTTTTTTTTACCGCCACTTTCTTCTGTATAAATTAGCATAATATTCATGTGTGAAATAATTCTAGTTTAAAATATTTACTATTCAGTTACTTGTCATGAAATCAGCTATCTCTCAAATATTAAGTAGCACCTGTGTAGCTGCTGATTTAAAAAAATAGAGAAACTTGGCAGCTTATTAGAATTGCAAAGAACTACAGCAGGCACACTGTGGGGTTTATTTACCAAAGCTGGAGAGTACAAAATCAGGCTCACTTCTGCATAGAAACCAATCAATTTCTAACCTCAGCTTGTTCAATTAAACATCAGCAATAAAACCTGGAAGCTGATTGGTTTCTATGCAGAAGTGAGCCTGATTTTGTACTCTCCAGCTTTAGTAAATAAAACCCTGTGTGCTCATTGTAAGATTTATAAAACATTTCATGAGAGCAATGCAAGATCTGCCATTGCTGATTTTATATATATATATACAATACACACACACACTATATTGTCAAAAGCATTGGGACACCCCTCCAAATCATTGAATTCATGTGTTCCAATTACCTCCATGGCCACAGGTGTATACAATCAAGCACCTAGGCATGCAGACTGTTTCTACAAACATTTGTGAAAGAATGGGTCGCTCTTAGGAGCTCAGTGATTTCAAGCGTGGTACCAAGATAGGTTCCTACCTGTGCAATAAATCCATCCGTGAAATTTCTTGCTACTAAATATTCCATGGTCAACCTTTAGTGGTATTAAAACAAAGTGGAAGCAACTGGAAACAACAGCAACTTAACAGCTACGTAAATTGACAGAGCGGGGTCAGCGCATGCTGAAGCGCACAGTGCACAGAAGTCGCCAACTGTCTGCAGAATCAATAGGTAAAGACCTCTGGACTTCATATGGCCTTCAGATTAGCAAAACAACAGTGCATAGAAAGCTTAATGGAATGAGTTTCCATGGCCGAGCAGCTGCATCCAAGCTTTACATCACCAAGTGCAATGCAAAGTGTCAGATGCAGTGGAGAGATGTTCTCTGTACCAATCACGCTTCTCTGTCTGGCAATCCGATGGATGCGTCTGGGTTTGGCGGTTGTCAGGAGAACGGCACTTACCTGACTGCATTGTGCCAAGTCTAAAGTTTAGTGGAGGGGGGACTATGGTGTGGGATTGTTTTTCAGGGGTTGGACTTGGCCCATTAGTTGCAGTGAAGGGAAATCTTAAGGCGTCAGCATACCAAGACATTTTGGACAATATAATGCTCCCAACTTTGTGGGAACAGTTTGGGGATGGCCCCTTCCTGTTCCAACATGACTGCGCACCAGTGCACTAAGCAAGGTCCATAAAGACATGGATGAGCGAGTTTGGGGTCGAGGAACTTGACTGGCCTGTACAGAGTCCTGACCTCAACCCAATAGAACACCTTTGGGATGAATTTAGAGAGGAGACTGTGAGCCAGGCCTTCTCGTCCGACATCAGTGCCTGACCTCACAAATGCACTTCTGGAAGAATGGTCAAACATTCCCATAGACACACTCCTATACCTTGTGGACAGCCTTCCCAGAAAGTTGAAGCTGTTATAGCTGCAAAGGGTGGGCCAACTCAATATTGAACCCTACGAACTAAGACTGAGATGCCATTAAAGTTCATGTGCGTGTAAAGGCAGGCGTCTCAATACTTTTGGCAATATAGTGTGTGTGTATATATATATAAATATATATATACATACACACGCACACACACACACACACAGTGGATATAAAAAACCCACACAACCCTGTTAAAATGTCAGGTTTCTGTGATGTAAAAAAGTGAGACAAAGATAAGTCATTTCACTTTTTCCATCTGCAAACTGAAATCTTTTAGGAGGGAAGTAAAAATAAAAAACTAAAATTATATGGTTGCATAAGTGTGCACACCCTTAAACTAATACTTTGTTGAAGCACCTTTTGATTTTATTCCAGCACTCAGTCTTTTTGGGTATGAGTCTATCAGCATGGCACATCTTGACTTGGCAATATTTGCCCACTCTTCCTTGCAAAAACATTCTAAATCTGTCAGATTGCGAGGGCATCTCTTGTGCACAGCCCTCTACAGATCACCCCACAGATTTTCCATCACACTCAGGTCTGGGCTATTCCAAAACTTTAATCTTCTTCTGGTGAAGCCATTCCTTTGTTGATTTGGATGTATGCTTTGGGTCGTTCTCATGCTGAAAGATAAAGTTCCTGTTCATGTTCAGCTTTCTAGCAGAAGCCTGAAGGTTTTGTGCCAATATTGACTGGTATTTGGAACGGTTCATAATTCCCTCTACCTTGACTAAGGCCTCAGTTCCAGCTGAAGAAAAACAGCCCCAAAGCATGATGCTGCCACCACCATGCTTCACTGTGGGTATAGTGTTGTTTTTTGTGTCAAACATATCTTTTAGAATTATGGACAAAAAGTTCAACCTTGGTTTCATCAGACCATAACACATTTTCCCACATGCTTTTGGCAGACTTCAGATGTGTTTTTGCTAAATTTAGCCAAGCCTGGATGTTTTTCTTCAAAAGAAAAGGCTTGATGATGACTCCCTTCACTGTGTTCCATGGTATATCTAATGCCTTGGAAATTCTTTTGTACCCTTCTCCTGACTGATACCTTTTAACAATGAGATCCCTCTGATGCTTTGGAAGCTCTCATGGCTTTTGCTGTAGGATGTGACTAAGAAAATGTCAGGAAAACCCTACTAGAACAGCTCAACATTATTTGGGGTGAATCAAAGGCACTTTAAATGATGGCAGGTGTGTACGGACTCCCATTAAACATTATTTTGAATGTAATTGCTTAATTCTGAACACAGCTACATTGCCAGTTATTTGATAAAATTGAGTTTTATAGAGCATTTGTTTAGCTCATTACATGAAAGGAATGTTAATATTATAACTTAGATTATAAAATCTCCAGTTTTAGTCAAATTAGTTGATGCAAAATGAATACACCCCACAACAAAAACTACTACATCTAGTATTTCGTATGACCTCCATGATTTGTAAGGACAGCACCAAGTCTTCTAGGCATGGAATGAACAAGTTGGCAACATATTGCAACATCTATCTCTTTCCATTCTTCAAGAATGACCTCTTTTAGAGCCTGGATGTTGGATGGAGAGTGATGCTCAACTTGCCTCTTCAGAATTCCCCATAGGTGTTGGAATGGGTTCAGATCAGTAGACATACTTGTCCACCGAATCACTTTCACCCTGTTCTTCTTCAGAAATGCAACAGTGGCCTTAGATGTGTGTTTTGGATCATTGTCATGTCGGAAAGTGCAGGATGACCAAGGGCACGGTGTGATGGTAGCATCTTCTCTTTCAATATAGAGCAGTACATCTGTGAATTCATGATACCATCAGGGAAATGCAGCTCCCCGATACAAGCAGCACTCATGCAGCCCCACAGAAGGACACTGCCACCACTATGTTTCACTGTAGGCACCATGCATTTTTTTGATACTCCTCACCTTTGCGATGCCATACAGTTTTGAAGCAATCAGTTACAAAAACATTTATCTTGGTCTTATCACTCCAGAGTACAGAGTCCCAGTAGTTGTCTTCTTTTTCAGGATGGGCCCTGGCAAATTCTAGGTGGGCTTTTTTGTGCATGGGTTTTAGGAGAGGTTTTAGGAGAGTGCCGTGAACTTGCATGCTGATTTTCTTCAGCCCTTCTCATCAGAAGACGCTCCTGTCGAGGTGTTAACTTCCATGGATGGCCTAGACATCTCTGTGAGATAGTTGCAGTTTATCTTTGTATCATGTTTGTATTACTTTTGCTACAGTATTCTGACTGATAAGTAACACTTTGCTGATCTTCTTGTAGCTTTCATCTTTCTTGTGTAAGACACCGGTCACACCAATGCAATTTAAAATCGCATGATTTGTGTACAATTTCAGTGTGATTTCTGAAGACTTTATTGCTGCTTGTACTTTTTACTACAGTATTCTGACTGGTAAGTAAAGCTTTGCTGATCTTCTTGTATTTTCTTTCTCAGGCCTTGTGACATTTGTCTTCCATGTGGTGCCATTTCTCACAGCATGAAATAAGAAGGGGTTTTCTTTGTTAAGTAACACCCTTTTATAATCAGCTGTCTGCTGGACACCTGTTTAATGAATAATTAGACTCAACTGTAGTTGAATTCTTGTTAGGATTTTGTTGTCTAAAATTCAGCTTTGTTCCTAAGACTTTCATTGGGGTGTATTAATTTTTGCAATATGGTCTTGAATTAATTTGTTAGGAAAAATACTTTTTTGTGTGCAGATTAACAAATCTTGTTTGCAATCAATGACCCACATTGGTGGGAGTATTTTGTAGTATAGTGTTTGATAGAAAATGTTGATTCTGAAAGGAAAGTCAAGGTTTTCTGACAAACCTGTTGGGGTTTACTCATTAATGCTGAGGGGTGTGTGTGTGTTTGTGTATACACACACTGCACAAAAAAATTAAAGGAACACTTTGAAAACACATCAGATCTCAATGGGAAAAAATCTCATGCTGGCTATCTATACTGATATGGACTAGGTATTGTGTTAGGAATGTAAGAATGCCCCATCATTTGCTGGAAATTAAAATTATCAACCTACAGAGGAATGAATTCAAAGACACCCCAAAAATCAAAGTAAAAGAATGATGCAGCACGCTAGTCCATTTTGCTGAAATTTCATTGCATTTTCATTTCCAGTTATATTCTCTGTATCTAAGAAAGAATCCAGGCCTTTTTTGAAGCAATCCACTGAGCTTGCTCGAACCAACTCTTGAGGGAGTCTATTCCACATTTTCACAGCTCTCACTGTGAAGAAACCTTTCTGTGTTTGGAGATTACATTTCTTTTCCTCCAGACGTAAAGTGTCCCCTTGTCCTCTGTGATGACCTCAGGGTGAATAGCTCTACACCGAGTTCACTATATGAACCACTGATGTATTTATACATGTTGATCATATCCTCCCTTAATCTCCTCTTCTCAAGAGAGAATAAATTCAGTTCTTCTAATCTTTCCTCATAGCTGATCTCCTCCATGCCTCGTATCAGTTTAGTTGCCCTTCTCTGTACTTTCTCAAGTTTCCCAATGTTCGTTTTGTGAATCGGTGCCCAAAACTGAGCTGCATATTCCAGATGAGGTTTTACTAATGCAAAGACTGAAATGGGATTTTTAATATCAGACCCTATATCGTTTATAAATATATTAAAAAGTAAGGGTCCCAACACTGAACAATGGGGTACACCACTGATGACCCCAGACCATTCAGAGTATGAATCATTAACCACTACTCTCTGAATACGATCTTTTAGCCAGTTTTCTATCCATTTACATACAGATTTTGCCAAGCCCGTAGACTTTACCTTACACATTAGCCGTGTGTGGGGCACTGTGTCAAACGCTTTTGCAAAATCCAAGTATACCACGTCCACCGCCACCCCTCTGTCCAAGGTCTTGCTCACCTCCTCATAAAAAGAAATCAGATTTTTTTGACAACTTCTGTCTTTCATGAATCCATGCTGTCTGTTGCTTAAAATATTTTTTTCCAGCAAGAACTCATCTATGTGGTCTTTTATTAAACTCTCCAGTATCTCCCCAACTATAGAAGGTAAACTAACAGGTCTATAATTACTTGGTAAAGATTTTGACCCCTTTTTAAATATTGGCACCACATTGGCCTTAGGCCAATCCAGTGGCACTATGCCAGTCATTAAAGAATCCCTAAAAATTAGAAACAATGGCTTTGAAATGACAGAGCTCAATTCTTTAAGGACCCATGGGTGTATGCCATCCGGTCCAGGTGCTTTATTCACCTTTATACTGTCTAAATATTTTTGAATCATATCAGTTGTGAGCCACTGTGGATCATCAGGAGCTGTGTCAATACCATGCCCATTATGGACAACAGCTCCCCCATGCTCCTCTGTATACACAGAGCTGAAGAAGGTATTAAATAAATTTGCCTTCTCTTTGTCCCCAGTCACCAACTCTAGATAATTTTGTAAAGGGCCTACATGCTTGGACTGAACCTTTTTACTATTAATATATTTGAAGAATTTTTTGGGGTTGGTCCTGCTATCTTTTGCAATCTGTCTTTCATTTTCAATTTTTGCAGCCTTTATTTCCTTTTTGCATATTCTGTTATAATATTTAAATGATGATAGCGTTCCTTCATTTTTTTATCTAATAAAAGCTCTTTTCTTATTATCTATAGCCTTTTTAACTTTGGCCGTAAGCCACATAGGTTTGATTTTTAGCCTTTTAAACTTGTTGCCCATGGTAATATATTTTGCAGTGTGTTCACATGCAATCTTTCTGAAGAACTCCCATTTCTGTGTTGTGTTCATCAATGCCAATATTCCCTCCAAGTCTAAGGCTTGGAAAGCAGCTCACAGCCTTGGAAAATTAGCTCTCTTGAAATTGAGCATTTTTATTTTTCCTGTATGTGCTTGCTGTTTACAGCTAACAATAAATGAAATCATGTTATGGTCACTGCTACCCAGATGTTCTTTTATATGGACATTAGTAATAAGCTCTGCATGGTTTGATATTACCAGGTCCAGCAGAGCATCGTTCCTAGTAGGGGCCTCTATGAACTGTACCATAAAATTGTCCTGTAGTAGGTTTAAAAATGTTTGCCCTATATCTGTTACTGCAGTACCATTACTCCAGTCAATTTCCGCATAGTTAAAATCCCCCATTATTATCACTGCCCCAGCCCTTTCAATCTGTGCAAGGAGCTGAGTTTCCACCTGCTCATTAACACTGGGAGGCCTATAACAAACTCCAATTATTACCTTTGTAGTATGCACCCCCATGTGCAGTTCCACCCATAATACTTAAGCCTCATCACACTCTCCATCAACTCCATAAGAGTGATCATACACCATGAGTTATAGGCATGTACCTTCAAGTGATTGGCCACTGGCAAAACTTCAGAGGACATACCCCCTGGATGCCTTCCCTAAAATCCTTCCCCACTCATTGAGTCCTCAGTTTTGTAGCATGAAATGAAGAATAAACCAAGAAGGGGGCAGTTGTGTCCTGTACTGAGATACGGAATTCACAGGTAAGCCAAAATTCCTCCTATCATAATTGTACAGTACCGGACACAGGCAGAGGTTGCTCTCAGAAGCTCAGTGAATTCAAGTGTGGTACTGTGATAGGTTGCCACCTGTGCAATAAGTCCATCCATGAAATTTCCTTGCTGCTAAATATTCCACGGTCAACTGTTAATGGTATTATAACAACTGGGTACAACAGCAACTCCACAAAGTGGTAGGCCATGTAAAATGACAGAAAGGGATCAGAACATGCTAAAGCACGCAGTGTGAAGAAGTCGCCAACTGTCTGCAGTGTCAATAGCTAAAGACCTCCAAACTTACATCACCAAGTGCAATGCAAAGCGTTGGATGCAGTGGTGTAAAGCACGCCACATGTAAAGGCAGGCGTCCCAATACTTTTGGCAATATAGTGTATGTGTGAAGTACCTTTGGCAGGCAGCTTCAGATGACAAAGCTTTTAGCCATAAAAATCTGCATGTGAGTGGAGATTATAGCCATTCTAGGAATTTGTCTCATGACATGTTCTAGGGCATCTACACATAAAAACAGAACAGAAGCAAAAGGTAATTGCTGGAATTGAAACACAGGGTCATGTTGGTTGTTCATACTGAAATTGCAGCAAGAGCTGGTTGCAGGATCAAAGAGAGCCTTTAGAAGCATTTCACATTTTCTATCTGTAGAATCTTTGAAGGAAAGCACATCTTCAATAGGAACAGAGATGTTTGTTTAGGACAGAAATGGCAGGATCAACTACAGGAATAGCTGGATTCTTTGTGAATTATTTTCCACTGGATATAATTCAGTACAGAGGGAGAATTCATTCAGGATTGAACCAGTCATCATAAACTGCACATTCTACCTGTTCGTGAATGGAGAATGTTTTGCAGGGTTTTGTAGGTCTCTTTGTCTCACCATGCCCCTTTGGGTACAGAGGAGAATTAGCTTGCACAATGCCAAGGCTTTTGTGGACAGAAGCAACATGCTTATCAACATTAGGAAGTATGTTGTGTGACACTGCCTCTTCAATATAGTGACAATCTGGGGGAGAAAAATATTTAGCATCTTCCTTAAATACTGCCTCAATATCTTCTTTATTCCTTTCTATGTCTATATACTCTAAGACTCACTTATCAGGCTCCAACTCCTGTTAAGAAATGGCAGTAGGAGAACACACAGTGTTTTTGGGGCCTAGATGGAGATGGCTGTATTAAAGTTGTAATCTGTCTGCGGAAATGTGACAGATGCAGAGAAATCTGCTTTAGTCAAAGAGGCTGCTTGCTGTGTGCCTGAAATAGAGCTAGGTCCCAGATCCTGATACTGGTGTTAGAGCCAGTTCCTGCATTTGAGATTTTGTTTATATACAGTGGATATAAAAAGTCTACATACCCCTATTAAAATGTCAGGTTTCTGTGATGTAAAAAAATGAGACAAATAAATAATTTCAGAACGTTTTCCACCTTTAATGTGACCTATAAACTGTACAACTAAGTTTAAAAACAAACTGAAATATTTTAGTAAACATAAAAAACTAAAATAATGTGGTTGCATAAGTGTGCACAGTCTCTAACTGGGGATGTAACTGTGTTCAGAATTAAGCAATCACATTCAAAATCATGTTAACTAGGAGTCAGTACACATCTGCCATTATTTAAAGTGCCTCTGATTAACCCCAAATAAAGTTCAGCTGTTCTAGTAGGTCTTTCCTGACAATTTCTTAGTTGCATCCTACAGCAAAAGCCATGATCCACAGAGAGCTTCCAAAGCATCAGAGAGATCTCATTGTTGAAAAGTATCAGTCAGCAGAAGGGTACAAAAGAATTTCCAAGGTATTAGATATACCATGGAACACAGTGAAGACATCATCAAGTGGAGAAAATATGGAGCAACAGTGACATTACCAAGAACTGGACGTCCCTCCAAACTTGATGAAAAGATGAGAAGAAAACTGGTCTGGGAGGCTGCCAAGAGACCTACAGCAACATTAAAGGAGCTGCAGGAATATCTGGCAAGTACTGGCTGTGTGGCACGTGACAACAATCTCCCGTATTCTTCATATGTCTGGGCTATGGGGTAGAGTGGCAAGACGGAAGCCTTTTCTTACGAAGAAAAACATCCAAGCTTGGCTAAATTTTGCAAAAACACATCTGAAGTCTCCCAAAAGCATGTGGGAAAATGTGTTATGGTCTGATGAAACCAAGGTTGAACTTTTTAGCCGTAATTCCAAAAGCTATGTTTGGCGCAAAAACAACACTGCACATCATCAAAAGAACACCATACTCACAGTGAAGCATGGTGGTGGCAGCACCATGCTTTGGGGCAGTTTTTTTTCAGCTGGAACTGGGGTCTTAGTCAAGGTAGAGGGGGTTATGCACAGTTCCAAATACTAATTAATATTGGCACAAAATCTTCAGGCTTCTACTAGAAAGCTGAACACAAAAAGGAACTTAATCTTTCAGCATGACAATGACCCAAAGCATACATCCAAATCAACAAAGGAATGGCTTCACCAAAAGAAGATTAAAGTTTTGGAATGGCCCAGCCAGACCCCATACCTGAATCCGATGGAAAATCTGTGGGGTAATCTGAAGAGGGCTGACAGATCTGGAATGTTCTTGCAAGGAAGAGTGGGCAAATATTGCCAAGTCAAGATGTGCCATGCTGATTGGGCAAATATTGCCAAGTCAAGATGTGCCATGCTGATAGACTCATACCCAAAAAGACTGAGTGCTGTAATAAAATCAAAAGGAGCTTCAACAAAGTATTAATTTCAACAACCATATTATTTTAGTTTAAGGGTGTGCAACCATATTATGTTAGTTTTTTATTTTTACTCCCTCCACCTAAACGATTTCAAATTGTTGTTCAACTGAGTTGTACAGTTTATAGATTACATTAACGGTGGAAAAAGTTCTGAAATTATTTACCTTTGTCTCATTGTTTTTACATCAAACCAAGTACTGAGTACATATGCATGCTTATACTTTTCAGAGGTCCGATATTGTTCTATGTACAATCCTTGTTTTATTGATTGCATGTAATATTCTAATTTTCTGAGATTGTGGATTTGGGGTTTTCATGAGCTGTAAGCCATAATCATCACAATTATGATAAATCACAGCTTGAACTATCTTGCTTTGCATGTAATGCGTCTATCTCATATAGTAGTTTCACCTTTGAAGTTGCATTACTGAAATAAATGAACTTTTGCACGATATTCTAATTTTTCGAGTTTCACCTGTATATGTATATATATATATATATATATATATATATATATATATATATATACACAGTCAGGTCCATAAATATTGGGACATGGACACAATTCTAACATTTTTGGCTCTATACACCACCTCAATGGATTTGAAATGAAACAAACAAGATGTGCTTTAACTGCAGACTGTCAGCTTTAATTTGAGGGTATTTACATCCAAATCAGGTGAACGGTGTAGGAATTACAACAGTTTGCATATGTGCCTCCCACTTTTTAAGGGACCAAAAGTAATGGGACAATTGGCTTCTCAGCTGTTCCATGGCCAGGTGTGTGTTATTCCCTCATTATCCCAATTACAACGAGCAGAAAAAAGGCCCAGAGTTCATTTCAAGTGTGCTATTTGCATTTGGAATCTGTTGCTGTCAACTCTCGAGATAAGATCCAAAGAGCTGTCACCATCAGTGAAGCAAGCCATCATTAGGCTGAAAAAACAAAACAAACCCATCAGAAAGATAGCAAAAACATTAGGCGTGGCCAAAACAACTGTTTGGAACATTCTTAAAAAGAAGGAACGCACCGGTGAGCTCAGCAGCACCAAAAGACCTGGAAGACCACAGAAAACAACTGTGGTGGATGACTGAAGAATTCTTTCCCTGGTGAAGAAAACACCCTGCACAACAGTTGGCCAGATCAAGAACACCCTCCAGGAGGTAGGTGTATGTGTGTCAAAGTCAACAATCAAGAGAAGACTTCACCAGAGTGAATACAGAGGGTTCACCACAAGATGGAAACCATTGGTGAGCCTCAAAAACAGGAAGGCCAGATTAGAGTTTGCCAAACGACATCTAAAAAAGCCTTCACAGTTCTGGAACAACATCCTATGGACAGATGAGACCAAGATCAACTTGTACCAGAGTGATGGGAAGAGAAGAGTATGGAGAAGGAAAGGAACTGCTCATGATCCTAAGCATACCACCTCATCAGTGAAGCATGGTGGTGGTAGTGTCATGGCGTGGGCATGTATTGCTGCCAATGGAACTGGTTCTCTTGTATTTATTGATGATGTGACTGCTGACAAAAGCAGCAGGATGAATTCTGAAGTGAAAATTTGATTTATGATTATTATTCTGTCCCATTACTTTTGGTCCCTTAATAAGTGGGAGGCACATATGCAAACTGTTGTCATTCCTACACCGTTCACCTGATTTGGATGTAAATACCCTCAAATTAAAGCTGACAGTCTGCAGTTAAAGCACATCTTGTTCGTTTCATTTCAAATCCATTGTGGTGGTGTATAGAGCCAAAAATGTTAGAATTGTGTCCATGTCCCAATATTTATGGACCTGACTGTATATACACACACACCGGGTACACCTTGCTAGTACCAGGTTTGACCCCCTTTTGCCTTCAGAACTGCTTTAATTCTTTGTGTTGGAAACTTTCCTCAGAGATTTTGGTCCATATTGACATTCGTTTCTGTTGCCTTTCTATCATCTCAAACCAGTCTGCCCATTCTCCTCTGACCTCTGACATTAACAAGGCGTTTTTGTCCACACAACTGCCACTCACTGGATATTTTCTCTTTTTCAGACCATTCTCTGTAAACCCTAGAAATTGTTGTATATGAAAATCCCAGTAGTTCAGCAGTTTTTGAAATACTCAGACCACCCCATCTGGCACCATAAACCATGCTACATTCAAAGGCTTAAAGCCCCTTTCTTCCCCCATTCTGATGCTTGGTTTGAACTTCAGCAAGTTGTCTTCACCACATCTAGATGCCTAAATGCACTGAGTTTCTGCCATGAGATTGGCTGATTAGCAATTTGTGTTACCAAGCAATTGAACAGGTGTACCTAATAAAGTGGCTGGTGAGTGTATATACACAGTATATGTGTACTGATTTCCTCAGACTACAGGGAATAATCTGTTTGTTTGTCTTAGAAACAGAAATCATGTTACTCTGAGTGTTTGAGTGAACACTTTCTCAAACAAATGGTATTGAAAAACATTTACACAAGCTCTCCTCTAAACAATGAGGTGTATGTGATACTATTGTATTTTGGGCTAAAGTAATTTGGTAGTTAAATACTTCTCTTGTGTTTTTAGGTATTCAAATTAAACAATGCTTTCTGGTAAATAATGGTGGACAATAGTGTGACCTTTTGACATATGGCCCATGAAATGTATAATACAACAGTGCCAACTAGAGGTTATATTGGAGAATGTTACAGCAGTGTAATAAGGTCGAAAAGGATACGTGCATGTGGGATTGGCTACCCAAAACTTTTCAAATAAAAACGGCAGGTTAAGTTGATGGGAGGACTCTAAGATGACTTAACACCAAGGAAGATCTCTGACAGAAGAATATGTTTCTGTTTCACTTGATCTGCACCTGCTGTAGAGTAAGCCTGGGTTCTCATTGCCTACGGAGATCGTGAACTCGCTCTAATCCGAGTTAAATAACCTTTTAGCATATTTCCATTGTGTATAGACTTGTTTATTTGCTAGGAAGTAGGTAGCATTTTGCGCATTGTGTGTATATTTGCAAATCTTGTATTCTTTCCTATAATTGTAACAGCTTGTATATACAGCATTTTCTGTTTAATAAAAGCACATTAATACTCTACAGAGATGTAAGTTTCCTGGACTTATACCGCAAAGTAACCTTGCACTAGACACCAAGCAAAACATCCAATGCAAGGGATTCATCATCACTCAGAGTGTTGTGCGAGCCTTCAACAGAACAGCTGTGCGCCCGCAATTTTGTTTTGATTCCCTTTAGCCTGGTCTCTGCCATAGCTACAAGTGAGGATACTCCCCTGTGGGGCACTCACAGAATAGGGTGCGGAGTATAGGGGAAGTAAGTCTATAAGGAGTACATAGTAAACAAAGTGTAGACTGTCCTGTAAACTATTCCTTGGGCAGGAGGAAGTGACTGAGTACCTTTTAAGGGCTCTACGCAGAAGTGGCATTAAAGAATGTGATCAGTGATGTGATCTAACACCTGATCATCTACCTGAGACTGAGTTCTGAGTGGTTGAATTTTGGTATCGCGTTTGAAAAGTTTACACTGTAAGGTGAATACAAACATAGTCTAATTTTTACAGTAATGGTCAGAGATACAAGGTGTCTTATTTGTCCACGATGCTGGACTGTAAATAAAGTCTAGGCTTTTCCAGTCACATGGGGCATACCTGAACTCAGGGACTGAGTTCCAAAGTGATGGACAATGGCCCTGGCCCTGTACAGCACTAGCTGACAAGGTGAGCACCCATGAAGGATTGAATGTCCTAAGCAACATTACAGGATGGCCCCAAAGCAAGTCTCACGGCTCTGAAGGTTATAACGAGGTTGTGACAATTCGGATACATTTTTTTATTACTCATGCATGGATGCCTCCATCCCTTTGTTTTGAACAGGTTAAATCTGGGATTCAAGGCACACTTTTTAACGAGAAAGTGACTGTGAGGAAATAGGTCTTATTAACTGGCATCCATTTTGTATAATGCCTCCATTTCTAGATGTGTGAACAGTTAGTTTCAATTTTGAGTTTCGCTTGTAACTTCTCTCTCATTTTCTGAGAATAGTTTCTATTCTCAGTAAATGGAACTGCCTTATATGGTATCCCTCAGCTACTTGCAGTTTCTGTTCCTCACATAACTATACTGATAAGAGTGGAATGTTTCATTGGTCATCCTAAATTAAGCAACACCCACTGAGTTCTGTATAATAGTTCCTGTCATGCATTAAACTTTCAGAGATTTAGCGCGCACACTTCGGTGTCTGGAGCTGTATTTCTTCCAGGCCTGGTGGGGAAAATATTTGAGGACAGTTTGGGCTACAGACAGGAATTGATCCTTTCAGTGACCACAATCTTGCAGGCCAGCCATAGTAATTTTCTCTCTGTATGGTGACTTTGGCTTGATAACTCCCCTCCTTGTCACATCACACATGCTTTGAAAGTCAAAAGAATCCCCAACTACCTTTCAGGACTCGTTTAATCAGCCTCCGTGGATTCTTCTCCCCCCACTTTCACATCCCTTTTCTGTTTCTTCTCCTTTAACCCAACGCCTCTTCTCTTGCTTCTCCCCTCTATCAATTTTTTTTCTATCTTACTTCCACTCTTTTCTTTCTGCCTTAACCAATACTTAAATATAACTGAAGGGTGTATTCCCCTGAAGGTCAATAGAAAGAATTTGATTCCTTCTCTCTTTCTCCTTTTAAGTTTACATTATATATTCTGCATATATGGGCACATCAGACAATGCTATTAGGTTATTGACAACAATGATGTACAGCAGATAAAATAAATATTGAACATGTTACCATTTTTCTCAGTAAATTTATTTTAAAAGGGGCTATTGACATGAAATGTTCACCACATATTGGTAACAACCCATGCAATCAATACATACAAAGAAACCAAAACACATAAGTTCAGAGATTAAGTAATGTGTATTAAAATGGAATGACACAGGGAAAAAGTATTGAACAAATGAAGAAAGGGAGGTGCAAAAAGGCATGGAAAGCCAAGACACCAGCTGAAATCAAACAGTAATTAGAAAGCAATACTGCCCCTTGACAGTGCATATTAATATCAGCTGGTTCAGTCTCAACTGATGGCCTATAAAATGGTGTCATTACCAAGGAATCACACAAGAAACATCTCATGATGGGTAAAAGCAAAGATCTCTCTCACGACCTTTGCAACCTTATTGTTGCAAAACATATTGATGGCATTGGTTATAGAAGGATTTCTAAACTTCTGAATGTTCCAGTGAGCACTTTTTGGGTCATAATCCAGAAGTGGAAGAACATAATTTCACCATAAACCAGCCATGACCAGGTGCTCCTCGCAAGTTTTCTGACAGAGAAGTAAAATAATTATCAGAAGAGTTCTCCAAGAGCCAATGACCACTTATGGAGAGCTTCAGAAAGACCTAGCAGGTACAATTTTTTCAAAGAAAACAATAATTAATGCACTCAATCACCATGGCCTTTATGCACGCTCACCATGAAAGACTCCATTGCTTAAGAAAAAGCATGTTGAAGCTCACTTAAATTTTGCTGCACAACATTAAGACAAGCCTTTGAAATACTAGGAGAATATAGTCTGGTCAGATGAGACCAAAATTGAACTCTTTGGATGCCATAATACACACCATGTTTGGAGGTCAAATGGCATTGCACATCACCCCAAAAAAACACCATACCAACAGTGACGTCTAAAGGTGGGAATATCATGGTGTAGGACCGATTTTCAGCATACAGTACTGGCAAACTTCATATCACTGAAGGAAGGATGAATGGAAAAATGTACCAAGACATTCCTGATAAAAATCTGCCATCCACCAGGATGATGATGATGATGATGATGAAAGGAGGGTGGAAATTTCAGCAAGACAATGATCCCAAATACAAAGCTAAGGAAACGCTCAACTGGATTCAAAGAAAGAAAATAAAGCTGCTAGAATGGACCAGCCAATCACCTGACTTGAATCCTATAGAAAATGGAAAGAACTAAAGATAAGTTCATAGAAGAAGCCCACAGAACCTTCAAGATTTGAAAACTGTGCAGAGCAATGGGCCAAAATCAAACCTGAGCAATGCATGCGACTAGTTTCTCCATACAGGAGGTGTCTTAAAGATGTCATTATCAACAAAGGATTTTATATGAAGTATTAAATAAATTTCAGTTAGCATGTTTAATACATTTTCCCTGTGTCATTCTATTTTATTACAGATAGCTTAATTTCTGAAATTATTTGTTTTGGTTTATTTGTATGTATGGATTGCATGAGTTGTTACTGACATGTGGTGAAAATTTTTCACATCAATAGGACCTTTAAAAATATATTTACTAAAAAAAAAATGCTGATGTGTTCAAAACTTATTTTACTCACTGTATGTATATTTAGCATATAATCCCTCTCTTACTATAATGTACAGCGCTGAGCGAACTGTTGGCGCTATATAAATACTGTATAATAATAATAATACTATGCACTCAACTGCTGGTTTATGACACACCCTGTTCTATGTCAATATAACTTGGTTATATACTGCACATGTCATATACTCAACTAAGTGTTCCTATGAGAGCATAATTCATAACAATAATATATTGTACTGCTCATTTTACTCCTTGAACTTGCTTTGTATGTAACCATCTTTTTTTAATTTGCTCAGTTGCAATAAAAACCTTTTGGTACCAGAAGACAGCGAGGGCTTGATTGAAGAATCTAAAGATAAAATAAAAATGAAAAATAATAAACTAAGATAAGAGTGATGTTCTCCATGAAGGAGAAAATGTCCATCACCTTCAGACACAAAACTGTGGAGTGGGGTAGGGTTATAGCGGAGGTGCCCTGGGGGGTGTTCTATAAAGCTTCATCAGCGTTCGAGCATCTGAAGTTACATGCGTAATAGCCATGATGTATGAATCCTCTGCCTGTGTCCTATACTGTGTGATTAGGATAATTATATTTATTTTTAAACACTACTAGTATAAGTGGTAGAAATCTGCCTTTATATTAGCCAGGAAGCAGGGTGGGCTGTTACACAGGGCTGTCAGTATAACACCTGAAGCTTGCTGAAAAGAAGGAAGAGTGCAAGGATGACTGTGATGCTTCGTTATTGTCCAATCAGCATGCTTGTGTGTTAGCAAGGTAACCAAAGAAGTAGGATTTCATCAGCCACATTTTGATCAAATCAGATACAGTAGGTTTCAGTTTAGAAGGACATAAATATGTAGCAAAAAATCCATGCCATAATAGTAATCTTTTCAAGATTACTATACAGGGCTAAACTAGGTAGAGAAAAAACTTCTTCAATATGTTCATTCCTCATTGCTGAATGAGCAGGACATCATTCCCCCTCTGGCGACCTGGTTTTGCAATATTTTTTATCAACTGAGGATGAAAAGTCGTGAGCAGTGAGGGAGTGAAACAAGCAAAGTGGTGAGTTTTTAGCAATCATGTTACTTGCATATATGCTAGCATAAAAGTAAGATCCTGTTATGTTTTTTGGGGTTCTGGTTTTGTGTATTTCACATATTGTAAAGATGTAGGGAAGCAGCATTTCTAAAATCCTTAGACTAGACTTAGACGCAAAGGATTAGTCATCAGTATTGCTAGTGGTCTGCAGCTGATGATTCCTGACTTATCTTGCCTTGTTATGCACTGTGTCTCTGTGTAGTGGCAGGGTTTTGTTACCCTCACATACTAGGATGTGCACTACTATGTTTGGCGAGGAATTCCACACAAAAGGTACATTTTTAAGGGTAATGCTTAGACACAATTAACATTTTCAAATTTTCCCTATAATCTAAGAAATCTGCACTTTTTTAAGTTCAGTCCCACTTTAATTAACCACAAATGTCTAACACAACACATTTATGAGAAATAAAGTGTTCATTGTTGTGCTAAGGAGGAAATAAGAGTTTTGTTTTCTAGCTTTTGAAGCCATGAATCTCATAACAGTAGGGATCCCTGCTTTCTACGTTGCTAACAACATTTTTTGTATGTTATACATCCAATTATTTTTAAGCACCAGACAAAACTTTTTCTGCACATCCACATTTGTATGTTGACAGTAGGTGCAGTCCATGACCTCAAGTTGATTGCTGATTTTTACAAACACTAAGCAATCACAGACTATTAGTATAATCATTTTCATTTCCAGAGAATAAGGTTAACTGAAGTGGTCTTTGTTTTGCATAAATCAATAGACCACTGTTTAAACCCACTAATCTTAGAATTTACTATTAAAATAAGATGCCTTCTGTTCAATACCTCTAAACAGAGATGAATCATATACAGTGCGCAGCATAAATGAGTACACCCTTTGAAAAGTAAGATTTTAATCAATATCTCAATGAACACAAGACCAATTTCCACAATTTTGACAAAACTGAGTTTTATAGAACATTTGTTTAGCTAATTACATGAAAGGAAGGTTAATAAAATAACTTAGATTACAAAATCTTCAGTTTTACTCAAATTTCTGATGCAAAAATGAATACACCCCACAACACAAGCTACTACATCTAGTATTTTGTATGACCTCAATGATTTTTAAGGACAGCACCAAGTCTTCTAGGCATGGAATGAACAAGTTGGCGACATATTGCAACATCTATCTTTTTCCATTCCTCGAGAACGACCTCACTAAATCACTTTCATCCTGTTCCTAGAAATTTAACAGTGGCATTAGATGTGTGTTTTGGATCATTGTCATGTTGGAAAAGTGCACGAAGACCAAGGGCATGGAGTGATGATAGCATCTTCTCTTTCAATATAGAGCAGTACATCTGTGAATTCATGATACCATCTATGAACTGCATCTCCCTGACACCAGCAACACTCATGCAGCCCCACAAAAAGACACTGCCACCACCATGTTTCACTGTAGGCACCATGCATTTTTCTTTGTACTGCTCACCTTTGCGGCGCTATACAGTTTTGAAGCCATCAGTTCCAAAAATATTTACCTTGGTCTCATCATTCCAGAGTACAGTCCCAGTAGTCGTCTTCTTTTTCAGCATGGGCCCTGGCAAATTCTAGGAGGGCTTTTTTGTGCATGGGTTTTAGGAGAGGCCTCCTTCATGGATAACACCCATGCATGCCATTCCTCTGCAGTGAATGCTGTATTGTGTCATGGGAAACAATCACCCCAGTTTGGCTTTCTACTTCTTTGGTTATCTGCATTGAACTTGTATGATGATTTTCTCCAACCTTCTCATCAGGAGATGCTGCTGTCGGAGTGTTATCTTCCGTGGATGGCTTGGACATCTGTGAGATGGTTGCAGTTCCAGCTTTGTTACATTTTTGTATTACTGTTGCTACAGTATTCTGACTGATAAGTAACGCTTTGCTGATCTTCTTGTAGACTTCACCTTTCTTGTGTAAGACACCGGTCACACCAATGCAATTTAAAATCACATGATTTGTGTGCAATTGCAGCATGATTTCTGAAGACTTTATTGCTACTTGTGAAGATTTTCAATGATTTCTCGCAATTTGCAGTGCGATTTCCATTATATTTTATGTATGTGAAATTGCAACAAAACTGCAGAAAAAGTAATGCAAGAACTACTTTAGAAATCGTGCTGCAGCATATCGCAAATGTTAAGATACTGACATTCTCATTCATTTCAATCCCCAAATTGCACCGGTATGACCGGGCACTAAATAAATTATTTTCTTTCTCAGGCCTTCTGACATTTGTCTTCCATATGGTGCCATTGTTGACAGCATGAAATGGGAAAGTGTTTTCTTTGTTAAGTAACGCCCTTTTATAGTCTGCTGAATACCTGATTAATGAACAATTACACTCACCTGTAGTTGAATTCTTGTTAATTAGGATTTTGTCTACAATTTAACTTTGCTCCTAAGACTTTCATTGGGGTGTATTCATTTTTGCAACATGGTCTTGAATTAATTTGTAAGGAAAAATATTTTTTTGTGTGTGAAAATTAACAAATCTTGTTTACAATCAATGGCCTGCATTTGTGGGAGTATTTTGTAGTATAGTGTCCCATAGAAAATTTTGATTCTGAAAGGAAAGTAAAGATTTTCTGACAAATCTGTTGGGGTGTACTCATTTATGCTAAGCACTGTATATTTGATGAACAAATGTTAAAAAAAAATAATATCAGTGATGCTGTGCTTCCTAAAACAAATATAGCGATAACTACACAACTTTGATATGATCTATATTCTGATTCAAAGAACACAAGATTATTGAATGTAATTATATGCACCAAATTGTACATACACATTGATTTAATAATGACAAACTGTAGATTGTGCACCAGCTAGTAAAATGGTAGATTGTTAGGATAATTCCATACAGATGAAACATAACCAAATAAACAGGAAACAAGAAACAACACACATGCGCCATTTTTAAGTTTTACGGTTTCCTTGATATAAATTGCACATTGATAAGTAGACTATACAACAAAATGCTTCAAGTATGCTTCATGCCAATCATCCTATAGAGTCATAACATTACTGGAAAGTACACTTGTTCAGGAAGCAACTCAAGTCCTTCCATGGTAAAACATACATGTAAAAGTAGGGAAAAAAGAAATACAAAAATATTAACTCTTTGGGCTGAAAGAAATGCAAAGATATCGAAACATGTTGGGAAAAAATATACCACACTAAAGTATATAGTAACCAAGTAAACACATGTGACAAGTGGCACAAAACTAGTTAGGTTTGGAGGAATATATCGACTGGATGCAGCATAGGAGATCAGTAGAAATGCAAACGTAGGCAACGTGTCCATTTTCTTAATCATAAATTGATATCATTGCAATTACTTATTAGGTCACAGAGGCAATTAGTAGGAAATGTGAATTCAACAGTTTTCCACAGTACACAGGTAATGTTTTATTGACATTGATACAATATAATCTATGAAGATTACCAGTGGAGCAGGTGGACACTGGAAGTATTTAAGACTTCCTCCAGCTTCAGCCATGGCAATTAATAATGTGGGCCTTTGAGATCAAGCGTATTATGAATGTTGGAGTATTTGAATAAGAATATTTTATATTCAATCAATATATTCTGGAATGTTTAAAAATTGTGCATGTTTAATTACCTAATGAACTGATCACTAATCTTATCTGTTGTTAATTAAATAATTGGGCTAGTTGCAGTAAGCTAAAGTAGTTAAATTGGCCAATTAAATAATTTAGGCAAGACTCCTGGAAAAAATTTTTTTTCTAGTTTCACAGTAAATAGATGGAAAAGGCTATATTCTCCATCATGGTTTTTATTGCAATCCACCTTGTTAAGGAGATTCCCCTTGTTTTCTGACCTGGTGAAAACATTGTCACAGGAGCAAGCAGTGAGAAGAAATATCCAAGCTGAAGAAGCATCTTGCCTTCTCCACTCTACTGAAAAAGTTTCCTACTGTTGTCTGTGTTTGGAGCTATTCTCTCACTTTCTTTCTCAATAATGATATTCTTATCAGCAATAGGAGCGAAGGGATATTTTAAGAGAAGGGCCTCAGACAACAATAAAACCTGACTGAAGTTGTAACCCTTACCTATCCTATGTTTGGTTGAACTGGATGGATGAATTTTTTCAATCAGATTAATTTTGAAAATTAAGAAAGGTGACCTTTAACAAACTAATATATGCACATACTGAAAAAAATGTTAACATAATAAAAACTTATAACCTGCCTTTATAGTAGTAAACTGCTTATTCAACAGGGGCACCAATGCTTGTTGGCTTCCTTGTTGCCCAGATCAGAGCTACAACCAAACAAGTAAGATAGGCAAATTAAGTGAGTGCTGCTTTAGCTATCAAGAAATATGGTAGTACTGCAGTTCAGAAATCTGACGTGATTATTTTTTTTTACATGTCTATTGCTGGCCACCTTTTGTGTACAGATTCTAGTTTTATATGAAAGGGGCATTTCAGTCCCGGTGTGAGTCTAATGGTTCAATAACACCAGATTCACTTTCAGTGTAATCTATATGAAGACATAGTTGCTTGTTTTGTTACTGTGCACTGTAAGCGTAAAACTGCATGTATGTTCCAGTCTCAATGGTTTCATTACAGATATGATCTGATGAAACTATACAAAAGCAAAACTAAGTAACTTGTGTTTACTTTCAAGACACAAACACCAGCATCTCATTGTATGCACAATTTATATGTAAACAATATCATGGATTCCTGAAGCTAATCCATAAAGATACAAAAGAACTGATCCCAACAGAGCACTGTATAAGACTTTCTTTAAAGGAAAGGAAATTTAATTTCTGAATAGAAAAACATTAACATTAGTGACCATAAACAAATAGATGAACATATGGGAAAAAAACCTAAAATGTTAAATGCCATTTCATCCATGGTATCAATAATTAACACAACTGTCAACTATAGACAGTGAAAATGTAATAAATAGTCCCAAATTAAGACATTTCTACACCATTTCTTAAAGTAAGAATGGAGAGTCAAGGTCCTTTTCAACAAAGAAACTGTAGGCTGTCCCTACTTTTGTAAACAAACAAATATATATATATATATATATATATATATATTATTGTGACAGGGAGAGAAATAGATCACATTTAGAGACACAAGCACATTAATTAGATAAACATTGTTAGGATTCAGATCAGCTCAATACCTATTGTTGTATCTGAACATCCTATGATTTCACTTAGTAAGGCTACAAGTCACATAATGGTGTTTGGGTGCATTCATGGAAGATCCGTATGATGATATAATGGAAACAATAATCCTAAATCAAACAGGGTTGACAATAAAAACCAAGCTTGGTCCACTTTTGGGTCTTCCTATTTGTGTCTATCAGTCCATGTAACATACCAGTGAATAAAGAAACCAAGTATTTGCTGTGTAAGCTGAGAAATGTTCTTGTGAATAGAGTCATCATGTTTCTGATGCAGTCCTGCTCTTAGAGCGGAGTGTGTATTTTGGGATGGGCGAACTGGACCTTGTAGCATGTGGTAGTGTCATTCCCATACTGATGTTTGGAACCTAGATATGCGGTAATAAATAGATCAGTCACGTAGTAAGGCAGTGTGTGCTCAACATAAGTGCGTCATACGGAGACACATGATCCTGAGCACATTAGTAAATGAAATAAGTCATGTTGTCTATGTCTTCTTTTTCAAGGCTTTCCAGGTTTAATCTCCAAAAAATGTGTAATTAATATGAAGGATGATTTTTTTTAAATGTGGTTCATCATTTTCCACTTTGGGCATAAAAAAACAACTAGAAAGAAGATAACCATCCAAAGATGTTTGTTTCTTGTCGCTCTTTAGAGTAACAGATCCACTTTTAACATCCTGAAAGAATACAAGTAGTTCAGTTGTACTGACTCCTGTCTATTTGTCCACAAAAGGCAGGTCCATGGTATACTCTCAGGATGCCCCAGATGTCTCCAAGTAGCTCTGTAGTTTGCGGACTGTAGTTTTATCAAGGGAACAAAGGTCAAAGTCAAAGGTTGTGTTTGTGATATGGAAGTGCCCAGTTTCTTCTATAAGGTTCACAATCTAAAAAAAAAACAAAAAAAACAAAAGTCCATAAGAGAATAAATTAGCATTAGAATAAATTACCATCATTTTTATCAACAGTTTTATCATTAAGACAATGTGGTATATTTGCCACACGTGTCCCTTCAGGGTAACAAAGTTGACCTTGTAATAGTAAAAATGTTTGATGTGTCAACTACTAACATTTGTAAAAGAAATATGTACAAGGGAAAACAATGAATCTCTGATTAGAACATATCTCATATTTCCTATTCACAATTTCAGTATTGATAAAATGCAAATATCAACAATATTAATATCGTAATATTAAACAAAATATAGCAAAGTTAATTAAGGTGATGATTAGTAAGCTGGGCTTTTTTAACAATCTTCTGCAACAGAAGTATGGCCATACATGGAAAAGTTTTCCTCTAATTTTTTGTCCTACTGACAAGTTTTTAAAAAGCCTTGTGGACCAAAGTCTCTGATGTTGTGACTGTAGCTTATTTAAATGATCAAACATGAAAGTGGTGGTCCTTCACAAGGTAGCTTACAAATTGTGCACACACCTCCTAATTAAGTCCAGCCTATATACACACAAATATATGCAATCTGCTTCTTTGGGAAAAAAAGGAAAACAGTTCTCAAGTTCTAAAGACCAAAAAAAAATTATCTGACAACATCATGTCAAGAAGAAAGCTAGATCAAAGAGGGTTCCTGTACAAGTGAGAAAACCATGTGCACACCATACATTCTGGAAAAAACACAGGAACTTAGTGGCCCTATAGACAAAGCATTATAGGAGAAGGCATCCGTTAAATATCTATTCTTCTATATGGGCAATAAACCCTTTATTTAACACCCTGTAACTGAATATTGTGTCTCAATACCAACATTTTTGAAACATTCAGTAAAAATGTACAGTTTCATTAAGAGATTTTACAACTAATGTTCAGTTAAAACTTAGCAGCATGTAGGCTAAGTAATTGGAATTCTTGTCTTACAGCTTTGGATTCAAATCTGGGTCCCTATCTCTATGGGGTTTGTATACTTTCTCTGTGTTGACATACATTATATTTTATATTACCAAAGTATTGCACGCGCATGAACTTTAATGGCATCCCAGTCTTAGTCTGTAGGGTTCAATATTGAGTTGGCCCACCCATTGCATCTATAACAGCTTCATCTCTTCTGGGAAGGCTGTCCACAAGGTTTAGGAGTGTGTCTATGGGAATGTTTGACCATTCTTCCAGAAGTGCATTTGTGAGGTCAGGCACTGATGTCGGCCGAGAAGGCTTGGCTCGCAGTCTCCACTCTAATTCATCCCAAAGGTGTTCTATCGGGTTGAGGTCAGGACTCTGTGCTGGTCAGTCAAGTTGCTCCACCCCAAACTCGCTCATCCATGTCTTTAAGGACTTTTCTTTCTGCACTGGTGCGCAGTCATGTTGGAACAGGAAGGGGCCATCCCCAAACTGTTCCCACAAAGTTCCCACAAAATGTCTTGGTGTGCTAACACCTTAAGAGTTCCCTTCACTGGAACTAAAGGGCCAAGCCCAACCCCTGAAAAACAACCCCATACCATAATCCCCCCTCCACCAAACTTTACACTTGGCACAATGCAGTTAGGCAAGTACCAATCTTCTGGAAACCGCCAACTGCTCCAGAGTCCAGTGACTGCGTTCGACGCTTTGCATTGCACTTGGTGATGTAAGGCTTGGGTGCAGCTGCTCAGCCATGAAAACCCATTCCATGAAGCTCTCTATGCACTGTTGTTGTGCTAAACTGAAGGCCACACGAAGTTTGGAGGTCTTTAGCTATTGACTCTGCAGACAGTTGGCGATTGGCACTGAGGGGAATAGGGCATTATGAAGTACATACATACTCCGTAAACAGCTCTAAAGTAATAACAGTAGAAAATAATAAATTCATCATAAAAAGTTTGAAGATGTTAAGCCCAAATACATATTTTTTACAGGGGTACTGATGTCTGTGCCCCTGTTGGTGAGATTTTACTTGCTTCCTCTTCTGGTGATCACAGAAAGTAGAGAATCCTTTCAGCAAGGACACAAAAAAAAAAAATAATGGTTGAAGTTTTAATACTGTTTTAAACACAAGTGCTATAAATGGTCTCAGTACTGGGTCTTGGTATCCCTGCTGGAGAAATTATTTGCACATAGTAACAGCTAGAAAACCTGATAGATGTAACCCTTTTACACTCTCATATTCATATTCAAATGTTAAAATGCTGTGCCTACAATTAGGCTTTAATGTTACAGTATTTACAAATGTATCTGAAGCACATCTATTTTCTTAGGTAGTTTGCTACAACCGATTTACTTTTTCATATTGTATTTGCAGTGTGTACACTTCTAGTGAAAGAAACCTGTGGCCCTTTGGCACTTACTGTGCAGCCCTCTGGGCCCCTGTAAATAGTGCTTTGTTTTGGTGCTCTCTCAGGCCAATGAAAGAAAAACATTCTTAAGAGTGGCCAGTAAATGGTTTGGTTTATTTCTTCCTATACTATGCTTACTTTTTTTCTGTCCTGTCCCTTCCTTTTCTCTTTTTAGGTTTTATTTTTTTCCCTCTGATCTTTTATAACAGATCGGAAAAAAAATATGAAACGTGTACCATTAAATTTTTAACAGGGCTGTAGGGATCACAAATGTGGACATGTTGGCTTCTAAAGAGACTAAAAGCTGTGACCACTACCAGTCTCATGTAATGTCTTTCCAGTCTATGACCAGTCTCTTGAAGTATGTCCTCAGTTTTCAACAACTCCTATTAAACTTTTGCAGTCTCTGATCATCTCCTGTTGCATGTCAGAGCTTTCCTGCAGAACTGCATTTACTGAATATCATGTGTATCCCTAGATGATGTCAGGGTCACGCTTGAGACCTCCTATATCAAGTAAATTGACCAGCACTGGTCTACACTCTGACAAGAACACATTTTGTGTTCGAGATGATGGTACAAGGAAATGTGGACAATTATGAACTCAAACTAATATTATTATTATACAAGATTTATATAGCGCCAACAGTTTTCTCAGAGATTTACAATATAAAAGGAAGACAAATACAGCAACAATATTGTTCAATACAAGAGGGTTTAGAGGGCCCTGCTCCTTGGGGCTTACAATCTAAGAGGGAGGGGCTGGTGGTACAAAAGGTAATAACTATGGGGGATGAACTGGTAGGAGGAAGATGATTCCGTTATTAGCTGAAGGCAGAATAGGCTTCCCTGAAGAGATAGCTTTTCAGAGATCGCCTAAAAGTGGGCAGAGTAGGCGACAGTCTGATAGATTGGGGTAGAGAGTTCCAGAGGATGGGGGGGGGCTCTGGAGAAGTCCTGGAGACGAGCATGGGAGGAGACAAGGGAGCTAGAGAGCAGGAGGTCATGCGAGGAGCGGAGAGGATGGTTTGGGTGATATTTGGAGACAAGATTGGTGATGTAATTGGGGGCAGAGTTATAAATGGTTTTATATGTTATTGTTAATGTTTTGAATTTTATGCGTTGGGCAATGGGAAGCCAGTGGAAGGATTGTCAGAGAGGGATGGTAGCTATGGAACGGTTAGTAAGGTGGATGAGTCTGGCAGCAGCATTCATGACAGACTGAAGAGGGGATAGCCTGCGATGAGGTAGGCCAATGAGGAGGGAGTTACAATAGTCAAGGCGAGAGATAACCAGGGAGTGAATAAGTTGCTTAGTAGTTTCCGATGTTACGAAGGGGTGTGTCTTGGAGATGTTGCGGAGGTGAAGTCTACAAGATTTGGACAGCGATGTGGGGCTGAAAGGACAGATGGGAGTCTAGGATTACACCTAGTACCCTGGCATGAGGGGAGGGAATGTTGATTGTGTTATTGATCTTGATGGAGAAGTCAGGGGAGGGGGCACGGGCTGGGGGGAATACTAAGAGCTCAGTTTTGGAAAGATTGAGTTTGAGGAAGTGGAGTGACATCCATGCCGATATGTCACTTAGTAGGTTAGTATTGCAAGAAAAGACTGAAGGGGTGAGGTGAGGGGTAGAAAGATAGATTTGTTTGTCATCAGCATAGAGATGGTACTTAAAGCCATGGGAGTTTATCAAGTGACCAAAGGAGGAGGTATAGATGGAGAAGATTAAGGGTCCTAGGACAGAACCTTGAGGGACCCCTACAGAAAGAGGAAGTGGAGAGGAGGAGGCAGAGTTATAGGTAATGCTGAAGGAGCGCTGCAATAGGTAGGAGGAGAACAAGGAGACAGCAGAGTCTCGGAGGCCAAGAGAGTGGAATATAAGCCATGTCTTAATTCCTTAAAGCAGTATTAAACCCAATAGCAAACATTTATTATATTGCAGCTTACCATTTCTTCTATATGATGGGTACATGCATTTTCTTTTATGGCCTTTCTTCTATTTTCACCTGGTGATCTGGTCAGTAAGTCTGGTATTTTTCAACAGAACAAACTGTTGTGCAGATGTAGTAGTTGGAGGGTCGATACAAACCATTTACCACTGACAAAGGTTCTTACAATGGTCAGCTTTTATTTATTTACGTAAAATCTTTTTCCCAAAAGGAAAAAAATGTTTGCTGTAACTGTTTATAAAGTATTAGCTGTAGTTTGGCTTCAAACTGCTGTCCAAAGGTGTCTCCTATGTTCATTCATTCAGAGTGGAGGCACTTTAATACAGGAGGTATGTTACTGGCCAGATCACAGGTGAAAACAGAAGGAAAAATGCCTAAAAACTACTGCAGCCAATGCATCTAATGATTGGTAAACTGCAATGTACTGTATTTTGGTTTTGGGTTTAATACCACTTTAAGAAAAATCCTCTCCCTTAAGCAAAAACAGAACCTGTTTTTTTTTTTTGTTTTTTTTTTAACATTTAAACGTACATTAAAACAGGAATAATAGAAAAAATACCTGTCATATTGTTTAAATACATGTTTTGTCATGATACAGCTCGTTAAGTCTACATGTGCCATTAGTTTACTTTGGTTCTGAATGACTGTAATCTGGAAACGGCCATATAAACTTGTGTCTACAGGCCAGCGGGACGGGATTTTCTCTCTGCCTGTCAACAAGCAATCTGTACTTCTATCCCCAAAGGCTTTTAACAGCACCTGGTGAGCTTGTTTTATGCATAGTTTTACGTCTTTGTGGTATCTGTATATATTACATAGTTCCAAAGCTTATTGTTCAAAAGAACCTCAGCAAAGAAATTGTGTGCCTAATGTAAAAAACCTTTAGCACATCTCTAAAAATCAGAAATGATCCAGCACAAATTTGGCATTCTGTGACTGCTACATAGTAAAAGCAAGGGGGATCATGGGGGTTGGAAAATGTGAGGCCTTAAACAAATCTAAAATGTGGGATTCAAAAATATGCTAATCATAGATCTTAAACGTCAACCATGAATAAAGTAGGAAGTCTCTTTTAGCTTGCAGTTGCTGGGAAATTCTTGGTTACCTTGCCCTAACCCCCTCCCTGCACCCAGGGGCAGACTGACCATTTGGAAACTCGGGCACTGCCCGAGGGCCCGGGGTCAGTAGGGGGCCCCATGAGATGCCCCTGGTACCTTTTTCATAGGATTTTTTGAGTTTGGGCAAGGACACAGGGGGCCCATGATCCCCTATTGCCCGGGGGCCCCATGAGTTGTCAGTCCGCCCCTGCCTGCACCCATACATTTCTATGAGCCTATAGCTATAATGGCCTGTATTACTCTACAGTAGTGATATGTATTAGGCAAAACATCTAGATACTTGTAAATAAAAAACTGCTAACAACTATGACGTTAAAGAGAAATTTAAGTAACAAGGACAACCTCCTAACATCCCAAGTTAACTTTAATTCCATAGACAGAATATGAAAAATGCTATTGTTAATTGTTGAGGTTTAACACTGCTGTGATGTGTAAATTACGGGTACAAATCCCTTAATTTGGCCACAAGCAGAGATACTGTATAGATTGTAAACATGCCACCTGTACACCCGTCTGTCCACAGGAATGAATGGATCTTCTGATCAGGTCCATCTGAAAAGCTGATAGATGGACCTGATCAGAACGGCCGTGTGAAAGGGGCCTAATGCTAAACGATTAAAACATTTGCTGTTAGTGTTAGGCAGCCCATTGATGAACCACTTTTTTCTTTCAACCAACAAATTAAATGAAAGAAAAACAAACTTGATTCCCCCATCCACACACTCGATGAGGATGGGAGAATCTTCCCTGCTGAGATATTGTACTCTGACAGCAGGTAGAATTCTGACAGATTGACTTCTGTACAACCACAGAACCCATACATGAATTGAAACTCAACCAGTCCATGCTGAACTGGCCGAATCCATGTATGGCTGGCTTTAGAGCTTTATAAATCCACTATTCATCGCCCTATATCTTATACTGCACTAGAGCATAGTATGGCTTATATCAACATATTTTATTTGGGGCAATAACTCACTTCTTCTTTTATAAAACATACATAATACATGTCATAGACTTTGCCAAAGTCTAATTTCTCCATACATTATAGACACAGAAAACCCTTCTGTGTTTATATGCTAGTGACAGACTGCATCATATACAGTCATACAGTCAGATCCATAAATATTGGGACATCGACACAATTCTAACATTTTGGCTCTATACACCACCACAATGGATTTGAAATGAAACGAACAAGATGTGCTTTAACTGCAGACTGTCAGCTTTAACTTGAGGGTATTTACATCCAAATCAGGTGAACGGTGTAGGAATTACAACAGTTTGCATATGTGCCTCCCACTTGTTAAGGGACCAAACGTAATGGGACAATTGGCTTCTCAGCTGTTCCATGGCCAGGTGTGTGTTATTCCCTCCTTATCCCAATTACAATGAGCAGATAAAAGGTCCAGAGCTCATTTCAAGTGTTCCATTTGCATTTGGAATCTGTTGCTGTCAACTCTCAAGATGAGATCCAAAGAGCTGTCAATATCAGTGAAGCAAGCCATCATTAGGCTGAAAAAACAAAACAAACCCATCAGAGAGATAGCAAAAACATTAGGCGTGGCCAAAACAACTGTTTGGAACATTCCTAAAAAGAACGAACGCACCGGTGAGCTCAGCAACACCAAAAGACCTGGAAGACCACGGAAAACAACTGTGGTGGATGACCGAAGAATTCTTTGCCTGATGAAAAAAACACCCTTCACAACAGTTGGCCAGATCAAGAACACTCTCCAGGAGGTAGGTGTATGTGTGTCAAAGTCAACAATCAAGAGAAGACTTCACCAGAGTGAATACAGAGGGTTCACCACAAGATGTAAACCATTGGTGAGCCTCAAAAACAGGAAGGCCAGATTAGAGTTTGCCAAACGACATCTAAAAAAGCCTTCACAGTTCTGGAACAACATCCTATGGACAGATGAGACCAAGATCAACTTGTACCAGAGTGATGGGAAGAGAAGAGTATGGAGAAGGAAAGGAATTGCTCATGATCCTAAGCATACCACCTCATCAGTGAAGCATGGTGGTGGCAGTGTCATGGCGTGGGCATGTATGGCTGCCAATGGAACTGGTTCTCTTGTATTTATTGATGATGTGACTGCTGACAAAAGCAGCAGGATGAATTCTGAAGTGTTTCGGGCAATATTATCTGCTCATATTCAGCCAAATGCTTTAGAACTCATTGGACGCCGCTTCACAATGCAGATGGACAATGACCCAAAGCATACTGCAAAAGCAACCAAAGAGTTTTTTAAGGGAAAGAAGTGGAATGTTATGCAATGGCCAAGTCAATCACCTGACCTGAATCCGATTGAGCATGCATTTCACTTGCTGAAGACAAAACTGAAGGGAAAATGCCCCAAGAACAAGCAGGAACTGAAGACAGTTGCAGTAGAGGCCTGGCAGAGCATCACCAGGGATGAAACCCAGCGTCTGGTGATGTCTATGCATTCCAGACTTCAGGCTGTAATTGACTGCAAAGGATTTGCAACCAAGTATTAAAAAGTGAAAGTTTGATTTATGATTATTATTCTGTCCCATTACTTTTGGTCCCTTAACAAGTGGGAGGCACATATGCAAACTGTTGTAATTCCTACACCGTTCACCTGATTTGGATGTAAATACCCTCAAATTAAAGCTGACAGTCTGCAGTTAAAGCACATCTTGTTTGTTTCATTTCAAATCCATTGTGGTGGTGTATAGAGCCAAAAATGTTAGAATTGTGTCGCTGTCCCAATATTTATGGACCTGACTGTATGTCATTTTTATTTTGCCCATAGTTCAACTTGAATACCAGTGACATTGAATAGCTCAGTAATAAGGCACACATGACAGCAAACCTTTACGAAAAAAGTGTACCATTTCTTTATGTTTAGGACAAATTAGATGCGTTTTACAATTATGTATATATACAAATCAGCAGCAGGAGCAAACAGGTGGTGATTTTGAAAAATGTTGGATAGAAGGATTTGAACAGACATTTGTCCTTGCCCAAACTCAAAAAAGCCTATGAAAAAGGTACCAGGGGCATCTCATGGGGCCCCCTACTTACCCTGGGCCCTCGAGCAGTGCCCGAGTTTCCAAATGGTCAGTCTGCCCCTGCACCAGGTCACGTATTCTACTCAGTGCACACAGTTGCCAAGTTTCCAATGCTCTATGCATCTAGAACATTATTATAATTATCATTATTTATACTTATATTTTACATAATGTATGAGTGATACAAAAAACTACCATTAACAATAAGCATTTGATTTCTTTTACTCCCTTTTATTCTTGAAGAGATTAGAGCCATGGTCACCTCAGCTTTATTCTGCAGCATGGTAATAATATTAGTGATATATGCACCTGCTTTTCTGTCATTCCTGCATATGCTTTAGCTTACCTGCTGAAGTATGTGTCTTTCTCTTAAAGTCATTAATCGCCTGTGGAGCTCAACTAATTCATCTAGGTATGCCTGAAAAAAAAGAGAACAATAATAAATACTACTCATGGGTCTCAGATAAAACAGTAGGAAGATGCAGGAGAATACCAAGAGAAGCCCACAAGCAAGAATTTTAATTAACATTTATGCATCAGTAAGACACTTGGTCCATGCTTTTTTTTTTTTTAAACTGAGCTTTTAGACCTGGAAAACCACAAGAGAACAAGGCAAATACAATAAAACAGTTATACTAATGAATACTTAAATACATTCAGATGTACTAAACAACATTCCCCTATATAAAGTTTTTTTATATAATTTCTGTCTCTCAGTGCTGCTTCCCCAAATTTCCTTTCGGGGAGCACATGCACTGTTCTTGCCACTTGAGTGCAATGTAGCTTCTATCAATCAGTTAGCTTGGAGGCCAGAGGAGGAAGTAGGGGACTGGCTTGTTATCCTAGGCTTCTGGGCTATCCCTTTCTGAGGACAGAGGCAATGTGGGGAGACGCCTCTCTAAGGCCAGCAGGGAATGCACAAGGAATGCTCAAAATAAGGTGGCGCCAGGGGACCTTGTACAGGGACAGTGCCATCCAAAAAAGAGAAAAAAAGAGGAACCAAGGAAGTGAGCAATTTAGGAGCTGGAAATTAAAGCAACCATAGCATTAGAAAGAAAATTAGGTATGCAAACATGTAAGTGCTAAAGTCTGCTGTCCTATTTTTGTTTTCTATGGTTTAAAAATACCAGTCTACTTAATGAATTCATTGTCTCCACCTTCATGTAGAAAATGCTGGGAAATTAAAAAGAAAAACACAAATCTTATGCAGAAATAAAAAGCTGGTAAATATACTTACCTTGCGTAAGTGAGGGTGACATCACAATCCTTAATAAAAGATCAAAGGAAATGCCAAGTACTCCAAGTTTTGGTAGATTACATTTTAACACAATGCAGGAGCATCATCTTGCGAGATTGAGGACTCAGCATTTCCTGGGATCTTAGCAGAAGTATTCTGGAGACAAGCCATACACTGAAAAATCAGCCTTAAATCTGTCCCTGAGAAGCAAGCAGAAGTGCAAGGAGGGGGGGACAGGAAAGACTGTATGACGATTTATGAGCACGAGTGACATGGTGGGATAACTTTTATTCTGTAAGTTGTAAGCGTGTTTTTAATATATGTAAGGATTTTACAGTATGCAAGGCTTCTGATTCTCTCTCAGTCCAAACCATAAGTGATGGGTTCTCCATTTATTATTTGCTGATATGGGCCATTCCTCTTAAAGGTGTACAGAGTATATGATCTATTTGATATATATTACCATTGGTCACATATGCAAGGCAAGTCCCTTGCCAAAGGAGTGGGAGTGCAAGTGGTGGAGTTGGAGTACTTCTACGTTCACAGTGGAAAGAGAATAACTACATTCAGAGGATTTTTGTATTTTTTTATTGAGCATGAGTGACTTTTTGCAGAATTCTTGTGGATTTTTGTATTTATTCACAAACTGTGTAATATATTTCACTTTGTATACAGGGTGTAGTGCTTCACGGAGTACGGAGTATCAACTTTCTGGAATTAATTTTTTTTTTTTTTTCTAGATAGCAGTGCTGCATTTTGCAAAATGTTTTTACATCTGTTATCAGAAAGCTGGCAACATGACCCTTTGCAGTGCGTAAGCAGTTTTTTTTCCACCTTACTTCAGTATTTTGGAACGGCGGCTGAATGAGTATGCATGATTTATAGTGCAAAGTTTGCTTTAACTGTTATGCCTTCCAAGATTAAATTAGTGATTTGAAATGTATTTCCATGCAGTAAAAGTGTGAACCAGCAGTAAAAGTGCGTTTATGTTCAAGGTGAAAGTAAAAGAAGATGCACATCCCCCCCCCTTTTTTTTTTTCCTTCTAAATCAACGTATTAAGCCAGCAAGATACAATAAGCAAGCCACCTTCCGCCAGACCAGGCTCCTCTGACATGTTTTACCTCATATGGGCTTAGTCATAGAGGAGTGTTGCAGTGTCACTTCTATACCTATGGTGTCTATGTATAGTAGTGTTTGCTGTGTGAGCAAATAATCCATCAGTGTTTTTTTCTTCTGAGTTTTAAGCCTAGTACACACTATGAGAATATCGGACAACTGATCAATTGATTTTCCACAAAAGTGCACATCATGATGTAGTTTGAATGGTACTGACTTGTAAGAAAATCCTCATCCGACAAAAGCAAACGTAGCTACAAACTAGCGTAGTAAAAGAGGAAGTGTAGGGTTGTTTTATGCTTCTGATCATGCACATTTTTTCTATTCGATTATTTCCATACGATTACTGTACACGTTAAACAAAAATCAGACACTGTGTCCACGTACAATAAATTTTCTAGCTTGCAATTTCAGTTTTTGTCGTCTGGAAAGTCGGAATCGGCTCTCGAAAACACTATACTAACGCTGAGATAATCAGCCTTGAGCTCTCTATGGCAAACAAGTGACTTTCTTTTGGATGTCAGTCTTTAATATTAACCATAAAAACATGTAGGTAACTGAGTAGGACAGCAGTGTTAGAGGGGAAATTGTTATGACTTTACTCCCTTAAAAGGTACATCCAAAATGCAGAGCCTAAGTGGCGACTTGGTCTTCATCATGGCAAGCAAACCCTACAAGAGATGAGCTGGTGACCTAGTGGCCCCCTAGGCTACTTTGCTGATAGATGTCACCAGGTCATGATCCTCAGGATCACTCCACTGAGGAATAACAGGAATGGTATTGGCTAATATCACCAGACAAGGTAGCAGCACTACTGTTGGTCAGAGTTCTGGCAACAGTTGACGCAGGTGGCAAGCAAGAATAGTCAGTGTTTGTGCAGAGGTCAAAGCCCGCTGACTGGATAGGTTAATCAATGTCCAGGTAGAGGCAGGTGGCAGATTGGGTGAGCCAGACTTCAGGCAGAGGTCGAGCCAAGCAGCAGGTTGGGCTGGCTGGTGTTGAGGCAGAAGTTGCGGTAAGTGGAAGGCTAGGTTAATTGTTGTCCAGGTAGAGGTTGAAGCAGGTCAGTGTTCAGGCAGAGGTCAAGGCATGTGGCAGGCAATAGTAACTGGGAACAAGCAAAGTCAGTAATATGGAAAGGAGACACAGTCAGAGCACAAATTTGCAACCTCATTTAACAAGGTGAAGGGCAACAAGTCACATCACCAAACATTATAAGGGAAACTAAATACCTTCCTAGGCCTGTGTGCATGGCCACTGCAAGGAATGCACCTACCAGGCATGGCCAAAAGGCTCTGGCATCCTCCCCCAACAAACACACAGTTCATGAAAACCTCAACCTAAACCCAAGCACTGTGATTGCTATGAACATACCCACAAAGTTGTCTTTGTTTCTTTTTTCCTCCTCGTCACTACATTCACAACATTCAGTTACATGGAACAACCAAAGGCACCACCAAACTTTGTAGGAATTATCATCTCCAACAAAAACTGCAGACACAAACTTCAAAAATATATTTACCTTATCGCAGTCTCCATTTTTTACTTGTTTTTCTGACTTGCTCTGTTTAATTGGACTCTTTACTTCCAGGATCTACAAGCCACACACCAATAAAAAGTAAATAATTTTAGTACAAACACAGTGTATTGTCAGTTAAAATACAGCCCATGCTACAGATGTGAGACCCCAGGCAGTGCTGTTATTATTCTGTATTAAGAGTAGTTATTAGAGGTTATACCAAAGGTGCACACAAAAATCTGTAGTCCCAGAAAGATGCATGAAGCCCAATGTGAGGAAATATTGCTAGATAGACAAAAAAAAGGTAAATAACTATAAGCTGTAAATTCCCAGTCTGGCCTCTGGTGAGATTGATAAAAGCTCTTGACCTCAGGTCTTGCACTTTATGGTTTCAGCCAGACTTGGAGGAATTTATAGCCTATTATAAAGTTACAAGTGACATCCTGACAAATAAGAGCAGGAGATTTGGAAAGAACAGGCTCTGTTCATACTTAGGATAGATCACCTTTTGCTAAAACCTTGAGTGTAACAGGTTAGAGTGCCCTTTGTTTATCGTTTTATTCTGGATAAAATTTATCCTGAAAATAGGCTGTATTTTTATGTATACAAGCAGACTATGTACATGTCTGAAGTATGCCATGGCAATAAAGATGCTGGACAAATTAACCTAATTTTATTTGGAAGAGTGTTTCACATATTCTAGATTACAATTTTCATTTTAAAAGTGAACTTTTCATTTTCACCAAATTTAATTAACTAACAGTACTAGTAAATTTCTGGCAGCAGCTGTGCTCATCTTCATATTGGCTCCTTTGTCTGGAAAGAAGCCTGTGTTGCTGATCCCATGTTGTACACAGAGCTTTGACTTCTCCAGATTAAGTCCTGCTCTCCTACATTAGTAAACCCAGCCATTCAGCAGTTCAATGCCACAATCACAGTAACAGTTCTTAGTCAAGTTTATTTTACTTATTTATTACAGGTACTTATATTGTGCCGTCAATTTACACAGTGCTTTAAATATATTGTACATTCACATCAGTCCCTAACCCTTACAATCTAAGCTCCTTAACTCACATTCATGCATACACATACTAGGGCCAATTTATTTTTTATACAGGAGCCAATTAACCTACCAGCATGTCTTTGGAGTGTGGGAAGAAACTGGAGTACCCAGAGGAAGCCCACGCAGGCACAGGGAGAACATGCAAACTCCAGGCAGGTGGTGCCGTGGTTGGGATTCGAATCAACAACCCTAGTGCTGCCAGGCGGAAGTGCTAACCATTTAGCCAGTATGGGCCTGTATACATCTTGGAACCTTCACAGAAACAAAGGACCTGATATAAATACAAGTACCCGCGTAATTGTGAAAAAGTGAAAAAAATTAATAAAAATGATCTGATTTAAAAATAAATACAGGTACCTACACCTGCAGCGACCACACGAGGACTACCATTTACTAATATCGATAGTTTATATACTATACTTTGAAAGGCATGACAGGTTTACTTCAAAGCAGACCCCACCTGCAGTTACTCCCCTCCCATAACCACCTTGTCAACATGCAATGGACCCTTGTCCAGCTGTGTGCATGGCTTGGTAGTCAGGCATCCCTTTATTAGGTACAATGGATCTCCTTATACTTGTGGTCATTGGGAAGAATTACCCCCTTACAGATAGCTAAAAAGATCAATGGTGTCAGTGGGAGAGGTGGAAATTGCTCATTACTCAAGGAACCCCTAGCAACTTCTGAAGGAACCCTGGTTGAGAAACCCTGTCTTTGAGAAACAGTAACTGAAAGGCTATTTGCCAGTATAAAATTTGAACAGCAGATGATCCTGCAGGAGAAAAATAAAATTGTGGCTTCCAATCTGAAACAATTCTGGAAGACGTATGGAGGGGCACTAGTATACCAAGGTTTCCTAAGCCAGCATGCAATTTCCATGCAGTATGAAAAAAACTAAACCACTCATATTCTGAGTTTTCATTTGCTGCTGACTAAAGATTTGTATTAACACATATTGCTGGTGAGTTATGACTCAAAGTGGAACTAAACTCCACAATCCTTACCTCCATCCTAATGATCTGACACCTGTAAGGTCCCTCACCAGTGTAAGCTTTCCTGGTTGCCAGTCTTTGGTCATCTTGATTGGTTAATGTGGGATGATGCGATTCCTGTGCATGCCTAAGAACTCAGTCATTCTGGCACACAGGTACTGGAATGCTGGGATGCAAACTCAGCATGCATGCGCAGCTCAGTGTACATTGTAAAGAAGACTGGGCAGGCAGGTGAGTTTTCTCTTCTGCAAAAAGAGCCTGCTTGCTCGCATATTTTTTTTAACTTAAGGCTTTATTTCCACTTTCTGTTAATAGAAAAATCAGCTGACTCATTCCATTCCCTCGTTCCGTACATTGTTCAACTGTCACATAGTGGCAGTGGTGAAAGTAAGAGTACACATGGAAGCCAGAGAAATGTAATACAACTGTAACAGTTCTGAATTAATCATGCCCTTTGACTAAAGTAATTTTTTTTTTAAATTTTGGATATCATTGTCTGTGTCCCCAATAGGGAGATTCACTCTCTGCATTTGTACTGGTAACCACTACCACAGGGACTGAAAGTGAGGGAAAAACCTCAATTTTGACTTGCCACTAAAATAGGAACAGTGGAAAAATCTTCCAATGGGTGACTTGTTCCTGTGACAGATGTCTAAGCAGAGATTTCTCACAATTTGTAGACTTCCTAGTGTGCCTAAATGACAAAGAGTGAAGGGACACAAATGGCAAATTGTGTGTGTGTATATACATATACACACATACAAACACGCACATATATTTAAAGGGCTTTTCACAATACATATTCAATTCAATCCAAAATAAATAAAAAAAACCCTCAGATATACTTTAACTACCTGCCGACCGCAGATAGCCGAATGATGGCTTCACTGCGGCCGGCCAGTTCTGAGTGGACGTCATATGACGTCCTCCCAGAACGCGCTCTCCTGCGCGCCCCAGGGGGCGCGCACCCGGCGATCTCCGTGATTTCTTTGGATTTCTACGGACACAGCTGATCATGTGATGTGGTAAAAGGCCAATCACAGCGGCCTTTTACCACGTGATCAGCAGTGTCCAATGACACGCTGATCAGAGGGAAATGCAAGTGCCGGTTCTCGGCTGCACTTTCCTCACGCTGTCAGATCGTGAGGAAAGTACTGCCGAGAACCGGCAGTTGTCAGAGCGGGGATCGGCACCGATCATCAGGGCACTGATGATCAGTGCCCTGATGATCGGTGCCCAGCAGTGCCACCCGCAGGTTCCGCCCACCTGTGCCCAGCAGTGCGCCCACTAGCTCCGCCCACCTGTGCCCAGCAGATCACCCACCTGTTCCCAGCAGTGCACCCACCTGTGCCCAGCAGTGCACCCACCTGTGCCACTCTGCAGTGCCACCTACCTGTGCCCAGAAGTGCCACCTACCTGTGCCCAGCAGTGCCACCCACCTGTGCCCAGCAGTGCCACCCACCTGTGCCTACCCACCTGTGCCTACCCACCAGTGCTGTCCACCAGTGCCACCCACCAGTGCAGCCCAGCAGTGCTGCCAGTCAGTGCCACCAGTCAGTGCCCAGGGGTTGTGCCAGTCAGTGCCGCCAGTCAGTGCCCAGCAGTGATGCCAGTCAGTGCCCAGCAGTGATGCCAGTCAGTGCCGTCTATCAGTACCCATCATCAGTGTCACCTATCAGTGCCGCCTATCAGTGCTGCATATTAGTGCCACCTATCCGTGACACCTCATTAGTGCTGCCTATCAGTGCCCTTTAGTGCTGCCTATCAGTGCCCATCAGTGCTGCCTCATCAACGCACATCAGTAAAGGAGAAAAAATACCTGTTTGAAAAATTTTATAATAGAAACAAAGAAACCTTTTTTTTCAAATTTTTTGCACTTTTTTTATAAAAGTAAAGCGCCCAGTGGCGATTAAATAACACCAAAAGAAAGCTCTATTTGTGAGAAAAAAATGATCAAAATCTCATATGGGTACAATGTTGCATGACTGCGCAATTGTCAATCAAAGTGCGGCAGCGCTGAAAGCTGAAAATTGGCCTGGTAAGGAAGGGGGTATAAGTGCCTGGTAGGCAAGTGGTTAAAGTGGTTGGAAAGGCTGAGTGTTTTTCCTACGTCATGCATGATATACATGAAGGTAAAAAACCTTCAGTGTGCTGTTTCCCTCTCAGTCCCTCCTTATACTTACCTGAGCCCGATCTGGATCAGGAGCTATGCATGAGGGCAGTGGCTCTCCTGGTTCTCTCCCTCCTCATTGGCTGGAACATATCAGCAGGAGCCATTGGCTGTCAATCACAGCCAATGAGGAGGGAGTGGGGCCGAGCCATGCTCTGAGTCTCATATGGCCACACAGAGGCGGTTCGGGAGCAAGCACGGGAGCAGCTTGCTCTGGGAGCACTCAGCAGAGGGGAGAAGCCAAGAGCACTGGCAGGGGATGTGAGAAGAGGATGATTGGGGTGGCTCTGTGCAAAACCATTGCACAAAGCTTTTTTTTTAAGCTGAACCTTTAGTATTAACTTTAATTAAGACATAGACTAGATTGTTGGAATTTAAAAAAACCTGTGAAGATTGAATGTTAATGGCATTTTCAGTGTAAGTTACTTCATGTCTGTTCATTTTTTTTTAGTGTACAAGACAGCCATTATGTAACTGTAGTCAATGTATTTTCCAAGTCTCTAAAGCATTTTCTCTGGAAAGATTTTATAACATTACCAGCAATGTAATCATCTCACAGTTTAATATTCCAGCAAATTTAGAAGCCAGTATTCTTAGAATCTAATAGAGAAGCACTCATTTCTAATCGTTATTAAAAAAAAAGAAATATTATTTTGACTATATTTTAGTTT